>NC_139517.1:91088793-91778793 GCF_947247035.1 Vipera ursinii
GGAAAGA
The DNA here is from genome assembly GCF_947247035.1 of Vipera ursinii. Taxonomy (NCBI): domain Eukaryota; kingdom Metazoa; phylum Chordata; class Lepidosauria; order Squamata; family Viperidae; genus Vipera; species Vipera ursinii. The sequence continues at coordinate 91,088,801 of NC_139517.1, forward strand.
AGAGAAAGGGACGGCCAGCAACAAGATGGATAGAATCAGTTACAGAGGCAATATTGGGAGACATAAAAAAACAGATTGCCCTAGAGAAAATCTACCTATGTGGTTGCTAGGAGTTGATTTGATGGCACCTAATCAATCAAAGTACTTCATAAATAGAAGGTTCTACATTTAATTGCTAATGAAATGGATTGCAAATAATAGATCTGGGAAATATTTATTTCTGGGCCAAAATATACACAAGAGGTAGGCCTACATGGCATGGGTCCGGACTACCTACGGCAGCACCTGCTGCCGGCGTCAACTTCCCTCCGTCCAGTGCGCTCCCACAGAGTGGGCCTCCTCAGGGTGCCTCCGATCAGAGAATGTCGATTGGTGGCCCCCAGGGGGAGAGCGTTCTCTGTGGGAACCGCTTGCCGGTTGAGCTCTCGATGGCCCCCAGCCTTCGCTCCTTCTGACGCGATCTAAAAACCTATCTATTTGAACAATCCGGCCTGGTCTGATGGGTTTGGGGTTTGGGTTTGGTTTTAACATAGTTTTTAATTATTGTATTATATTGGGCATAATTATTTAATCTTTTTTAACTCTTGTGTTTTGTATTTCGATATTTATTGCCCTGTACACCGCCCTGAGTCCTTCGGGAGAAGGGCGGTATAAAAATTTAATAAATAAATAAATAATAAATAAACCTAATGGCTCCCTTCAAATCCAGCCAGAATATTCAAGTGTTCAGGGATAATAATAACAAACCCAACACCTCTGGAGATCTGATTTTTCTGTGACATATTTGTCATTCCCACACATTGGTACACTCATTTACCTCTAATTCTTTCATCCTTTATAAGGGACAGGTAAGAAACATCTCTTCAGCTAGCATTTACATATTTAAACATTTAAATGCCATATACAGTATGTATCATTTAAAGACTTGTCCTCCCTCCCTTCCTCCCTTTTATGCCATTAGTTGCTTAGTGGAAGTCAGAATAAAAGAACAAATACACTAGAGAAAACAAAAAACACTTATATAAATAAAGAAACAAAGTATTCATTTTTGACAGAAAAGCTCTTAAAGATATGTGAAGTTATACTGTAAATGCTAATTTAGATATACGTGATTTAGTAGCTGAATATTTGTAGAGATTTTAAAAAGCTTTTTTTTAAAAAAAAAATCAATATAATTATAATTCACTTCAGAAAAGTTCTTCAAGGTTACTGTATTTTTGTAACTCTGCATCAATTGTACAATTTATTGTGGAAAAGTTATTAAGAACAATTTACTATGAGATGCATACATGTCCTATCTCATCTTGAAATGCTATTTTCAAGGCTGCCCTGAACCAATGGCTTTCTCAGACAGCTACCAGGTTTTGCTTATATAGGACACTTGCAAATAATTTTTCATACAGCTGTACAAAATAAAATTTTAAAAAATTAAATCTAGAAATACATTTTAAAGACCAACCAATTGTATGAAATATGTAGATGAAATTTCTTCTCCTCCACCCATGGTGATAAGGAAAAGGTTTTCCATCTGGGAAAACATTATAGCTGTTGTTATATGTGCAGTTTAGCCAGCTACAGTCATCAATCCATTGGGTCCAATTATAAACATATTCATCAGAAAGAACGGAAGAATCTAAAAACAAAAAGGAAAATATGGGGGGGGGGGAGAACAAATTTTAAAGCATTTTCTTCAGAATGGTGCATATGTTGTTGTTGTTGTTAGCTGCGAAGTCGTGTCCGACCCATCGCGACCCCATGGACAACGTTCCTCCAGGCCTTCCTGTCCTCTACCATCTTCTGGAGTCCCTTTAAGCTCACGCTTACTGCTTCAGTGACTCCATCCAGCCACCTCGTTCTCTGTCGTCCCCTTCTTCTCTTGCCCTCAATCTTTCCCACCATTAGGCTCTTCTCCAGTGAGTCCTTCCTTCTCATTAGGTGGCCAAAGTATTTGAGTTTTAGCTTCAGGATCTGGCCTTCTAAAGAGCAGTCAGGGTTGATCTCCTCTAGGACTGACCGGTTTGATCACCTGGCAGTCCAAGGGACTTGCAGGAGTCTTCTCCAGCACCATAGTTCAAAGGCCTCAATTCTTTGGTGCTCAGCCTTTCTTATGGTCCAGCTTTCACTGCCACACATTGCAACTGGGAAAACCTTTCATATATTGGAATTTAATTCCTTCATTTTGATAGAATGTAGAAAAATTCAGATTGGGAAATCAGGATCAAGTTTATCAAGGCTGCAGTCCTAAACATACCATATTTTTCGATGTATAAGACGACTGGATGTATAAGACGACCCCCTACATTTCCTGTTAAATTATAGGGTTTGGGCTATACTCACCATATAAGACTACCCCTCTTCCAACGCAGACCAAATAAAAATTAAAAAACATCAGATTTGATTTTAATATGGTAATTGTAATTCAAATGCTTATGACATGCAGGTACTTGGTAGGAAAACTGTCACTTATAAACATAAGGTTGTTTGTCATCAAACATGTAAACATAAAACAGTGCAAACTTTTCCTAATTCACTCTAAAGCTTTCCCTGCGCAGACCAAATAGGAGATCCGCTCCAGGTTTTCCAGCCAGCCCGCCCAGTTCCTGAGTCGAATGTGTCATTAGAGCTAAGCAGCTGCTTTGGCTGCTGCATTCCCCACCTGCCTTTCAAGTTGGGATAGACTGCAACTGCTCTTCAACTTTAGAAGGAAAGATGCCCAGACCCCAGCCTGAAAAAATCACAGACTGCAGCTTCTTCTCCAATTGGTCCCACTTTCCCTGCGCAGACCAAATGGGAAATCCGCTCCAGGTTTTCCAGACAGCCCTGTCCCTAAAGTTTCAGGACCCCTGACTTTTGAGAAGATTTCATGGGTTAAAAAGTCGTCTTATACGCCAGAAAATACGGTAGTTACATAGTTACAAGAGCTTACTGGATTAAACAGAAAAACAAATTGGGCACCATTTCAATCATATTAATGAAGACGTGTTAACCGTCTTTAACAGTAAAATAACAAAATAATAACAACAATAAAACCAAAACAGCAATAATAAAAATGTAATTACTTACTGTTTAGGCACTTTCGATCATATATTATATTGCTGTCATTGTCTTCCTTCTGACATCTGGGAAATTTTAGCATTGCAGTAAATGTCACATTAGATCCTACTAGAGCTGGGCTATCATTGGTCAAACTAGCTACTACTTTTCCCCCTGAAAAGCAAAAAATAAAATAAATTTATTACATTGCTATTCTACTTTTCCTCCACAGAGCACCAGAAACCTGTGGTACACAAAATTATCTCTCCCACTGCCATTTTATTTTGATTACAATTTTAGGCATTATGGAATCAGTTTGGTATAGTGATTGAGACAATATGCTAGAAACCAGGAGAGTGAGAGATGTTCTCCTGCCTTAGGACAAAGCCAGATGGGTGATCTTGGCCAGTCACTCTCCCTTGACCTTGAGAAGGAAGCAATATCAAACCACTTCTGAAATCCTGCCAAAGAAACTGTAGGGACTTGTCCATGTAGTCACTAAAGTCAAAAGTACTGATTTAAAAATTGACAAATCAATATAGATACATCACACATTATAGATAAACATTATACAGGTGGTCCTCAACTTAAGACCACAATTGAATCCAGAATGTATGTTGCTAAGTGAGAAATTTGTTAAATGAGTTTTGCCTCATTTTACGAATTTCTTGCTATATTTGTTAAGTGAATCACTGCAGTTCTTAAATTAGTAACACAATTGTTAAGTGAATCGGGTTTCCCCATTGACTTTGCTTATGAGAAGGTCGCAAAAGGGGATCACATGACCCTGGGATACTGGAACAGTCATAAATATGAGCCGGTTGCCAAGCATCTGATTTTGATCACATTACCATGGGGATGCTGCAACAGTCATAACTGTGAAAAATGGTCATAAGTCACTTTTTTCAGTGCTTTTGTAACTTCAAATAGTTGAAGACTACCTGTATTGCATCTTTCCAAACTGTTTCATGATTTTTAGTGAGTTTTTGTAACATGCACCAGTCTTTTCACTTTCAAAAATATTTAATTTTAATAACTGCTATCAAAAACAGTTTGACAAATTCGGTATAAATTTAAATATTCAGTGCAAATAGTGTAATAAAATTGTGTGATACTTTCTGAAGCTAGGTAGAAAACAAAATCATCCTTGCATAAGATGGGGATGTCTGCTGGGATATTCAAAAGTTTTGCAAATGCAAAACAAAAACAAAAAACCCTGTAATGTTGGAAATGGAAAGATCTTTGCAACAATTCAGGTATGTGTGTGTGTGTGTGTGTGTGTGTGTGTGTGTGTGTGTGTGTGTTTATTAAGTGGATTTGAAAATGTTTTTCCTTCCATATATAAAATGATTGAATAATTTTCAGTGCTTGTAAAATATTATAAAATATTATTGGAAGTGAATGTTAAAGTATGTATGTTAAGGGGAAGTAAAAAATATATTAAAATTTATTGATTTTAGACATTTTTTTAAAGAAAAGTTTAGTGTTTTAAAAAGGATGTAAAAAAGTCTTTTTTCCCTTTGTTAAAGAATCTGAAAGAATATAGTAAATGTTGTTAATCATGATAGTCTATAAAGATTAATAAGTGAAAACAGAAATATATATTATTTCCCACAGCAAGGAAAAAAATCAGAGATGGTTAAACTGATTGCTTTATGCAAAGAAGAGAATATATCTAATTTTGTTTCTATTTGAAAATTGTTTCTGGATTTTGTGTTTGTGATGGAAAAAACCTGAAACTTTGATTTTGGTTTTGCTGATTAGATATATTTGTTGTTACAGAAATGGCCCATATATACTACTCTGTAAAAGTAAAAAGCTAAGGTTGTAATGTTATTAACTTATACTGTACTAAAGAGAGTCAGAAATCAACATCTTTTTTTCTCCCCCCACCCTGCCACTTGTATCCCACATTTTTTCTTCTTCCCTTTTTCCTAGTTTCTCATTATTTTTATTTTCCTTTGTATTTTATATTCTGATAAACCAATAAAATGCTAACTAATTTGGGGGATGAGGAATGAAGAAGTGGAAAAGAAGATCCTACTGAAGAATTTAGATGGATGGATGGCAGGCATCATAAATAGGAATGTTCTGTTTTGTTTTTCTTCAAATTATTTGTTTAAAGAATATTTCGATGAACATTCCCATAGGCAGAGTATTTATTTAATAACAGGATAAGCAAGGAATATTCTAATGTTCTGCACTGATTCCTATCTTCCAGTTATACTTCGATGGAGGCATTGTGGGTGAATTGTCCCCTGGGCCTTCTTCAAAACAGACCCATGAAAATTCTGAGAGATGGCAGAATGACAATGAAATCTACAACAGTAGAGAATAATGCCAGCATCCTCTGTTGCCTTGGGCAAATGCAATAAGTCAGATTGCCATCAAGTCTTCCTTAGTTCTCTTTCTTTGATAAACCATACTGCACTTCAGGCACTCAAAGTGCCCGACAATTAATGTTTTGAAATCTAATTGGAAAATAAATCAATAGACAAGTATTATTTACACAACTTAAAAAACCTGATTTATGATCTCATACCAGAGACATATGTATGTCAGTAGGAGGATCAAAAAAGTAAAAATGATGACTGCGATCATGAGATTCTAGCATCATCTCTTGTTTACAAATGTCCCAGTGTAAAAGGGATGGGCCAATCATGTGGTCTTGACTAACATGAGTTTTTGGATCACTCTGCAGATGCCATTTCAGCAGAAAACGTATGGACTAAGTTCAAGTTTGGAAAGAATACATTTTTTAGCTTGGAATAAATAGAGAAGAAACATATCTTTTCCATGTTGAACAGTTGGTGATAGTAGACTAGACTAGACTAGACTAGACTAGACTAGACTAGACTAGACTAGACTAGACTAGACTAGACTAGAATAGAATAGAATAGAATAGAATAGAAGCTGGAAGGGACATTGGAGGTCTTCTGGTCCAGCCCCCTTCTCAAGCAGGAGAACCAATATCAAGGGTATGCAACCTTGGCTCTTTTATGACTCATGGACTTCAACTCCCAGGTTGCCTACCCCTGACCTATACCATCCCAGACAAGTGACTGTCTAGCCTCTTCTTAAAAATCTCCAGTGAGGAACACCCACGATTTCTGGAGGCAAGCTATTTTACTGGTTAATTGTCCTCACTGTCAAGAAGTTTCTCGTTAATTCCAGATTGCTCCTCTCTTTCTTCAGTTTCCAACCATTGTTGCTTGTCCTGCCCTCTGGTGCTTTGGTGAATAACGTGACCCCCTCTTCTATGTGGCAGCTCCTCAAATACTGGAACACTGCTATCATGTCTCCCCTATTTCTTCTTTTCTTAGACTAGCCAGACCCAAGTCCTCCAGCCATTCTTCGTATATTTTAGTCTCCAGGTCTTTGATCATCTTAGTTTCTCTTCTCTGAATTTTTTCCAAACTCTCAACATCTTTCTTGTAATATGGTGACCAAAATTGGCTCCAGTATTCCAGGTGAGGTCTCACTAGGGTTTTATAAAGTGGTACTAATACTTCATGTGATCTTGATTCTTTGCCTCGGTTTATACAACCCAGGATTGTATTAGCTTTTTTGGCTGCTGCTGCTGCACACTGCTGGCTCATGGTTAAATGGCCATCTGCTACGACTCCAAGGTCTCTCTCACAGTTACTGTTTTTGAGTCAAGTCTCGCCTAATCTGTACTTGTACCTTTGATTTTTTCCTGCCTAAATGTAAAACTTTGCTTTTCTCTACATTGAAACTCATTTTGTTGGATAGGGCCCATTGCTCAAGTTTGTCAAGATCTTTTTGGATCTTGAGTTTGTCTTCCGGGGTGTTGGCTACTCCTGCAGTTTAGTGTGATCTTCAATTTGATAACTTCCCCTTTTATTCTCTCATTTAAGTCATTTATGAAGATTACTGGGCCTAAGACGCAACCTTGTGGTACCCCACTGCTTACTTCTCTGCATGTGGATGTAGTGCCATTGAGGACTACTCACTGAGTACGGTTTGCAAGCCAGCTACAGATCCATCTGGTGGAGATGTTGTCTATTCCATCTTTTTCTAGCTTACCAAGGAGTAGGTTGTGGTCTACTTTCTAAAGTGCCTTACTGAAATCTAAGTACATTATGTCTACAGCATTTTGCTGGTCTACTGATTTACTTACTTTATCAAAGAATGAAATAAGATTGGTTTGGCATGATCTGTTTTTAACAAACCCATGCTAGTTATAACTTTGTTTGCTTCTAGTTGTTCACAGGTCTGTTTTTTGATTATCTTTTGATTATCTTTTCTAGGATCTTCCCAGGTATTGATGTTAAACTGGTCTGTATTCCTGGGTCCATTTTCCCCCTTTCTTGAATATAAATATATATATAAGTAAATATATATCTTTTAATCTTCTAATTATTTTATACTGCTATTTATGAAATTGTAAGCTGCCCAGAGTCACTTGATAGTAAGATAGAGGCATAAAAATTTAATAAATAAGGAAGTAAGTAAAAGGAGGGCATTATGAAGAGATCCTTCCCATTTACAGCCGTGCTGCAATGGGCTGATTGTCATATAATCAGCCCAAAATCCTTTAAAATTTTAATAATTGAAACCAGTACTTTATACTAAGCATAAAAACTAACCCTAAGCAAACTATAATACTAAAATCAGCCTACAAACTCAAGAAAGTCTAATGCTAACTCCGTGTTTAGTCTAATTTCATTAGGAAATTTTAACTAAAAGCTACTGCAAGATTATATTTTGTGAAAATATTTTTTGTGACATTCTTTACAAACCTGGATTTTGCAACATCCATTTGTGACATTATATCTTTGTGACACTAAAGCTGCCATGAACTTAGAAAGTTTGGGATCCTGTGTGATAAGCATTACAAATTCAAATCAGTTGTATTGCAGAAGAATGTTAAGATTAACCTTTGATATCACACTTCATTGTGTTAGAGTTTCTCAGGGTATAATTACAAGTTTCAGGAAGCCTAATCATAATTTCACACTAATTCCAGTAGATATTTTAAATCCTAAAGGTTTATACATAATTCAAAAGCATGCTCCAGTCTAATTGTAAGACTAATGGTATGCATGCTTAAGTCTATAAAGGCAGAACTCTTGTTACTCCAAATCTTTGGCTAACACCTCGTGTCAAGTCATGTGTGCAGTATCAGAGAAGACAAGTTTGATAATATTTAGTTAGTTGGATCACATAATTTGTAAAAAACAACTAAATATTTTCACAAACAAAAAACATATTCATTGTTCTACAGAAAACAAAATTATCCCTCTGGCCAAGCTCCACTTATACTGTATCATCCATGTTATTCTACAGTTGCATTCACTTCAGGTTGAGTGCCTTTTCCCACCCATCTTTACCCTTTCATGCACATAGAATTACCTTTCCAGCAGTTTTTCCATCTGGAGTCTCCTTTCTCCCAGGTGGGATAAAGCTTATCATTCCAATTATTATGATCAGAATACCAATGATCTAGCCTGTGGTGGTACTTTTTATGAGAATATTCTTTTCCATGAGGCATCACATCTCGAAACCCTACACAGAAAAATTCAAAACATGCAACAAAGTTAAGAATTTTATTTGTTTTACACATGTAAAGAAAGGTTTACATGTGCCCATGCTCAGGCTGAGGTACCCTCATTCAGAAAACTGTAAAAGCAGCTTTTCTCAGGAATTCTGCCCCTAGATGGGAGAAGCCAAAACTCATCTTCTGGCCCAGCTTGCTTTACCCCGACCATACTATATTGACGGTAATATGCAATCTGCAACTATGGTTGAAAGCATAAGATATGTGCCAATCCCTTCTTCACAGAATTTTAGTACTCCTATTCACTAAGTATTTAATCATGTATACAACTGTGCTAATTTGAAAATAAATCTTATAGCTATGTCAGGCTTTTTTTGTCATAGAACACTCAGAATGGAGTTCCGGCACCTTTTTTGGATGGAACCTTGTAGGGTAGGCAAGGCGGGTTGTATGACATGTGTGAGTTCCGGCACCTTTTTCTTTTACCAAAAAAGCACTGGCTATGTGCACTGATGAAAATCTGTTCATTCTCCATAATCTCATGATATGGAGTTTTGGAGGATGTTTAAAGCATATCCCGTTTTGACCAATAGATCAATAGTGCCACAGAAGAGTATTTGTTTCCTTTTTAATTGTCATTAATATTCAAAACATTTGAATTAACATTTGTTTTTTTTTAAATTTCTACTTTATGGCATTATACAAGGGTTGATTAAAAAGTAATGTTTCCAGTTTGTCAACAAATGTCAGGACTAATGCACTAGAAGGTCTGTTTAACATCTGTTCTTTCACTTCAGTCAATGGGAAGAGGCTGTGAAAAAAGGTTGCATTTCTGTTGCTTGTATGCTTTAAGCAATTGAAGTTTTAATGCCTAAAGGAGACCCTCCAAATGAAATTCACTGCAAATGCAGATTGTTTAAAGTAATTACTGTCTTTGATATAAGTACTGTGTGTCACACCCACAAAAAAACATAAAGATGGTGAGTTAGGGATAATTGTTTTGTGTAATTAAGAACAAAATTTATAATTTATAACTGCAACTAAAGAGTTTTACTTGACAAATGCTGATGAACTGATTAAAGAAAAGTAACATCACTCCAAGAAAAACTGCTATTAATCTTGGCACTTAGCAGGAGCATGTGGGTCACATTATTGATGTTTTTCAATATCAGAGGTTTTGTTGAATAGAAGTTCCTTTATGCTGATGGCAAAGATTAAAGCTTCAAGAGTTTAAATTTGCCAGCAATTTTCATGCTATGAAAGAAGGGGAGGATTTTCTTCTCTGCTTTCTTAAGCAGAATCCTTCATCCCCAAATTTCACTTGATTCCTATAAAGTGTTTTTAGAAGTGTAAATTAAGGACACCCCAGCCATCATTTCTACATCTGATTCCCCCACCCAGAATCGGCAATTCTACAGGCAGTTTTCATATGGAGGAGAAGAAGTGGAAAAAGCAAGGACTCACGTTTGGCGGCTGTAGCACTCAAAACATGTTCACCAACAAACAAGTATCCAAGGAGGAAGAATAGACAAGCCCACTTCATCCTGAATAGACAGAGACAGACACCCACACTACAGAACTTGTACAGAACCTGACTTGATGTCCCTCTCATCTCTTCAAAGTGAGACTGGGACAAAATTTCCCTGCTCTCCTCCTCTCTTGGTTAAATTAGGATCTTGGGGCTCATCATGTGATGGGCCTGGATTAAGAAGAGATGCATGATTTTGTTTTTTCTGCCTCCCTTTTTTTCCCCCTGCAGCTCATGTGCTTATGAGTCATTCCTCTCATTTTTAATATTCACTGGGATTTTTATAGAGCTCTGCTTAGCACTTTTGCCTTTCAGGAATTTCTGGTGCAATTTTGCACCTTTAACAGAGAAGTCATAATCATTTATTGTCTGCTAATATTTTAATCCTTACAGTGATTCAAAGATGGATAAGTTCTACACCTTCCAGGAATAATGTCTATACAAAAGAAAGTATCTGAGAATCACAAGTGCTTCTAAGAGTTCTGTAACAGTCAAGTCAGGACTACCAAGATAGGGTTTCATATTACAGGACCAAGTGCAGTTCAAGCACATTATATATCAGTCCTGTAGAGCAGGAACACTATGTTGACCCTAGTTTTGCAGTTCTTCCCTAAGGCAATCAGGACATGAATCAAGCATTTGTAGTGGGCAAAGGATTTGACAAGGGAAAATGTGTGCCTTAAAGTTTAACTTTCCACTCAAAATTTTGAAAATTGATTCTGAACTTTTTGAAATGTAGCTAACCAACATGCCATGCAAACGCTAATGTGGGCCTAAAACAAAGTTACACACCCTTTCCCTTGAGCATCAAAGTGGGGTCTCAGAATCCTTCTGGGTCCCTGCTCTTCCAGGGATCTGTAAAGTCAAATAAATGAATATTTTAAAATTTCTCAGTATTATTTTCTAATATAGTAAATACTGGTAGATGTAACTCACATAAACCAAAGTTCTTTGGGGTCTTCACCCATTTTTAAGAATGTAAAAGGATCCTGCAAACAAAATGTTTTGAGAATTACTATCCTAGAGAAAAATACCATTACAGTATGAATTGGGTTTTTTTGTTCCTCTCCTTCCTGCAGAAACAGTTGTTATTTTCTTTTAATGAGAATCTGTCAGTAGATTTTACACAAAAATGTTACAAGATCTAAAAAAGTCTAAAAGCTTTAGTTGATCACCAGTTTCCTACAGTACCTAGCCAAATGCCATACTAGATTCAGGGTCACTAAACATGACACAAAATCGTGAGACTCCATTTTAACTAACTCTAACTAACTTTAATCTGCTAATTCCAATCTAAAACAAGAACTCTTCACTGAACATTGTCAGGAAGCTTTTTTTTTAAAAAAAACCATCTCAGACAAGAAATGCTCTTAAATGCTCAGCAGGGCTTCCTTAAATGTTGTGGTGGAAACACCATTAGCTAGTTGCATAAATTGGGGGCGGGCATATGCTCACAAAGAATAGTAGAAAAAATGTGGTGGCATGTCACAAATTTGAAACTGTACGTGGTCAGCTGTTTCCTATGCTCTCCCCTGTATAAAGCACACTTTCATTAGGAGTTTAGCTGGCATTCACATGATTGCCAAATGACTGACTCTTTTACCCTAGGAATCATCCAATTTGTTGTCCTATAGGTGTGCTGAATACAACTCCCATCAGCTGACAGCTGGCACAGGCAAAGCCTAATTCTGAGAGTCCAATTTATCAGGGGACTGTTAGATTGGAGAAGGCTAAAAGTTATGGCTCTTTCTTCACTGCCTTTGAATGCCATCTGTCACATGGAACACACCACCGTAGTAGCTTAACCATTAAAGACAATAGGATTTCTTTTCCCAAAGAAGAGAAAGGAAATCAGACTCCTTTTATAAATTTAACAGCAACAAAAATCTAAACACTTGGGAAGCAAAACATAAGTCAATGTGACAGCTCAACAGAGTTAAATTTGATTAGCAATGTTTTTTTGTACCCTATCTCTGAAAATAACCGTAAAATAAGGAATTTATCTTTCTGAGTAAAATCAAGTCAATCTTGTGTCACCTACTTTGTTACGAAATGATTTGTTGTGTCATGTTCAGATGTAACTCGTGTCTTCTCCAGATACTCCCAATATGCATCAGGCTTCATGCTGTACAACACATATAGTATGTCACCACACAAATTATATAGATTAGGTTGCATAAGACTGATTAAGATGTTTTGAAAGATGCTGATAGCTGAAAAACAGCTGATGCAGGGCTTTTACAAGATTCTTAGAGGTTCAGAGATGGTATATGATTCTCTAGTGTTGGAGCTAAAAAAGTATTCATATATTTTAATATTTCAATATTTCTGTCCCAAGCATTGGAACATTTAGCTGCAAAGTCATAGCAACTCTTCATTATAATTAGAAGCCAAACTTCAGTTACAAGTTGCAGGATCCAATCTGGGTTGGTCACTGGGACCAGAAATTTTGTCTTCTGACCTTTTGGACTCATGTTGGACCCTGTCCTCAGGGAACTTCTCTGTGTGCTTTGGACTGCTTTGTGTGTAGTATTTATATGGTGCCTGTTGTGTGTAATTTCTTAATGTAGATTGGGGTATTGATGACTAGCTACTCGGTATTAGGTTGTTGGTTGTTGTTTCTTGTGCTGCCAAGCCCTCATCTTCTAAATACTTGATAAACTGGGGGTAAATCAGCATTCCTGTTGATTGACAAGTGGCCCCAGGCTTCAATCACTTCCCTGGCTGTTTTTGTGCTTGCTTATCCAACAATCTTAGTCATTGCAAAATTGAAGGTAGGTCCTTGTTTATTGTAACATAAGGCTGCCAAGAAAGGGTATGATCAGAGGATGTGATGGGCAGGAATTACATGACCAACGAGCAATCAGAGAAGAATGTCAGGAATGTGCAGAACAACTTTACACAAACGAAAAGAGGAGAAGTTGATGGAATTCCCACAGAATTGTGGTGACCACTGCCAATGAAAGCATTGTCAGTGCTTTGCCAAAAGGTATGGAAGTCTAGTCAATGGCCAAAAGAATGGAAAAGGTCAACATTTACCCCAATACCAAGGAAAGGTGATACAAAAGATTTTTCCAACCACTGAAACCTAGCCTTGATACTATAAAAATAAAATTCTCTTGAAGATAATCCAGCAATGTTTGAATTCAACTGCCATCAGAGAACTACCTGATGTACAAGCAGGATTTTGGAAAGGAAGAGGAATCTATGTTGGATGATGGAAAAAGCAAAGGAATACCAAAAAGACCTCTATGTGTGCTTCATTGATTACACAAAAATATTTGTGTTGACCATGACAAACTTTGGAACTGCCTCAAAGAACTGGGAATAACACACTACATCCAGCTCATTCAGTACCCTGATTAGGCAGCCACTGTAAGAACAGAATTGTAGACACAAATTGATTCAGAATTGGAAAAGGCACTTGGCAAAGTTGCATCCTGTCATCAATACTATTCAATATGTATACAAACATAGTTATGAGAAACTATATTTGGAGGAATATACCATTGGGGTTAAAATCGAGAATAGGAATATCAATAACCTCTGCTGATACAACTTTGCTTGCAGAAAGCAAGGAGGATATGGAATGGCTAATCCTGAGAGTCAAAGATGAAAGTTAAACATTTGAAAAGATTTGATAATGACAACTCAAAGAACACACAGATCAGAGTACAGAATGACAATGAAACCATTGAAATAGTAAAGGAATTCACGTTCCTGGACTGTAAAATCAGCTAAAGTGGTGACTGCAGCCCTGAGATCAGAAGACGTATAGCATTTAGAAGAACTGCAATGTCTTAGCATGAATAAAATCTGGAAGAATAAAGACATCATCCTCACAATCAAAAACAGATTAGTTAATGTACTAATTTTTCCAATTGCTACTTATGGCTGTGAAACTTGGACCCTGAAAAAGGCAGATGGGAAAAGTGTGGATGTCTTTGAACTGTAGTTCTATCTTGTCTTTTAAAATTTTCAAAAGAAAGATCTACCTTTATATATTACAGTGTCTGTTTTAGCTTTAGAGAAAAACAAGTTATGCTGTACTCAATTGGATGCCACCCCATTTATTGATTACATCGTGGTAGTTGTAATGATTTCATCATTATCATAATTTTCATCTTATAGACCCCATTAAAAGTTTCAGAACTGGCTTGTTGAGACCAATAGGAAATATTATTTATAGTATAACCTATCTTCTAGTTAGAGAAAGGGAAAATTCAATATCATGGGCCTCTAAGCATAAAAATGCTCTCTGAGTTGTTTTTAAGTGCTATACAGGTAGTCCTTGATATACAACCCTGTTTGAAATTACAACAGCACTAAAAAGTGACTTTAATTAAAGCAGTATCTTGCAACTCAGATCTTTGAAACAAAAAATAAATAGTTTTATAGATCTTATTTTTGGAAGACTAAAAGATTTCCCTGTCAGTGGTGTCTGACTCTAGGGCATGGTGCCCATCTTCATTTTTTTGGCTGAGGGAGCCAGTATTGTCTGAAGACAATTTCTATGGTCATATGGCTAACACAGCTATACACAAAGGTGCACAGAACACTTATCTTTCCACTAACTTGTACCTATTAATCTACTTGCATTTGCATGCTTTCAAACTGTCAGGTGGGAAAGAGTTGGGGCAGTAATGGGAGCTCACCCCATTGCATGGATCTCATATCTCAAACCTGGGCCTTCCAGCTGACAAGCTCAACATCTCAGATCTCCTCATAACTAGCAGCTTTATTCAATAAATATAACTGTAAAATATTGAAAGTTGACAATTTATTATAATGGAGAATTTAATTAATTTTTTTGTTCCATTACATTCACCCTCTATATTCTGTGCCTATGTAGTCTCTACAAAATTGGTCACAACACTGTCCATGGTAGTGTTTTGGGTATTTGTGCCTTCTTGTTGTAGAACAAGGGCTGTTGGGGACTATACATTCAAAATTGTTTTCCTTACATAGTATAGCGTATGCATTCAAAAATGTAGTTTATATTATGTGTGTTTTTCATTATTCTGAGGGAAATCTAATTTTTAAAGAGATAACTTTATTAAATTCCAACCATATACGTACAGTATCTAAATTAAGGTAATTAAGATGGGTTTTCAGCCTGCCAAATTGCTCTTAACAATATAAGGTCTTTTTTCATCTGACTTTAAAAACAACAAAAAAACAAGAGTTTCCTTAGGGTATTGGCAGAGATACAAAAGAGATGTCTAGGCCATTGGGATACTGCTATGTAATCAGAAGTAATTTAATTACCTTGAACATATGACAGAGCATATGCTGGGACTATGTTTCATGTGATCTAGAAGAATAATTCATAAATTATTTATAGAAATGTGACTAGCTTGCTGACAGGAAAAAGTGCATTAAACAATAAAAATGCATATGCATGCTGTTGCAATATTTTAATTGCAATTTTAAAGATGTGTTTAAAGTGATTAACTTTGTAGAGCAGTTTCCCCAACTTCTTGCCTTCTAGTTGAGCATTAGCTAAACCAAGTAGATCAGACAAGAAACATGATCAGAGAAGCTAGTTCATTATTGCAAAGCTATTAACAGAATCTTGCAATTCTGAACTTATCTTGCTGCAATCACTCTGTATTTACACGTGGAGAACTTTAGGAGCTGTAGTGGCACAGTGGTTAGGGTTGACTCAGCCTTCCAACCTTTCAAGGTTGGTAAAATGAGGACCCAGATTGTTGGGGGCAATATGCTGATATTGTAAATTTCTCAGAGTGCTGTAAAGCGTTATGGAGCAATATATAAATCTAAGTGCTATTGCTATTTTCTGAGCCTCTTGCTCCAACCACTACACAATCGCAGGCTGTGCTGTCTCTGATCTGACCCTTTCCTAAGCAGCATCTCTTTGCCCATCTCCCAGATTCTTTCCCACAAGCCATTACTCTGACTTAGGGGTCCCCAATCCCCGGACCATGGCCCACTACCAGGGAATGGGCTGTTCGGAACCAGGCCACGCACATGCATGAAGCTCCACTTGCATGAGCAGTGATCACATGCACTTGTGTGTGAAGCTCCACTTGCATGTGGTGGGTGCTTGCGCACAAAGCTCCACTCATGCAAGTGGTGGGCACAGGCATGCAGTGCTCACAGATGGAACTGTGTGTGCTCATGCAAGCAGACCTTACCATTCACATGGAACCATTCCCTTTCTCTCCCCCAACCACACCAGGTTGCCAAGCCAGAAAGACTGAGGACCACCGAGTTAGACAACAAGCCTTCTGAGCCCTCTCTACCAGTCAACATATTGGAATTTGTAACTTAACAAGTCTCTTGGAGAAAGTTGCTGGCCATGGCCTGTATGGAACTGGGCTGCACAAGAGGCAGGTGAGCATCTGTGTGAAGCTCCACTCGCATGGGACCATCCCCTCCCCCCACATACATTGGGTCACCAAGCTGGAAAAATTGAGGACAACTGATCTATAGGGTGATATAACAATAGAGTTGGACGGGACCGTGGAGGTCTTTTAGTTCAACCCCCTGCTGCTCAGGCAGGAAACCCTATACCATTTCAGACAAATGGTTGTTCAGTTTCTTCTTAAAAAGTACCAGTGTTGGAGCATTCACTGTATTTATTAATTTGCATTTTGTTTTGTTTTACAATACAGTCTTCAAACACCTTTGCAAAGGATTTATAGTCATGGTTCATAAATTGACTAATGAAATCCTTAGAATGGTGCTTTCCGGAGGAGGGACTATTAACATTTTACCATTTAATTACCTGACAAGTAGAATTCTGGTAGCACAATAAAAAAAGTTGGCTAATACTTACTTAAAGCTAAAAGAGTTATAGAGCCTTAGAGGGATGCATTGCATTCATTGGGAATACCAAGAAAACGCATTCTGTAAGGCACATCTAGTTGCTTTTATTGACAATTACTTTTTGGGTGAAGGCATGGAGCAATTAGACTCCCATTCATAGTAAAGTATTCAATGAAACATTTTGGATCTCAATATTACTATTATTGCTCTTCAGATTAATTACCCTGTGCTTTCAACTGAAGAGGGAGCAGTAAAGTAAAACTAATGAATGAAGAGGAACTTAATATTGGCTCCCAACAATTTCCATGGTTTTTTGGTAAACACTTTCAAGGAAGACGTTCCTTAAAGGTTAAATGGCAAGGAAAAACACATTATTTTAAAATAGCCTTCCTCAGTCTGGTGCACTTCAGGCTAGGTGGGAAATTTTGGATTGCTATCCATACAATGCCATCTCTGTGTGTTGTACTCTAAAGCAGAGATAGTCAGTTGTAATGTGTGGAGTGGCAGATGAATAGCTGTATCACTGAGTATTTCCTAATTGTGACCCCTCCATTGCTTTTCCCCACTTTTGAACCAGGTTTAGCAAGCAGCCTGAGGAAAAGGGTAGATAGCCAGAATTTCCTTTTCTTTTTCCCCTTCCTCGATTTACTGCTCTCTTGACCAGAACTAGCAACTGAACAGTATGAGCAAGATATAGTTAACACGGGGCCACGTTTTTAGGATGTCAAAAATTACACTCCTTTGCTATTTCCTCCATTACAGCATGGGATACATCTCCATTTGGTTTTGTAATTAGTTATCTATTGAAAGTGAAATATGAATCTCCCTTTTGCTATTCACATCCTTCCATTTAAAATAAATTTCCTCCAGTAGAGAAGTATTTTTTCTTCTCCTTTCCATTATAATCAATGCCAAATTTACTGTCAATGCTGGACCTTTAACACAACTAGTTGCAAGCAAAAATATAGTCTATATAGCTACAGACCAAATTTCTTTTAAGAGCCAATTACCTAGTGGTTAGGACATCAGATAAGAAACTGGGAGACCATGACTTTTTTTCCTCTTAGGTACAAAGCCAGCTGAGTGACCTTGGGCCAGTCCCTTTCTCTCAGCCCTAGGAAGGAGGCAATGGCAACCCACTTCTGAAAATCCTTGCAAGAAAACCGCAGAGACTTGTCCAGGCAGTCTCTGAGAACTGGACACAATTGGACAGAAGAAAAAAAGTTTCTTTTAAACACTGTTCAGAACGATGACATACAAACCACAGTATTCTTAGTTTATGTGTACTGCAGGTTTTACTCACATTGCACCATTTTGCTGAGAGTTTAAGATGGTATCCCTTAATTTTAATACTATAACAGAGTAAGCTGGGTTGAGTGAGATTGGCCATAAGGTAGCCAGTGAGCTCCGTTAGAAATTTGCCTGTATTTTCCTGAGGGAAGCCAACCCCATAGGCACTATTCCATAGTGACAATAGCAAACATTAAGTATTCTGTAATTTCAAAGGAATCACAAAAAAATAGAAAAAATATGATAGCAGCATATAGTAATTTTCCAGCTTTTGCCCTATTTCTAGCAAGTCAAGGCATTCTATTTATACTCAAGGGAGTGGCTATTTGGATATTCTCCAAATTTTTGGGATGCAAAGCAATAAGTCTGAGCCTTCCCTTCAATAGGAAACTCTAGTATGCAACCAGATGCATGCAAACAATGTGAAGGACACCAGGGCAGACTTGCACAGGAGTGATTTCATTTTTATTGTTCTTTTGCATTGAATATGGCTGCCTTACTAATCCTCTGCAAATTTATCATTTATACTCATATGGCTATATCATGAAGAACACTAATAAGCCTATATTATAAAATCTAGGCAGCACAAAAAAGGTTTTCCAAATCCAGAAAACCCAGGTGTTTCATTTCCATCCGACGTTGAAGCCACATCAGATGTACCATTAAATGAAAAGAAACCTGCTAATGAATCTGGCAGACTATTAAAGCCAACTGCATAGGCAGCAGCCAAAGAAAATACAGTATCTAAGGCTTATTACTAAGTTTATATTCAGACTTTTAGTGTTCCAAGAATGATTGAATACCTATTATTCTCAACATTATGTTTGTTTTCAAACTAAAAATTTCCATTTTGGTATTAATAAATCAAGAATATTCTTTAGTAGAAATGAATCCAATAATTCTGAAGCATTGTTGGCGACACATAAAGAAAATTAAACTTAGTCCCAGGATTTGGTCGTAGTACATATGTTAACAAATGTAGAAAAACAAGTAGAAAGAGCATCTGTAGAATGTGGGCTACATGTTAAGAAATTCCACGGGTGGTGGTCTTAATGGGACTTTTCCCAAAGTGAATTTTTTAGCTCCAAACTGTTTTAGTTCTTCTGTAGACAGTTGAAGCCGGGAAGTAAATAATTCTTCTGTAGAGCCAAAGGATGGAATTGCTGGGGATGTCACTGCAATATTACTTGTAAGAGAAGGTGCCGATTCTCCAAAGAGTGTGTATGTAGAACTGAAAGCAGGAGGCACAATTGCTTTTCCAAATGCTGTAGCAGGTGCGGTGTCTGCTGAAAAATTTGCAGAAAATCCAGATGTTCCAATTCCACCTGATGTTGTAGCCGTATTAAATGAAAAGGATCCTGCTGAAGAATCTGGCACATTATTAAAGCCAACTGTAAGAGGAGTAACCGAAGAAAGTAAAGCACCTTGGACGTTAGGAAGGTTTCCAGATGAGACAGCAGCAGGTTCAGAAGATTTGAAAGAAAAGGCTTGAACAGTATTCCGTGTATCCGTAGGAAAGCCTGCGATTAAGGCATATAGAAAAAGTTGTAAGAGTAGTCGCAATATTAAGAAAAAGAAAACTGCATTAAAGGGGAACTAAGATAATTAAAACGAAACATGCAGTAAAATGGATCAGCCAAAACAAATCCCTTACTTGATGTTCTAGGTGGCGGCGTATGCTCTCTTCTGAACCCAAATGGAGGAGATTGGTGATTAGTGACATTCTTCAATTCAGTGGCCTTAAAAACAAACATTTTGTTTTATGGGTTCAGATTAAGTATTTTGAAATACGCATACATAATTGTAATTATTTATTTATTAATTATTGGGACTTATATGCCGCCCTATCTCCCGAAAGACTCAGGGCGGCTAACAACAACATACAATAAATACAGAAGTTAAGATAAAATTAAAATTAAAGGCCTCTGTACAATAAATTAAAATTAAAATAAATTAAAAATTAGAGTTAAAAAATTAAAAACATAATTAAAATCCCTGTCAGTCCAGGTCAGCCAGGTGGAAAAGGAGTGTTTTGAGGCCGCGGCGAAAGGACTGGAGATTTTGGGCCATCCGAAGCTCAGGGGGGAGCTGGTTCCACAGGGCTGGCGCTCCCACAGAGAAGGCTCTTCCCCTGGGGGTCGCCAGCCGACATTGTTTAGCCGACGGTACCCTGAGGAGGCCTTCTCTGTGTGAGCATACTGGGCGATGGGAATTTGTTCCCGGCAGCAGATGGTCCTGCCAGTATCCCGGGCCTAAGCCATGTAGGGCTTTAAAGGTAAGTACCAGAACCTTAAATCTCACCCGGAGGGCAACCGGTAACCAATGCAGCTCACGCAGGAGGGGTGTAATATGGAAGTATCGGGGTGCTTCCATCACTAACCGTGCAGCCACACTCTGCACCAGATGAAGCCTCTGGGTGGTCTTTAAGGGCAGTCCCATGTAGAGAGCATTGCAGTAATCTATACGGGAGGTAACGAGTGCATGGGTGACTGTACGTAGGGCATCTCGGTCCAGAAAGGGGCACAACTGGCATACCAGGCGAATCTGGGCAAATGCCCCCCTAGCCACGACTCCAATATGATCTTCAAAACTGAGTCGTGAATAAAGGAGGATGCCTAGATTGCGTGCTCTATCAACGGGAGGTAACATCTCTCCTCCTATAACCAAAGATGGAACCTCCTGGACTAAACGAGATGCCGGTACATAAAGCCACTCAGTCTTGGCCGGGTTGAGCCGGAGCCTGTTCTTTCCCATCCAAATCTGTACCGCTTCCAGGCAACGGGACATCACATCGAGGGCATCACTGGGTTGGTTCGGGGTGGAGATGAAAATCTGGGTATCATCAGCATATTGATGATACCTCACCCCGAAGCCACGGATGATCTCTCCCAGCGGCTTCATATAGATGTTGAACAGGAGGGGCGACAGTACCGACCCCTGAGGCACCCCACAACTAAGGGGCCTAGGGGTTGACCTCTGCCCCCCTGCCAA
This sequence comes from Vipera ursinii, assembly GCF_947247035.1. NCBI lineage: Eukaryota > Metazoa > Chordata > Lepidosauria > Squamata > Viperidae > Vipera > Vipera ursinii. The sequence goes on from NC_139517.1 coordinate 91,109,956, forward strand.
CACCATCTGCGAACGGCCGGAGAGGTAGGAGGAGAACCATTGCAGAACGGTGCCTCCCACTCCCAACTCAAGTCGACGCAGCAAGATACCACGGTTGATGGTATCAAAAGCCGCTGAGAGATCTAATAGGAACAGGACAGAGGAATAACCCCTATCTCGGGCCCGCCAGAGATCATTCACCAGCACGACCAATGCCGTCTCCATGCTATACCCGGGCCTGAAACCCGATTGGTATGGATCCAGATACTCAGTTTCCTCCAGAACCAAAGGGAGTTGCCGTGCCACCACGCTCTTAACGACCTTCGCAAGAAAGCGAAGGTTGGAGACAGGACGGAAGTTATTTAAAATAGCTGGATCCAATGCAGGTTTCTTAAGGAGGGGCCTTACCACCGCCTCTTTTAAGGCGGCAGGGAAGTTTAACAGCTGGGTGCTTAATGACTGTTGAAAATTATGATAGAGCCCAAAAAGTTACAACTTACAACTTCCCCCTTAAAGTTATGATTTCTGCATCCCCCTGCAATATTGTGATCACTTTTCGGCTACTTGGCAACCAGTTTCTATTTATAACTAACTGCAGCTTCCAACTGTCATTGACTGCAATTTGTAAGTTTTTTGCTCGTTTCTGGCAAAAAAACATTCATTTAAGAAGATGGATTTGCTTAACAACCATGTGGTGACCCTCTTAATGACCACGATGACTTACGACTAAAATTCTGGGCTTAATTGTGGTTACTAAGTGAGAACAACTTAAATTAGAATGAGATTTTTATTATCTATTTTTTCTACTTACATTGTTGTATCTTATTTCATATGTATTTGCTTTAGCAGCTAGTTGAATTTTTTTCCTGGCCTCTACTCTAGAGAAACTTCAAGTTTCTATTAAACAGGGGCATAGTACTCCTATATTTTCCAACTTGGCAATTACCATATTTAAAATAAAAAAGGAAGCTTATTTTTTTACAAATTTGTTGGCAGGAAGGAAGAAAAAAGGCACTTTTTCTCAAGAGACCTAGGCAAGGAAGCTAAATAAGACCTCAGGCATCTACCTGCTGGCTGAAGGTGAGGCAACACTTCACATTTGGGAAACTAGAGGTCTAATCCAATTTCTAAACCTCTGGAGCAACATTTATATGGAGGGAATGTGATGTTCAAGCCTTCATCTGGTAAATCTTTGCCTAAGAGCACAGAGAGGCCTATCTTATCTGATTTGTCCTTTGTAATAGGCTCAAAATGAAAACTCAGACAAGCATTTATCTACCTTGGACTCAACGTGTACAGATGAGCAGCAGATAAAAATTTGGTAGATTCCACAGGGAATCCTGATTATTTTATTATATTTCTATGCCACTGGTTATTTTTCCAAATAATTCCCCACATGCCCTTGAATAAAACAAATGCTGAAAATGGAACCTATCATTTTGCCTACCATTTTAAATGTGTTTACAAAGGCTGCTTGATTATATTGATTACTGTTTACTTGATTACTTGATTACTGTTATCTGAACAGTAGTAGTTATAGTAAATTTAATCCTTCTTATCACTGAAACAAACTGGTAGCTTTCCTCTATTAATTCAAACACTATTAGCTGACTTAATGCTCAAAATTATTACTGGTTTGAAAATTAGGAACAAAAATATGAAAAAGATTTTTTAAAAATAAATACTACACAACCCCTTTTGACTCTCCAGTTATACTCACCATTGCAGTTTTAGTAGAGGGAGTTGCATTCTTCAATTCACTCAATCTACCTTTCCACTGAGTAGTTAGTTGCTGGACTGAATTGACCTGAAAAGAGGAAGAAAGATCATTCATTAGTGCTTCACATTTCAAATATCTTTCTGGGAAAAAAATGCTTCAGCCTTCCACATTAAACAATATAGAGACTTACATAAGCTTGTGTGTTATTGTTTGCTTTACAGTTATAATACACAAGACGCAACTCTTCTGGCAGAAAGTCAGAAAAACCTGTAAGGATAACAATAAAGATCAGAAAGGGAAATATTTTATCCCCATAATGCAAGACTGGTAACTATACATACAGATAAAATTTGTGGTTAAGAAAGACTCATGGGCAGTGTAATTCGTTAGCCAATAAAGAAAAATACTACATTCATTTTGTCTCTTAAGCTCTGCAAAACCAAGTCAAAACTTTTGCCCATCTTCTACCAAGTGTCCCATATTGCCATTCACAACACTTGCTGACTTCTGATGTTAATTTTTTTCCTCTAAAAAGCGTGGTCAATCAATTGCAAACTCTAGACCTGAGATGCCTACTTGAGATCTGGATATTACACATATGGTTGTCTCCTACATCTGATCCCATATTAGAACAAAGGTGCCTTGTCTAAATTATTTTGGTCTAATTTTTAAATACATCTTATAGTGACAGATCTCTATATTCACCAGGCAATAGTAATTTTAAGGAAAATAAATTGAGCTCATATGCTTTCCATTTTCTCCTGCTAATAGCTCCCAAGGTATCTAGCCTCCAATGGAGGATAATAGTCTGGCTACGTAGTGAGTGTTCGTGTGGGCACTGTCCAGAAATAAGAGATACCTGCAGAGGAGAATCAGGAGATGCAGCTATTTTAGATTTAAAATATGCTCCACTGCAAACAGAACTGTTCTGTCCCAAATCATACATTTAAGGCAGTGAAAAAGTTGGCCAAGTTTGCATGGCAGAGTCCGAGAAGAGCCTTTTCTGCCGTGGCTCTTGCCCTCTGGAACATTGTACAGGTGAGATCCACCTTTGATGTGAGATCCACACCCACACCCACTCACTCAGCCTTCCAAAAAAACCTGAGAACCTGGCTGTGCAGGTTAACCTAGGGCCGGGGTAGGCAACCTCAGCTGTTTTATGACTCATGGACTTCAACTCTCAGAATTCCTGAGTCAGCTATGCTCAGGAATTCTGGGAGTTGAAGTCCATGAGTCATAAAAGAGCTGAGGTTGCCTACCCCTGGCTTAGGGCCTGGATGTAGGTGTTCCTTTCTGAAATAGAATTTAATCCACCTCCAACCCACTGTATATTCCTGCCATCTTAACTAATTCTTAATGTTATATTGTTTTAATATTTTATAATACTGTTTTATTATGTTGTAAGCCACCCAGAGTTGTCTTATTGCAAGATGGGCAGCAAGTAAATTTAATAAGTAAATAAGTTTAAATAGCCCACTTAATCCATTGTGCCTCGTTACACAGATATGTGCAATGTCTCATCCAATGAGACCTGACAATAGAGTAATTTGTACCTGAAATATTAGGTTTTTCTTTCATTGGTGAATAGGAGGAAAACATCCATTGTCCAGAAGATTCCCAAATCTCCATGTCTTTCATTATTATTTCACTGAATAAATGATAATGGAAAGTTGTAACCCATACTAAACTGATGTAAAATCAAGCTAAGCTAATCTTAAGGTTTCACTCTTTTTAAACATGGAGACAAATCAAGACTTACTGAATATAAAAGCATAGTTAATTTTATGAAAGACTTAACTACAATCCTTTTTCTTTCCCAATGCAAATAGGACCTGATCTAAAATTGGTTAGTCTGACAGAGTAAGTTGTGATGAGAGTACTGTTCTACAATCAAGAAACCATACGAGTAGGATAGTGCCTTTGCCCCAGGGGTCTCTAGTATACCTATAAAATTTCTACAAATCAATTTGCATATTCTGTATGCATTTATAATAGTTCAATGAACTGTATAAACAACAATGACTAAGAACTGAAGACATAGAGTTTAAGATTGTTGTTTTTAACTGTACATTTAAATCTCATAGTAATTAAAGAATTGGAAAAATGCCACTTACTGAAGTTCTTCTTCATCAGGTTGAATATCCTTATTCACATGTTCACTTGAATCTAATGCAGCAAATCTATTCTGAGAAAAATTTGAGGATCTGGGATCTTTGTTGCTTTTCCACTTAGAAGATTTTGAATAATTAGATGCCTGAAAACTAACAGAATGGTGTTGTCCACCCTGAGCTCCTCTTCTGTTAGAGCCTGAATGAAAAAGAACACTATGTGTCAAACATTTATCTTCTTTGCAATAAAAAATAATTTAATCTATATCATAGAATTAAGTGACAAAAATGGGCCTCACAAAGACTACTTGACAGGGTACAAATTCAAAACCTACAGAAAGTAACTCAAATGTAGATCCCATGACAACAGAATTCATATTATTACAAGCTTTGTACTCTTGTTCCATACTTAATTACTTTACATTGTAAAGTAAGATTTATATCACACCAAATTACTTCACAACTGTGATAATTTTTATTCCTGTAATGTGCCTCTTCTGGTGACTGTATCCCTTTAAGGAGGTCTATCAGTCTCCTACACTGTTCTCTTCTTGCCTCTTTTTTGCATTCCAGCCTATCTGACCTTCTGCTTTTTCCATGTTAGTTTGGTGTAAAGTCTGGTAAGAGGTCTGGTTTCTGTAGCCAGGATGCAGGTCAATTCCTGCAGTCTGAGGTCTGTGTGAGGAAAACTCCTTTCCTTTTATAGCCCCATTTTAGCCAAATGTTTTTTCATGGAATGTTTATTGAACTCCTTTAGTCTAAGCCACCACGATGTAAAAAAGATGTCGAGACTCTAGAAAGAGTACAGAGAAGAGCAACAAAGATGATTAGAGGTCTGGAGACTAAAACATATAAGGAACGGCTGCTGGAATTGGGTATGTCTAGTTTAATGAAGAGGAGGATGAGGGGGACATGATAGCAGTATTCCAATATCTCAGGGGCTGCCACAAAGAAGAGGGAGTCAAGCTATTCTCCAAAGCACCCAAAGGAAGGACAGGAAGCAATGGATAGAAACTAATCAAAGAGAGAAGCAACCTAGAACTAAGGAGGAATTTCCTGACAGAACAGTTAATCAGTGGAACAACCTGCCTCCAGAAGTGGTGAATGCTCCAACACTGGAAGTTTTTAAGAAGAGACTGGACAGCCATTTGTCTGAAATGGTATAGGGTTTCCTGCCTGAGCAGGGGGTTGGACTAGATGACCTCCAAGGTCCCTTCCAACTACTACTTCTTCTTATTATTATTAACCTCCACTTGTATGGTTGGATATTCCACCTTTTGGGTATCCCAATTATATATCTACCTACCTCTACCACCATTTGTACATTTGTGGTAGGAGTAGGCTTTTTTACATGTATCCAAGTCAGTGGGCTCCAAAATCTAAGAGAGCCAATACACAGCGCTCAAAGCCTAGTATTCATTGCTCACTACTCCATTCTTTCCCATTTCTACACCTCCTCCTCCTGCTGCTCCTCCAATTACTATTTATAAGTCCTACTGGTAAAGAACAGTATCTCTATCTGCTTAGGCTGCTTTAGATATGTATACACACACACACACACCTCCCCCCTCACACCATACCCAGCTGCCTCTGCTCAGTTTTTATAAGTAACAATTGCTATGATGGCTAGGGAGAGGCCTTAAAGAGACAGGACAATAGCAGCACAGGTGCTGGCTATTTTGTAGGATGTTTGTCCTCACATCTTTATCAGTGCTGGACTTAAATTCTGAGAATTTGCAGAGACCACAATCAGCCAGTGTTCCAACAGGTGAGCAAGAGAAGTATGTATAAACTAGAATTTACACAAAATGGAAATAAAGCAAACAGCTTTTAATTGTTTAATCTCTATAGGTGTCCAAGAGCCTAACAAACTTTAATGGCATCTCACCATTATAGAACCATGTGATTTTTCAATAACTGCAATTATACATTGCTGTGGCAGCTGAAGTGGAAGAGACCTAAATGAACTCAGAGTGGGATAATTTAGTTCTACTCAAAGTAGATCCCACTGCAATCCATAGAAGACTAACATGTGTTTCATGAGTAGGATAACAACTTCAAGCACACTGGCTGAACAGTAATTACAGAACGAGACTGCATTGCCCATTAACATTGCTTTTGTAACGAACCTCGTTTTAATCTTATTTAATGGCTTTCAATATTTTTTGAAGTCCGTTTTAACTTTGTTAACTCTTATAGGATTCTCTTGCAAAGACAGCGGTCAAGAAATAAGAGAAAGCATCCTAATAAAAAGTACGGAGAAGTTTGGTTACAATCTATCACAGTAAAAGAGGCTGGACGGGGTCAAGAGCAAAATATAAGCAAACTAGGTAAAAAACAACACTTGTCCGAATGCCTTTGGCAGCCTAGAAGGCGGGGGTGGACCTTTCTCTCACGAGTAAATAACCATTATGCAGCCACGTTCTCAATTAAGCCTAGAAACTGCAAGTGGCGACCCTTAACGGCTAATGGAGCACCCAAATCCCCTCCGCACCTGAGTTTTCGCCAAAGGCCTGGCTGGCTCTGCCACCACGTGGATGCTCATACCAGCATCTATCACCGAAACGGCAGTTGCCCTGTAAGTAATAAGAGCAAACCCGACCAGAATTATGAGCCATGAGAAATTTCCCGCTTTGCTTCCACTACCGTATCCGCTCCGAAAGATTTTCCCCAGGGCTAGGCAGACTTGGGCGTGCCTTGGCACGCAGTAATCAGGGCGTCTAATGATGACGTAAAGACGACAAGTCTACCCTGGCGGAAGTAAATACATTGGCAGATTGCCCTTCAACATTGGAAAAAGTAATTGTTTTTTTTAAAAAAATCTGATTTTAGATATCTCGTTACATTTAATTAAAAAGAACAGGCACCCGAATATATAGTGATAAGAATTTAATGCGCCTCTGAAGGCGACATTCAGCAGGAAGTCTCCGTATTATGCCACTAATACCAATCCCACTTTTATATTTTGAAATTAGAGGGGTTGAGAAAATGGGGAAAAGACTTATCTTTTACACAACGTGCTCCGTCATAAACTGATCAAACTTTTTAATGTAGTGTGTTGTGCATGCCTAGCAAACAAACACATCTTGGTTGGTTACAAGTTTTGTGATGTAGAAATAGTTGTGTATATTTAATTGAATTTAGTAGTTACAAATAATGGAAGAACAATGATTTGTATTTAATGCTGGGTACAACAAAAACTTTTTTGTTATGGTGGAAACATTGTTAGTCTGAAGTAGTACAATCTTGGATTGATTTGTGTTCATCCTTTTGAATAACAAAATTGAAAGACTGATCTGTTTTTACTCCACAAAATCATGTTATAATGGTTTTTTTTAAAAAAATTGAGTTTCTCTTTTTGTTTCGTTAGTTTATTTAATATTTTAAATATTGTATTACTGGTTCTTTTTTCTTACCAAAGCAATGGCATTTATTTAACAAGTAGTTTCAGTGTTTTATCATTATGACTTTTGTCCCCTTTTGCTTTATCTTTCTTGGAGGCTCCAAATGATAAGATGATAGTAGCACAGTAGTAGATATGTAGTAGTGGATTTTGGCAACTATGTTTTCTATGAAGTTGTAATTATAAAATGTCTATTTCATCATAACTATTGAAGAGTAGGTCTTATTTTCTAAATGTAGCCACTGTAAAATTATAATTATGTCCTAACAGACAGTTGAAGATACCTTCCTCCTCTATTTTCTCCACAACAATCCTGTGAGGTTGGGCTGAAAGTAACTGGCCCAAAGTCACCCAGCCAGCTTTAAGCTAAGGCTGGACTTGAAATGACCGTCTCCTGCTTTTTAGCTGGTGCCTTAACCACTTGATCAGTTGGCTTTCCCTTGCCACTTTTATTTTCAGGAATGCTTTTAGATCCAAATAAAAATACTAGGAAATTATAGTTTTGTTAAGTCCCTCATTTTGAAATGTAAAGCAAGATAGTGACAGAGCTTCATGGAAAATAGTAGTTGTGGAAGATGCTTTATGGTGTACAAGGAGGAGTGATGTTCGCCATTTTTCATTTAGTGTTTTGTCAGGAATATTGTCTGGTTGGTGCTTCAACTCTTTGATTATCAATCTGTATTTTGTGAAACTGATTCAGTACTATGCTGTGATTTTTGAAATCAAATATTAAAATAATTTGGCATAAGTGATCTTTGTATTTATGGTTTGTCTTCTATGAAAATTGGAGTAGGAAACTCTTCAAAATAGTAGAGTGCTTCCCCTCCATCTTTGTGTTTTTTTATTTGCCTTCTAGGAAAATGTTTTGGAGTAGCTATATCCTTCAGGCACATACTTTGATGCAGCAATCTAATACTGTCTGAATTCATGCATGCTAAACCACAATGTAATCTGCTTTGTTTTGGCTTAGCACATTTATGAGCCTAATGATTAGTGGAACCCAAGTTTGCAATATATGTGAGATTGTTGTACTTTCCATGTATGGCAGGTGGCTCCCGAAGATTAAGGACCATTGAATGAAAAGAGGTTCCTACATTATAATCTTGCCAAAATAATCTCCATAGTACATCCTGCATGTGATCCAAAAATCACAAATCAGTGGTATAGATGCTAGAATCTGCTCATCTCACAAACTAGTTCTTGGCACCCTTAGAAACAGTGGCTTCAACCATTAACATATTTGTCAAGTCTTGTACTATTTAACAATTTTCTAAGTATATGGGACATAGTTTAAAAAAGGGCTATAATTTTCTATTGCTGCAACAGAATGTGAACCAATAACAGTTTTATCTTTAACTTCACTTTTACTGCCTGACTCCAGGTGACTTCTGGATGGCTCATAGTACAACAAACAACAAAACAAAGGATAAAAACAGAACCAGACCAGAAAAGAAAAAGAAGGGGGGGAAAAAGATGGTGAATCCACCAGACCAGGGGTAGGCAACCTTGGTTTTTTATGACTTGTGGATTTCAACTCCCAGAATTCCTGAGCCAGCCATTTGGGGGAATGTGAAAGTTTCAGCCACCTTTGGTTAAGGCCTGAAGAAACAGCCAGGTCTTTAAAGCGGTCTAAAATGCCATTGGGTTATTATTTAATGGATAAAGATTGCTTAGACTGTTCATACAACAAGTAATAAATAAAAACAACACATTTTTAGGAACAAATATTTAATAAAATTAACTGACCACAAAAACCTCACTGAGGTATTTGCTTCACTTCCAAAATTCTGATACATAACAAAATTATTCAGTATACAAGATTTTTAATAGGTGCCCAGCAATACACAAAATCAAAACTTTTTGCACATAATGTTCATAAACTAAGACCTCACAATGAAACATACCTGTCACATTCTGCCTAGACAAATAACATGGAGAAATGTAAACCTATGGAAAACAATACAACTTGCATTAGTTTATATTGGTTTTATGAAACTCCCTCTAGCATTTTCATTGCTTGAAAATTACATGGATTAATATTTTATTTTTGGACAATCTATTAATTGAAAAAATGCACCTCAGTTTGCTTAGGAATTTGTTTTTAAATCCAACTTGAATCCAAAGCTGTTTAAAGTAGTAAGTTCAGATTTTCATGACAAAAAGCAAATACTAAGATACACAAAGATATACCTTGATCAATATAGAATGTTTCAATTTAGAAGAAATTAGTCTCTTTCTCTCTCTCTCTTCCCCCCCCTTAACTGCAAAAATATGTAGAGAAAAATTAGGCAAAGCAATGTATGTTTATACCCCAAAAAGTATTATACATAAGTGCTATCATTCAACTTTCTCATATGGAGGTTTATAAATGAGTACTTTTAAAGTACATATACATTATATTTTTGAAATATTACTGCAATCTTATTATTTGACATGTAAGAAATGATTATGAATTTTTATAAGTAGCTTGAGGAAAGGAAATCAGCTCAAAACTAAGCAGATTTTAAGTAGCATAGAGTTTAATTCATAAACAAAAGAAAAATAAAATGGGATTGCAGTTCAGGACAAAACTTTAAAAATAGAAGTTGCAGAAAACCATTTCTGAAATTTTCTACTGCAGTATCCCTACTTTTCCCCATATGTGCAAATAAAGGACTGGTTTTTATTCTTAAATTCACCAACACTTACTTGCAAATAAAAGAAATTTACCATAGTATCTTGTTTACACCTGTAATATTTCAGAAAGTAGATGCACTTATCAAAAGCACAGCTCCTATATGCATGATTGAACGAATATATGGAACTACACTCCAGGGAATAAAACTTTGTATAGATGGAATTAAGAACGTCTGTTCAGGAAATTATTTGCCTCTACTTTGACACCACTTTGGTTATGTGATGCAAATATTTAAAGAGAGAGAATGGTCATGTGCAATAACAATACTTTTTTATTAGAGTAAGTTAAGTATATAGAGAAGATTAATAGTATTGGAATTAATTTAACTATTGCAATTATCGGAAACAAAATTACAGAACTTGAATTATGTAATGAGGTGGGAACCATGAACACAAGTTTGAGCAACATAATAGTATGTTTTGCGAGTTTCCTACCTGAAGAATTTCAGTGCTTTTCATGAAAAATGAAGATTAATGAAGAGGTTATTCTTAAAATAATTAGCAATGCATATTAGACAGGGGTTTTTTTGGAAAAATATTATATGTGTATCTTCAGAAATTTTTATTTCTCTTCAGTCCTGATTTAGAAAAATTGAAATAATTCCGATGCATAAAAGGGACACTAATGAACAGTGCTCAAATGAGAAAACCCAAATTATAGAAACAAGTTGAAATAATAATGAAAATCACAGTCCAATTTTTTTTCTACATTCAGTTCACACATTATGGACTGGCAAGAACAAAACAAATAGCAATCTCTTTCAGGAGTACTTTTTGATAATCCTATTTTTTTTAAGTTTCTAATGTTTCCTCATTTGCTCCACAAGTATCAACTACACAAATTAAACAGCTGGTCACTGGGAAAGCACGAACTTTAGAATTTGCTGTCCATTTGTCAATTTCAGTATTATATTCAAGAATGTGCCCCAAGCGACCTACACCCTGAAATCCAGCTAGAACATAAATTGTGGAACCCACAGCAGCACATTTTACCGTTACACCTTTCCACGACATTGGGGAAACCATCTTCCATTCATTCAGTTTAATGTCATAGTATTCCACACTGTCTAAGCCACCTTTACAAGGAAGAAAGAAAATAAGTATGAAGCCAATATAACTGTCATTATCATTTTAGGATTAAAACTTTTTTCTAAGAAATTAAAAATATTTTACCAATATAATAAATTATGTTAATTGAGTGGTTTAAATGAACATTTAGTTTACTATAAAAACAGGTAAAATATATGGGCCCTAGAGATGAAAAATAACTTTCAAACTATGTAAAGTTGATGAAATAATTATTGTGAAATAATAATTTAATATCCTGAATTTCAGAGTTTAATGGAACTTACTTCTAAGAAATGGGAATATGTAGCCTTAAAATCTTAAATGTTTAATGTTGTAAAGGAACTTCATCTATTATTTAAAATTAAGAAAAAGGAATATTGATACACCAGAGCTATGCTTCATCACAAATACAAAACTTCCATAAGTAGTGAGGATGTAATAAAATGGAATCATAAAGCCACAAAATCATTGAAATTGTACTATTTATCTAAACTGTACTGTTAGCTTGTTAACGTAAGTTCCACAAAGTTATCATTCTTATTTCCAGATAAATACGTATAGAACTGCAATATAAAAAACTATTTACAAGATACATTGGAAATATAAAATTTTAAGAAAGATTAGGAATATTAAAATTAAAACTATATATTGTTAATTTGTTAGGAATATTATCAGAATATGGCTACAGATATTATAAGGAAATATTTTAATCACTATTGTGTAATTAGCATCTGCTTTTTATTTACATGGTATCATATATTTATATCTGGTGGTATATGGCTGTTGTCCTTTCTGAAAAGTTGACATTTTAACTTATCATTAATATGAAAAAAACTCAGGGATAAAGGAGATTTGATAGTTCCTGTTTAGAGAGAATCAGGATGGGGTGGTTTTAGGGAACTACTTTCTGGCATTTAAGCCTTCTGGTGTTTAACAATATTTTTCCACTTATGTCAATCTGCTTGAAATATTGTGACAGCTCTTTAAAGCCCATACTGCAAGCATCAGTCTTTATCTTTCAGAAAGCAGAATTTAGGATTTTATTTTATTTTAATACTGCAACAGTCCATATAGCCTCATGGCAGTTAGGTAGAATAAATTATTAATACATACCTAAGCTATTTTGCCCCCCTACAGCAAATATTTTATCTTTCACAACCACCAAACCATGGTTCTTTCGGGCTTCAAGCATTGGACATAGCTCAGTCCACCTGCAAATATTTAAAATGCACAATTTCATACCATATTTTCTTTTACATTAAATGTGATCAAGACTTAATGAGAAATGTTATAATTAGCTGTTAGTTCTCTTATCTCAATAAAGACCGGCACATGAGTTGCAGCTCCATTTAAAATGGAGTGTGGTTCTTTGGTGGCTCTTTAACATTTTCCTCCCCAAATAAGAATAAAGTAATTTCAGTGTTTTGAAGGGTGAGTAAACAGCTTTGAAATCAAACTTTTCTACCATTTTACAATGTAAAGAAACCCATTGCTGGTAAAAGCTTTTGACAGGGAATAAAGTCAGAACTTACGTTTCCTTTGCTGGATCATAAACTTCGCAGGAGCCCAAGACTCTTCCAGAAACATTGTTCCCTAAACTTCCTCCGCATACATAAATCAGGCCATTTGCTACAACCATCCCATGACTACATCGTTGAGTCAGCATATTGGGCTTTGTGTGCCAACTTTCTGTTCTTGTATCATAGCATTCAAATAAATATAAAGCAGAATTTCCTTTAACCAACAAAGACAAAATAGAATCACTTAGACAATGAGACTATCTGCTTGTTAAGATAATATTCTTAGTAGGCAAATAACATAGACAATAAATTCTCAGTAGAGGTCCAGATTTTGACATACTATTTCCAGGGAATGCTAACTTGACATCACTTTCTCAATTTTTCAACATCAAATCAGATCAGTCATATTGAGGACAACATCTGATTAATGGAAGAAAAAAAAAGCAGTTTTTATTGGAATTCTCAGTAGAAGCACAGAAAAAAACAAATGAGCAATAGTGGTTTGTGTGTCCTCTTTAATGTGAATAAAATCTAAGAATGTTTTTGCCATGCTAGCAGGGGAGAAAATTTGAGATATGCATGCTGTCCCTTCAGCGACTCAAGAGGCATAGAAAATGGCTGTCCAAAGGAAAGTCCAGCGGGAAAATGGCTGTAATTACATGCTACTCCTAAAGCAGAAGCCCAGGAAAGAAGTAAAACAGTCTACCACATAATGTGGCTGGGTCACAGCTAATAGTGTAGTTATACTGGGTATGTGTCTTGTGACAGATGCAGGTTAATTTATTACCATGAGTAATGAGAGAAAATAATGAGAGGAATTTTTTTAAATATTCGGACACTGAGCTTGTCAATCAGAAGGTCGGCAGTTTGGCGGGTCGAATCCCGAGTGCCGCGTAACAGAGTGAGCGCCTGTTACTCTTCCCAGCTTCTGCCAACCTAGCAGTTCGAAAGCACATAAAAATGCAAGTAGAAAAATAGGGACCTCTACGGTGGGAAGGTAACAGCGTTCCGTGCATCTTTGGTGTCTAGTCATGCCGGCCACATGACGACGGAGACATCCTCGGACAAGCGCTGGCTCTTCAGCTTTGAAACGGAGATGAGCACCGGCCCCTAGAGTCGGAAATGACTAGCACACATGTGCGGGGGAACCTTTACCTTTACCTTTATACAAGTATACACATATACAAGGAAAAAATTCTAAAAAATCTAGTAAGGAAAATTATCAAAAAGATTTTTTTTTGCAAAGAGCTGTATTTCACATGTTTATCAACACATTAATAAAATCAATGGCATAGTCTTATTCAAGTCCAATCAGTCAAGACTGAGTGCATTAAGTGAAATTTATTCCCAAATAAATATCTATGTATGTTTAGAAAATAATTCAAGTTGTGAAGTTGTAAAACCTTCAATTCTATCAGAGGAAATATAGTTTAAATAACGCATGTAGTATTACTGTGCTATCACGTGGATTCAAAATGGGCATAATTGTGTTCAGTGTAATCTAGTTCTTTTAAAAGAGGTATTTTGCAACAATACAGTAACAAGTGCAGCTTTGCTTTTAAAGTTCCCACACCCATGTCCTTAAATGTGTCTTACCTACTTCTGAACCACCAGATGTGTAAATTTTACCCTCTGCTGCACATGCTGCAAGGCTGTCCCGAGGAGTTGGAGGACCCAGTTTGGAGTACCAGCTGTCTTTAACAACGTTATAGCAATCCATTCGTTTTATAGGGAAAAGCTGGGAACCACCCAAAATATAAACTACATTATCCCAGAAAACACAAGCTGCGTCCCTCCGCTTTTCAAATGGACATCGGATGTCTGTCCAGCTGTAATCCTGTATAAAAATAAATCAAAGCCTTATAGAATATTTTCAGCCATGTCCTTCTGCAAAAAAAAGTCTTCAAAGTTTTGGGATCATTAATATTTTAGTTTATTCCACTTTTTGAGAGTAACATGAATATTTCTGTTCATGTTATCCTCAGAACATGATATATTGAGAAACCACATTGGACCATGGAATTTTGTTTGTAAGTCACTGCAGTTGTTAAGTGGGTGACCAGGTGAACTGATTTGATTTTATGACTGTTTTTACTATGGCTACGAAATGAATCATCATGGATGTTAAGTAAATCATGTGAACTATGTCAGACATGTTCCTAACAATAATATATTTAAAAAGTCTTAGATTGCTACAGCAACCTCAAAACAGAGCTGTAACCTCCCAGTGCATGATTCCTTATGAGTCCAGTTTGCCCTGATTTATTTTAGGAAAAACAATCTCTATCTGCAAAGTTTACAAACATGTAAACAAAAGATACTATATTAACAGCAAACACCTGCAATTTAAGTACATCTCTCAGGTTTTCACTCCTTTGGTGTACAGATAAATTAGGTTCTGCTTGAAATGAAAGTAATAAAGTTACCATAACCTAGACCAAAGTCACAACATGCAGCAATATTAAGATGACACATTAAGTAAAGATATACCTTTATATTGTACATCCAATCCATAACAAACAATGGAAGATCAGAATTACCTTTGGATTGAAGTATCGACTTGATTGTGGCTGTGATCCTCCAAACAAGGCAATACGGTACTCGTGCTTTTTCCTTCTTGGACGAGTCCCATCCACCAATTCTTCTCTGTCTTCCGGAGAAAGGAGATGGTATCTCATTCCACCTACACGAAAAAGAAAAAAAATGATTTTGTGCAGTTTAAAGTTATATCTTTTCCAACATAAGAAGGCATAACTATTATGTACATCTTTCGTATAAGGTCATCAAGTACAAGATGGTATCAATTTCTTCCTTCTATGAAGCATTGTTTATTTCCTCACCTTTCCATGTTCACACGCATAATTAAACAGCAATTTCAATATATGCAGACCTGTCAGGAAGCAAGGCCATAACTTTTCTTTCTTTCCAGTCATTCTGGTAAAGCTGAAGTTTCATTATTATCCCATTATTACTGTATAGAGAGCACCAAAGTACCAGACTATCTTGACTTCAAAGGAAAGGAGAGGTACTGACTGCATGAGAGAATATTGGATATAAACCTTTACTTGGACATTCTATGGAGAGAATTTCACAAGCAAAACACCCAAGACAAAAAAGAAACCACAAGGACTAAGGTGACATTTTAGATTGCCAAATCCCAAGTATGTAGTTCAAGAAGATAATCTCAAATTCTGCCTAGAAACAAACTGAAAGTGAAAGATGATCTTTAACACTGCCAAGATAGATTTACCATAGTGAATCAACAGTCTGGCTTCTTTGACCTAAACCAGCTGGCTGTTGAAAGATTTAAAGGCAGATCAACATGTAATTCATTGAATTCCTCTAACCTTTACCGAACAAAACTATAACTCTAGCTAAATCATTTCAAGAATGCACAATTGCCATTCTAAAATGTGTAACATGCTTTGTGCAGATATCCCTAAACTAAACAGCAAGTTCCATTAAACCAATTTCAAAGGAACTATCAAAAAACATTCACAGCAGTGACTGTTACTTGTTTTATGATTAGAATTTGTCAATCTACTGCAAATCATCCTTGTCCAAAGCAAGGGTGGGACTTCTTGACCTGTGAAATAACAGATTTCCCTGAAAGACTAGAGTTTGAGAACATCTTTTTGGAAGGAGGAAGCTAGGAGAATTTAAAAGATACTTGGTTTCTTACCCGTCCACCCCCAAAGGACAAAATCAGCACTTTTTCAAGGTGTTATTTTTATAAACTTATGTGGTGAAATAAGCAGCCCATAGAAGAAATCAGTATTAGAATGTTGAAAACTTACTTATAACCATTTTGAGACACTCTGGGTTGTCTTGTATAAGTGGCTCTGCCTGTACAGTTTTACTAAGGAAATTCTTTGAAATTAAAGGAAACCTGACTTTAGCAAGGATATCAACCATGTAGGGTTGACGGTTTGGCTCATCATATTTTAACCAACGGACAGCAGCATCATAAACCTGGAAAGATAAGAAAAGATACTTGATTAGGCATATATACATAGCAGTCTATTTTAGAAATGGCAAAGAAAGTATTCTTATTTAAAATAAGAAACTTTTAAAACTCCATTTAAAACTTAACTTTGTTAACTTAACCTTGGACCTTTAACAGGAAAAGTTACTATTACTTGAGACATTTTTTCTTCAGTCACCACCTGTCAATATCAATTGATGAGTTCTTTTTTCATACAAAATTGGTAAGGAAACTTGGAAAACAAATGTTCATATTAATAATAGCTGTTCCACATTAACTGCTAACATTAAGAATGTCATGTCCATAAGGAAGGAACTTCAAAATTGTGTATCAACTATAGCCTGAAGGAAGAACTAGATGTGGAAAGTAAAGTCCAGAGGGGTTTTAGTGATGGTAGAAGTACTTGCGGCTGTGACTCCCAAGCTGGAAATGTGGCTCCAACAGATCGCAGGAATGACATCAGAGCACTTCGTCCAGAAGAGTGCTGAGATCAGCTAAGGTACTGTGCAGGCTTCTGTTAGAAGACCTGACACTGAGGAAGAAATAAGATTTTTAAAAAAGTTTTTTTTAAAAAAAAAATTTACCTGATCTTCAGCTCTTACAGTTAGAGTGTCTTGGTTGAGGAGATGTGTCACACGTTTAACATCTAACTGTTGAAACTCATCTGTCTTGTACACCTCTGTGAAGTGTTGATAAATAAAATCATCTGCGGTGGCCTTCAGTTCTGGGCAGTCAAGGCACTCTGCTAATACACTTATACCTAATGCAAGAGAGGGGAAAAAGTGCTAGATTTGTGAGATATTATATAAAATATGCTTTATACTTTTGTGCTTTTGAGTCAGTGATGCTTCTTGGCAACTGCCTGGACAAGTCCCTGCAGTTTTCTTGATACGATTGCGTAAGTGATTTGCCAATGCCTGCTTCCTGGGCTGAGAGAAAATGATTGTCCCAAAATCACCCAGCTGGCTTTGTACTAGAAATCAGTTCCCCAATTTCTATGTTTTGAAATATGCTCATTTTCAAATCTTAACCAAATTATACATTAAATATATTATAAAAATTGTTTTCTAAAATATAATATACAGTGGACAAAGTTTTTCATTCCAAACTTTGGAAACCTTGGAATATCTTTAACAGGAGGAAGATGCCTTACCAAGACAATTTGTAGCATCCACTTGCTCTTTTAAAAATTCTACACACATTTTTTTCACAGGTTCAATTTGATATTGATTTGCTGCATCCAACAATGATTGGACATTGTTGCTGTGCACAGAAATTCTGAAAAAAACCAATGTTTACAAAAATAAACATTTTAAGAATTATATACATATAAATCCTAGCACATATACACTATATTAAAGTCTATAAATGGTATTTTAAAAAAGCATCCTTGAGAACATTTTCTTAACCTTAACAATTAAAAAAGTAGAGAAATACAGCTATAAAATTTGCATATAAAGTTAAGGTGAATATTTCTTGCAACATTTAAAACAAACCATTCTGTATTAGAGATACTAATATTTGGTATTTGAATGCCCAAGTTAATCACATGAACAAAGTTCTCTAGATTTTTAATTGTAGATGGCTAGCAATAGTGAATATTGTGATATACTCACCTTGCAGTATAAGCAAATTCAACCAGCTGTTCAATTATGTCTGGCTCAGCATCCTTTAATTCAACTTCAAATGACTTTGATTCAATCATATTTGCTGCAATTATATAAATATTATCAAGAGTTATTTTTAAAATCTTGCAGAGCTATTATTCTGATCTGTGAATGGGCAAAGTTGTTTCTTTAGGGAGCCCTTCTCAGATGCAGTTGTGGAACACTCATATCCCCCTTTAGGTACTTCCACTATTGTCCTTCACAAACACTATGTAGTAGTATCCCACATCTATCCTACTTACAGCTACCAAGAACTATGGCTCAGTGGACTAAGTAACAGTACTGTATCAAGCCAGACCCACAATCCCTTTCCTGACCGATTTCCTGGACACAAGTGAAAGGAGCTGCAAAACATCAAAGTTTACTCTCCCTTTTTCAGTTTAGGACATTTATGAGAACATTGTGTACTAAAGTAGCTTAGCAACAGCAGAAAAGCTGAGGAGATAAGAGTAAAGCAGAAGTTCTTACCAGCACCCCCAAACTCCACACAGCATTCTGTTTCAAAGTGAAAGTTCTGTCATTGTTCCAGAAGCACAATTGAGTCAGAAGTAAATTAGCTCAGCTTCTCAACAATGGCAATGGCACAGTAGATATTTGCACTTGACCACCTATTTGTGGACTATTTAGAAATATCTGATGATCCAGTCCCACGTAGGATAGAATGTTAGGCTTTATCCTGAAAGACTATTTTCATATTCTCCTCATAAAACATGCTTTGCTTTTTCCTGCTATCTAAAACTACCCATAGAAAATTATCAATAAACTATGTATAGAAAACGAAATACTGAATGAAGGCATTAATGTATGGTCTAAATGGGATTGTAGGAGTTACTGTAGTAAGACTTGTTCAATAATAACTACTGATTAAAATTTTCCCTTTTTTGCGAATCTAGAGATAATATTAAAAGCTGAAGTGGAAAAAAAACTTACTAGTAAACATCAAGTTAAAAAAGTGACTGGCTGCAGCAAGTACTACCCGGTGAGCTGGGATCCTCCTTTCTTGGACTATCAGTATAACATCACACAGTGTCTTCTAAAATAGGACCAAAAAAAGCACACAGTTATGATACAGAAATACAATATTTCTTATATTCAGAGAAATGGTAGAAATGTTTATTTTCTTCACTAAACTAAACCTAAGCTTGCAACCTGGTGAATTCTGGAAGCTGAACTCCACAATATGAAAGTTGCTGAGACTGAGAAACACTGAACTACCTGAGGATAGTATCAGAGCATACTGTATCATCTTCAACTTAATGTTTAAGGTTAACATAATTAAACAGTAACCCGTACCAAATAGAACAGACTGGGCTATAGAACCCCACCTTAACAATTCTTCTAGAGTATCAGAATTGCAATTCCTATGTAAAAGAAACAAATAATTACACTAATGTAAGAGACAGGGTGACAAACCCAAGATGCTCTAAGTTCAAATCCCACCAATTAACCAGCAGCTTTATGAGGACAGCACCAGGCACCCCGCCCTCATTTGCCATACTGTAGAACACTAACCGAGACCTGTAAAATAACAAAAGAATGCCAAGTCAACCCCTTCAAATCGGGGCAAGCAAGCGTTCCATCCCCTTTTCAGAGTGACATTCTACACTAGGAAGGGGGCACATTAAAGACGACTGCACTAGAGACTTGAAACTGCCATAGATTTGGTGCCTCGGTTTCGAGCAGGGATCCGACCCCCTAGTCCCCACCCCAGTGCTGGGATATGGCTGGACCCCACAAGGCGACAAGCTCAGCCAAGGCTTCTTTACAGGAGGGCCGAGAGTTCACCCACCTCACCTCCGCCCTCCTTTCCTTGACTTACTTGCTTCCTCATGTTATTCATGACTCCCATGAAGCTGGCCAATAATTTGGCTTCTTCTCGAGCAGCCAGCTTTTTCTCCGTTTTCTTCTTACAGCTTTTATCTGGCACTGATGCCGCCATTCTCTGCTCCTGTTCTCTTCCACCTTCTGCCTGTTCTTCTTGCCGTCAAGGTAGCGAGGACTTGGCAAACCAACGCGGGTTCACACAAGGCGATAATGCAGGAACCGGCGCGAAGCAATGATCGCTTCCTCAACCTAAGAGGCAGGCGGCCGAGCGGAGGCACTACCGCACTGAGAATCAGCGGACAGCGCAACCACGCAAAGCCGCACCCCCCCACGGCCGCTTTCCACCTTTTTTTATGAACACTCCGGCCAATCAGGAGGCAGATCGCGAATCTCTCTGCCATCTCTTACAGCCAATCTCGCCGCAAACAAGGATTTGGAGGGGTCGGAAAGAGGAGGGATGTAAACAAAGAATGACCCAGTGCGTGTCGTCATCACGTCCTACTGATATAGAGATTTTTTTTTTTTACAAAAAAGAGGCGGTGGATGATGGGTAGCGAATGTGTGTAAGGAAACTCAGCGAGGCTGAGCTTAGCGAATCGATGTTAAATATTTCCTTCCTTTTTTAGTAAAGACGCGCGCAATCTGGTTTGCTTTCAGTAACCGTGTTTAATTTTTTTTTTAAAAAAACCAGAAAAATGTAAGCATCAATTAACTGGAATAAAAGCAACTGCATTACACAGATTTTAGATAGCTCAGTATTCTATATTTACCCCATTTTTTTTCTCTAAGAGTTTCACATACCTTTTGTCTCCGGATTCTTTGGGGACATCAAAGAAAAACTGAAGAAAAATAAAAATAAAATGGGATGTTACAAAGAAAAGCAAATATTTTAAGCACACATGCTCTGGATTTTTGTCCAGGATGTATTAGGTAAAGTATTAATACAATTAAGAAATGATACACAGATTTCAGTAAATTTACATTTATGTAGGGTTTTTCCAGAGCTTGCTTTTAATTATCAATTGCAGCAATTTTCCACCCTCTTAACAACACTGGGGCAGTTAACAAGATGCTTTTAATTTTCCAGTGTTTGCACAGAGATCTGGCAGATAAAACTCAGAAACTGAATTTCTTTTGTATCTTCAGTTGATTTGTATACCTGAGAAAAGGTGAACAATAAACAAACACAAGAAACCATAATTACACCTCTTACTTCAGGATTATTCTTATTTCCAAAGCTGCCTTGGTTTAGAAAGCAACCATCATATGGACTGTTTCCTAGTGTACTATTGTACTATTGTTTTTTGTAAACTGTAACTATTAGTTTTTCCCCCCAGATATTGGAATTTCTATGATTTTCAGTGACAGCTCCAACACATCAATAAAGAGAAAAGGCCTCAAAATAGCACCAGTAATTTATAGGTAACTAGATATGAGTTTAAAAACTGCTGTAAAACCAACTGTAACAAAGTTTAATTCTTGGTTTAAAGTTGTATAATCAACATATCAGCATATAATAATGAGAATGAAAGATTTATATCCAGTTTCCTAAAGTAGAACAATGGCTTTAAAAACCCAAAATAGCAGTGTGATTCTTTCTCTTCTCTTTCTTAACAAGTTATTTCAATAATGTATCCAGAGATGATGCATGAGTTATGTTCTACAGAAAACCAACTGTAACACATCTCTTGGAAGAAAACCCTGTATACAGAACTGGAAAATTAGCATTGAAAACAGTTATGCTAATAATAAAGTTGCCCAAGGAATTGCAGAAAAAATATTTTTCATGCTGTTGTAAACAAGAAAAGTTAGTGTATATTGATTTTTTAAAAATTATTTTTATTTTTTTCTGTACTTCAGAAATACAAGGTAAATACAGATTTTAGAATTATCCCCCAAATGATTACTCGTTGGTGAGGAAAAAATGGTTTATGTTTTAAAAAAATACACACCTGAATTTCCTTCGCTATTCTACTAATCTCTGATTATAGAAATTATTCCCACAGTAACCTATGTTGAACTTTGATTTAAATTCTTTTAATATTTAAATAAGCAGATATTTTAATGGGTTGCATAGAGTTAATTGAATTTTGGTTCCATTTAAATCAATAGGATAAAATAATTATAATCTTGATTTAATTGAAATCAATGAAAATTAAGGTACAGCTGCAATGTTATGCAAGATAATAACTTGTTCCAAGTACACAGAATCTTTTAATTGTGTAAGGAAGGATACATAGGAGCTGATTGTTAGTTCAATTAATAATCCCTCCAACTAATTAGTTGAATCTGGAGCTTTAACAAATAGGAACCTGTTAATGTGAATATAGTGTTCTGCTTCTTACTGGTTCTGTGTATGCTATAGCTAATATTCTATTTTGATGAGACACATAGTATCATTCTGATCATACAATGGCATGATTTTAGTAACAGGTGGCATGTTTTATATAGACAATCTTATTTTGTTTTTTTCTGGAATGTTTTCTGTACCTCATTGGTTCTCAAAGTGTGGTTTGGGGATCCCCAATGATCTTTGACACTCTTTCAGGAGATCTGCAAAATCTAATAAATATCTTAAAATTGTTCATTTTTAATGTATAATACAGCAAATATGTACCAAAGCTCTTTGAGGTCTTCAGTCATTTTTAATAATGCAAGGGGGTCTAAGACCAAAACAGTTGAGAATTTCTTCCATAATTTAGAAAAAAAACACAATCATAACTTTTTTAATAGGAAATAATTTATTTGGAGGAGTGAAGAAATAATGAAGACTTTTACGGCTACAAAAACGTTATGCTATATTGTACTTTAATATAGTGAGATTAAAAGCTGCAGAAGTAAATAAGATAATACTAAATGTCTTAGGAATGTTCTACCAAAGTTTCTTTTCTTATTTCAAATGATACCTATTTTGAAAAAAGATGCTAATTTGGATGATTGGCAGAAGGGTATTAATAAATTTATCTGGGCAGGGAAAAAACCAAGAGTTAAACTTAAGATTTTACAAGACGCACAGGAAAGAGGAGGACTTAAGGTGCCTAATTTGAAATTATACTATGATGCGGTGGTTTTAACACTGGTTTGTGATTGGCTTAATTTAACAAATAAAAGTATACTTCATCTTGAGGGATGGGACTTATTATATGGGTGGCATGCATATTTAATTTATGATAAAAAGTTGACAAGGCTTTTAAATCTCATATTTTAAGAAGTGCTTTATTGCATGTCTGGAAAAAGTATTATTATAAGTTAAATTATAAAATACCAGTCTGGGGGATTCCTGGACACGCGATAGAGAGTGTATCTATGTGTGTGAATTTGGATATGATTTCTTATAAGGAATTACTTAGATTGGTAGGGAATGATTGGCAATTAAAGTCGTTAGCTGAGTTAAAACAAGAAAATATTGTACAGTCCTGGTTTCAGTATGCTCAATTACAAGCTAGGTGGAAGTTAGATCAAAAGGTTGGTATTACATTAATGGATGAAAATTTGGTAAAACAGATTAAAGATCAAAATCGAGCGCATATAAAGAGAATTTAAAATACTTTAATAGAATTGGATTCGGAAACGGAATTAGTTAAAGATTGCATGGTAAAGTGGGCCCAAAATATTCAAGAACTGATCCCATTGGATATATGGGAGGTAATCTGGGTTAGAAATGTAAAATTTACTCAGGCCCAAAATTTAAGAGAAATTTTTTATAAAATGTTTTATAGATGGCATCTGGATCCCAAAAGGTTGTCTTGTATGTATCCTATTTTACAGCCTAAATGCTGGAGGTGTGGCAGTTTGGATGCTACTTATTTTCATATCTGGTGGACTTGTAGAAATATAAAAGCTTTTTGGATTAAAATTTGGTGGAACATTCAAAAGATTTTTAAGAGAAAGATAAAGTTTACTCCACAATTATTTTTATTGGGTGTTATTACAGATTGTGATACTTAGTGCTTTTTTTGTAAAAGAAAAAGGTGCTGGAACTCACACACGTCATACAACCTTCCTTGCCTACCCTACAAGGTTCCGTCCAAAAAAGGTGCCGGAACTCCGTTATGAGCGTTCTATGAGAAAAAAAGCCCTGGTGATACTAAAGAAACTAACTTAATGTTGAATTTGATAACAGCTGCAAGGCTATTGGTAGGGAAATATTGGAAGAAGGATTGCTTGCCTACTATAGAAGAATGGACGCTTAAAGTGTCAAATTTAGCAGAAATGGCTAAGATTTCTGCTTATTTGAAGGATCATTCACAAGAAAGATACATTTCGGTCTGGAGAAGATGGATAGATTATATTCAGAATAAATATGGGACTAAAAAGTTCCATTTAGCCTATGAGTAAATTTTAGATAGTTATTATTATTAATAGTTTATTATAGTGGAATTTTTATTAGTTTTAAGTATATGGTATTATTATTATTTTAGTATTAGTATGGTTTAATAATTTGGATATTGTATTGTTTAATAATTTGGATTTTAATTTGTTTATGTTTTTTATTATTATTATGTATACTTTTATTTTGCTTGTATTTATGTTAAAGGGGAGTTAAAGCACATTATGAACTTGGTTATTTATATAGTTGGTTAATATTAGATTATGATTATTATATTTGTAACCCTGTACTCAGCTCTGAGAAGTGGGGGAGCGAGAGGGGGATGGTTTTGGGTGGGTTGGTTTGGGGGATTTTTTGTAACTTTTATAAAACTTTTCAACCAGGTGGTTCCGCCCCAGGCGCCTGATGGACCCAGATAAATTCCAGATGGCGCTTGGACCGATTCCCACCTCCCTCTCTCACAACCCGGTCGAGTCCTTAGTTAATGCCTGGCAACAGGCTGCTTCGGAGGCGCTCGACCGCGTTGTCCCTTTGCGGCCTCTGACCCGGCGCAAGTCCCGACTCGCTCCTTGGTTCTCCAAGGACCTGCGGGAGATGAAGCGCCAGAGAAGGGGCCTAGAGAGCATTTGGAGAACCAGTCGGTCTGAGTCTGACCGAACACAGTTAAGATCCTTTTCTAGATCCTATCTTGTGGCAATGAGGGTGGCAAAGCGTGCCTACTTCACCACCCTCATTGCGTCCGCAGATAATCGCCCGGCCGCCCTATTTAGAGTGGTCCGCTCCCTGTTAAGTCAAGAGAAGGGAGAGGACCCGCTACATGGACGGGCTGAGGAATTTAGTAAATATCTGGTGGACAAAATTGCTCAGATTCGGGCTGGTCTGGACTCTGACTAGGCAGTATCTAACGAGAGGAAAACGATGAAGTTGGCCGAGTACATTTGGGAAGAGTTCGATCCTGTGACTCCGGATGAAATGGACAAGATCATGGGGAAACTAAGTGCCGCCACAAGTTTGTTGGACCCGTGTCCCTCCTGGCTAGTCTATGCATCTCGGGAGGTTACATGAGGCTGGCTCCTAGCAGTTATCAATGCCTCTCTGAGTGAAGGGTACTTCCCTGCTGCCTTGAAAGAGGCGGTGGTAAGGCCCCTCCTCAAGAAACCGGCACTGGACTCAGCTGTTTTAAACAACTTCCGTCCTGTCTCCAACCTTCGCTTCCTTGCGAAGGTCGTTGAGAGCGTGGCGGCACGACAGCTCCCTTTGAACCTGGAGGAAGCTGAATATCTAGATCCGTACCAATCGGGTTTCAGACCCGGGCACAGCACGGAGACGGCATTGGTCGCGCTGGTGAATGATCTCTGGCGGGCCCGAGATAGAGGTTATTCCTCTATCCTGGTCCTATTAGATCTATCAGCGGCTTTTGATACCATCGACCATGGTATCTTACTGCGTCGTCTTGAGGGGCTGGGAGTGGGAGGCACCGTTCTGCGGTGGTTCTCCTCCTACCTCTCGGACCGTTCGCAGATGGTGTTGGCAGGAGGGCAGAGGTCAAGCCCCAGGCCTCTTAATTGTGGAGTGCCTCAGGGTTCGGTGCTCTCGCCCCTCCTGTTCAACATCTATATGAAGCCGCTGGGAGAGATCATCCGTAGCTTCGGGGTGAAATATCATCAATATGCTGATGATACCCAGCTATTCATCTCCACCCCGAACCAACCCAGTGATGCCCTCGATGTGATGTCCCGTTGTCTGGAAGCGGTACAGATTTGGATGGGAGAAAACAGGCTTTGACTCAACCCGGCCAAGACTGAGTGACTGTACATACCGTCATCTCGTTTAGTCCAAGAGGTTCCATCTCTGACTATAGGAGGGGAGATGTTACCTCCCATTGATAGAGCACGCAATCTGGGCGTCCTCCTAGATTCACGACTCAGTTTTGAAGATCACATTGGAGCCGTGGCTAGGGGGGCATTTGCACAGATTCGTCTTATATACCAATTGCGCCCCTTTTTGGACCGAGATGCCCTACGTACAGTCACCCACGCACTCGTTACCTCCCATATTGATTACTGTAATGCTCTCTACATGGGGCTGCCCTTGAAGACCACCCGGAGGCTTCAGCTGGTGCAGAATGCAGCTGCACGGGTTGTGATGGGAGCTCCCCGATACTCCCATATTACACCCCTCCTGCGTGAGCTGCATTGGCTACCAGTTGCCCTCCGGGTGAGATTTAAGGTGCTGGTACTTACCTTTAAAGCCCTACGTGGCTTAGGTCCGGGATACTTGCAGGACCATCTGCTGCCGGGAACAAATTCCCATCATCCTGTACGCTCACACAGAGAAGGCCTCCTCAGGGTACCGTCAGCTAGGCAATGTCGGCTGGTGACCCCCAGGGGGAGGGCCTTCTCTGTGGGAGCGCCAGCCCTATGGAATCAGCTCCCCCCTGAGCTTCGGATGGCCCAAAACCTCCAATCCTTTCGCCGCGGCCTCAAAACACTCCTGTTCCACCAGGCTGACCTAGACTGACAGGCATTTTAATTAATTTATATTTAGTATTTTTAATTCATTTTTTAAATTCTCTATTTTAATTTATTGCACTGATGTTCTCAATTTCATTTTTATCTTGATTTCTGTACTTATTATATGTTTTGTTGTTAGCCGCCCTGAGTCCTTCGGGAGATAGGGCGGGATATAAATCCCATCAATAAATAAATAAATTAAAAAAAATACTAAATGTCTTAGGGTACACTTACTATTTATTGGAGTCATAAAGGGAACTCATATTTGACTCCTTGTTGCTTTAAAGCTATCACAAATGCTTTTCAAGAGAGACTCTAAAGCAGAGGTCTTCAAACTTGGCCCTTTTATGAGTTGTGGACTTCAACTCCCAGAATTCCTCAGCCAACATGACTAGCTGAGGAATTCTGGGAGTTGAAGTTCACAAGACCCCTGCTCTAAAGGAATGCTTACTGTAACTAACTCTCTGGACTTTAAATAATTATATGTCAGCCTTCCCAGGTACATTACACAAGAATCAATACCAGATGCACTAATTCTACTTTATTGTAAGGCTACATTAATATAATCTTGCAGATCTATAGTACAAATCTCTGCTTGTTAAGTAACTGCAGTGATGCCAATTTATCTGACTGTTCTCTGCACAGCATTTCTCCTCCACTCACCTGTCTCATTCCCACATACCTACATCAGCCTAATGTTTTTTGCTTCTGTTCAGTTAACATTAGAAATTCTTCCTCAGATGGTTGACACCAAAGTTCTCTGCTGTAAAATATGACTTAGCATACACTCTTAGAACTGATCTAATCTTCCATGTTACAATAGCATCTGTAACTATTGCAGCTGCTGTGTTAACAAAGAGGTGCTGCTCTATGAAAAAGGATTGGGTGAGTGGTTGAAAAGCTCAATTCACAGGACACTCTAATAAGCAATGTGGTTAGTTTCATTTTGGCCTACTCTGTTACATAAACCCAGCCACTATAGTTAGAAACCACAATTCATGGTTTAGCCTATTGTGCAGATTCAACTGTGTTCTATTCAATAAACTATGGTTAACCAGAGAGAAGCAGACGAGGTATATCTCAACATGTCAAAAAGTTCGGCGTATGTATCTTTGGTGTCATCAAAAAGATATAGAAATAATAGAGTTAAAGGAGTAATAAAGGAGTATTAGTCCTAGAGGAGTATATACTTCTACTGATGAAAGTTTTTTTTCTTAAGTAATCAGGAGCTGCTTTTACCAGTAGATGTCATTGTAGGAATGGTAACAAATAAACGGACAGAGATATAAAATAAGTCTAGCAAAATCATAAGCCAAGTATATTTTATATGTACTTCCTTTAAAATGAAATTTAAACTACTTAGCAATTTTAAATAAAGCTTTTAATAACATATTGGACTCCTTTTTGTTTCTATAAAAAAGGACTTCTGAGACAGCACTTTGTTGGAGTTGTAATAAGGATAATGTTTGTTTAAAACATATGTTTTCACAATGTCCCATATTTACTAAGTTTGGGGAGAAAGGCGGGACCGTATAAATGTGAGCTTGTGATAAAAACTAAAATTCTCAAAAATTAATATTCCCTTGAATTACATATTTAGTACATGGAGTTTAAGAACTGGAAAATGCAAATGGATTCTGTGTTCCCTTACAATAATGAAAAAGACTAAAAAGATACTGCAGCATTGGAAAGTTCAAAACTGTTTTTTTCCTCCATCTACTTTATAAAGTGACCCAAGGAGAGTAAGTTTGTATAATATACCGTATATACTTGAGTATAAGCCGAATTTTTCAGCCCACTTTTTGGGCTGAAAAATTCCACTTCGGCTTATACTCCAGTCAACAAAAAAACTTACCGAGGACTTGTGCGCGGCCGAGGCTTTGGAGCTTCCGGGATCGCGCGCACCTCTCCCAAGCCACCGCCGTCCGGAGACCTGCCGAAGTTTGGGGAGGTGCGCGCGCACCTCCCCAAACGTCGCCGGGTCTCCGTTCCTCTGCGCCCTGCCTGCCTGCTTCTTTCCACAGCGGAAAGAAGCAGGCAGGCAGGGGGCGGAGGAACGGAGACCCGGCGACGTTTGGGGAGGTTTGGGCGCCTCCCCAAATATCCCCAAACGTCGCCGGGTCTCCGTTCCTCTGCGCCCTGCCTGCCTGCTTCTTTCCACAGCGGAAAGAAGCAGGCAGGCAGGGGGCGGAGGAACGGAGACCCGGCGACGTTTGGGGAGGTTTGGGCGCCTCCCCAAACATCCCCAAACGTCGCCGGGTCTCCGTTCCTCTGCGCCCTGCCTGCCTGCTTCTTTCCACAGCGGAAAGAAGCAGGCAGGCAGGGGGCGGAGGAACGGAGACCCGGCGACGTTTGGGGAGGTTTGGGCGCCTCCCCAAATATCCCCAAACGTCGCCGGGTCTCCGTTCCTCTGCGCCCTGCCTGCCTGCTTCTTTCCACAGCGGAAAGAAGCAGGCAGGCAGGGGGCGGAGGAACGGAGACCCGGCGACATTTGGGGAGGTTTGGGCGCCTCCCCAAATATCCCCAAACGTCGCCGGGTCTCCGTTCCTCTGCGCCCTGCCTGCCTGCTTCTTTCCACAGCGGAAAGAAGCAGGCAGGCAGGGCGCGGAGGAACGGAGACCCGGCGACGTTTGGGGAGGTTTGGGCGCCTCCCCAAACCTCCGCAAACGTCGCCGGGTCTCCGTTCCTCTGCGCCCTGCCTGCCTGCTTCTTTCCACAGCGGAAAGAAGCAGGCAGGCAGGGGGCGGAGGAACGGAGACCCAGCGACGTTTGGGGAGGTTTGGGCGCCTCCCCAAATATCCCCAAACGTCGCCGGGTCTCCGTTCCTCTGCGCCCTGCCTGCCTGCTTCTTTCCACAGCGTTTGGGGAGGTTTGGGCGCCTCCCCAAATATCCCCAAACGTCGCCGGGTCTCCGTTCCTCTGCGCCCTGCCTGCCTGCTTCTTTCCACAGCGGAAAGAAGCAGGCAGGCAGGGCGCGGAGGAACGGAGACCCGGCGACGTTTGGGGAGGTTTGGCGTGTTTCCTCGCCTGCTGGGCACCGCGCTTTGCCCGGGGAACGCGCGGGCCCCGAATAGCAGCGTGGAGCGAGGAAGCGGACAGCCAGGGCTTCCCGGAGAGCCAAGGCCACACAGGGTATTCCTGTGTATTCAGGCTTGCAAAATGGCGGATCGAGCCTCTGCTGGCGGCAGAGGCTTGCAGAACAGCGGATCGGCTTATACTCAAGTCAACAACTTTTTCCAGTTTTTGGGGGTGAAATTGGGGGTCTCGGCTTATACTCGAGTCGGCTTATACTCAAGTATATACGGTACCTTAATTTAGAGAGGGAACTTCTTCGGCTGCAGTCAAATGCATATCTCACAAAGATATAAATCCTACTGAATAAGTGTGATTTAGTTCTGAATAAATGTAAGATTTCATTGCATGTCATTCTTCTCCCTCTTTTAGTACTTTTTGTTGTTTCTCAAGACATCCTTCTATTTTCATTGGGAAAGCCTCATAAATCTCTTTACTCTTTGTTACAAATCACCTACACTTCTTATTTGAATATTTATTGTTACAGGATAATTTTCGCTGTGATTATTAAATGTTAGAGATATCTTTGGCATTGTACATACATTTAGTCAAAATTTCAAGTGAAAATTGAAAATATTAGAACAGGGATGGAGCAACAGGGTTCTTCTACACATTGTTGAACCACTTTCCATAAGCTTAAACATCATGGCTACTTAGAAGCACTCTAGAAACACTGCTTGAGCAACACTTGGATTGCTTGAGCAGGTCAGAAGAGATGCTGGTTAGTTTTATTTTTGTGTACATACATAATAATGGGCACACAACAAGATTACTGCCAAATAAGCTATTATTATCTGACTAATAGAGAATGAGTAGCTTGAGTTCCAAGTGCAGATTGGTATTTGAATAACAATTTATTGTTTATGCTGAATTTCCTTATAAGGTCATGATCCAGATTCTTCTGTGCTTTAACATCTAGCCCTCTGCCTGACTTTGTTTAATACTATTCTGATAAATCTTAGAAAACTTTTTCAATATATTTTGGTTAATCTTAGATAGTACTGGAAAATTAAATTTTATTTAATATAGTTTATGCCAATTTATTTTAAAGGTACAAATATACTTGTCCATATCAGCATCCTAGTCTGAAGGTATGCCTCTCGTAAATTTCACTGTATTCCAAGGAACTTACTTCTAAATAAGTATTCACATGATCGTAACTTCAGCTATAGCTGACAACTGTTCTTCACATTATATACATTGAATTAAAATATTCTAAAAACAAATACTCCAAAAATGAACCTTTATTAAAATGTTTATTGTATAGATAATAATACACATAGACACATACACCAACAATGGATAATTAGAATAATTTCTTATTTTCTGCAGAGACAATCAAATAACCTTGTTAACTGGCAGCTGTACCTCTCTTAGAGGCAAATATTTTTCAAGCTAAAAATAGCAAAGGAGAAAAAGGTTGGGCAAGGTTCTCTCCTTGAGTAAATGTGTAGTAATACCGTGGAAGGAAGGGAGCGATCAGAGTTAAAGCAATCAGAGTTTAGAAGAATTGAGGAAACAGACAAATATTAATGTTTTATATTTCATAATATATAATCTTGTTTATTTGTGCAAATGTATATGGAGTTTAAAAGGGACGCGGTGGCTCAGTGGGTTAGGACGCTGAGCTTGTCGATCAGAAGGTTGGCAGTTTGGTGGGTCGAATCCCGAGTGCCGCGTAACAGAGTGAGCGCCTGTTACTCGTCCCAGCTTCTGCCAACCTAGCAGTTCGAAAGCACGTAAAAATGTAAGTAGAAAAATAGGGACCACTACGGTGGGAAGGTAACAGCGTTCCGTGCGCCTTTGGCATCTAGTCATGCCGGCCACATGACCACGGAGACGTCCTCGGACAAGCGCTGGCTCTTCGGCTTTGAAACGGAGATGAGCACCGGCCCCTAGAGTCAAAAACGACTAGCACAAATGTGCGGGGGAACCTTTACCTTTACCTTTATATGGAGTTTATCATAAGATAGGCAGGTGAAAGAATATAAATATAAAAATAATATAAAGTACCCCAAAACTCCTCCAATCAATGAAAAACTTAGTTGGAGCACTTGTATATTAGCAGTAAAAACAAAATACTCATACCAAGCTTTATTAACATAATTGCCCCTAACATTAGGAGAAAAGTCTCCAGTGCTTCTGAAAGGCCAACGGGACATGTTGATTTGGTTGGGCCTTTCACACCATCCCTAGGGAAAAGACAGTATTTTCTCATTGCCGTTGACGATTTCTCACGGTATGGCCATGTGTATACCCTCACAGAAAAATCTGAAGCCTTTGACGCCATAAAGTCACTGTACAATTTTGTAGAGACCCAGTATAAGACCAAGATCGCACAACTGCAGAGCGACCGCGGGGCTGAGTTCATGTCCCGAAAATTCCAGGACTGGGTAAAGCGTAAGGGCATCCGCCATTTTCTTACAGTGCCATTCACTCCCGCTCAGAATGGCGTGGCTGAGAAAAGAAATGGAATCCTGCAAACTATGGTGCTGACGCTGGGGTCGCAGAATCATACTGGGCAGAGGCGGTGAAATACGCCAATTACACCTTAAACCGCACCTGGAGCAGTGTTGTGAACCAGACCCCATATTTCCTGGTCCACGGTAGGAAACCAAGTCTGGGACACTTGCGTGTGTTTGGCTCCTACGCTTGGGTGCACATCCCCAAGCAGCTGCGGAAGAAGGGGAGATCTGTCTCCCAGAGACTGAGGTTCTTGGGCTATGCTCCTGGCTCCAAGGCCTACCTTTTCCTGGGAGAAGGGGGCAGGATTGTGACTTCCCAATCTGCCTCCTTCGAAGAGGACTCCAATTGGACCCAGATTCACTCAAATGATCTGAGCCCATATATCAACCGAACCAGCAAGGACACACCGACCACGACATCACCTGAGACGACCACATACCCTGCCACCGACGAAAGTGAGGAACAAGACGAAGATGTCATCCTACCTGGTTCAGATGGGGAGGATGAGCCGTCCAGTCCCAAGGGGGAAGACACGCCGTCTTTACCCCCAACGATGCCTCAGAGACCCACGATACCCAGCACCCGGGACCGAGGGTCCACACGTCCTAATTATGAAATGCCAGCGGATGTGGAACCCACGGAAGAAAAGGGCGGTGAGTGGCAGAAGGTCAGGAGATCAAAGCGGTCCAACAAAGGGATCCCGCCAAAGAGAATCGACATTGGGCACATCACGTCTGTCAACAGCGTTGTGGTCACCCCAAAATCCTTCTCTGACATCCAGGAGCTGCCCATCGAAGAACAGGAGAAATGGCAGCTCGCAATGGAGAAGGAGATGGCAAGCCTGAAAAAGCTCAAGGTCTTCACCCCCCAGCAACCACCAAAGGAGAGGAAAGTCATTGACACAAGGTGGGTTTACAAGGCCAAACCACTTGCCAATGGCCTCTACCTGTATAAGGCCCGTTTGGTAGCTCAGGGGTTCGCTCAGTGCTACATGGAGGACTACAGGGAGACCTACTCTCCAACCGTCCGGGCAGAGAGCGTTAAGGCCGCCCTCATAACTAGCCGCTCTGGGGGAGGAAGTCTTCCAATTCGACATCCAGATGGCTTACCTCCACGCCAACTTGGACCAGCAGATCTACATGAGGGCCCCTCCTGGCTACCAGCAGGAAGGGGGAAATACATGGCTGCTCCGCAAAGGGTTATATGACCTCAAGCAGTCGGGGAAATTATGGTACGACTGCCTTAGAAAAAGTTTAGAACGAGTTGGTTTCAGTGCATCCCATGCAGATGAATGTGTTTTCACACGCAACTCCAAGGGTACCACAGAACGGGTGTTAGTTTATGTGGACGACCTCCTATATGTAGGGCCTGACAAGGAAGGGTGCGACAAATTTGCCAAGGCCCTGGGGGAAAAGTTTACCCTGAAGTCTTTGGGGTGGGTTGACAAATACTTGGGTGTGCACATCTTGGCCACCAAAGGGGGGTTCGCCCTATCTCAGAAAGAAAAGATAGAGGAGTTATTGGCCAAGTGCAAAATGGCAGAATCTAACCCAACGCGTAGCCCGATACAAAGTGACTATTACAATCACACTCACAAGGACGGTCCTGAGTTCACAGATAATAAGCTTTACAGATCTGTGATTGGCTCCTTGCTATATATCAGCAATTGGAGCAGGCTTGACATAGCTTTAGCTGTGAATCTACTGTCCAGGCATGTGGAGCACCCAAAGGAATTCCACTGGACTGCTGTTAAGAGGGTACTTAGGTACCTCAGGGGCACGACTGATGCTCTCCTTGTGCTGGAGCCAGAGAAGGGGAAGACGGCCCAGCTCTCCGCTTACTCAGACGCAGACTGGGCTGGTGACACCAAGAGTAGACGGAGCACCTCTGGTTTCCTCATATTGCTAAATGGCTGTCCTATCCATTGGCATGTTAGGCAGCAAAAATTTGTTTCTTGCTCCATGGCTGAGGCGGAATATGCCAGCCTGTCGGACACGGCCAATGATTTGATTTGGTTCAATGCTCTGATAACGAGCATCTGGGCACCTCCTCCTCTGCCCATCCAAATTCAAGAGGATAATACGGCTGCAATTGCAATCTCGGGGGCATATGCAGTGGGCTCTAGGTCCCGCCACATAGACATACGCTACAAAAATGTCAGGCAGCTTGCCAAAAAGGGGTTTATACATGTTGAGCATTGTAATACAACTAACCAGATAGCTGACCTGTTCACCAAACCTGTTCCCATTGACCGGCACAACCTTCTGTGTAAGCGTTTGTGTTTGGTCTTCTGAACATGTATATGCGTGTCTATGACACCTGCTCGCCCCCTCACATACATTCACTGGTGTCTGTCATTGGCTGGCAAGAAGGGGAATTGTTAGATGTTTTGTGCCAGCCATGGCAGTTCCCCAAAAAGGTCATCAGAGGCTTCTTTGCTCCCACTGGTGGGTCAGGGGTCCCCGGCCCCTGCAGCCCCATTGGCGAGAGTTAATTGGTAAGGGAGGGGCTGAGACCCCCCCATAAAAACCTCTGCTCAGGGGCTGCTCTCTCTCTGCTCTCTTTGTTCTCTCTTCTGCTTGCTTGCTTGCTGATCCATGAGCTCAACCCAGGCATGGATGCCTCCATGCCAGGGAACTCTTTCTATTTACTTTATCGTTAAATAAAGCTTTGAATGATTGCATCCCTGCGTGATGCCTTTTACTTGGAAGCACCTTAACGAATCATCGACCTCGTGAGACCATCCTGAAAATTGCATCTCACTGCATCCTCACTCTCCAAATACTTGCAACAGGTTGAATATGAAATGCTACTTTTTATAAACAAGTATTGCTAAATTCATGGTTGATAAACCTTACAAAACATTTCCCATTAAAGTGTAATTTATAGTTCTTCCTTCAATAAATGAAGGGGGCCAAATAGACTAGGATGTTGGGAGGTATTCCCATATCCAATTGTTTTAGCTCTTAGATGTAGAATGGAGTCTTCTGAGAGCAAACTCTGGCTTAATCAACTAGAATATATAAATGATATATGATATATTCCAATATGCATTAAGCTGTACATTTAAAAACATAGCTTTCATTTCAACAAATGTAATTCTTGACTTATAACAGTAATGAGGACTGCTCATCATGTTTGTAAGCCATGATGGTTATAAAATGGGTCAGTCATGTGACTAACCTGATTATATGACCTTTTGTTAACCAAACGTGATAGTCATTAAGCAAACACTCTGGTTGTTCAGCAAATCCATTGTTTGTTATGGGTGCAGTTTTGCTGAAAACAGGAAATGGGTTTTGAAAAAATGTGGTGAAATGACCAGGGGACACTGCAAACAGCAGTAAATGCAGAGCACTGAAGTTCAGTTATGCAACTTCAAATCCAGGTTATAATGGGAAAGAACAGGCTCCGGCTCAACCCGGCCAAGACTGAGTGGCTTTACGTACCGGCATCTCGTTTAGTCCAAGAGGTTCCATCTTTGGTTATAGGAGGAGAGATGTTACCTCCCGTTGATAGAGCACGCAATCTGGGCGTCCTCCTGGATTCACGACTCAGTTTTGAAGATCATATTGGAGTCGTGGCTAGGGGAGCCCAGATTTGCCTGGTACGCCAGTTACACCCCTTCCTGGACCGAGATGCCCTATGCACAGTCACCCACGCACTCATTACCTCCCGTATAGATTACTGCAATGCTCTCTAC
Organism: Vipera ursinii; assembly: GCF_947247035.1. Taxonomy (NCBI): domain Eukaryota; kingdom Metazoa; phylum Chordata; class Lepidosauria; order Squamata; family Viperidae; genus Vipera; species Vipera ursinii. The sequence goes on from NC_139517.1 coordinate 91,145,990, forward strand.
ATGGGGCTGCCCTTAAAGACCACCCGGAGACTTCAGCTGGTGCAGAATGCGGCTGCACGGGTAGTGATGGGAGCACCCCCATATTACACCCCTCCTGCGTGAGCTGCATTGGTTACCGGTTGCCCTCCGGGTGAGATTTAAGGTGCTGGTACTTACCTTTAAAGCCCTACATGGCTTAGGACCGGGATACTTGCAGGATCATCTGCTGCCAGGAACGAATTCCCATCGCCCAGTACGCTCACACAGAGAAGGCCTCCTCAGGGTACCGTCAGCTAAACAATGTCGGCTGGTGACCCCCAGGGGGAGGGCCTTCTCTGTGGGAGCGCCAGCCCTGTGGAACCAGCTCCCCCCTGAGCTTCGGATGGCCCAAGATCTCCGGTCCTTTCGCCGCGGCCTCAAAACACTCCTTTTCCACCTGGCTGACCTGGACTGACAGGGATTTTAATTATGTTTTTAATTTTTAACTCTAACTTTTAATTTATTTTAATTTTAATTTATTGTACAGAGGCCTTTAATTTTAATTTTTATCTTAACTTCTGTATTTATTATATGTTACTGTTGTTAGCCACCCTGAGTCCTTCGGGGGAGAGGGCGGCATATAAATCCCAATAATAAATAAATAAATAAATAAATAAATAAATAAATAAATAAATAAATAAATAATTATTCTCAAGGAAGGTCCATTGTAATTTTTGAATGGTTGTTAAGTGACTAGTCGTAAGTTGAGAACTTTCTGTAGATGTATGGAGGATGTTTAGCATTTGTTTTAGATGTATGCTGTAGTTTTGGAGTGGGTGACTGTTAATGTTTTTTAATGTTGCTGTATATTATTGATGTTCTGATAGTGTCAGGCATGAAAGACCAGATTTACACATGAAGGTCTAATTAAAATGCTTTATTGCTAAGAAACCTATGCTCAGGAATCTTTTCAACTAACTGTTAGCACCTTGTTGGGGTTAGAGAAGGCTCAACAGAATTCAAGGAGGGTTGGACTTTGTAATGAAACAACTTGCTATGTCCATCTCGCCATGGCCAACTTGCCATGGCCAGCCTGGCACAGCCATTTCACCCTGACCAGCTTGCTGCAGGACAACTCAGTGCAGGAAAATTCATATGGGATAACTCAACACAATAAATGTTATCCGCTGCTGTTTCTTCAACATTATTTCCATTGACAAAAATGGAAATAGTATAGAAGAAATAGTGGCTATTAATATTTATCAGGTTGACTTATCCCTTATGGCAGACATGTCAAACACAAGGCCCGGGGGCCGGATCCGGCCCGCGAAGTGGTTTCATGTGGCCCGCGAAGCCATCCTGGAAACAGTGAGGGAACGGCCCCCACTGCCTTGGCCCTGGCCCAGAGACCCTCCTCCTGCCAGAGACCCTCAGATCTGTCCCACTCCTGCCCAGGCCCCCATAGGTACCCTTGATGCGAACGATGTAGAGTTGGCCATGCCCACCCAGTAGGCCATATGCACTCTAGCCACGCCTACCCAGTAGGCCACACCCACCCTGGCCATACCCACCCAGCCCCTTGAGGGCAACCGCAATGCTGATGCGGCCCTCAATGAAATTGAGTTTGACACCCCTGCCTTATGGCTTCTCCCATGGAGAGTTGTCCTGTGGCAAATTGGCTGCAGTGACATGGCCATGCCAGGTTGGCTGTGGTGAGATGGACATGGCAAGTTGTCCTAGACCTGTTGGGCTTAGTTCACATGTGGCTACATAGGATTCTAGGCTGATCTCTTTTTTAATTGTGCCCCAGGTTGTGTCACTCTCCTATATCACTCTCCCCTTCTACATGGTCTTCTCTCTTCTTCCATGGTAACTTTGTAGGCACCTTCCCCTTCCTGCATGAATCTGACTTCTCATGGGAACTTGGCAGTGGAAGCAGTAAAAGCCATCGCAAGGAATCTTCCTCCTTAGGTCCAAATTGACTGTTGAGCCAGGTACTGCTTGCTGAAAAACATCTAAAGCATTAGTAGCTTCCTCCCCCTTCACTCTCGGGGTATGAAGGCCAAAGGTGGATAGTTGAGCATCATCAGCTACCTTGCCTCCTTCTGGATGTGTCCACAGACTGGTTAACTCTTTCATCATGGATGGGGCAGGAGCCAAGAGCTTGGTTGGTCTTAGGTTTTTCAGGGAAACATTGGTGAAATTTCTGAAACAATTTGGGGGCATGGACTTACCTGGCATTTTCCTAAAAGGTTCTCAGCAGCCTTTCCAATGCAGTCTAGGACAATTCGCCATGGCCAGCTTGGCTCAGCCAACTCACGGGCTCAGCCAACTCTATGTACAGAGATGCTGAGTTTGTCATGAGATTCATTATGAAGGAGACTAGCAGCTGATCAGTCAGAAATTCCACTTCTCAAAACTCCTATACAACTCACATTGTGCTATGAAAGTTATCATTCTTTCTGATTATCTTACAAATCATTCTGGCAAGCTGCCATGTGTTCTTTGTAAAATGGCAGTGCTGCCGGTGAAGGTGTGGGTGCTGGGGCTACTGGGGATAGAGCCTCTGTCAAATTCTGCATTAATTGCACCAAATGGAGCTGACATTGTGCATTTCATTTTCCATCCTGGCACAGAACAGTATCCAATGTGAGTTCGTCAGCTGCTGTTCTAGTTTGTGGTTCACATGACACATTGCTGGTTTTTGTTGAACATTTTTGTGAGTTGAGAAGATTAATATCAGGTGCAAAAGACCAGGTCCACACATGGAGGTCCAGTTAAATTGATTTATTGTTAAAAAAACCTACGTAAAGAAATCATCTCAATTAATAGTTAGCACCTACTTATAGTTAGATAAGTCAATGAATTCGGGGAGGGGGGTTGGAATTAGTTTGCTTGTGGCTATGTAGGGCAGACATATCAAACTCAAGGCCCAGGGGCCAGATCCTGCCCGTGATGTGTTTAGGTCTGGTCTGCAGGTAGACTAATAGGAGAAGGTGATTGAGTAGTTACCTCCTCACTTCTTTGGATGTCTTGTCAATGGCAGTAGCATTAGCAGAGGACTGGCAGCGGGAGCCTCTCCAACGCATGGAGCTGTGTGGCAGTAATAACCGCAGGAGTGGGGTGGGCATGGGTCTATGATGACTCACAATGGCCAGGTGGGCATGGCTGTGTAGGCAGGACCAGGTAGGTGCAACTGGTCCAGTCCCACTGACCAGTCCCACCAACTAACTCGACATGGGGACAACTGGAGTTGTTGCACCAGCTAACTCGACAACTACCCCACAAGCTCCTCCCCTCCCCAAAATGCCAGCAACCAAGCTCATCTGTGTGTGTGTGTGTGTGTGTGCGTACATGCGTGCGCGCACATGTGCGCGCGCGCACACACACACACACACACACACACACACACACACACACTGCATTCCAGGTTTGGGGAGTTTTATCCACAGAGGAAGGAAAAGTCCTTCTCCCCAAGCCCTGGCACGATTGGCAGCATGCCAATTCAGATGTAGATAAAACTTGTAATGGTGTGTGTAGGTGTGTGTGTGCACACACAGCACGCCGAAGGAGATGTTCTTCAATCCTAAACATCTGAGCATTTCCCTGTCCGGTGCCCCCTCCCGGCAAAGCAGGAGGCGGAGGGGGATGCTGTTGCACATGGGATCAGTGCTCCCTGGTCCTGCATGAGGGAGGCAGCCCTCCTCAAATCCTTTCGAGAATGATGCTGGCTTGTAGAGGCAGCCTTCCTTCACACAGCTCCCCACCACCCCTCCTACTCTCCAGAGATATTTGTCATTCATCCAAGAACTTTGGCATGCTACACGCTCACATGCACAAACATACGATTCCAAGCTTGGAGACTTTTATCTGAGCTGGCAAGTTGCCAATTATGTCTGGGCTTGGGGAGAAGGACCTCTCCTTCCTCTGTGGATCAAAGTCCCCAAACATGGAATGCGGGGTGTGCGTATGTGTGCGCATGCATGCACTTGGCTGCTCGCAGCTTGGGGAAATGAGAAGCTTGTGGGGCACTGAGTTGTCCTCATGTCAAGTTAACTGGTGCGACATGTTCTGTGCTGACCCAGCAGTCCCGAGTCAGCAGAACTGGGCTAGCTGCACCTACTTAGCCATGCCTACCCACTTAGTCATACCGTGTCAGCTGCACTGAGTGAATGGCACTGAGCCAACCACATTGAGCCAGCCACGCTCACCCAGCCATGCCCATCTAGTTGTGGCGACCTGCCTATGACCACCCAGCCACGCCTACCCAGTCATGCCCATCTGTCCTTTGATGGCAACCATAATGCTAATGCGGCCCTCAGTGAAATTGAGTTTGACACTCCGATGTAGGATTCTAAGCTCATCCCTGTTTTAACTCTGTCCCCAGTTCTTCCACTTCTCCTACATATAAACATATTCAAGTAACACACTCATTTATGGTTAATCATAATTTATTGAATTAGCCCTATTTTCTGAGCTAACACAGAATGAATTCTAAACTTTCCATAGAGTTTATGTATGCACAAAGTGCTGGACTGAATGTAAATACTGTTGATGTTTTTAAAGTATTGAGTACTTTCAGCTATAATCCTAATATTCTAGTTTGTTTAGTTCTGTTCATATATTTAAAGAAAGACTGAAAATTATCCTTGAATGGGAAGTTTTGTAAATACTCATCAACCATGGGTTTTCACATTTGCAAAGCAATTTATCAATACTTGTTAACTGAACCATAAATTAATCAATCACATTTTAGCTTATATTGTTACTTTATTGGTATGAATACTTACCGATATATGGATAGTGAGACTACAGCCTCTTTTAAGATTTGATGAGAATCAAAACTTCTCAAGCTATACTGTTGCTATAAAATCTGATACATCTTTACTCAAAATTAAGTACCTCTGTGTTCAGTTAAGATTTATTTCCAGGTAAATATGCTAACAGAATCAGTTTGATATACTGGTTAAGGCATCAGGCTAGAAACTTGGGGACTGCATAAAGCCACCTGGTGTCTTGAGCTTTCCCAGCCTTAGGAAGGAGGCAATAGCAAACCACTTCTGAAAAAATAACTTTGCCAAGAAAACTGCAGGGAGAGTTTTGTCTCCAAGAATCCAAGATAGTTGAACAGAATTTTTTTTGTTAAGAATTGCAGAATTATATTACTAATTACCATTAGTTTTAATTTTTAAAAGAGATAAGTTTCTGGAGTTTGTTTCAGGCCATCCCTGATTACTCAGCATCCGTGCTGTTGATTCCAACTGTTACCCAACTTATCTTCAACTATCTCTCCATGCTATGACAGAACTAGTTAGACAACTTTTCCTTTCAAGGAATATTAACTCAATTGATGTATATTAGCATTCCTGTCCATTGGAAGAGTATCAAATGGAGATTTTCCTCTTCCTGGTAAACTATCATGGAGAATATAAAATTCTTGATTGACCTTCCACCAGTGGCTCTGCTTATAGGGTAGGAATGTACTTCATGTCATATAGTATGGTGGATAAGATAATCAAACAACAAATCAGCGAACACCTAGAGGCAAACAAAGTCATTACTAAAAGCCAACATGGGTTTGTCAAAAACAGATCATGCCAAATTTTATTGCATTCTTTGACCAAGTGACAAAATTAGTGAACCAGAGGAATGCTGTGGATATAATTTACTTGGACTTCAGTAAGGCATTTGATAAAGTAGATCACAGCCTACTATTTGATAAGATAGAAAAATGTGGGTTAGACAGCATCACCACCAGATGGATTCGTAGCTGGCTGACAGGCAGTACTCAGCATGTGGTCCTCAATAGAACCGCATCTACATGGAAGGAAGTGTGTAGTGGGGTGCCCCAGGGCTCTGTTCTGGGCCCAGTGCTCTTCAATATCTTCATTAACGACTTGGATGAGGGGATAGATGGGGAACTCATGAAATTTGCATACGACACCAAGCTGGCAGGAATAGCCAATACTCCAGAACATAGGCTTAAGATACAGAAGGATCTGGACAGACTTGAACGCTGGGCACTATCTAACAAAATGAAATTCAATGGTGAAAAAAGTAAGGTTCTACATTTAGGCAGGAAAAATCAAATGTACAGGTATAGTATAGGTGGTACCTTGCTCAATAGTAGTAACTGCGAGAGGGATCTTGGAGTCCTAGTAGACAATCACTTAAACATGAGCCAGCAGTGTGCTGCAGCTGCCAAAAAAGCCAACACAGTGCTAGGCTGCATTAACAGAGGGATAGAATCAAGATCAAGTGAAGTACTAATACCACTTTACAATGCTTTGGTAAGGCCACACCTGGAATACTGCATACAGTTTTGGTCACCACGATGTAAAAAAGATGTCGAGACTCTAGAAAGGGTACAGAGAAGATGATTAGGGGGTTGGAGGCCAAAACATATAGTGAATGGTTGCTGGAATTGGGTATGTGTAGTTTAACAAAGAGAAGAGGGGTGACATGATAGCAGTGTTCCAATATCTCAGGGGCTACCACAAAGAAGAGGGAGTCAAGCTATTCTCCAAAGCACCTGAAAGCAGGACAAGAAGCAATGGATGGAAACTAGTCAAGGAGAGAAGCAACCTAGAACTAAGGAGAAACTTCCTGACAGTTAGAACAATTAACCAGTGGAACAACCTGCCTCCAGAGGTGGTGAATGCTCCAACACTGGAGGTTTTTAAGAAGAGACTGGACAGCCATTTGCCTGAAATGGTATAAGGTTTCCTGCCTGAGCAGGGGGTTGGACTAGATGACCTCCAAGGTCCCTTCCAACATTATTATTATTATTATTATTATTATTATTATTATTATTATTATTATTACTATTATTATTATTATTGTTATTATTATTATTATTATTATTATTATTACTATTATTATTATTATTGTTGTTGTTATTATTATTATTATTATTATTATTATTATTATTATTATTATTATTATTATTATTATTATTATTATAGCCTGTTTCTCAGATGAGCAGGATTTTTGAAGATGGCAACTCAAGGAATCCTTTTCAGTTATTCTACAGGAACCTTTTGTAAATGACCATATAATTTATTTCCCAACCTGCATTTTTTAAATTTAACATTTTAAGTTCTCATCCCAAATTCTTATTAGGCCTTGATGAAAAAAAAACTTGCATAATCCAGATGGAGTAGTTCAGAAAAAGTTACCAGCAAATCAATTTTGTGCTGTTGCCAAGAAAACTGCATGGGTGTATTCATGTAATCACAAAGTCAACTTGAAGGAGGCTTTACTAGAAGAGGAGCTTTTTAATTTGAAGTACAATGTTGTACAATGCTCTTCCAAAACAGACCTGCAAGACTTCCAATTGGAGTATGTCTGAATACTCAGGTTTATTGTCTGTTTTCTGTGCTTTGATCAAATGTTTATAATAATTACAAGAAACCACTCTCAGAAACTATAAGTAAAAATCTTTTAAAAGTCCAAGTACAGAATATTTCTTCTGGATTGCTCTATCCACTTATTGACATTGGGTTGAATTCTGAAGAGTCTAGACGCCATCTTTATCTCCAGTGGTTCATTAAAAACATTTCTACCTCAGATATTAAGGAAAGATAGCCATCATTTCTTATTTGTTATAACATCTCACTCTTATCTTACTCTTCAGACATATCCTTATATCTCGTTCTAATGTGAGCAAAATACTGAGGAAGGCAAACACACTGGAAGGGCAAGTGGGTTTGTCCTCCTAGTGTAAATGCTTCATCTCACAGAACCTACATAAATAAAATCTCTCAGAAAAAGCATTGAAAGAATGAGGAGATGGAAGATGGGATTTCCCACAGTATGATGATTTACAAATAATTTACAAATAATTGTCCAATTTTACTTAGCAATATGTTTTATGTGTTTGATAGATATATCTTTGGTACGCTTCCACCAGTGTTGTGGGAAAGATAATAAAATCAACTAGACCAGTGTTTTGAAACTTTAAAATGTGTGAACTCTGAGATTTTCCCAGCTAGCATGGTAACTAGACTATAATTTCATTATTGTACTCATAGCTCACCCATTTCAGAAAATCTCTACAAATAGTCCTTAAGTCCTGACAAGCAAAATCAGAATTCACCTAACAACCGTGCTACTAACTTAACAACTGCAGTGATACACTTAATAACTGTGACAAGAAAGGTTGTAAAATGGGGCAACACTGATTTAACAACTGTTTTGCTTAGCAACAGAAATTTTGCACTCCATTTTCATTGTAAGTTGAAGATTACCTGTAATAATTAGACTTCAGATTTCTAGTATGGAGGCTGACTATAGGTATAAGTTTGAAGGAAAAGAAAACTAAAACTAAAAACAATTATTCTGGTCGCAGTTTCAAGAGGATGTGGTCTTAGCAACTATGGTCACAGTTGCAAGAAGATGTGGTCTCGGAACAAAGGAACAACAGCAAGTGTTAAAGCTCAAAATATCCGAAACATCAACAGGTGTTATGTTCTGCAAGATTCCGGGGAAAAGCCTCAAGACCGCCTCCCCCAACCTAGAAATCAGCCCCCTCGATCTAAATAGTCTCATAAGCATCCTAAAATAGTACACTCCCCCTATGAGGTAATTCCAAGCCTTAAAAACTGGGGAATTGGGAGAGTAAGGAAATCTCCTCAGACATTGCGGGATAGCATTAATTAAGTACACCTGCTGATTAAGAAGAAACCAATGACAGCACTTTGCTTGTTTCCTATGAAAAACTACAAAAAGCCATGTATGTTGGGGTTACTCTTATTGATTGGGAAACATTCCTTTGCTGTTGGCTGCTGTGCATTGATAAAGGTGTTTTACCTCAACGTTTCACTTGTCTGGTGAACTTAATTGGGCGTCATGTCTGGGCAACGGACCACGGTCCAATCACCTGTGTTTACAGATCTGACAAGTTGCATATTGTTTTGGGAGAAATTTCATATTTGAAGATCTATTAAATGAGTATATTAATTAGTTCTGATCACTTGTTCATTTCAATTAGTACACATCTAGAATTTATTTAGCAGATCGTACCAGGTCTGCATTCAGTTCTCTGTTCCAGAAAGACATTGTAGAAATATAAATAGCAGTCTGGCAAAAGATGGTCCCAAATAGACAACAGTAGTGGCATAACCAGCTGGTGTCACTGAGTGTTGAACAGCATACAGATTTGACAAATAAATGAATAAATAAAGAGCAGATGACCAGAAAGTGGCCAGAAAATGCTGCATTTTCATTTTCACATCAGGATTTAAGACCGATTTATTGCAGGTCACAATAATGCAAAGGAGAAAAAAAAATAACTTTTTTTGTGGTTGTTTGGAGTATACACATTCATACTTATCAGAATGTATAAATGATCCTTGCTAATTTAATTATATTAAATATAACTCTGCACTTCTTGATCTTGACTGTTTCTAAAATTTCTTTTCATTTAGAGACGCCCTGAAGTTGGAATTTGTATCATGGATTAAAAAGGCCCGTCATGTAGTTGGAACAGCTTAAATAAGTGAAACTGCATTTCATAATTACTTAATGATGCATACCAAAAGAAGAGATCCATTGGAATTGCTAAGATGAAGATTATGGGAGTGGCAGTCCAAATGTTTGAAGGAGTGTAAATTATCTAGCCTGAATTTATATACTGATTTATATTAAAAATTTTATTGCCATGTTAAAACTTTAGCTACAAACATATCCTTTGAGCAATATTTTATTAGGGCCACAAACATGTTTTAAAATAATGAGATTTTTGAATTCTTAAAATGTATGAATATATTATAATTCTTTAGAGATTAAAAATCCATGAAAGACCTTTTAAAATTATAACTTTCAGAATAGGAAAATCTTTAAAAAGCTACAAATGTAATCTGCAATAATTAATTATGTATTAAATGTAGTTGCTTGAAATTTTTGAGCAGATGATTGAGCAGCATGCTTCTGATTCCCTGGGTAGTCATGCTACACATCAAGAGTTTTTTTCATGAATGGTTTCATTTCTGATTGAAGGGAAGTATCAGGTTGATTGCCAACCTTCTGGAGCCCTGTGCCCTTTGATAGTTTTATCGAAGACTTGGTTGATGGAGTCTGAGGGACAGTTATAAAGTTTGTAGGTAACACAAAACTGGGAGGGGTGGCTATTGCCTTGGTTGGAAAAAGTTTTTTAAAAATAATAGATTCAGTGATGGGATTCAGCCAGTTCGCACCATTTTGGCAGAACCAGTAGCTAATTCTTTGTTGCCCAAGCCCAGAATGGACTTCTGGAAACAGCATCTACACAGAGAACTGATTGTTCACCTATTTGAATCCCACCAATGGTTAGATAAGTCTGAGTAGTCAGCTGAGACAAATGAGGTGGATTTAACAGGGAAAAATGTAAGCCAGGTAGGAAAGCATAAATATAGGATGAGAGCAACCTGTCTTAGCAATAGAACATTTGAATGGTTATGGGTGTCATTGTTGATCACACGTTTAACATGACCCAACAGGGCAAATGCGAATAAATGGAGCAAAAACATAAGAGAGTTATCAAAATAGTGAACGGTGTGGTGTATATTCTATCAAAAGGAGTGTAAATAAACTTTTCCCCATTTTAAAGAGTGAGAAAGGGAAGAATGAACTCCAGCTCAGATCACTCCTAGCCAGGATTCAGAATACTAGCTATGGACATTTTATTTCTTAATTTATTTATTAAATTTACTCATCTCACTGTTAAAGTGATTCTGGGCGGACATGCTGAATTGTTCCACTTTTGTATCATATATTAAAATGAACAAATGATTCATCCTATCATTATAGTCCTCAAAAAATCAGTGAGGGAATATTGAAAAAAATTAACGCACAAGCTTTTAAAACCCTTTGTAGTATTTACTGTAAACTTACCGTAATATGTGTAATAATAACAATGTACTTTCATGAAAATATATTTTAGTATAATAAATGAAAATAAAAGAAGTCAGTTTTCAATGTGTTTTTATGCAAAATACCGTATTATCATAATAATAATATAAAGTTGGAAGGGACCTTGGAGGTCATCTAGTCCAACCCCCTGCTCAGGCAGGAAACCCTATACCATTTCAGGCAAATGGCTGTCCAGTCTCTTCTTGAAAACTTCCAGTGTTGGAGCATTCACCACCTCTGGAGGCAGGTTGTTCCACTGGTTAATTGTTCTAACTGTCAGGAAGTTTCTCCTTAGTTCTAGGTTGCTTCTCTCCTTGACTAGTTTCCATCCATTGCTTCTTGTCCTGCTTTCAGGTGCTTTGGAGATATATTATATATTAGAAAAATTAAGTAAATACATAGTGGGAGATACAAGATGGGTTATTTTAGTAAACTTAAAATCCTTTTTATAGAAGAAATTTTATACTGCCAATTGTTAGTACTTGTGATGTAAAGGAAAATAAAAACTCTTTTTTTTGTAGAAACCAAGTGCTGTATTCAAAATTCTGGAAGGAAATATAATCATATTATTGACCTGTGGACCTTGTTAGAAAAAATGTGTCAAAATTAAGACTATTAACTATTAACTAATAACATAATTATTTCAGGTAGTGATTGCATATTTTTTTTGTTCTTCATGGGTTTTGGTTAATTTTAAGTTGCTATGGTTATAATTCTCAAAATGCAAATAATGGCTTTTATAAGAAATATACCAGTTAGTGATTCCTTTCAGATTTCTACCAGTTTACATATATTTGTATGTGCTATGTACAGGTGAAGGTTTACACGGAGGATATGGATGGTTACTTATTTTAATTGATGCTTTGGGTACCATGGAAAAATAACCTTGTGTTCTGATATTATCATTTTTCAAGGTTTTATTATGAAGCCAAGTAACCCTTTTTCTATTTATTTCCTGTCTGTTTCCAAAGCTGGAAGGAAAATTTCAACTCTACTTATCTTCTCAACAAGTTGTATATTCAGACTGATGGAAATGTCATCTGTTAAACTGAAAATGTTTTTTTAAAAAAATATTAATTTAATGAAAAAGTATATTACATCATTAAAACAGTAGTTTACCCAATTAGGTTACTTCATGTGTTGTATGAATTATTTAACCATGGTTTATTAACTGAGCCAGTTAATCGTTAAGGCATCTGGCTAGAAGCTGGGAGACCATGACTTCTACTCTGCCTTGGGTACAAATGGAGCTTGGCAATCTTTGGCTGGTCATTTTCTTTCAACCCTAGGAAGGAGGCAATGACAAACCACTTCTGAAAGATCTTGCCAAGAGACCTGCAAAAATTGGACCCCACTGAATGACAGGGGGGAAAAAAAGATTGACAAAGTAACAATTATGTTTAATAGTACAACATATAAGCTATAAGGCATGATGTATAAACTGTAATGTCTAGACTTAGGAATATACTAAGTCAATCAAAGAAACATCATGGCACAGCATGATTTATGAACTTAGCTTCAAGTTCATGTGTAAGACTACATTATAGATGTATTTATGTTGGACATTCCGATACAAATAGTAGCGCAATACCAATTTAGCAAGCTAGAAAGTGTTTAGTAAAAAGGCTTGAGTAATTTATTGTGTGAGTCTAGCAAAAACAAAGAAGTGAACCAAGCCAGTGTGTACTAGATTATGTATGAATGCAGCCACTTATGATTTATTCAACAAACAGTGGGTTACTGTAATATGTGGGTCTGGTCAATTTCATTAGGGAGGGGAACCAGTGGATGATATTGTATTAGATAAAAATTAGGGGATAACCACACCGATGATTCATCAATATATAAGACAAGGCTAGTTAGCATAAAAGATGCACATGAATTTTAAGTATTATTGTACTGAATCACAATGCTAGAGTATAAAATCATATATGGTACTCCTTGAATTATGACCATTTGTTTAATTATGGTTCACAGATACAACTGCCTTGAAAAAGTGATTTACAACCTCTCCTGGTCATCTGGATTCCCAGGAGGGAGATAGTGCATTCCAGAAAATAGACAATTCAGTTCAGCTAGTTTGTGTAAGAAAAACAGAGTGAAGACAAACCCTCCCTAGAACTTAGTTCTCTAAGTACAGGCTTGTGTGGATTCTGCCCAATCTAGAGGTGTGGAACAATACCGAAATCTACTTAGAAAAATCACCAAGTGTCATTCTTTGTTTTGGGGGCCTCAAAAGTATGACCACTGCACTATACCTTCTATCATATGATTTGCAATTTGGCAATCAGCTCACATTTATGACTTATTGCAGTGTCTTACGATTAAGTGATTATAATTTGTGAACTTTCCAGTCAATTAGGAAAGTCAGTTTTGCTTAACAACTACATAATTCACTTAACAAGCATACAATTCACATAACAACAATAAAATCAGATCCGGAACAATTGCATCACTTAGCGACCGAAAGTCAGGTTCTAATTGTAGTTTTAAGTGGAGGACTGCTTGTATAATAGGCCTACATAGGAAGGGCTACAATAATAAAATAAAAATCCTTGCATATTCTTATTGTATATAAGGTATAAAGTACCATATAATTAATTTTAAAATAAATATAAAACAGCATATAAAGGTTGAGTTACCATTCCAGAGAAGGAGTACAGTCCAAATTGTATAGTACAGTGCAAGTATTTTGAAATCTTTCTAGGTAAACAATTCCAATCCTGTACTTTATTTCAATGATATTGGCAGCTATAAATAACATGTTTCTATTATATGCAGATCTTCCAGTGTGCACCTATTGCCACTGTAATTGAGCCTTTCCATGTTACTGCTAGGGACGCGGTGGCTCAGTGGGTTAAGACGCTGAGCTTGTCAATCAGAAGGTCGGCAGTTTGGCAGGTCAAATCCTGAGTGCCGCGTAACAGAGTGAGCACCTGTTACTCGTCCCAGCTTCTGCCAACCTAGCAGTTCGAAAGCACGTAAAAATGCAAGTAGAAAAATAGGGACGACTACGGTGGGAAGGTAACAGCGTTCCGTGCGCCTTTGGCGTCTAGTCATGCTGGCCACATGACCATGGAGATGTCCTCGGACAAGCGCTGGCTCTTCGGCTTTGAAACGGAGATGAGCACCGGCCCCTAGAGTCGGAAACGACTAGCACACATGTGCGGGGGAACCTTTACCTTTACCTTTTTATGTTACTGCTAGTTTCCTCTTCCTCTCTTTGCCCACCTTTCCCAGCATAGCAACAAGAGCTGGATCTTCCCATAATATGTCCAAAATATGGGGAGAACTCTGGATAGATTTCTTCTATGATCCATCTTATTCTTGCCTATCCATAGTATTATCAAGAGTCTTCTCCAACACCAAATTTTATATGTATTACACAAACACACACACACACACACACACACACACACACACACACGTTCTGTTTTCCGCACAACAATTTTGTGAGGGGATGGTTGGGTTAAGGGAGAATGATTGGCTGAAAGTCACCTAGCCAGCTTTCATGCTTAATTGGGGGGGGGGCTAGAATTCACAATCTCCTAATATCTAGGCCAGTACCTTACACCAAACCGTCTTTTAAAATCTTGTCTAAGTGCTCTTAATTTTTTCTATCTTTATTTTGCTTTTAGCCTTTCATTTTATACTTTATCTTGACTAAAGACAGTAGGTCAGGTTGTATGGGTTGATTTTTAATAGTGAATATACTTTTAAGTACTTTGTGGAGAGTGGGGAGAAAAGAAGTGACATAGAATGAACTCAAGAATGACTTCATCTGACAGCCTCCAAAATAACTGAAAACTGCCAATTATTTAGAATGCAAGTATGATGTACTAGTAAGTAAATCAAATAATAATAATAATAATAATAATAATAATAATAATAATAATAATAATAATAATAATAATAGATTTATTTTTGCATGAAGTGACTCTGGAATGAGATTTGAAAGCAAAGATTGAGATCTATTCTTTCATCTCAAAAGATTGCCAAAATACTTTTAAAACATAGTCCTCTCCTGAGGCTGCTGTTGTCCCTCCAACAACTTTTCTTTCACTGGAAAAGACAGATCAAGAATCTCAGAATGAGAGTGCCTTGGGTTTTTTATCTAGGCAATGCCTTTAACAATACAGATAGTAATCTCTATTTTTGACCACTTGCCATTTATAAATGACAATGTGGATTTAAAAAAAAGTATTTTGAGACATTTACACAATAACTATTAGACAACTAACTGCATTTATGGGGGCATAATGTTTAGAGAGAGCAACCTGCACTTAAGAGATATTTAAACACCAGCTCAACCACCATAGAAGGATTCCCAATTATTATGCGATGAAAAGAGGAATTAACTATAACTGGATTCTTTAAACAAACCAGATTATACCACATATTTACTTTAATAGAGATGATAAACGTTTCTTTGTCTAATAAAGAGCTATTGTTTTGTCTTTAAGCCAAGTTTTCTATTGTCAACTCTACCTGATACCCTTGCAAACAGCCAAATGGCTACCCAGTGAAAGAGGATGTAAAGAGTTTTGTTGACATTCAATTACCCTCAATACCTGGCATGCTGCTCAAAATAAGACCTTATCTGGCTACATTTCAAATATTCAAATATTTCCATTATGTGTGGGTGATAAAATACATTCACTTTTTCACTCCTCCACACAAGCCAAAGGTCTCTCTGAAAGCACTAGGAATAATAAACTGCTGACTATAAACAACTCTGAGAATTTAGCCTTGACCAAGAGCAGTTCAGATAAATACCTAGATAGTGACAGAAATATTACAGATAAAGCTCTAGAAATACTGTGATTCATTATTTTGGGGCACTGCCAAATCACAATACAGATAAAATATTGAGAAAATTAAGGAAGCAACAGCAGATACTATTAACAACATGCAATGCAGCAGAATCTCTGGTTTAGAGGCAATACCTCCTAATTTACTCCTCTAATTGCATTTTGACCTGAGTCCTGAGTGCTTTTTGACCTGAGTGCTTTTTCAGGAGGCAACTGGACTTTCTTGTTTTTTCTTTGAAGACATTTCACTTCTCATCCAAGAAGCTTCTTTAGCTCTGACTAGATAGTGGGGAATGGAAGGATTTATATACCTTGCAGATAACTAGTCATTAGCATTCTTTTAGAGAGATGTTTAGGCCATTTGGAGGTTTACCTGTATCCACAGAGTCACCTGAGAAGTGCAAATGTGTGTGGAGCCTCCTTGGCTGCAGGATGTTTTCTGCCTCGTGTCCCTTCACTATTGGAGTCAGGCATAGGCTGTTGGGAATAAGTCTGTGTTGTATGCATCTCAAACTGAAGCACAAATGGTTCCTGCGCTCTGCAATGTTTTCTGGAAATCCATTCATCCTCCTGCACTGTATGAAGGGTGTTCATCCAAAAGTGCATAGATAAATGTCTATGGAGATTCTCAGTCATCGAGGTCATGGTTGTCCCAAAGGATAACCTTTCAGAAGTCAACTGGACTTTCTTATTTTTCTTTGAAGATGTTTTGCTTTTCATCTAAGAAGCTTCTTTAGCTCTAACTAGATGGTGGGGAATGGATGGATTTATATTCCTTGCAAACAGTTGGCCATTTGCATTCTTTTAGAGAGTCGTTGAAGCCATTTGGAGGTTTACTTGTATCCACCTTTGAGACCATCATGACCTAGATGACTGAGAATCTCCATAGACATTTTGACCTGAGGATTCTCAACATAGAATTAAATAGAAGAAAGTTGATGTCCAGCTCTAATAGATGAACAGGAATTACAGAAGACTATTTTCAATATTTTGGATGAACCAACCGCAACCGGATCAGCAACTTCTTTGATCTGGCCAAATATTGGAGCTTCTGTATCCCTAGGTACACAGAGCATAAAATGGATGATCCAAGGTCTGTGGAATGAAGTGTCAGATGAAAAGTCACATGGATTGCTAGACAGAATATTATAACGAAAGAAAATCAATTTGGTGATATGTTGCATAATCCCATCAAGCTGTCTCAACCTGTAGTGACATGAAGAAGAATCCAAGTGGCTGATCAGTGTGTGTATCTAAATACCCAGGTTCCCTTTACTTTAAATTTGGAGATGAATGACTGAATAAGGTAGCTTAGAAGCCAAACATCTTGTTCCACTACTTCTGCTCTATAGGTTGGCTAAATAATACAACTATTCAAATATTAACTTGGAATCTAGCAAGTAAAAAGAACTAATTATATGTCTTAGGATTTCTGTCCAATTTTATTCTGAATGCAATACAAAAGAACAAAAGCTGAAGATGGACAGAGTTAAAAGCCTGGCTTTAAGTGCTGACACAGAAAGTAGAAGATAAAGTTTAGGCAAAGAGGATTGACCCTCTTGATCAATGGTATTATCCAAACAGTACAGTATTGACGTTGGATGTTTACAGACCTCTTCAATCATCTAACAAAACAACAGTTCGAAGGGACCTAGGTCTTTTAGTCCAACCTCCTGCTCAAGCAGAAAACCCAATACCATCTATTTATTCTTCTGATATATGGATAAATATAGAACAAATTTTGATAATCACAAAAATTAAGTGTGAGGTTGGAGCCACTTACATAAGATAACACCATATAAATAACAGCATTATTATTGTTCCATTCCATACAATCTTCATGGTCATTTAGGAACCAGAAAAGAAATGCTGCTGGTACAGTTGTTAAACCTGGTATGCAAAGTATAGTTTACAAATTATAGGGGACTCTATAATTTTTTTCTGTTTAGGACAAGATGTTCTAGGATTCTAATTTATATTAACGATATTCCACAGCTTATCTCAAAGCAGACTGCTGAAAAGAGAAACAAAAAGCAAAACAAGTGCACTGAAGAAAACCCGCAACTGTGAAACTTTAAAAACATGTAAACCAGATTTCCTTGCATTTAATATTGTTCAGATGCACTGGATTACAATTTAAACACTTCCTGAGTAGTACTTTTAATAGCCATACTGAAAGGAATTAGTCCATTGGGCAATGATTTTCTAACAGCCATTTAAATCCACTTGAGGAATTAGAAGTTATCCATTCCTACCTTAAAACAATATCTTTTGAGGATTAAAACTCCTAACAGTTCTAATTATTGTTTTAGTTAGTAAAGTTTTATACAGAGTTCACTTATATCTTGGTATATTTCCCATTAAACACAAAGTAGAATTTATTTCGAAGTGCGCACTGCACTGTTTCAAACATTTAGGTATATAATGGATATTTTTGTTTTCAAGAAGCCAAAATGACTTTGGAGTTAAACCTATAGTAATTAACAGAATGTAATCTTAATAGGGAACCAGGCTCATAATCGCAAAACTTGAGGCCACGGAAATGTGACGGATGAATTGCGCCCCAGCACGCCCTAATTCGAAGTGACATCGCAGCGGCAGGCCGAGGGGATGGAACTTTCACCTCTTTTAACCTCCCAACCCAATTGTAGTTTTCTATTGTCAATCAGACGCTGACAGAACAAATAAAATCCCTCCCCTCAAGCACTATCTCCAACCGCGCGTCACAATTCATCTCTCTTCATGAAACGGCGGGACCTACCCACTTTGGAAAAAGAAAAAGGCGGGCCTCACTTGAGTTCCCACCTTTCTAACGAATTCTATTGGTGTCGTAACTGGTTGCGATAACGCTATTGGCTACCTTTGACGGCCACTCAAATAGCGGCTCTGCTGGGCGGGGCAGGCATCTGTCGTGTCCCGAGTCTCTCTTTCCATCAGCTCTTCTGTCTTCCTCCACACTTTTGTGGGAGCTCTTAAAGCGAGTGGGGCTGAGGTCGGCGACGCCGAGGAGAGAGGCAGCGGATCTGGAGGGCCACTGTCTTGACCCAGAGTGAGACAAAGGAACAGGCGTGCGCTCTGAAGGAACTTTTTTTTTCTGAGAAAAGGGTAAAAAAAAAAAAAAGGAATCGCTCTCTCTTTGTGTGCGCGTGCGTCTCTGTATGTGTGTGTGTGTGTGTGTGGGGGGGGGGGATTTGGGATGATTGGCTGGAGCAGGCTCTGGAATAGCGGCTCTGGCGCAGGGGAACAGCGGTTTTCTTTTCTCCTCACGACGAGGTCGCAGCTTTGAACCCTCGTCCCCACCCGGGAAATTAGCTCTTTTTTGTGCCGCGGCCCCTCTCCTCCCCGCCTTTGTGTTTCCTCCCCTGAGGAGAGGCGGGAGGCGGCGAGGAGCCCAGAAGCGGGGTTCAGGGCGTGCCGGTTACTGTCCTCCGGTCTCGGTCTGGAGAGGCGACAAGTTAACGGTGACAACAGAAGGCGGGCAGCGAGGTGGCCAAGCGCGAGTGCCTGGCATGGCTTGAGCCCCTCGCTGCTGGGCTGGGACTCGGTTGGGTCGCTGAGGGAGGCGGCGAGGAAAGCGAGTTGCTACCCGGCGGAGAGAGGTCCTGGTGCGAGGCGCGACTCTCAGCTTGTCCACGTCTAAAGGTCAGGTCGGGATACTTGAGCTTTTGGATCCTCCCGCTCAGGCCTCCGAATCTGAGACTGCCCCATTCCGCTTGAGCCGCTGGAGAGGGAACTCCGGGAAGTAACTTGGGGCCAAGTTCTGAGTCAAACGGGCGGCATCGGCAGGTCACCGTGCAAGCTTACCCAATGCGGATCTGCATTGTCGCTGCTTCTCTTACTTTTTGCTCTGCGTGTTTCTCGCCGAGTTAGCCAATTGCAGCAAGAATTAAAGGAGGGAGGGATAGGGACAGAATTCTGTGGCCCTTCATTTTAAAGGTTCCACTATAACTCAAAGAACACTCCTCCCCTTTCTAATTTTTTTAAGAATGTGTTGACAAAATGATCCAAAGGAATATGAAATCAAATAGGGCTTCCTAGATTTCATATTATATATGTGGGCATAATGAACTGTATGCTTTGCAGTCCACTTCCAGGCGCACAACCCTAGTTATGGTTTTCATTTTAGACTAAAAACAATTCAAGAAGCAGTGTTACATTTCTACAATTTTTATATGGGACCTACATTGAACACCCACAGAAATTACAGACTATGCAGGATCCACCAGCATACAAAGAGCTATCTCCAATGATTCAAAGATTTTTGTGCAAGTGGATTTGATATAAAGGTAGTTCTTGACTTACAACCACAATGGAGCCCAAAATTTCTGTTGAGACATTTGTTAAGTGAATTTTGCCCTGTTTTACAAACTTTCTTACCACAGATATTAAAGGAATCATTGCAGTTGATAAGTTAGTAACATAGTTGTTAAGAGAATCTGTCTTCCCCATTGATTTTGCTTGTCAAAAGGTTGCACATGACCTTGGGACACAGTAATAGTGGTAAGTATGAACCATTGCCAAGGTGGTAAGTGTGAAAAATGGTCATAAGTCACTTTTTCAGTGCTGCTGTACCTTTGAACAGTCACTAAATAAACTGTTGAGGACTACCTGTATCAAATTTTATTAACTCACATGATTTTTGCATGGGATCCTTATAGAGCAGGGGTGTCAAACTGCGTCATCCGGAAGCCGGCAATGGCGAAAAGGCTCCGATATGTTGTGCGACATCACGTGACGTTGCAAGTTTGACATGTTTGTTATAGAGCAATGAGACTAATTATAGATCACATCATTACTGATGTGTTGCACTGCCACTTTCCACATTAGTCAGCCATTCTAGGGTCCTTCCTTTGAGGTCTCCCTTTCAAATATTAAGCAGATCTGCATGTTTCTACTTATATCCTGAGCCAAAGTTAAAGAGGCCTCCCGCTGAGAGATATAAACAGCCCACAGACTTTTAAACATCAAAATGCTCAATGGAAGTAGACTGTTAGCTTTGGAGATACAATTTTATTTTTAAGATAAGTTCCACCTTTTTAAAGATAAGTTATTTTAAAAGAGTAACTATTCTGTCATAGTATCATGCAAGACCTAATGAATCAGAATAGGTCTGATTCTAACTATCATTGTGCTGACAGACGATTGCATTGGAAGCAGCTAGGGGGAAACTGGGAAGAATGAACACAACAGCTAGATGGTATGGGAGGAAAATTGATCTTGTGTTATTTAACTGTCTCTTGCTGCTGGCCTTGAGTTATGTCCTTGCTTGTTTGGCCTTTTCCTTGTTGCTATGATATTTGTTCCATGTGGAAATCTGATTTCCTTTTGATTTCACATGATGTTAGAACAGCAGCTCCCAACCTTTTCTATACTTCGCACTCCTAGAATGCTCCTGATATATTCTCGCACCCCTTACAAAAGTTCAAAGTAATGGCAAAGAATTATGCATATACACTATAATTTTGAAAACCCATGTTTTTGCACCCCCTGGAATATCTGGGTTGGTCACTGGGATCAGAGGTTTAGTCTTCCAAGCTTTCAGAGTTATCCTGGAGCCCATCCTCAGGGAAATTCTAATGGAATGTTAGATTCTATTAATCCAAAAGTTTGGAAGACTAAACTTCTGGTCCCAGTGACTGAACCAGATTGAATCCTGCAACATTATCCTGGGAAACATAGAATTGTACTCTTGCTTTAGATCACAATTTTATACCATGAGCTGTAGAAATAGTTGGTTGATGAATTAATTGTTTTCTCGCATGGATACTATGTAAGAGTTACAAAAAAATTAGATTTTAGCTAGATTTTGGGAATGGTTCTAGACAGAAGAAAAATTGTTACAGCCCAAATAATTAACAGAGACATGCATGAATCTTAATTCAAACTGATATTGTAGCAGATGCTTCTGTGGAATAGAATCTACTTCATAAAATTCATGAAGAAGAAAAAATATGGATTTGGATACCTAGTTGGTTTTATAACGAACGTCCTATCCTTTATAGAATCAGCACATTCCGAACATGATATTGGTTGAGGGTTTTGTCAAAGGCATTTGGATTCCTATAAAGAGATTTTTATAGGCAAAGAAAATTAATTTTCTTCAAAGGGCATCTGTGTTCACAAGTTAATTTATATGCAACTGGATCTTCTGCCAGAAGAAATACAACTGGAAATGCCAACAAAGGGTTTATCTTTCAGATTCTTCATTATTAATAAAGTGAGTAATTGTAAATGTATGTTATGGAAATAGTTTCTACAGTGATAATGCTAGTATTCAGTTTCTGAAAGATACAAATTAGTCACTCTATTCTCATTCTTTTCATTAATAACTATTTTGGCATTGACTGTTTTGCTTCTTTTACTTGATCATAATGCAATAATGAGATTTGATCTTTTTGATCTATTTTTCCATGGGTTACTACCATGCATTTTAAAATCTATATCAAGAAGATAGTTTTAAAATCATTTTTCCATTTTTAAATGCAAAATGAAAATTGCCTTTAAACATTGTTTTTTTATTTATTTGTAACTTGTATAGCAAAGGCTGTCATTTGAAATTTTCAGATTTGAAAGGTAGGCTACATTATATTCCACTCATGTAATTTTTATGATTTAAAGATAGTTAGCAAATGTCTTAAAGAACTTTTACAATATGCATAATAGGTAGATATATATTCTGAATTATAGTCTTTTAATTTTTAACTCTTGTGCTACAAGGTTTTTTTCCTAAATCAAAAGGGTCTGGAGTCAAATTAATATGAATCAACCAGATAAAACCTCATATTTTATGAGTCATAAAAATTGAGTGACAAATAACACAGAGTTAGTTTAATAGCTGCTTATCTTGGCATCAGAGTATGTGTTCATTTGACATGTATACATAAGGAAATTTATAGCATTTATAATTTAGAGTTCACTATAATGCTGATTTTCTGCCTAGTAATTGTGTGCCGTGGTGATTTCTTTTGTAAAAGGATTCTGACAATATTTTTAAGTCAGTAATTTTTTTGGAGAAGAACAAATTTATTATATTGCATTAATTTCAATTATACAGATATTTTGCAAAAATCCAGGCATATGCAGTTTCTCCTCTGCTTTTTAAAAATGTTTTAAATTTTATCCAAAATGCAAAATTAGAAATTTGCTAATGTAGGCAGTTGGAATTTGTTGTGTATATATAAAGCAAAAAACGGGTTAACAGAATAAAAATATTTCCTCTAGGCAGTGGAAAAATTGTAGTTAATTATGTTTATTTACCAGCTTCTGATGATATACACATTCTTTCTTTCTTATCCTTCCACCTCATCCCCAGTTGAATTATTCCAAATGTATTCCATGAACTTTATGACTAAATCAGGATTTGAATGCTTTTCTTCTAAATATTAATCTGGTACTTCAATGGTTGAGGTTTTATCATCATGCTTTTTTTTTCTACACTAGTGTCAGAATCAGTCAATAATCATTGAGAATCTGTGTGGTGGATCATACAATTTTCATAGGAAATAGCTGTTTCCAAATTGGCTTTATTTCAGTGTTAAATATAGAAATAGAATCATAAGGCTGGAAGGGACCTTGAGGCAGGAGTCCTTATACTATCCTGGACAAATGGTTGCCTGATTTCTTCTTAAAAACCTCCAGGAATGGAGCACCCATAACTTTGGGAGGCAAGCTGTTATATTGACTAATTGTTCTAATGGTTAAAAAAATTCTCCTTAGTTGAAGGTTGGATTTCTCTCTGATGAGCTTCCACCCATTGCTTCTTTTCCTGTTGTCAGGTGCTTTGGAGAATAAATCAACCTCCTCTTCCCTGTGACAGCCTTTCAGTTATTGCAAGAAGTCTGTTATGTTAGCCCTGAGCTTTATTTTCTTTAGGCTAAATATACCTAGTTCCCTTAGCTGTTTCTCGTATGAAAACCTTTAAATATTTAGGAGGTGGAACACTAATATATTTATCAATTAATTCTCTGATTCTTTTTGTCAGCAGCCAGTACATCAGGAGTGTCAAACTCAATTTCATTGAGGGCCGCATCAGCATTGCGGTTGCCCTCAGGGGGCCGGGTGGATATGGCCAGGGTGGGCGTGGCCTACTGCGTGGGCATGGCTAGAGTGTGAATGGCCTACTGGGTGGGCGTGGCCAGCTCTACGTCGTTCGCATCAAGGGTGCCTATGGGGGGGCCTGGGCAGGAGTGGGAGAGATCTGAGGGTCTCTGGCAGAAGGAGGGTCTCTGGGCCAGGGCCAAGGCAGTGGGGGCCGTTCCCTCACTGTTTCCAGGATGGCTTCGTGGGCCACATGAAACCACTTTGCGGGCCGGATCCGGCCCCCGGGCCTTGTGTTTGACATGTCTGCAGTACATCAAATATCATGCTAGTATAAAATTACCATCAGAAAGTTCAAAACACAGAAATAAGTAAAGAAACATGAGACAACCGAGCAACACTACAGATGTGCCCACAGCATTCTTAGAAAGTTTGCTGTCACCCACCAATCACATAACTATGTGACATAGTTGCGATATAGCTTAATTTGAGATAATAATACAAATCTCACAATACTATTAATCTAACCAGATTAATAGTATTTGTTTGTCTATTAACCTCAAGTTTAGGATATAGAACAATACAACTGAATTTTAGGAAGACCTTCCTAATGATAAGAGCAGTTTGACAATGGAGCAAAGTTCTGCTAATGTTGCCTTATCATGTGGGGTAATATTGTGAGGGAATGAGAGAAAAATGCCAGCAATGTATGCCAAGAATATGTACTCTCACTAATGGTCACCCACGGTGTGAAGCTTATCCTAGCTGTTCAGCTAAAGCAAGCAGACACCTATATAAGGCAATAGGGATACAGAAGGATGTGGAGATGAATTATCACTGTAGAGACAAAAGCAAAGACGTCTTTTCATACTACATGAGAAAAAGCAGTGGTAAACATTCTTGAATTTATCAAGAAAACCACATGGAAAGACAAGATGAAGTAATTGATAATATTGTGAATGGCACTCACCATGCTATTGAAAAACAGCTGAAAATCTTTGGAGTATTAATTGGTATTTTCCACAAGGCAGAACTCAGAAGACTTCTGTTGATAAACATCTCAATGAATCACACTTCAAACAGGATTTTACAGTTTCCACATGAAATCAGGAATAGAACAATAGGAAAGATAGCACAGTCTACAATTGTTTTCCCAATGAAAAATTCATAGCAACTCATAGTAAAGAAGTACAACAAATCAAGAATTGGTAACTGAAGTAGCATGTAAGCCTTGTAAAATAAATAAACATATAATCCAATCAGTAACTGGAAGAACGTTTAAATATCACCTCAGGTTAGCTTGAGACTACTTAACTTTCCAAAGTTTCAACTCTTCCTTCTGGGTAGTGGCAGAGTGACAACATTTTAGAATAGCTATTCCAAAACAGCCTTGGAAACCAGACTGCTCTTGGAATACAGATGTTCTTCATTAGTTTGTATAGAACACAAGCAGAAAGGAAGCAAGTGGGTACCAACTCTTGGTTATTGTATCACAGTTTTTTACCTATTGTTTTCAAAAAGCTTTTTCAAGCCTTTAGGAAATTATAGTAACCTAGCCATCTTTGTTGTGAGAAACTGTGAAGCTATGTACTACCAATGCCCAAAAATACTTGTTTGCCCCAGAAAAGCAATTGTTTTAATCATTTTTGCTGGGCAAATAGCATATAATTGCTGCCATTCCTTACTTTTCCTTCATACTAAGTTTGTAGATCAAAACCTGAATTAAAAAGAGCTTAGTTACCTTTTCTGAGAGCATGCAGCAGAAATAGAAAGTGGACTTTTCTCAGAACTGATCAATTTAGCAAACCATCTGATAATAGTGTCTGGGTACATGCATTTAACTAACAATAATAGATATAGTTAATTATCATAAACAATATGTTAATTAATCACTCAATAGCCTTCTTACTAATATATATTCAAATATATATCACGTTCCTTTCTCTCTGACTCATTTTTCTAGCCACTGATAGAAATTATCCCATGTTCTAAAATACACTGAATCTTCTTTCTCTTTAATCTTTAAAATCAATCTATCCATTTCTGCACACTCTAGAATTTTCTTAATTAGTAAGTTTCCATTTTTTCAATGTTGGGCAAATACAATTCTTGCTGCTGTTAATATATGTAGTATTAGATATCTGCAATCTTTCTCATAGTTGGCTCCTATTATTCCTAACAAAAATAATTCTGGTTTAAAGTCTATTTGTTTTTTAGTCATCTTCTCCAACCATAAATGTATTTTAACCCAAAATCTTTTTTGCTTTAGGGCATGTCCACCAGATGTGATAATAAGTACCTGGTCTTTGCATTTCCAACAGTTGTTTGAGGTATTTTTAAACATTTTTGCTAGTCTCACTGGTGTCATGTGTCATCTGTAAACCATTTTATATAAGTTTTCTTTATATGGCACTGCTTTAGTTAATTTAATATTTCTTTCCCATAACTTTTGCCAATCTTCTAATTCTATATTATATCCAAAATTCTTTGCCCATATTATCATTGTTTCTTTTACTTGTTCTTCCTCCATCTTTAAGCTTAACAGAAATCTATATTCTTGATCAACTTTTGATCTGTTTTTAACAGTATCTGATCAAATTCTGTCTGTTCTTTATAAAATCCCGTTGTTTTCACATCTTTTTTCATAACTTGTTTGAATTTGCAGATATGGCTACCATGCTAAATCAGTACCTTGTTCTTGTAAATCTTGTCTGTCTTTCAATTTTCCTTTATTATCCAAAATATCTTTATAAGTCGCAACTTTATCGTAGTTAATAAAATATGGGTAAGTTAAATCTTCCATTGTTGAAAGCAATTCAGGTATCTTAATATAATTTTTTTCTTTTATTTTTTCCCCATTCTGAAAGGAGTACATTCCTTATAAGATGGCTTTGAAAGTATCTATGTATTTTATTCTTTCCATACCACAGAAAGGCATGCCAATCAATTTGTAAGTCATGCCCCTCTAGGTACAATAGCCTTTTATCTCTAAGCATTATCCATTCTTTAAGCCATGTTAGAATAGTTGCTTGGTAGTATAACCTCCAGTCCGGGAGTCCAAATCCTCCACTGTCTTTTGCTTCTTGTAGCATTTTCACTTTAATTCTAGCTTTTTTTCCTTGCCAGATGAATTTCAGTATTACTGTATTCAGTTCATCAAAGAAGCCTTTTCCCAGCCTTACAGGGATCTTTTGAAATAAAAAGAGTATTTTTGGTAAGATATTCGTTTTCACTGTTGCGATTCTCCCCAGCATTGACAATTGAAGGTTTTTCCACTTTTCCAAATTCAATTTTATTTGTTTTAGCAGTCTTATGTAGTTATCTTTTTTACTGTTACGCATCTTGCTGTTAGGTAAATTCCCAAGTACTTAACTTTTTTAACTATTTGAAGATTTGTTTTTTTTGTTAGTTGATTTTTTTTGTTTTTCTGTTAAATTCTTTGTTAGCACTTTGGTCTTTTCTCTGTTTGTTGTCAGCCCTGCCACTTCTCCAATTTTTTCTATTTTCTCCAGAAGTTTATTGCTTGTTTCCAATGGATCTCCCAGTATAAAAACCAAGACATCTGCAAATGCTTGTAATTTGTATTTTTCATCTTTTATCTCCAGTCCTTTAATTTCTGTATCTTGTCTGATATTTCTATTCAGTACTTCCAGTGTTAGTATAAATAATAATGGAGATAATGGGCATCCTTGTCTAGTGCCCTTTTTAATATTGATGTTTTTTGTATGATCTCCATTTACAATTATTTTGGCAGTTTGTTTACAATAAATTGTTTTGATTACATTTATAAAGTTTTTTCCAAAGTCCATTTCTGCAAACTGCTGAAATATAAATTGCCAGTTTACGTTGTCAAACGCTTTCTGTGCATCAAGAAATATTAAAGCCATCTGTTTCCCTGAGTGAATTTCATAATACTCTTAACACATCAAAAATCATTCTTAGATTATTTTTTATCTGTTTTAGGTAAAAAGATCTGTGTGTATAAATTTGATCAAAATTTCTTTAGTCTTTCTGCCATTATTGAAACAAAGATTTTGTAATCTACATTTAATAATGATATTGGTCTATAATTTTTTATTTGTGTTAAATCAGAGTTTTTAGGTATTAAAATAATATTGGCTTCAGTCCATGTATTTGGTATTTTAGCCTCCAGGAGAATTTCATTACATAGTTCTTTCAAAATCAGGGTTAATATATCTTGTAATGATGTATAAAACACTGCAGGTAATCCATCTGGGCCAGGAGTGTTATCCTTTTTTTTGCCTTTTTATAGCCTCTGTAATCTCCATCATTGATATTTTTCCATTTAATATGTTTCGGGTGTTCTCTGGAATTTTTGGTAACTGTGCTTAACATCTGATAATGTTAATCCCTGTCTGCTACTTTCTTGGTTATGCTAGTCTCATTTGTCATGTCTGGACCTTTAAGCATCACTAGATAACATTAGCTAGAAGGGGCTGGGTTGCTCAGAGAATTTTACTTGTTTTTAACATATACCGTAGCTTTATCTGGAGAGAACTATGGTTTTTCTGAAACTATAAGTTCAAGGCTGAAAAAAATCAGAACTAAATGAATTCTTTAACCATGTAGTAGTTATCAGGAGTTTTGTAGCCCTGACTTGATGGCCTTCCTGTAAACCCTTGTAACACTGTTACAGTGATTGGCCCTTTCTGAATTTAAAAGATTTTTTAAATTGGTTTGGTGATATCCAGAATAAAACCGTAAAAGAAAATCCGTCTGTCTTATGAAAGAGAATACACACCACACCAAAAATCAGGACACCACTACTCATTATTAAAGACAAACTGGCAGAAGAGGAAGATATCAGCAAAAGAGACTGCAGTTTTTTCTGCTATCTATTCTAAAATGCACAAAGTGACACAAAGTTGTCTACAGTATTTTTTTAATTAAATCAGCTGTTTAAGAAACAGTTTCAAAAAAAGTGCTCTTCTGAAATGTATGTTAGAATTTGTGAGATTGGTTTGTGATCTTATGAAAGAATTGATTTACCGGTATTTATCTTGACTAGGTATAGAACAGTATGTAGTATGAAGTAATATCCACTGGTGTGAAATATGAAATTGCATAGGTTTTCTGATTTTCTGAATTAGTTTGCATATTTGCTATAATGAAAGAAATATGTCTAACAACATTAAATTGACATCATAGGAACATTGTGAAAGCCTTGTTAATCAATCAATCAATCAATCAATCAATCAGAATAGAGCTGGAAGGGACCTTGGAGGTCTGGTCAAACTCCCTGCTTAAGCAGGAGACCCTATGCCATTTCAGACAAGTGGTTGTTGGGTCTCTTCTTAAAAGCCTCCATCAAAGGGGCACCCACAACTTCTGAAGGCAAGCTGTTCCAGTGGTTAATTGTCCTCACTGTTATAAAGTTTCCCCTTAATTCCAGGTTTCTCTTTCCTTGATTAGTTTCCATCCATTGTTTCTTGTCTTGCCTTCTGATGCTTTGGGAAATAAGTTGATCCCCTCTTCTTTGTGGTAGCCCCTCAAATACAGGAATATTGCTATCATATCACACTTACCAGTCCTTCTTTTCTCTAGACTGGCCGTACCCAATTCCTACAACTGTTTTTCATATGTTTTTGTCTCCAGGCCCTTAGTCATTTTCTTTGTGCTCTTCTTTGCACTTTTCCCAAAGTCTTAACATCTTTTTTGTAATGTAGTGATCAAAACTGGATCTAGTATTCCAGGTGTGGGCTTACCAAAGTTTTATAATACTTCATGTGATTTTGATTCTATGCCTGTTTATATAACCAAGGATTGTATTAGCTTTTTTGGTTTCTGCCACACATTGCTGACTCATGTTTAAGTGATCATCCGCTAGGACTCCAAGGTCCCCCTCAGTTACTGTTTTTGAGCCAGGTTTCATCTAATTTGTACTTGTACCTTTGGTTTTTCCTGCCTAAGTATAAAACCTTGATTTTCTCCACATTAAATTTCATGTTGTTGGATTGGGCACACTGCTTAAGTCTTTTTTGATCCTGAGTTTCTTGTGTGTGTAGGCTAATACTGCCAGGTTAATGTTATCTGCAAATTTGATGAGTTCCCCTAATACTCCCTCATCTAAGTCATTTATGAAGATATTAAAGAGTACTGGGCCTAAGACGGAACCCTGTGGTACCACACTGCTTTCTTCTCTCCATTTAGATGTAATACCATTAAGGACTACTTACTGGGTATGGTTTGTTAGCCAGTTACTAATCCATCTGGTGGTGATGATGTCTATCCCACATTTTTTCTAGATTACCAAGAAGTAGGTTGTGGTCTACTTTGTTGAATGCCTTGCTAAAATCTAAATATACTACTTCCACAGCATTTCGTTGGTCTGCTAATTTAGTCACTTTATCAAAGAATGAAATAAGATTGGTTTGGCATGATCTGTTTTTAACAAACCTGTGCTGGCCATTAGATATAATTTTATTTGTTTCTAGACGTTCATAATGGGACGCGGTGGCTCAGTGGGTTAGGACGCTGAGCCTTGTTGATCAGATAGTTGGCAGTTTGGTGGGTCGAATCCTGAGTGCCGCGTAGCAGAGTGAGCACCTGTTACTCGTCCCAGCTTCTGCCAACCTAGCAGTTCAAAAGCACGTAAAAATGCAAGTAGAC
Source organism: Vipera ursinii (assembly GCF_947247035.1). Lineage (NCBI taxonomy): Eukaryota > Metazoa > Chordata > Lepidosauria > Squamata > Viperidae > Vipera > Vipera ursinii. The sequence goes on from NC_139517.1 coordinate 91,176,316, forward strand.
AGATAGGGACCACTACGGTGGGAAGGTAACAGCGTTCCGTGCGCCTTTGGCATCTACTCATGCCGGCCACATGACCACGGAGACGTCCTTGGGCAAGCGCTGGCTCTTCGGCTTTGAAACGGAGATGAGCACCGGCCCCTAAAGTTGGAAACGACTAACACACATGTGCGGGGGAACCTTTACCTTTAGACATTCATAGATTTATTTTTTGATTATTTTTTCCAGTATCTTCCCAGCTATTAATGTTAGGCTGATTGGTCTGTACTTTTCTGGGTCTGTTTCCCCCCATTATTTTTGAAGATGGGAACCATATCATCTCTGTTCCAATCCTCTGATTGTTCCCGGGTGCTCTACGATTTTTAAAGATAAGATACAATGGTTCTGAGATAACATCTGCCAGGTCCTTCAGAATTCCGGGATGTAATCCATCAGGTCCTGGTAATTTATATTCATCAAGATCAGACAGGTGTTCTCTTGTGCTGAACTTAAAATTTAAACCTTAAAATTTAAGCTTTGCTTTTAGTTGTTGTTTTATAATTCATAAACAAGTTATATATAGTCCTTTTGATAATATATTTTTCTTGCCTTTTTCTCTTGATAGAAAAAAATGCACTCTAACTTTCAGAATTACCTTGTACTTTTTAACTTGTGCCTTTGCTTCAAGAAAGAGACAGTAGTGCATACTCAATAACATTCTAAAAAAGTACTTAGGAAGTTTAAATTGTTTCAATTTCCATCAAATAGTTACTTAATAGAAAAGGCATTCTGAAGACTACACTATTAAATGTTCTTAAATGAGTCACTTGTTCTCTGTAGTTATAAATACACTCTAGGGAAAAAAACCCTCTTCCTTTCTGTACAGTCTTGACAGCTCAAGATAATGTACCCTGGATTTGTGGAAATAACATGTTATCCCTGCTCATGATTAACTGGCGTCCTATTGATAGAAATAGAGAAAAGAGTCCCACAAACCTGTTAAGCTCTATGCGTACATCCATCAACAGCAGATGTATTTTAATGTTCATAAAACTTGACCTTCATTTATTAACTTATTAAAAATAATTTGTACAAATTTCTGAAACCTAACTTCAGAAATCTCCTAAGATTTGGCAATTCTGATGACACTTAATGAAATTTTGATAATCTAATATTATTTTGAAGTGGATTTTGCAGTAACTTATTTTATGCATGGACACAAGACTCCATATTTTCTCTTTAAAGTATTCTCTGCAAACATGGATTACAGTGATTATATATGATCATCTGATTACTCCAAATTCAGTGTTTGAGTGTACAGACAAGTTAATATGTTTTGGTCAAACAACATCTGTTCTCACTAACCAAGAAATTGTATCTATATTTCAAGAATGCTTCTCTCAGTGGTATGAATTGTCTAACAGCAGATAATTGTGGAAAATTATAACAGGTGGTCCTTGATTTAGCCCATTCATTTCCGCCATTGTCAGAAATTGTGATGGTCCTGAATAAAAGGATTCATAATCGGTACCCAAGGTTGCAGCCACTGCATTGCCCCCATAGTCACCTGAATAATATTTGGATGCTTAGCAATCTGCCTGCCCTTACAACTGACCACAAAGATGCTGCAGCTGTCCTCACCTGCCTATCTTCTCCGCATCCTGTCCTTCTGAGTCCCTTGGGCTACATCACACCACTTCCTTGTGTCTCTCCTGCCCCATCTTACCTCACTCCACTTACTTCTTCCAAAGATTGTCTTTTCCAAGAAGAAGTAGCTGATGCACCACACAACCTTCCTATACAGAAACCACATGGTGCCATCCCAAGTGCAGGTGCCATTTTAGATGCAGCTTCAAACTCAATTTGAGAATTGTGGCCACTCCTGAAAATGTGATTGGAATGGCACTAAGTAGCCTCTGTATGGGAAGGCTGTGTGGCAAATTGGCTGCTTCTCCTTGGGAAAGACAACTTTCAGAAAAGGTAAGTAGAGCAAGACTTGGAGAAGAAAGAAGCCCCAAAGTGTAAAACCCAGCAAGGTAGGAAATTATGCCTCAGAAGGTCAGGGAGGCCCTGAGAGGCCTCACGTAGTCCATTGTTAGCTGGAGAAGTGCTACAGTGCAGGCCTTCCTGCAGCTGGGAGAGCAGGACTGTGGTCATTAAACAAAATGATCATGTAGTTGCTTTGCTTAATGACCGCCATGACTTATAATAATGAGGGTTACATGTATGGATGTCTCATTCTTGAGTCTCATTCTTGCTTTCCTAATGTGTCTCTTCTGAATATGAGTGGGCCTACTCTGCTATTGTTAATTTGTTTTTTCTTCCTCATATTTATCTGGTATGGAAGCATCTTTTCAGACTAACAAATTTTATTAAAAGGTCTGAGGCTTTATAAACTGAACATACACTTTTAATAAAAATTTTAGTCTGACAAGGGGCTACCAGACTTCTCATGATTCTTGTCTATTGTAAACCAGCATTCCTCATTGTATTTATTTTGATAATTTATGAATGTGGACAACATAATGCTATTTGCAGATGCATTTGAATGCAGCCTGTGATCATTTCAACATACTGACTTATACATAGAAAAGAATAGATACAGCATTGTTAGCAGAAGTTCTTATTTTCTCTTTTTAAGTAATGAATGAATACTTGAAATGTAATTATATAATACATTGCTTAAGATATGGATTATTAATATAGTGTTAATAAAATTTACACTTGTAATTACTAATTAACATTAGTAATATTTGATATTATTTTAATATAAGGAGGTGAATAAATATTGTTACCTTTCTGTGCATGTAACTGTTAGAAAATTGGCTCATACTTAGGAATTACTGGTCATTAGTGAATTTAGGTGTGTTCTACATGTCTATAAAGGTTCAGTAGGTTAGGACGCTGAGCTTGTCGATCAGAAGGTCGGCAGTTTGGCGGGTCGAATCCCGAGTGCCGTGTAACAGAGTGAGCGCCTGTTACTCATCCCAGCTTCTGCCAACCTAGCAGTTCGAAAGCACGTAAAAATGCAAGTAGAAAAATAGGGACCACTACGGTGGGAAGGTAACAGCGTTCCGTGCGCCTTTGGCGTCTAGTCATGCCGGCCACATGACCACAGAGACGTCCTCGGACAAGCGCTGGCTCTTCGGCTTTGAAACGGAGATGAGCACCGGCCCCTAGAGTTGGAAATGACTAGCACGCATGTGCGGGGGAACCTTTACCTTTACCTTTACATGTCTATATAATACTGTAGCATCTAAGATGAGAAAGAAGTTGCATTCACAACTTATATAGTATGGGAACACAATGAGTGCTTTTATTGTAATACTATATAGCCACAGTTCAGTTCCATTGGCTACAATGTCTGAATCTTGGAATTGGCCCTTAGAGCCCCTCTTATTTGCTATTGAGTTGAAAGGGAAAATTATCAGTTCAGTTTCTGTTCTGGTTCTGCTTTCTTTTCTGCATCAATTCAAAGGGCAAGTGCAGTTCTGTATAATAATAATAATAATAAAGTGAAATCTTGCTGGGGTAGTCCCAGTTTGTAGGAAAAACATATTAGAAAATTGACACATATTTCTTATGTCACACAATTTAAGGCTGAAGATTAAGAATACATTCCAATATGTTGGATGTGGATACAGGGATCGTAGAAGAATGGTTATCAGAATTCAAGGTAATGCATGAGTCTTGATTTATAAGAAAATTTGAAACTGAACAAGTGAATGATAAAATACATATTCTTATTTTTTCTTAGAGATTACAATATAGAATTTTAGAATTAATGCTAATCTACTTTCCAAAAGTAATAATAGAAGAGGGCCATTGCCCTCTTGCCAATGCTGGTAATATTTTTGAATGTACCTGCTTGATCAGTGTTTGATATAGAGGTATATTTAATTTAACAGACTTTTTTAAAAAATAGAATGGCATCTGTTAAATGATCTATTAAACTGTATATCTTAAATGGTTTTTGTTAGACAGTACCAGAAACATCTATAGCAAGTTATGCTAAAAATTTGAAAGACAAGATTTCCTTGGTTTCATCTTTATATAAAGTTATTCAAGATCTACAAAATGAGGTATGTAGATATTATTGGAGTTGGGGAAAACATTGAATAAATTGCATAGTAACATGATGACAAGAAGTAAAAAAAATAACTTTACTATTCTCAGATGCATAGAAAGCCTTTGACAATTTAAATTGGACTCTTTGTGTTTAAAGTGCTGGAAGAAATGGACTTTGGAGAGAATTTTATTCAAGGAGTCAAAGCTGTTTATATATCACAGCAAGCAAAAATTTTATTAATGGTGATTTAACCAATTCATGTGAAATTCAAAAGGGTGCAAGACAAAGATGTCCCTTTGTTTATTTTATTTATTTTGGTGTTGGAAGTTTTGAACAGAGGTATCAGGCAAGATGAGAAAATAACAGGTATAAGTATCAAAAAGGAAGTTTATAAATTGAGGGCATTCACTAATGATTTGGTTGTATTCTTGCAAGACCTAAAAATAATATAGAATATTTGATGATACAATTAAATGACTTTGAGTTTTTAACAGATTTTAAAATAAACAAATAGAAACCAACAATGCTTATTAAGAATATGACCTCACAGGATTGAGATATATTGGCTAAAAAGTCTGGTTTATGATTGAGGAAAAGGTGAAATATTTGGGGGTTATATTGTCAAATACAAACATAAAACTGTTTCAAAATAATTATGTGCCTCTCTGGAATGATATTAAAAAGGACTTATTAAGATGGGATAAACTGCCTTTATCATTATTGGGTAGAATTTCTGTAATTAAGATGAATGTCTTACAAAGATACTTTTTTTATTTCAGACGTTACCAATACTTGCAACTGATATGCCATTTAAACAATGGCAGATGAATATTTCTAAGTTTGTATGGCAAGGGGAAAAAAACCAAGAATTAAATATAAACTACTGCAAGATATTAAGGAAATAGACGGTTTGAGTTTACCAGATTTGAAACTGCATTTCAATGCTTGTTGTTTGGTGTGGCTAAAAGAGTGGGTGAACCTTCAGAATAAGAGGCTATTTGATTTATTTAGAAGGTCATGAATGAATTCAGATTTGGATGGCACAGTTATTTATGGGATGACAAGGTTAAAGTAAATGTTGATTTCAATGATCACTTTGTTTGATGTGCCATTCTAAGAGTTTAGAATAAATATAAAACAAGTTTTTTATGACAATGCCTCTTTGGAAGTTTTTTAAAGAAAAGAAGTAGTGGCAAAGCTGGACTGGTGGACTTATGGTAAAATAATATGTTTTAATTTTGGTAATCCTATCCTCAAGTTTAAGGAAGAACTAGAACCAGAAGGACATGTCTGCCACTGGTTTACATATCTACAAATGAAAGAAAGATGAGACAAAAAGAGCAATGGTTTTGACTTTGTTAAAAATGAATTGGAAATCCTATAGCGTGGTAGTGATGAACATACCATTGCTAAGGAATAAAATATAGAATTTGAATTTGAATTTGGAAAGTGAATATGTAAAGCATTGTATGATTCAGTGGGCAAGGAAGTTTGAATATAATAATATATAATATAATAATTTACAATACAATACAATACAATACAATATAATAACAATGGGAGAATATGCGGACAAAATATTTTAAATTTAGATGAAATTACAATTTAAAAGAAATTTTTTTTTTTTTACTGCACCAAAGGAAGTTGGAAGGCAATGCCTTTTCTTTCTTTTTCCCTTCTTTTCTATACTTTTCTCTTCCCTTTTCCCTCCCCTATTTTTCCTATTACTTGCTTTTGTATTTTTGTATTTTAAATTATGAACTAATAAAAAGGATAATAGAGAAAAATAAATAATAGAGAAGTAAAAAAATAGAATATAACTATAGAATATAACTATTTTTATAACTATAAAAATAGAATATAAAAAATAGAATATATGTTCAAAATACTCTTTTAGGTCTTAAATATTTGTTGATATTGTTCTACACAGCCATGAAAATTAGAAACTTAATTTCTAAATGATGTGCTTTTGTCTTGAGCTGTTCTGAAATTGAATACAATTATAATGTGCATCTTTTTTAAAAAAGTAAAGTCTTCAGGAAGGATGGTACTTACTACAATTTTAAGCATGAGGATTCAATGTCTTCTCTTGCTATATTCCTAGTGAAATATATATTAAAGGCACACATTAAAAGGGTTTTTTTCTTCCATCTTCTATGCAAAGTTTACATCTGTTGAATAAGATAAACAAATGAGGCATACTAAATACTGGGAACCAATATAATACTTAACAAATGGAATATTTTGAATTAGTGAGAAAATGCATCTTACAGTGAATATTTAAGCATTGCCAAATGTTTAATACTTCTTTTTCTTTCAGTTGCTGGAACCAGTCTGTCACCAGTTATTTGAATTTTATCGCAGTGGTGAGGAACTTCTTTTGCAGTTCACACTTCAGTTCCTTCCAGAATTAATATGGTGCTATCTTGCTGTTTCTGCTAGTAAAGACCTACAAAGCAGTGGCTGCATAGAAGCACTTCTACTAGGAGTTTACAATTTGGTTTGTATCTAGACTTAGAATTCATTCATTCAACAATTTATATGTTACTAAATCCCCCAAAAGGCCCTAGATGTCATTAAATTTCATTGTTTGATATCATTACAGTGAGGGAAAAAATATTTGATCCCTTGCTGATTTTGTACATTTTCCCACTAACAAAGAAATGATCACTCTATAATTTTAATGGTCGGTTTATTTTAACAGTGAGAGACAGAATAACAACAAAAAAAATCCAGGAAAAAGTTATAAATTGATTTGTATTTTAATGAGTAAAATATGTATTTCTTATTCTTATTTAAAGTTTTTTTATTTTTTCCAACTCTTCCCCCATACATATCAACAAATATACCGTAATACATAAATACATACACGTAAATTTTGGTGTTGCTCGTCCATTTCCCCTTTCACTGTATCTACACTCCTTCTCTCTCTACCCTCTTCTCTACCTTCTTTCTCCCTTTCTTCTCTTTCTTTCCTACTTCCCTCTTCTTCCTCTCCTCTCCTCTTTCCTTCACCACTCCCCTCCCATTTCTCCTCTTTCCCTCCAACCTTTCTACTTCCTTCCCCCCTCCTCTACTCTCTTCCCTCTCTCCTCTCCTTTCTTCCCTCTCATCCCTCTTCAGATACAATTCAGGGGTAATGTCTGAGCATCTCCTCTCCCTAGATTTTCAATATCTATATTAGATATAATAACATTAATTTTCTATTACGTTAATACTTCTATAATTCTGATGTTCTCGGTATATGCTTCTTTAAATATTTATACTATCTCCAGTTATCCAATACTGTGTCGCCTGGGTCTCCCTCCTTATCTCCTTCTTTTTCTTCCATCTAAATTAGTGTTAGCTATCTTTTAGGCATATTTTTCACCCAATCATAAAAATTTCCCCAGATTCTTAAAAACTTCCAGTGTTGGAGCATTCACAACTTCTGGAGGCAGGTTGTCCCACTAGTTAATTGTTCTGTCAGGAAGTTTCTCCTTAGTTCTAGGGTGCTTCTCTCCTTGATTAGTTTCCATCCGTTGCTTCTTGTCCTGCCTTCGGGCGCTTTGGAGAATAGCTTGACTCCCTCTTCCATGTGGCAGCCCCTGAGATATTGGAACACTGCTATCATGTATACTTTTTATTTTTTTGCTTGCTTTGGAAATAGAGGAAGATTCCCAAGTATATAGAATATGTCGTTTTGCTTGAATGTGGGGAAACTGGATATGAATGCAGATGGGTATATATAAATGATAAATGATTTCTACTAATATATATGAATGAGGAAGAATGGATTCATACCATTGTAAGCTCTGACATTTTCCTTCGCTGTAGTATATGGTATAAATTCAATAATTTCATTTTCAAAGTTGTAAGAGAAGAACCTCTTTGCTGGTAATTAATGTTATCTCTGTACTTTGTTACCAAGTTTGTATTGATAAACAAAAAGTAATTATACTGTTAATAATAATATTGTATATTATCTTTAGTACCGTAGTAATATAATTACTTTTGGTTTATTGTATATAATGTTGTCTATGATAATGTCCTGAAAACACCCATGACAGCAGCGTTAAAGGTATTCAATTTTTTTTACCAGGATTTGTGTATACTACTGTTGCTGGCAAGTTTAAATGTATACTGTTTTGATTCTGTAAAAATAAGGAAATTTAACTGCTGATTCAAAACTTTTAGTTACACTTAGAAAAGTGTCTTTACTATTAATGCAAAAGCTCTCTTGAAACTTTTATTGGGCTATATGCTTTCTTAGGCCAGAAATATTTTATCAAATGCATGAAGTTATTCTTTGTGTAGTAAATATATACCTAGAAGAGAAAACAAGTTTTCAGAAAGTCTAGAGATTCAAGAGACAATTGCATTAAATGCTAGGCAAAAAACAATAAATATCAGTTCCTGGAGCAGTGAGTTTAATTAATAAGCTCTGAATAGGCAGAGCAATATCAATAATGCTACCAAAAAACCTAAAGAGCATTTTATTAGAATATACCAGGGTTCAGCAACCTGAAACAGTGAAAGAGCCACTCGAAACCAGTTCCCTCACAAAAGGAAAAACTGGGAGCTGCAAAAACTGTGTGCGCATGCACGTACATGCGCGCATGTGCAGAACAGGGTTTGACTGAAGAGTGGAGCCAAGGTGAGATATGCACCTGCCCTGCATATTTGAATTGATTGGTTGAACTTTTTTAGTCCCACTTTTTTTTTTTTTTGGACTGCACATGGCAGAGGACTGGGAGCCGCAGGGGACGGCTGAAAGAGCTGCATGCGGCTCCGGAGCCGTGGGTTGCAGACCTGTGGAATATACTAATAATCTAATGCATTTAATTACTGTTTTAAATGTGTGAACGGTCTCTGCAATGACTCTTGCAGATATATTGCTTTCAAAAACATTTTAAAGTAATCCTAATTTTAAGTGGTATATTTTGTAGCATTTAAATAGTTTTTATTTCATAAATAAATGAAAACATGTTGCAGCTATTCTCACTTTAATATTATTTCACACAAGATTACTGTCTTATGATTTTTAATGATTTCTTCCAAAGTAATAAAATACTATACATGACTCATGCCTGAAGGTAAAAAACTTAAGTTTTCACAATCACTCTGTGAGCGAGATGGGCATTATGTAAATTTGATTAAATAAATAATACATGTTTAGATTTTGCTACATATAAATTATGTACATAATTTTCCATCTTTACTTATAATAATAAACATCATGGCATGATTTGGGAGCTTATGTTCCGCTTTGTGTTTGTTGGTGTGCAATTTATGAAATGCATATGAATAACTTGATTATTTTCCTCATAGGAAATAGTTGACAAACAGGGGAATAGTAGGATCCTAAGCTTTACAATTCCATCTTTATCTAAACCTTCAGTATATCATGAAGTAAGTTTTAAAAGTATTCTTGTTTTATATGATGTTTATAGCTTTGTTCTAATCTCCCTTAAAAGAATATAATCTGGCCTTTTGTCATCGAAATTAGTAGTGGGCATTCTTTGGCTGCATTTACATTTTCAGAAAAGAACCACAAAGTAAGTTGGCCATATCACATAAGTCTTTTAAAATATGGGGACTTACACTATAATTTCCATTTCTAGTTGGTTGGGGAGACAAATTCTTTCTGGGTCTAGGTTCTGGAACTTCTGCTGCTAAACAATTCAGTTGTTCAATGAGTCATCATGTGACTGCGCCTGATTTTATGATTTCTTTTGTTACGGTTCTTAAGTGAATTCAGCTTCCCCCGTTGACTTTCTTATTTGAAGCCCCCTGAGAAAATCAGAAATGGCAATCATGTGATCTCAGGATGCTACGACGATTGTAAATACATGCCAGTTTACAAAAATCTGGGTGATGATCACGTAACTGCAAGTTGTTGTAGTTTTTGTTGTTATTTTTCCCTCTAAAATTTTTCAGTTTGCTTTTCAGTTGAATTGTACTGCTTGTATGTTACAGTGCATTCAGAAAGTATTCAGACCCCCTTCACTTTGTCAATTTTGTTATGCTGCAGCCTAATCCTACAGTTGTTGAATTCATTTTGTTCTCATTAATCCACACTCAGTACCCCATAATGACAAACTGAAAACAAGTTTAAAAATGTTTATAAATTTATTAAAAAGAAAAAACTGAAATATTGCATTGGCATAAGTATTCAGACCCTTCACTCAATACTTCGTTGAAACACCTTTGGCAGAAATTACAGCCTCAAGTCTTTTTGGGTATGACGTGACAAGCTTTGCATACCTGCTTTGGGGGATTTTCTGCCATTCTTCCTTGTAAATCCTCTCAAGCTGAGTCAGGTTGGATGGCGATCATCAGTGGACAACCATTTCTAGGTCCCACCAGAGAAGTTCAGTAGGTTCAAGTCAGGGCTCTGGCTGGGCCACTCTAGGACATTCACAGAGTTGTTCCTAAGCCACTCCTGTGTTGTCTTGGCTGCGTGCTTAATATCATTGTCATGTTAGGAAGTGAACCTTCGGTTCAGTCTGAGATGCTGAGCACTGTTTTCAGTAAGGATATCCCTGTACTTTGCTCTGTTCAGCTTTCCCTCAATCCTGACCAGTTTCCCAGTCCCTGCTGCTCAAAAACAACCCCACAGCATGATGCTGTCACCACCATACTTCACTGTTGGTATGATATTGGGCAGATGATGAGCGGTGCTTGGTTTCCTTGAGATATAACGTTTAGAATTGAGGCCAAACAGTTCAATCTTGGTTTCATTAGACCAGAGAATCTTCTTCCTCACAGAATCCTTCAAGTATTTTTTTGCAAACTCCAAAGAGACTTTCATGTGTTTTGCACTGAGGAGTGGCTTCCATCTAGCCACTCTGCCATAAAGCCCAAATTGGTGGTTGTTCTTCTGGAACTCTGTTCTATCTCCACACAGGATCTCTGGACTCAGTCAGAGTGACCATCGGGTTCTTGGTCACCTCTCTTACTAAAGCCTTCTCCAATTGCTCAGTTTGACTGGGCAACAAGCTCTTGGAAGAGTCCTGGTTTGTATCAAACTTCTTCCACTTGAGCATTATGGAGGCCACTGTGCTCTTAGGAACCTTCAGTGCAACAGAAATTTTATTGCAGCCTTCCCCAGATCCGTGCCTTGCAATAATCCTGTCTCTTGAGTTCTGCAGGCAGTTCCTTAGACCTCGTGGCTTTTGCTCTGCTACAGTATGCATTGTCACCTTCTATAGAGAGGTGTACCCTTTCAAATCCTATCCAATCAATTTAATTTATTACAGGTCAACTTCAATCAATATGTAGAAACATCTCAACAACAATCAAGAGAAGTAGGAGGCACCTGAGCTAAATTTCAAGTGCTGTTGCAAAGGGTCTGAATACTTATGCCAATGTGATATTTCAGTTTTTTTCTTTTTAATAAATTTACAGACATTTCTAAAATTCTGTCTCCACTTTGTTATTATGGGGTACTGAGTATAGATTAATGAGAAAAAAATGAATTTCAACAACTAGGATCAGGCTGCAGTATAACAAAATTGACAAAAATGAACGGGGTCTGAATACTTTCTGAATGCATTGTATATTAAAGATGGAAAAAATTCTGAGTGATTTATCTTGATCTAGTTTTTTTACATTTCAAAAACCAGGCATTTTAATAGAGATGTATAGACTTTTTATATCCGCTGTATTCATTGAAATTAAATATACATTGATAATTTATTACTTACAAAGATTTTAAAAATCTATATCCATATTACTTCCCAGAAAGATATTTGTATTATATGGACAAATATACTCACTTAGGGAATATTTATTTAATATAGTTAAAAAGGTAGGGTAGATTTGAATAAAATATTCTTAGAGAACAACTTTGAAGGTATTTGAAAGCTGTTTGTTGTTGTATTTAGTTTTCTCCACTGATATTTTCACGCTTTGAAATATGATCAGTTAAAATAAAGATATGGGATGAGAGAATGACTGGCCCAAAGTCATTCATGTTATAAACTGCTTTCTGTTTTCTTTTTCTTCTTTTTTAAAAAAAATTACTAATGAAGTGATATATTGAAAAAAAACTATTTTGTTTAGCCTTCCAGTATTGGTTCAATGGCTCTTACTGAGGGTGCTTTATCTCAACACGGCTTATCCAAGGTTGTGTATAGTGGACCACATATGCAGAGAGAAATGTTGACAGCTCAAAACAGGTAAAATGCATGATGTTGTTTTCAACTATAAAGATTAAAGAAGTAATCTGGGCATTTCCAAATTCATTTTCTCATAAATTAATATTTAACAAATGCAGTTTTTAAAAAACATGGCTTATATATATTGCTGATATGAACAATGAACAGGAAATGTGTTTTTTTTGCATGATTAATGACACTCTTAAATTAATCATAATCCTTTTTTTATAGATTTGAAGTCTTGACATTCCTTTTGCTGCGATACAATGCTGCCTTAAGTTATATGCCTGCGGTTTCTCTTCAGTCTTTATGTCAAATCTGTTCAAGGTAATTTTTTTCTGAAGAGATTGATAATAATAAACTAAGGTTGTAATTATATAAGAATACATTTCACTAAAAAACAAAAACCTATAAAGGAGAGAACAAAAAGGTAATTTTGACATAACTGCAGCTTATCAAATCCCATGTGAGAATTCAGACCTTCCCAGAGGCATAAGCTCTTTATATCCATATTGTGATTCAATTTCATTTATTAACTATTATGTTTTATTGTATTAATAAAATGTATTAATATATTACTTCATGAAAAGAATTAATATTCATTGATCCACATTGTAATTTCTGTAACTCATTGGAAAAGTTTTGCTTTGGCTTCAGTACTGTTGTTTTTGACAAATGGAATAGGGCATTGTTTCTCCCCCTCTCTCCCTCCCTGCATCCCTCCTTCCCTCTCAAGCTGGTTTGAATCAAAACATCCATACGCACGGAGAAACTTATAAATGTGTCACTTTTTCACAAAATAGCTGATTGAATAAGGAAAGTACAACACAGAATGAGTACGCTTCACCGGGCTATATAACAATTATGCAAAATATTGTATAAGAAATGGAAGAATTTTTATATATTTTGAAAGCTCATATTAATCACACTATGCATTTACTGAACGTCCTAAATACATTAGTAATATTATTAATTAACACAAGAACAGTTGATTGTTCAATTCATAAATCAAATTTCCAATGTCAGTGTTTAGAAGCTGCATTGTATATTAGTAGTTCATACCTAGGAATTCTGTTTAAGAACCTCCCCTAAAAAAGAAAAAAAACCCAATAATCTTTGATAATTGATCTCTTCATGTTTGAAAGAATGAAATTATTTGAGGTGCATGATTAATTAAAGTCGCTGTATAATTGTGATAGGACCATATTTCAATACATCTTAAGAACTGTCTGTCTGTCTGTCTGTCTGTCTGTCTGTCTGTCTATCTATCTATCTATCTATCTATCTATCTATCTATCTATCTATCTATCTATCTATCTATCTATCCTGTTCCTCCAGCATTCGCAGAAAGGGAAGGTTGGAGATTGGTCAAAGGTTATTGAAAACTATTGGGTGCACTGCAGCCTTTTTAAGGCTGGGAGCACCATCTCTTTATCAAAGAAGTTTACACTACAGTGAGGACCTAGTTGTGGCTCACCTCCCTTTCACGGCCTGGAGGAACCCAGAAGGAGTAAACAGATAGCTAAACTAATACACAAAGAGTCTTGTCTACTTCCTCAAGTCAGCAGGTAAAACACATTACCAGATCATATTACCAGATCATGCCCCAGGCACTCAGCTTGCCTGCTTAATCAGAGTCCAAGGTTCAGGAAAAGGAGAGAGGAAGAGATTTCAAAAGAGTACTGTAAGTTGTGTAGAATACCTGCAGCTCCAAGTCCCAGGCTTCTTCACCATTATATTGCTTTCAGTGTGTGAAAGAGCAAACATCTTATTCTCCTGCAATCCCTTTCTCTCTAATCTCTCTGTTCTAAGAGAAGGTGATAAATTGGCAATAAAGTTATTTTCTCAGCACTTTCGTAACTTTGGTCACTGAACAAATATTCAGGAAGCAAGGACAACCTGTTATGACCAGAAAATAGTTTACTTAATGGTTTGGATTTTCTTGAAGAACAGTGACATCATCAGGGGTTACCTACCTGAGGGATTCTGATGTTTTGGAAGTGCAGTATTGGGCAATCTACTAATTTTATTTTGGGGGTGGGAGAATATACTACTACTTCTTTTTATTTTGGAATATTTTCCCCAACTGCCATGACAGTGATATAAAATGTGTTTTTTAAACTTTACCACTAATATGTAAAAGATCCTATGTTACACCCGTAAACAGTATGTGCACTTTGCTGACCCACCTATTTGGCCTACAAAAGAATTTTTTCTTGATTGTTTTCGGAATAGTTCTTTTTCACTTTTAAATCCATAATATTTTAAGGCTGTATTGGACAGTATAATACAGCAATTTTAAAATAGTAATGCTGATTTTAATATTTGTATTTCTTTTAGAATCTGTGTTTGTGGATACCCTCGCCAACAAGTAAGAAAATATAGAGGCATAAACAGCAGAATTCCAGTCTCCTCTGAATTCATGGTGCAAATGTTAACAGGGATTTATTATGCTTTGTAAGTTCAGTAAATGTATATCTTGTGTATACATGTATAGTGATTTTAGAGCAGATGGTATATAATTCAAAATGGAATGGTTATTTACATGATAGCAGAGGCAGAATTCAGAGCTTTCACAATTGATATTGTAAAGGTAAGAATTTTTCAGCATTCTTATTGTTTTTATAAACTGTCCAAAGTGACTTCCTGAATGACAATTGGCAGTTGATTTTGGCCCCACAAAATGGAAAAAAATATCTGCTTATCATTTCTGTTCAGTAAAACCAAAACAGGCATGTAGTTTCATGAGGAAAAACTGCAAAATCTACTAATCTTGATTAGTACTAATCAGATGCTTAAAAAATATTCTTTAGTATTCTTCCTTTCCCAAAATGCTAGTTTCACATGGGGCAGTGGTAGCAATGGAGATGGCAGAGCTAGGTTTTAAACATTTATCAGCAAACCAGAATATATACATGAAATGATTAAATATTCTATGCTCACAAGCTGGTGATTCTGAAATTATTACAGATTGTTCTTATTTAACAACCATTGACCATTTAAAGTTATGGTGGTGCTAAAAGAATGATTCTTTATGCCTAGTCCCTGAAGTAATGGCCCCCATAGTCACGTGACCAATATTTGAGTGATTGGCAGCTTGCTTATACTTATGACCATAGTGGTGCTCAGCACCCACCTACCTTTCAATTCACATTGGGTGAAAGGAAAAGTTAACATATTAAACGTTAAAAACATATATGATAAATATACCAAATCTTGAATTTAATGTAATCCTATGGAATTTGTGATGTTCCTAAGTGTTCAAATTTCTCTTATAGATAGCATTCTGTTTGAAAATTATCTAATTTAAGCTTTTAATTAGTAATTTTAGTGAATTCCTGATGGTTAACATGTTACTACTTTCCAGGACTGTTGGGAAACTATATTGAGAAGGCAAATTTGCATTCTAGTACAAAAATAGACATGACAAAAACATTCAGATTTAGATACATCATATATTTGTGTCTTAACATTAGCAGACCCTTATAACTGCTTTCAAGTAGTGACATAGAGGAGATATTAATTTTCCCCATGCACAAATTTTATCAATGTAGTCTGATAGCTAATGCTTCCATAGAGAATATATATCTCTGCCTATCTATCTCGTGTGTGTGTGTGTGTGTGTGTAGATGTAGAGAAAGAATTAAAGCATAATATCCATACATAATAAGCCATTTAATAGTTTCATGCTAACAGATTGAAAATGTTAGAGATTTCAGTTGCATCAATGCTTTGTCCCATCTCATTTGATACTTGGTACTGTATAGGTACAAGAAAGATTAATCTTTCTGGAAGGTTTTAGGACTTACACTGTTTGGCATGTGGCTTGAAAAAGAGTAACTTATAAGTCCATACAGTGAATTGAATTCATAACCACCTTGAAATATAGACCAAGAGTGAATGTCAAACGGGTGGAATTTCATTATGCATGTTGCAATACATTTTCAGGCTTTCTTCTGGTTTCAGTAGAGTTGCAGCATTTTTTTCTTTTTTGTTTTTTCCTGTATTATTACATTTATGACTTGCACTAGTTCTCTTTCTTAATAATCTCAAGAAACAAAGCTACTGAATTTTAGTAGTATGGTTAGGGAGGCTCTTGGGCACTAAAAATAGGATATGGAGCAACAAATCATTGAGATCTGACTTGTTTATAAAATGCTACCTTTAAGTACTATGAAACATCATATCCTTGTTCTTTCTTACTGAACCATTTTGAATTCATGGTGGATATGAATGTTATAACAAAAGATATAAAGAATCAATTGCCAATCTGATTTTCCAAAGTACTATAGCAGTTGCAATATATATTTCTTACCTAACATTACAGAAGGGAACAAAATAAGATGACCTAGACATAGTCAAATGGATAGAAGTAAAGTACATTCCATAATCATTGAAATATTTCTCAATATTACTAATTTTTCTTGAATGTATAATTTTTGAATTTTTAATATTATAAACCATTTACTAAATAACTGTTCATGACTAATATGCATGGCTATGATAATGAATAATCATACTATATAATAGCATGCGGTCAGTTTTCATATTTTGGCTTAACATTCTAGTTATAATGGAGAATGGGATCTGGCTCGCAAAGCAATGGATGATGTTTTATACAGAGCACAATTGGAGTTATATCCAGAACCTCTATTGGTAGGTGTTTTATGTCAAATTTATTCTTCTTTACAATCAGGTTTTTAAATTTATTTTGAATATGTTTGTATTTTTAACTTACATAATTGAAGTAACTTACAGAAACAAAATGTTTAAGTGATCATCATCATATCATATCATCATCAAATCTTTATTTGGTCACAGACCAGCTATAATGCTTAAAATAAATTAAAAAAGTAAACTTTCTGAAAATCATGTTCTCATGGACTGCACAGTCATAGCATTCTACAGTTGCAAGAAAAAGTATGTGAACCCTTTGGGATTATGTGGAGTTTTGCATGAATTGGCCATAAAATGCGCTCTAAACATCATGTAAGTCACAACAATAGAAAAACATAGTCTGCTTAAAATAATACTACACAAACATTAGCTGTTGTCATGTTTTAATTGAACATAAGATGGAAACATTCACAGTGCAGAGTGGAAAAAGTATGTGAACCTTTGGACTTAATAACTGGTTGACCCTCCTTTGGCAGCAATAACCTCAACCAAACGTTTCCTGTAGTTGCAGATCAGACCTGCACAGCGATCTGGAGTAATTTTGGACCACTCCTCTTCACAAAACTGTTTCAGTGTAGCAATATTCTTGGGATGTCTGGTGTGAATCGCTCTCTTAAGGTCATGCCACAGCATTTCAATCGGGTTGAGGTCAGGACTCTGGGCCACTCCAGAAGGCGTATTCTGTTCTCTTGAAGCCATTGTTTTGTTGAATTACTTGTATGCTTTGGGTCATTGTCCTGTTGCATCACCCATCCTCTGCGGAGCTTCAGTTGGCAGACAGATGGTCGTATGTTTTACTGCAAAATGTCCTGATAAACTATGGAATTCATTTTCCCATCAATGACAACAATCCGTCCAGGCCCTGAGGCAGCAAAACAGCCCCAAACCATGATGCTCCCTCCGCCATGTTTTACAGGGGGGATGAGGTTTTGATGTTTGTGTGCTGTCCCTCTTTTTCTCCACACATAGTGTTGTGTGTTTTTTTCCAAACAATTCAATTTTGGTTTCATCTGTCCACAGTATATTTTGCCAGTAGTGCTGTGGAATATCCAGGTGCTCTTTTGCAAACTTCAAACGTGCTGCAATATTTTTTTTGGACAGCAATGGCTTCCTCCGTGGTGTCCTCCCATGTACTCCATTCTTGTTTAATGTTTTCCTTATTGTAGATGTATCAACAAAAATGTTAGCATGTGCCAGAGATTTCTGTAGGTCTTTAGCTGACACGCTAGGATTCTTCTTTACCTTATTAAGCATTATACACTTGTGCTCTTGCAGTCATTTTTACAGGACGACCACACCTAGGGAGAGTAGCAACAGTGCTAAACTTTCTCCATTTGTAGACAGTCTGTCTTACCGTGGACACCTGAACATCAAGGCTTTTGGAGATACTTTTGTAACCCTTTCCAGCTTCATGCAAGTCAACAATTCTTGATCGTAGGTCTTCTGAGAGCTCTTTTCTGCGAGGCATGGTTCACATCAGACAGTGCTTCTTGAGACCAGTAAACCCAAAACAGGTGTGTGTTTTTAAAGGGCAGGACAGCTGTCAGCAACACATCCAATATCATCACACTGGTTGGAGTCAAGGTTGGCTCACTCCTGGCTCCAATTAGCTCTTGGAGAAGTCATTAGGTTAGGGGTTCACATACTTTTTCCACCCTGCATGGTGAATGTTTCCATCTTATGTTCAATTAAAACATGACAACAGCTAATGTTTGTGTAGTATTATTTTAAGCAGACTGTGTTTTTCTATTGTTGTGACTTACATGACGTTTAGAGCGCATTTCATGGTCAATTCATGCAAAACTCCACGTAATCCCCAAGGGTTTACATACTTTTTCTTGCAACTGTATAACAAGAAACAAAAACAGATTATTGATAGGATGAATTATTTTTGTAATAAAGTATTTATGTAGTGGAAAAATACTAGAACTAAATTGATATTCTAATATTGTGGAGTTAATAGATAGATGTCACTACAAGACTATCTATTTCTTGACTTGCTTTATCACCACCAGATAATTTAATTAACCACAATGTGTAAAGTACATTTAATTTAATTTAATTTAATTTAATAACATTTATATACCGCCCTTCTCCCTGAGGACTCAGGGCGGTTCACAGGGCAGAATAAAATAACCAATACAAACATTAAAAACAGATTAAACAATTGCCCTAGTTAAAAACAATATGATACAACGCTAAAAACCCCCAGAAAAATTAAAAAACAAAAAATAAAACAACCCCAACACTCCCCCTCAGGCTAGGCCGGCTTGTACAAACAAAAATGTCTTGAGATCGCGGCGAAAGGAGCGAAGATCGGGCGCCATCCGGAGCTCTACCGGTAGCTGATTCCACAGCTCCGGAGCGCCCACAGAGAAGGATCTCCCCCTGGGGGCCACCAATCGACATTCTCTGATCGGTGGCACCCTGAGGAGGCCCTCTCTGTGGGAACGCACAGGGCGCAGGGAGCTTGATGCCGGCAGCAGATGTTCCCTGAGGTACTCCGGCCCCATGCCATGGAGTGCTTTGAATACCGTTACCAGTACCTTGAATCTCACCCGGAAGACAACTGGCAACCAATGCAGCTCACGGAGCAGAGGTGTAACGTGGGAGTATCGGGAGACTCCCAACACCACTCTCGCGGCTGCATTCTGTACCAGTTGGAGCTTCCGAGTGGTCCTCAAGGGCAGCCCCATGTAGAGAGCGTTGCAGTAGTCCAGACGAGAGGACACGAGCGCATGAGTGACCGTGCACAGATCATCCCGGCTAAGATAGGGCCGCAACTGACGCACCAGGCGAACCTGTGCAAAGGCCCCCCTAGTCACGGCTCCTATATGATCTTCCAAGGTGAGCCGTGAATCTAGGAGGACCCCCAAGTTGCGAGCCCTATCTACGGGGGGTAATAATTCACCCCCCATAGTTAGAGGTGGAATGTCCGAATAAACCCGGGATGAAGATATGCAAAGCCACTCAGTCTTGTCGGGGTTGAGCTGGAGTCTGTTCCTCCCCATCCAGACCCGAACCGCCTCCAGGCAACGGGACATCACGTCGAGGGCATCACTGGGGTGGTTTGGGGTCGAAAAGAAAAGTTGGGTATCATCAGCGTACTGATGATACCCAACTCCAAAGCCACGAATGATCTCACCCAGCGGCTTCATATAGATGTTGAACAGGAGAGGCGAGAGGACCGACCCCTGAGGAACTCCACAAATGAGAGACCTCGCGGTCGACCTCTGCCCCCCTGCCAACACCGACTGCGAACGTCCCAAGAGATAGGAGGAGAACCACCGTAAAACTGTGCCTCCCACTCCCAATCCCCTGAGACGCCGCAGCAAGATACCATGGTCGATGGTATCGAAAGCCGCCGAGAGGTCTAATAGGACTAGGACAGAGGAATGCCCCCTGTCCCGAGCCCTCCAGAGATCATTCACCAGCGCGACCAATGCCGTCTCCGTGCTGTGCCCGGGCCTGAAACCCGATTGGTACGGGTCTAGATAATCCGCTTCATCCAGGACCAGAGGGAGCTGACGCGCCACCACACTCTCAACAACCTTCGCAAGAAAGCGAAGGTTGGAGACAGGACGAAAGTTATTCAATACAGCAGGGTCCAGGGCAGGCTTCTTGAGGAGAGGCCTCACCACCGCCTCCTTCAAGACGGCGGGGAAGATACCCTCACTCAAAGAAGCCGATATAACTGCCTGGAACCAGCTGCGTGTCCTCTCCCGGGCTGCATAAACCAGCCAGGAAGGGCACGGGTCCAATAAACATGTGGTGGTGCTCAGCCTCCCCATGATCCTGTCCACTTCCTCCGGAGTCACAGAATCAAACTCCTCCCAGATGATATCGACAAGACCACCCGTGTCCTGATCGTCAGACTCTGCCCAGTCAGAGTCCAGACCGGTCCGAATCCGAGCGATTTTGTCCGACAGATGTTGGTTAAACTCCTCGGCACGGCCCTGCAAGGGATCCTCCCTCACCTCCTGATTTAGGAGGGAGCGAGTCACCCTAAACAGGGCGGCCGGGCGATTATCTGCGGACGCGATAAGGGTGGCGAAGTGGTTAGACCTCGCCTCCCTTATCGCAGCGAGATAAGACCTAATGTAGGCTCTTAGTCGCAATCGGTCGGATTCGGATCGGCTGGACCTCCAACCGCTCTCTAGGCCCCGTCTCCGACGCTTCATCTCCCGAAGCTCCGCAGAGAACCATGGAGCTCGACGGGATCTGCACCGGGTCAGGGGCCGCAGGGGTACAACTCGATCAAGAGCCTCAGTGGCCGTCCTTTCCCAGGCTTCCACTAAGGCATCTGCCGAGCTGTGAGCAAGGGAGGCAGGTGGGGACCCCAGAGCTGTCTGGAACCTCTGTGGATCCATTAAGCGTCTGGGGCGGTACCATTTAATTGGTTCCAAACACCCACGGCGGGGGGTGGCAAAACGGAAGACCAGTCGCAGGAGATGATGATCGGTCCATGACAGGGGCATAATAATTGGAGAGCCCCCACCAAGATCATCTAACCACTGTCCAGATAAAAAAACTAGGTCAAGGGTGTGGCCTCCCTCATGAGTCGGTCCCGAAATTACCTGCGTCAGGTCCATGGCCGTCATGGAAGCCATGAACTCCCGGGCCAACTCAGATGATCCTCCCAGCGATGGTAGGTTGAAATCCCCCAAAACTATAAGTTTCGGGAACTCAACCACCAGCGCAGAGAGGACATCGAGCAGCTCAGGCAGGGCTGCTGCTGCATGACTAGGCGAAAGGTACACCAGCAGCAAGCCCAACTGCGCACCAGGGCCGCATCTCAAAAAGAGAGACTCACACCCGACTATCTGAGGAACAGTGGCCTCCCGCGGACACAAGGTCTCCCTCATAACAACAGCCACACCCCCACCCCTACCCTGAGCCCGAGGCCGGTGCAGCACCCGGAAACCTGGTGGGCAAAGATCAACCAGAGGAATCCCGCCCTCTGGGCCCAACCAAGTCTCCGTGATGCAAGCCAGGTCCGCCTGCTCACCCTCGACCAGATCACGAACGAGAGGAGCCTTATTAGCGACGGACCTGGCGTTCAAATACACCAGCCGGAGCTCAGGGGGCTGCACACCCTCACTCCCGGGACCTTGGGGTAGAGCCAGAGGGTCGGAGTGCCTCACCGCTTGTAAGTAGCGGAGAGGCCTTCCCTGAGATCGATACGGCCCTCTGCTCCTCCATCTGCTGCCATTCCCTGATGTCGTGGGAATAGGTAGCCCCACGACCAGCCCTGGAGCCCCGGAGGTGACCGACCCCCGCTCCTCCCCCCAGCGATCTCCATCGGCCCTAGCCAGAACAGCGGTAGTTGGATAGCCCCCCTTATCCAAACAACCAAAAGAACCCTCCCGCTTCCCTAACCCCCTAAAAAATTTTGAAAGAAAAATAATCAGGGGCCTCTTATTAGGTCTACGACGAAGGCCCCTACCCGTGCCCAGCCAACTCTCAGGGTCCCAATAAATGGGCCCTTCCTCGAGGTTATAATCGGCTGGCAAGGCGGGTCGCACCCAGGAGGGGGGAGCACCCCTGAGGGCGCATAAATCCGTGGACGAATATTTAAAGGAAGGCATAAATAGCAGTCCGAATCGTAGGCAGTCCATAGATGATAGTCCATGAGGAGGATCTATTCGGAGAGGGAGTCCCAGGCCTCCGTCCAGCCGCTGCCACTCAGCTGGATAAGCCCCCCGGGCAGGCCTACCACCGTCCTCTCACTACGGTTACAGAGCCAATTCTCGGGGGGGGGGATGGAAGTCTGGAGCAACCCCACTGGGTATGGCCTGCCCCATAGAGCTCTCACCTAAAGATTTCCTAAAGATTTCACTGGACAGGCTCTCTGTGTAGGAGCTCCCAGTAATTTAGTAATCCTGATTGTGTGCTGTAGGGCAGGGGTCCCCAACCCCCAGACCATAGACCGGTACCAATCCATGGACTATTAGAAATCAGGCCGCACAGTTGGAGGTGAGCAAAAGTGAGCAAAACTACATCTGTATTTGCAGCTGCTCCCCAGTGCTAGCATCACCACCGCAGCTCCACCTCAGTTCATCAGGCATTAGATTCTCATATGAGCGCTAACCCTACTGTAAGCTCTGCATGTGAATGATCTAGATCAGGGGTGTCGCCAGCCTCTGGGCCGGACACGTCTTCCGGAAGCTGCGCCCACCCCATTGCCGGCAATGGCAAAACCATCCGGATAAGTTGCGCAACGTCACGTGGCATTATGAGTTTGACATGTCTGATCTAGATTGTATGCTGTTACTCCCCCGCCGGTTCATGGAAAAATTGTCTTCCATGAAACTGGTCCTGGGTGTCAAAAAGAATGGGGACTGCTGCTGTAAGGGCACCTTAAGGCAATGCTCACCATTTTAAAATTGGTCTTGAACTGACTGGAAGGTAACATTGAAAGTTTAGTATCCTGATTCTATGCTGTACAGGTAGTCTTTTACTTAAGAGCAGTCACTTAGCTATTGTTCATAATTGCAGACTTCCTCATGGCCATTTAATAACCTGATTTTGAAATTCTGATGACCATTCCTCTCCCACAGTCATGTGGTTGCATTTTCATTGGTAAAATTGATTATATAGTTTGAAAATTGACTTCATTGCATTGAAAATTGATTAGAACATTTTGTTGATAAGTTAAATAGTAAAGGGCACTGTTGGTAGAAATTGTTTTTCACCTAATTTCTCAAATATTAATGAAATAAAAAAGGTGGATTGCAAAACTAATAAACTTTTTCAGTTCTTTAAGGAGGGAAGGATCAGCTATCCTACTCATAAACACCCGTCTCCGATAATCAGCCATGTCTTAGTAGAGAAGTGGAACATCCACATAGATCATGCTCAGCATTTTTTGAAGGTGCACTCTTGGCTGCCCAATCTTAGTTTCTAAGATATAAAAGTTAATTTTTGTTTTATTTAGATTTTTAAAATTCTGTCTTTATTATTTTTATAAAAAACTCAAGATGGCAAACATACCTAATACTCTTTCCTTCTACTGTTTTCTCCATAACACCTTAGTGAGGTGGATTGAGCTGAAAGAGAGTCACTGGCCCAGAGTTACCCACCTTTTCATTTTTACATTGGGACTAGAATTCACAGTCTACTGGTTTCTAGCCTGGTGTGCCTTAACAATCAGACAAAACTGGCTCTCAGAGCAATAGAATTCTCAATAGAAGAGGCCTGGATAGATGCCAGGAAGTAACTGTCTTAAATATCAAGGAGTTATTTAAGATAAATATGAAGTGGTAAGTTGCACTTTTGGCTTCTGTCTTCATAGACATTGATAAGATGTGATACCCAGTGATTGGGTTTAGGTATTATAATCCCCCTTTTTAACAAAGGTACAAAAAATAAGCTTGAGAGTTCAGTCCAATCAATGTGTTGAGCATTACGAGCAAACTCTGTGCCAGGCACTCTGCATGGAACTTTCAGAATACCAAATGTGTCAGTTTTAGATGAAGAGCAAATAGTGTTCAGGGTGTTCCCAATAGATTAGCAAGATTGTGAAAAATACTAATAAACGAATAGAACTTAGTGTTGGCATCCTCTCTTTGTGATGCATTCTTGGATTTTAGAAATGCTTTTGATGTACAGCTAATTCTTGATTCACAGCCACAATTGACCCCAACATTTCTGTTAATAAACAAAGCAGTGTTTAAAAAAAATTTCTCTCCATTTTATGACCATTTTGTCACAATTGTTAAGCAAATCATTGTACTTATTAAGTGAATCATGCGGTCTTAAAGTGAACCTGGCATCCCCATTGACATTGCTTTCTAGAAATTGGTTGGAAAGGTCAAAAATGGTGATCACATGACCCTGGGACAGTGAAACTGTCATAAATATATGCCAGTTGCCAAGTTGTAAGTGTGAGAACTAGTCATAAGTTACTTTTTTCAGTGCTGTTATAACTTTGAATGGTTACTAAACAGATAGTTGTAAGTTGAGGAGACAGAGACAGATTTGGGGACAAACAGATATACTGACGTTGATAAATGGCTTTTCCATTTATCAACACATTAGCACCTGTGTAAGGGTTAGATGCAATCTGAATGGGACAGATTACAATACCAATGGAAAAAGATTGTAAGACAAGATTATATTTTAGCATTTTACTTTTCAATCTTAGTTCAAACTCTGGAGACAGTAGAGCACCACCACTTAAAGTAGCTGATTTAAACTTCCCAGTATTATTGTGTGCAATTGTAGTGTTGCTCTCAATGTTTTTCATTTTAGGAAGGATTTGAGGGCATAAGCCTATCATTTTAGTGAATAACGCTTAGAGGTAAATTATCAAAAGAGTGCCATAAAGGCAAAATCAGCTTTTGTATGATACAGAAGTGGGCCCTTATTGTAATTACAGAGTGCTGCAATCTAGATTTCTCACAGCAATTTGGGATTTCTCAAATATGTGCATCAAAGAAAACTTCATGATTAGTGTCTTGAATGCTGAAAGTTGAGAACAAAGCCTGGCTTACATTTAGCAAGTATTGGCCAAAAATAATTTGGTCTGGGTTAATCTAATTTTCCATCTAAAGTTAAATCTGTATTCTATGGCCTTTCCTGGTGCTACGAGTAAGCATCAATATCTGTAAGGCAATAATGTGAGGATAATAGTTTTCATCAACATGTTGCCTTCTTATGTGATGGATTCTGAAATTGAGTCATTTGCATAGAGGAAACCTGTTTTGTATCTTCTGTTTGACATTACATAAACAAAGGAGAGTACTAATAAAAGCACATTTTGATATATTAGAGTTCTGCAGGCAGATATAGTCATATTCAACAGTGTCTTTGCCCTTGTGGCTCATGAAAATGTTTCCATGTGTTTTTATATTGCAATTTTTATAGACATAGTTTAAGTGCATAATTCCAATTCTATAAAAATTCCCAGGCTTTTCAGGCCTGTGTTTATTGTTTTATATTTGTATCAGATAATTGAAGCATGTTTTTTTTCTTTTTTTAACTTTCAAGTCTGTTTTGACTCTTTGCAATTGTCTGGACAAATTCATGCAGTTTTCTTGACAACCTTTTCAGAAACAATTTGCCATTGCTTTCTTCCTAAGGCTGAGAGAACATACGGTAACTGATTTAAAGCTACCTGGTGGCTTCACCTATGTCTAAAGAGACTGGATTCATGTTTCAGAGTGCAATGAGCATGAACACAGCAGGTGTCTGCAACTTAAAATTATTTTTCCCAATGCCCTAAAGACAGTTGTAGATCAGTATTGTGTTCATATCATTGTTTTGTATAGTTCAGAGCACATTTTTGTCTTCAAAATAGAGGCTTTGCACAGCCCTACTGTATATATCTGCAATATTAGATTAATTGGAAGTCATAAATATTCCATGCTACAGAGAACAGCAATTTTTAGCAGGATCATTGGGAGCTAAGAGGAAGTCTAACTAGTGAGAAACCAACAGTCTATTTCTACTAGATTGTTCATCAAATAATTGGCAGAAAATGTTTTTCTGGACTTCGTGCAGACACACATTCCCATCCTATAGTCCAAAACACTGCTTCATTATTTTTCTTAGTTTCAAGGATTTCAGTTACTGAAAGAATGATTGTACAGAGGAAATAAATTGTCATGGGGGGAAAAATGTACACTGGCTTAAAAAAAACCAAGATGAGAAAATGTAATCATTAATGGGATTTGGCAAATGTTTTCTGATTGAAGTCTTTAATCATCTGAACTAAAGCAGTAATTGTGAACAGATGGAAGTCAAATAACTACCTCTTGATTTTTGTCATATCTGATGCAATTCTTGATATATGATAAATATTGTTTCAATTCAAAATCCAATGTTAACGTGACAATCTCACACACATTTTATTTAATTATTGTTATTTTCTTTAGGTAGCTAATGCAATAAAAGCTTCATTGCCTCAAGGTGCCATAAAATCTAACAAAGAAGGTACTAAATGTATTCAGGTTGAAATTACTCCTACAGCATCGAGGATATCAAGAAATGCTGTGACCAGCATGTCTATTCGGGGCCATAGATGGAAAAGACATGGTAAGAACTTTGGTTCTGAAAATATTAGTTATGCCATAACAAAAAATGGATGTTCCAAAACTGATATACCATGATTATCTAAAAATTGATATTATTTATACTAATAAGAGATCCCATACATACTAGTATAAAAAGATTAATTAATTTTAATGATATTTTATTTCTCTAATAAAAAGAGGTTTTATGTCATCCTCGGTTTTCATTAGCATAAGGAACCAGGCAATGCTTATTTTACAGTTCACTATACATTATTTGTTGTCAATTAATGTTATACATTATATTAAAATTCTGGTTTAATATGTTCATTGCACTTTTGAGCCCTCAATGCCTCATATCTAGAATTTGATCATTAGTAGGTATTTTAGCATGAAATGCTGTATCTTCATAAAATGTCAAATAGTATATTGTTTTCTAGAGAAAAAGGATAACTTAAAATGCCTTGTTTACCTAAAACACTATTCAGTTATAATTATTATAATTACATTGCCAAATTGTAATAATTTTTACTTTTATTATAATAACAGTCTAGTACTAGCACTATGTAAGTAGTTTGGATAAGATATACTGCATACGTTCATCAGCCTCCCCAGAGTGTAAACTATTTTGCTTTCATTACTTAAACAGCATAATTAAAATTGTTATCAATATTTTGATTGCTAAAACAGATTTTTAGCATCTCCTCTACTTCTATTGGACCATAAGACTTTCTCTAATTCTCTATTACATCATATTTTCAAATATATCATTGTTTCAAAGTAATTATTAACATGGTTGATTAATCATGTTATTCTTCTTAACCCAACATAAATTCCCTCAATTTTTTTTATTACAGCAGTGTTTATATATGTATACTGCCATTAATGAAAGTTTTATACTGATTATTGTGCAGTGCTTTTGTTCTTCATGTACTATGTCTTGTATGTTACAAATATAGCAAACATAGCTGGAACTGCTAAGGTTATTTCTGTCTTTTGATATACATTCAGCGCTAGAGAATGGATTCATAGGCCCAGTAATGATTTTGTGGCTTTTAAGGTTGGATGCAGAATAGTTCATAATAGTAAATAAAGGTGTTAGTTTTTTTTGAACACAAAGAAGATATAATTTTCTAAACAAACTACAGCAGAGTCCTTTTCCTATATTTTTTATCACTGATAGGGCTAGTTGCTGTTTCTCTTTGATTTCCTGTTAGAACGTATAATGGAAATACTGATTTATTGCTTAAACTTAATAATTAACCTGTTCTTTTTTTGTTCAGCTAATGTAGTTTCCAATATTTTATATAAATATAAATATATTGGTAGTCCAGAAAAGATACATATCTTGCACTTTTCAGACACTACTTTTCAATGTTACCTTTCTGCAGGAGTCATGCTTGATGATACAGGTGCTGAAGTTCAAGAGGCAATGGTTAGGACAAGTGTGTGCTGCAGCAGATAACAAACAATAAGGCATGAGCCTTGATAATATTAGTAAAGCAACTGACTACAATAAAGATGAACAGTTATTCTATTAAGAAGAAGGATAATTTGCAAGGTATGCAAGCATTGCTGCAGATCCTTAATTATCCAATATATTTGATGCTTTTCCCTTCAGGAAAAGAATTTCATAATGCGATGAAATGAAGTACCATTTTGGCTCCTGATGGAGAATCTGGGGCTATTTTATAGATCAATTTTCTATGAAACTACTTTGATTTGTTACAAATACATGTAAGAGCTTCTACATACTTCTAATTACTTCTGCTGGAAAGGAGCTTGCATCCAACAGGTTATTATTAGAACCTGGCTTGTTAGGAGAACAAGTTTAGAGTTTTAGCTGGGGTAAACAAATATTGACTTGTTCAGTGTTCTGCTGGCAGAACAATAGCGGGAACAATAGAAAAATGTGCACCAGGATATTTGTTTTATTATTGTATGACTAAATTTTGAATACTATAAGTATCTGTGATATGTGAACCAAATATGAAAGGAAATGTAGACATCTTTTTAAAATGTTGGTTTATAATTCAGAAGAAAGTAACATTTTGCTTCAAGATGAACTATTTTAAAAGAGATGTACTTTCATGTTTAGATTTGTTTTGACTATATTTAGTACAGTCATTTATTTATTAATTTGAAAAGGGTGGCATATTCTTGGTTTTTCAATGTTGTTCTCTCAGCTTTTGAAGTTGATTAGAACTTTGAATTATATCTCTCTTAAGATCTGACTAAATAGACCTGATCACCACTGTTGCAGCTTAATCTACTATGCAATTGTGGAACTATTCACTGAGATCCAGACAAAATGCCAAGAAGCATCTTTATGAAAATTTATTTATTTATTTATTTAATTGGATTTGTATACCGCCCTTTCCCGAAGGACTCAGGGCGGTTAACAGGGTAATTAAAACAAGAAATACAAAAATTAAAAACAATTAAAAAGATTATAACAGTCCCTGAAAAAGTAAAAAACCCCAATTAAAATTAGAATTAAAATTCTCAGCCTGGGCCAGAGAGCTCGAAGAGCCAGGTCTTCAGGTCCCGGTGGAATGAACGGAGGTCGGGGGCAGTCCTCAGCTCCATGGGCAGCTGGTTCCAGAGGGCAGGCGCACCCATTGAGAAGGCCCTCCCCCTGGGTGTTACCCGCCAGCAATCTTTTACCGCCTGCACCCTGAGAAGACCCTCCCTGTGGGAGCGCACTGGACGAAGGGAACTTGATGCTGGCAGCAGGTGTTCCCTCAGATATCCCTTGTGGATATGACCTTGTGGAGAAATTATGTTTTAAGAAAATGGTATAGTTTTCTGCTGTTTTCAGAAACATGTTTTATGCTCTGTCTTGTTCAGAAGCATTGATTTCTACTGATTATTTTTCAGTCAACTGGTTACATATAGGTCTATTTCAGAATTAGAATACTTGATATAGTGTTTATTTTTCCTTCTGGACTATAATAGAATAATAGAATCTCTAGGAGGCTTAATTCTTTTTGTATATATAGTAAGTGTGGCTGAACATTCACTTTATTATAAGATAAATTAATGCACATGTTAGTAAGGACAAAATTAAACAGAACTTCAATTATCTAAAATTGATGCGTTGCCATTAAACTATGGTACTGTGATACAAAGTAAAGTTTGCAAGATGTGGAAATCAGACAACAGAACCTAGATCATAAAAGTGTAGACTAATAATTTTTTGTGATAAACAGTGGAAATACTGATTGGAATCATTAATCCCTCTTAAAAATGGTAGGTAATTTAGTCAGTATTAATGTTAAAGCAAAGAAATGAAAGAAAATTAAAAGAAAATTTGGAATTGCTTTCTTATTCATTATTTAATTCCAGTGGAACAGAGAATGAATCAATGTGTGATATATGCATCATAGGGAGAAAAACAAATTAAATATAAACACCATCTGTAAGTTAAATGCTATAATTAAAAAAACAGGTAGATAATATTTTCCTTCAGACGGTTTTTAAATTTTATTTCCAATGTGCAGCTTCAGCTATTTTGTAAATTATGGCTTATGCAGAATGCCTGAATTAGTACATGTACTGTATGTGACCTCACCATTGTTTTAAAGCAATTTTCACTTTGTGTGACATAGTTCAGTCATAGAAGAAGAAAAACATCTTTCCTGTCAATTTCATAACATTCTGCGAAAAAGAACGGAATTGAGAATTTGCAACAGAAAACCACAACCCGTTACAGGTAGACTTTTGTTCAGAGATAAACCAGGCTTTAATAGTGGTTGGAGAGTGCAGGGAGGAAAGAGGGAATCAAAAGGGAGAAAGGCACCCAGGATGATTAGGCATTTGGAATGCTGTGTATCCATGTTTGGAGCGCAATGTTGCAATGTTGGTGCGCTTCAGGTTCTATCATCATTAAATAGTGCTTTCTTGTGGGATAAGAGGTCCAGAGAGTAATAGCTTTGTTGTTTTTCAAAAAATCCTTGAAGACCTGCCTTTTTGTTCAGGTTTGGGCTATGATGGTGTATACTTGTTATATTTATATAAATAAATAAATGTTAATAGGCAGACAAAGAGCCTGATGTGCTATGCACTATATAACTTTTATTAAAATAGCACCATAGCTAAAGTTTGTGGGCATGGGACTTCTAGTCAAAACTAGCTTAGAAACCTGGTGCAATACAGTATGTTAAAAGCACTTTTTATTTTCCAGTGGGCCTATTCTTATTGAAAGGCAATTGGTTATCAAAAGGGGATGCTTTGGAGATGTCTGTTCTTATTTAATCAGCTAATTCCAGATTTGTAAAGATCTTCTGAAAAGTTCTTTATTCTTTTAACTGAATTCTGTAATAATATGTTAAATCATTATTTTTCCATTTGATAGGGTACTTTGTAAAAATGCTTATGATGACTCAATACTTTTCACTTCCCTTTTCCTTTTAAAAGTGGTTTTGACTGTGTTTATATAGCGTCTAAGAATACTTTTTTTTGTTTGGCAGAGCATTCCATTTTTAAAAAGATTTATGTTCTTGCTATAGCTTTCAGTTTATTAGAGATTGCTTTGTTCCAAACTTTAGCCAAACTCACTGCCCCATTTATTCCTCAGCTGATTCAGTGAAACCATCCTATATACTCAACTATCTTTTATACTCTTGATTTTTTACTTTTTTTCTTCTTCCCATGTCCTTGTATTTTATATGACATAGAAATCAATAAATCAAAAGTACTTTTAAATGTTCATACATTTATTAGGGATGCACATTTGATTTTGTACCTTCATAAAGAGAAACAAAATCCTTCTAAAGTAATTTGAATTGAGTTGGAAATGCGATGCTTTGCGCTATGAAGCAATGTACAGAGGGCATTTGCAAAAAGAAAAAAACAATGACTCTGTGCCCACTACATTTAATTTTTATTTCATGTGAAAACCTTTGAGAGAAGAGAAGCAAGAAGGAAAGAGTAATAGAGTTTTTCTTATAATATAATCTCTTTTATATTCTTTTTGTAGTAATCCATTTTGCCCCAAAACAAAACAAACTAAAGGCTCCATTCTAAACCTCTTTAAAGAAGTGAAAGAATGCTATTCTCCAAAATTCGGTCACCTATAAAATTGGATAGATTTCATACCCTCAGTAGTGTCTATGGCTGTATATTTTTCTGTGAAAAGCTACAGCTATGTGTAGTTTTCCAGGGTAGTTACAGAAAGTATGGGGATTTGATGAACTGGTCTATTTCCTGAATTGCTAAATCAGATCAAATCCAAATATCAGTCAGTGCTTATCACTTATTCTGAATATTTCAATTCAGTACATAAATATAGAACTGTGAAGTCATTGTGTGCTTAAGGTATCAGTCATCAAACACTTCAAAGCAAGTGATTGTGAGTTGTAGATGCAAAATACATAGTCTTCATGAATTAGGGCAATTGTAATAAATGTATCTCGCTATTTATATTTCTTTTTCAATAGTACAATATTTCTATAAATCAAACTCAAGAACTTAGAGATCCATAAAGAAAAATATTCTAATATGTAATATGTGTCCCAAAGACCTATTATTTACAATATTTTATAAATTTTTATTGCTATTGGAAATTGTGCTATCATTAGTTAAGTTACTGTGCAGATTTTATAATACAAGGACATGACTGTTAGAAACGATTTTTTTAGAATTCATTGAATAAAAACAAAGTATTTTGTAAACTATTGTAACATTAGTTTGATTTAAAGCATTTGTTCAATCTGCATTTTATTTTATACATTTATTTGACATAGAAATAGAAAGGTAAAAGCAATATGTGATATAAAGTATGCAGCATTCACACTTTAGTTTTAATAAAGCCTTATTTGTCTTCCTTACTTCCCAGAGTATATACAGGCAATCCACAAAGAAAGTCTGGAAAATGGGAAGATTGAGTGCATTGTCTCCTCTCTGCTGTATGCTACTAGTGATAACAAGATAAATGATATGGATATTGGTCCTTGTGAGGAAGCATCACATTATGTAGTAGAACAGACAGCAAGAAAGGGAGTTTTATTATCTGTTGGAATTCAGAAAGATAGAAATCCTTGAATTTTCAAAAATAATATTTTCTTTTATAATTTGAATCTGCATATTTTAGAAAATTGTCCTACTGTAATAGTGTAAAACTAATTCAGAAGCAATGTTGAACATAACAAAATCACTGGTTTGAGTCTGAGATACTAATGTATATTTAACCAAGTAAAATATTCCTTATACTGTTAATGGATATATTTAAAAAGTAACTGTATAGTAAAAGTTAATGTATTTATATATTGAGTTCCTTTAGTATGTAGCAGGTACTTTTTTCAGTTGAGCTTGGCTCCAAAGAGTTCATTTTAAATTTTATAAATCAATTACATCTGTTTACTGCAACCTATCTATATTCCATCCCATTTACAGAAACATTGTATGGCTTATAGTAGACATGTCAAACTCACGATGTCACATGACGTCGCGCAACGTATCGGGACAATTTTGCCATTGCCAGCAATGGGGTGGGCACGGCTTCTGTGTGACACATCTGGCCCACGGGCCGGCAGTTTGACACCCCTGGCTTAATAGTATCTCTAGACATAATGTAAGAATTCCCTTTACTAATGACAGGCCAGGAAATTAAACCTCTGACTTTGAAACATTCAGGCTATTAGGTTTTCTGTCCAATTCGTGTCTTTTTGTTTGTTTCCATGGTTTTTCTTTCAGCCATCTTTTTTCTTTCTTTCTTTTTTCTTTTTGTCTTATTCATCTTTAATTCTAGAGCAACCAGATAATACTAATGACACTACTGAGTCGGGCAACTTTGTTATACCCGAGATTAGTGTCACAAATGTGGCTGGAGAAAGAACCAGGAATGGGGAAAAAAACAGAATACCAGGAGACAGTGATCAACATATTCAGGGTGTACAGGAAATTCCTACAGAACCTAGAGTTGACAGCAAAAGCTTGCCAGAGATCAGGAGGCAAAAATCTGTAAGAAAAATTATGGAGGATGGATTAAGCTCACCTGGCAGAATGCAATTTTAGCAGAGCACTTTGTAGCTACATTCAAAAGGTATAAATTGAAAGGGTCATGGCTGCATGTTTGAGGATTTTAGTATTCAGTAAATAGACATTTGCATGTACTATTAGACAAACACAACTGCATGCTCTGCACATAGAGCTGATCTCTGTGCTCCACATATTACAGCATGCTGACAACAAATAGATTTATCTTAGCTTGGGAAACCACACTGAGAGATTCAAATTGCATTAATGCTTAACTTGGACTTTTCAGTTCTGAGTCATTCCAGCATTTTTATTTTACACATTTGAAATAACCCTGTCTTTCAAGTGTATATAAACAATATCAATTTATTTTAATATTTTCTCATTTGTTACATTATATGCTCCAGTGTGTTAGGTTTCCAGTTTCATCACCAAAAATTTAGTTCTTTAGTACAGAATGTGACCATTCAGCTCTTACAGTATAAAACACTACTGGATTTGCTAAAAATGTGAGCACCTGCAGGTGATGCCCTATTGGCTGGTCTGCTGTTCTGATTATCTATTTCTGTGATTATTTTGCTGTCTGTAGTACGTAGATACCTTGATTATACCCGGGTTTATTCCTCTTTCTAGCTGTTATAGATCTAACCTCTTCTGAATCTTGCATGAATAACAGGTGCTTTAAAAAAATCACACAATGAGATTGTAAGCATGCTTTTTGTTTCTTTATATTGTATTGTAATAAATTACATTCATATAATAGATGAGCTTCTTGCCTGCTCTTAAATCTTTTGTTTTGTGCTTGAATAGAAAGATCTATCAAGAACCAATGAAATACATAGATTGTTCTGTCTCCATGCAGGTAATGAATTAGGAATTCCAGAAGAAGAAGTATCTGAAGTTGATGAAGGCTTTTACTCTAGAGCTACTTCTACTACAAGTCATTCTATTTCATCAAAAAGTAGCAGCAACACCAGTAATAAGACAGTAATGGGCAAGAGTCAACGAAGGCCTGGAGGAAACAAAATTGGAGGAAAAGAAAAAGATACGAGTGCTGAATCTTACAAAGAACATTTATCTCACAAACAAAGTCAGCGTGCGCTCAGTGAAAATCTAGAACTTCTCTCTTTAAAAAGGCTGACCCTAACTAGCAGCCAATCATTGCCAAAATCAGGGAGTCATAGCTTGGCTAGAACTAGCACTACTCTTTTTAGTAAATCCTTTGAGCAAGTCTGTGGTGGTGTGATCCCAAGTAATCATAATGGCACAGAAACAAATAGGCTTTCAGTGTGCAGTTTGCAAGAAGGGAATCTGATATTTGAAAGTGAAAGAATAGATCTTATGGTTTCAAACAAACAGTCTAATCAGCAGCGACTACCTACTATCAGCATTACTGTTTCAACAGACCAATAATCACTGAACGTTGTGTAGAAGAGAGGTCATTCAATGATGATACTACATTTTAAAATCTTTCAAGCTCTTTTTTAGCCAACTAAATTGCTTCAAGTTACTTTTTTTTAACAATAGTAAAACCTAAATTCTTTCAATGATTAAATGTTAAAATGGAGTAGAATGGATCGTTCACTAAATACTTTACAGTATTGATATTTTAATATGTGGAAAAATTTAGGAATTAATTTGATCAGTAGATAAATTGTGTTGGAAAATGATTCTGTTATATTCCTCTATCAGATCAAATTTTTAATGTGCTATTTTTGGATGTTGAACTTTTATTTCAGTCATTATTAGATGTGGCCTAGAATTGGCTTGCCAATTCCATTCTTAAAAGCAAGAACCTTCTTTCTTAGGCACACGGAAAAAGGTTATAGTTTAAGTAGCCGCTGATATTTGAAAAATAATATTCAGATCTATGTACACAATCTGTTATTGATAAAAAATTAATGTGTCATTATTGTGCCAATACTGAACAATATGTGTTCAAGCCACTATTTTCAAATTGTAACTTTTAAAATAGCTATGGTATTCCAATATACACAAATCTTTTCTGCCTTCAATAACAGCCATGAATATTTTACAGTATACAGCATGTACATATATTATTATTTTCTAATACCATTAAGAAAATAATATTTTTTTTATCTTTCCCACCATCCCAGCCCTAGAGTGTTAATACTTTGTGTTGGCCTATCTTGATTTGATTGATCCAGCTGCCAAAGATATATTTGCTGTTGCTTTTAAACCATCACTAAAATGGGTGTAGTTCAGTGTTTGTATAATTTTATGTGTACAGGCAGTAGTGGTATTGTAAAACAGTGTTTTGGATTTAGAATATACAGTAGGTTTTGGCATAGGTCTAAAATTGAATGCACAAAGAGATCAGCTGGAAGAGGAGAAAGTTATTCATCCATTTGGAATGCGCTACAGTTCTACTTTTATAATGCCAGTGAATTAAAAATGATTAGGCTGATACTTATTTTCTGGCATTAGGGTCTATAACTCAAACTCAGGAAACAATACTGAATCTATTCTCAAGTTGAACAGAGATATTCATCTAAAATAATTTAGCATTTTTAAGTGGAAGAGTAGTGTGGATTAGAAATACTTGTTACTTTCATTAAACTGGTTTTAAAATTGCATCACATTAAATCATAAGCTTTACACTATATGGGAAATAGTCATGACGATAAGAGATGATACAATATTTTGGAAGGAAAAGATTTAGTTTTGTCTTCTAAAAATACAATTTGGCATTTTTATTTTCCCAAATTTGCACCCTCCTCCCCCTGATTTCAGCTAATTAATTAATTAATTTATAACAACTTTACAGGGGATTAAAAATGTATATGAACATTGGCATCACATTCTAGTGCTTCCTACATGTTCCTGAATCTGAATCCTCTTGCAAGAATAACACTTTTTTTATTCCTCCAACCCACTGC
Source organism: Vipera ursinii (assembly GCF_947247035.1). Lineage (NCBI taxonomy): Eukaryota > Metazoa > Chordata > Lepidosauria > Squamata > Viperidae > Vipera > Vipera ursinii. The sequence goes on from NC_139517.1 coordinate 91,213,070, forward strand.
TTTTTGCAGTGTTGCTTTTCAACCAAAACACTTTCTAATAAAGATTTTATATTTCTGTTTTTAAGCAAGAAGCAGCTTGATAGACTGTTTTTATATTAATTGTACCATGTAGTTAGAAATTCTATTTGTATTCAAAGAGAGACTTTTCAATTTCCAGAGTCCCAATTTTTTAATAAATAGTAGGAGCTTTTTTTGCAATTGTTTGTAATTGACATTTTTGGGAACTCTTTCCGTTTTCTGACATATCTGAAATTTAAAATGGACAAAACCTAACTAATTTTAATTTAATTTTATGAAATTTCTGGAATGCTTATTATAGCAGTATTAATAGGCTTTATCCTTACACAATTTTGTACGTATTTTATGGTTTACTAGTACTGTATTAAACATTGATTTTGAAGAATTAGTTTCTGTGCAGGAATATACAGCCATTATAGATGAAAACTATATCAATTTATCTTACAGTTCATTATTTAAAATTCCACAAGATGGAATTAAAAGTATTTATAGTACTAAAGTTTTAGGACTCAAGAGAACATTTTTGTTTTAGTATAAAACAACTTTTTTTATACATTCAAATAATTTAGAATTTGCCCAAATGCTACAACAGATGATGGAATAAGAAAACTATAAAGTTAAGTTGCTTGAGTGTCTTTGAACAAGGATATGTGACAGCTATCTATTCTACATGGTAATATAAATGTATGGCACATATGCATAGTTACGGTAATTATATTTATGCATAATCAAAATATGAAATAGAAACCAGAAAATATGAAATAATCTTAATATATACAAAATGCACAGTATATTGATACTAATAAAAATGTTTCCCATAACTTTGGAAAAGCACAATGTATTGAAATATTTTAGCAGAATATTACTGAGGTATTCATATTTTGATTGAGTGCAATATGAATAATTTTTTGTGTTTGACATTCTTGGTTTTCATATTTTAAACTGAAAATGAAGTAGACTTTTCTGTGGTACAGTAATTAAACTTTTGTAAAGATCCATTTCTATTTATTGAATATATAAGTTCTGTGAATTTTTCAATAATTTGTCATTTACAAAGATGAATACCACTTTATAAACTATTAACAGTATAAAATAATAAAATGTGCTACCCACTTTTACACTATACACTTGTGACCATATCCTGTTTTAATTACAAAATGTTTTCTGTATTTTAATAAATGAACTGTTGAGTTCAATTATGTATTTCCATGATAAAGCCACCTCTTTTAACATTGATTTACTTAGTTTGTAAATATTGTTTTCAGTTACTGAAATAGTTTACATTGATGATGATGATGATGATGTAAGTACCTGTCACATTGGATTTTAGCAGTACTGGAATTGCAGGTGGTGGTAGACTAACCCACTTAGTCACAATCCAATAAAAATCAGTCTTCTGTTTTTGTTTGTTTATTTTATCCATAGCTTACAGTTTATTGATTATTTTATTCCTGTCCCTCTTAAGGTGCCAGAACAAAGTATTAACTACAAAGTAAAAACTGGACTACAACCAACTAACCCTATTTTTAAATATTAAATACAAAAAATCAGAACAAAAGCTAATTAAACAAACAGAAAAAATAGGCAAATTGAAATAATTACTCCATAAATTCCTGGTTAAATAGGCATGTCATCAACTCCCTTGTGTAAGTAATTGCATGAGGTAGATTGAATGTCTCTAAGAAAAACAATTCGTAACTGGGACTCTGCCTATTCTTAGCTATCACATTTGGCTAACTATACCAGTAAGACATAAATAGGGCTACTTTTGCTTAGCTGAATCACATGTACAGGTAGTCTTTGACTTATGACCACAATTGAGCCCCAAATTTCTGTTGCTAAGCAAGACTGTTAAGTAAGTTATGCCCCATTTTATGACCTTTCTTGGGACAGTTGCTATTTGAATTACTACAGTTGTTAAGTTAGTAACATGGTTGATAAGGGAATCTGGCTTCCCCATTAAGTATGCTTATCACAAGTTCGCAAAAGGTGATCACATGACCCTAAGATACTGAAATTATTATAACTGCCAAGGTCCAAATTTTGATCAGAGGGCAATGGTAATTCTTCAGCAGTTATAAGTTATATTTTTAGTGCTCTTGTAATTTAACAGCCACTAATGATTATAAGTTGAGGACTACCTGTATTGGGGAAGGTGACCTTTTAAATAGCTGGGTCTAAAAATGTTTTTTATTTCATCCATCAATTATATAATAAATACAGAATCCAATAATTACTCATTACTTAACAGAAAGGTCAAAAGAAAAGTCTGAGCTATTATGTTAATTTACTGGATGCATTTAATACAAAAGGAAATGAAAATTGAAGAACCTGCTTTTATCTGAACTGTTTTTTCCAGAAGTTTAAAATATTAATATATTGCTTCTATTAATATATGTTGCATAAAGTAATACTTGTAATACTGCTTCTCCTTTGATAAAATCTCAGAGGAATAATAAAATTATCCTCCCCATTCAAATTTATACATATAATAACTTGCATTTTTAAATTTTTTTTTACTTTTATCACAGGTTTTGAGTATAGGAACACATACACATAAACCCATCTTGAAATTTTTTGCAATTATGAATTTATGGGGCTCTTTGTAATCAGTTTAATTCAATTCTGCACTCCAGTGGTCCCTCCAAAAGTTTTCTTAGTGATATACAGAATTATATTTCTATTAAGGCGATAAGCTGACCAACATTACATTCTAAAACATATTTGGTGTATACAGTATTACAGTTAGAAGATGTTAAAACTGTTTGCATTCCTATGCTGGCTTCCGGTTTGCATGCGCGGTGCTTCCGGACATGCAGGAACAGTTCACTTCCTGCTGTCCTTTCTTTTTTGGAGGACCCTGAAAAGGGTCAAAAATTGCCTTGGAGGGGCGACTACCGAGAGGAGGCCTTCTCTGTGATTGCGGAAGGGTGGAAGCCCTCCGCTTGAATCCGGGACAACTCCTTTGGCCTGAAGAAGAAGAGACTGGCCATAAAGATGGCCGATCATTAAGCCGCTCCCTGCCGAAAGCCAAAAACACTACCTAGCACTAAGAAGCAATCTGGAGGACCTGAGTGAGACTTTACCTTTCTTACTCCCTTAACTATTTTCCTGTGAGACTTTCCTGAAAATTTCCCCACTTTTTGAAAAAACGGTGAATATCTACTCTGGGAACAAATCTTAAAGCCTTAAAGAAATTCAAGTAATTCAGCAAAGAAATTAAGTAATTTTATCTGTATTTACTAAAAAGCTCCTATTTTTTGGTGGGAATCTACTACCCTATTTCCTCTCTAAGCTGTGAATTAAACAAAATTGGACTAATGCTACAGAAGTTTTATATTAATTTGGAAAAAAAATTTACATTGCATCTTATATGCTATTGATGACATCTTGTGGTGAAACTTGGTACAGCAAGTAAACTTTTCTCCTGTTGTGAGAGCTGACTGACTAACAGAGCTGTCCTTGACATTACTTTTAAAGATAAGTGTGGGAACACCTGGTACTGAAAACAACTCTTGGAGGTGGATAATCCTTGACTATTATTAAAATAGCCTCCATGGAAGATTTAGCTGCAAACAACAACGAAAAGGATGAATATATCCCACCACTCGATTATAAACTGATACTGGACATGATTTTGACAATGACAGAACAAATTAAAGCCAAATTGCAAGAAAAATCTGACAACTTAAAGCCACCAAATCAAATTCTGACCTTAAATGAGGAAATAATAATCCAAGAGCAAATAGAAGTGGAAACTAACACTAAAATAGGAGATTTCAAAGAACAACAAATGTAACCTACAGAAGAAAGTTCAAATTTCAATGTCAACTACAAAACTTACAACTCAAAAAGCAATAGCACCTGAGGAAAGCAATATTAAGAGTGAAGACATTAAAGGCCTTCAAATATACTTTATTGAGAATTCAACTAATCAAATGACAACCATCACACCAGCTACTACTTTCTACCTAATCCAGATGGAATTGGAAAAAGAAAAAGATGTGCTTGATTTAATGATAACTATATTACATCAATCATCAAAAACTGAATTATAAAAGCAAAACTTCAATGGTTACAAAGGGGACACTTTCTTTGCAAAACTGACATTTGGATACTCTCCTTGGATTCCAAAAAAGGGCATAGGAAGAAAGGGAAATAAAGACGCCAAAAGGGAAGCCTGATTGGCACAAAAAGAAGGCAAGAGTTAGATTTAAAAAACTGAACTTGTTTCTTTTTTGGGATTCCTAAAGATAGACTATAAAAATACCTTTCAATGGATTAAGGGGAATCTCTAAAAAAATATAACTGACTTTACATTTAGCTTTTAGATCTGTAAGGGAAAACAAAAGTAAGCTTTTAGATTTTAATTCTGAACTATATTATAGAATTTGGAATGATATATCGAAAGATAGTATTTTAACGATGTATGGTTAAGACCATAGAATATATTAGTTGTTACTTTTGAACTATATTATAGAATCTAGAATTTTATATACAAAAGATAGTATTTTAATAATTGTTGAGACAAAAATATCTTTCTAATTGGTGATTTGTTAAGATGAAAACTAGATTTTAATGGTAAAACAATGTTTTGTAATGAACAATACGTTTTGTAGGCAAGAGAATTATTCTTTATTTATTGAAAGAGGGAATTGTGGGTTACCCAAAAATTAAGCTTGCTTTTGTACATTATAGGCTATTCTAGACTATTCTATTGCAATTAGATAAAATTTAAAAACAGGATATTGATATGTATTAGTGACTATTTTGACTATGTGATAATTAAGGGTATCAGACAGGGAATCCCTGTTGATGCAATCTGAACTATTTACAACTTGTTATTTGTTATTTTGACTACCCAACCACCGTATTGCTTCATAAATACATGTATATGTAAATATTAAAAAATCAATAAAACTTGTATAAAACTGTTTGCATTCCTATGTAGCAAGATTTTGAAATATTATAATTTAACTAGCTAATAGTAACTGATGAACATTCAAAATTCTCAGCTGCAGTAAATATAAAAAGTCTACACACCTATTAAAATGCCAAGGCTTTGAGATGTAAAAAACCAGACCAAGATAAATCACTTTTTCCTTCTTTCTAAACAAAGATGTGACTGTTCAGAATTTAACCAATCACATTCAAAATGATGTTTAGTAGTAGTTAATACACACCTGACTTCAATTAGTAACATCATATAAAGTTCAGCTGTTCTAGTAAGATTTTTCTGATGTTTACTTAGTACGCTGGCTTGGTTGCAAGACAGCGAAACACTGGTGAAGCAGGCACAGCAGTGCGTGCATTTTTTGCATTTTTTATGTTGCATAAGAAAAGTACATCTTCCTTGCCTGTCCTTATCACTTTTTATAGAGGGACGATCGAGAGCATCCTGTCATATTGTATTACAGTCTGGTTTGGAAGTATTACTGCTTCAGACAGGTGGTGCAGAGACTGGTGAGGATGGCAGAAAAGATTATTGGCAGTTCACTCCCTTTATCTAGGACATAGCATATAAGAGTTGCGTGAGCAAGGTCTGTAATATTGTCTGAGATGCTACACATTGTCTTCACAACCTGTTTTTCTTGTTACCTTCTGGGAGGAGTGTCGGAGTAAGTCAAAAACTCCCTATCAGAGGGCGATGAACCATGGTTCATTTGATGCATGATGAACATCAGGTAAAAATAAAGAAACCCCAAAGCATATATTCTACTATAAAACTTTTAATTACCAAAAACTTATAAAAGCAAAGAAAGACTCATGACTACATGTCTATCTCACCAGACAGCACAAAGAGAAAGAGAGAAGTTTAAAAAAAAGACTACAGGAGGCTGTTGTCACATGTAGTACACAACTAGTACTTGTCACAAATTCTTGCAGCTCCTTTAATGTCACTGTAAGCTTCTTGGCAATCACTTGGACCAGTTTTCTTGTTTTGTTTTTTTCATGAATTTTGGAGAACATTCAATTCTTGTTAATATCACATACTTTATATACAAAGATTATATATTACACAATTTAAAAGAATTTAAAGATAGCTATAATTGTCAGACAATAGACAATGTTATTTAGCAATAATTAGCGCTGGCTCTTCGGCTTTGAAACAGAGATGAGCACCGGCACCTAGAGTTGGAAAACGACTAGCACGCATGTGCGGGGGAACCTTTACCTTTACCTTTTTTAGAATTAGAAAAACAAAGTTTTGTTAAATTCAGGAAACAGAAAATATGAGAAAAAAAGCTAAAACTATCTCTGTCCTTATTTCTTAGGTTATAAGAGAGATGAAAGGGAAAACTTTCAGGCTTTGAAGATTCTGTTATATAGCCAATAGCAATAAAATATAGTTCTAGTCAAAGTTGTCAAATCAACCAAGGAGCTCTTGCAATGAACAAGTTACTGCCTGACAAAGTCCCACTGTTTCTGTCCAGTGCTCCCCATGGGACTTTCCTACTCAAAGGGCTGACAGGCATATTCCCATAGGGATCTCAATAAAATTTGCATTATTTCTTTTTTTAGGTTTTTTCCCCCTTCTACATTAGCTGTTTACCTATGAAGTATGCAATTTCTCTTAAAAGAGAAACATTTTGAAAATGCCAACTGGGGGATCTTCAGCCACTCATTCTCACTTAGTTTAATTTACTTCATAGAGTGGTCGTTGTAAGGAAAATACAAGGAGGGAGAATATTGTGTGTGTTTGCTGCCTTATTTATAAAAATAATAAAGACGGTATAAATGAACAAACCAAAATTCATGAATATTCAAAATTTGCTAAAGGAATAGTGATTTTAGTAACACTTCTAATTTTATAGTTAAATAAAAGGTACAGACAAAGTCCAGGGAAGGAAAGAAGATGCTTATTTTTTATGTCTTTATTAAAACTAAAGTTTCAATCTTTTGCTTTTGTTGTTCATTTGTGTTAGTTTTGGTGTTTGCATTTTAGGGGAGGTGAACATTTAAGATTACACTAAAGGGATATTTATGCATATGGTTCCCCCCCCCCAATCACGGTGCTGACATTGATGCCTATTTGGTAAGCTAGTTTTTCTGAGAAGTCTGAGGATGTGGATGTTGTGTGGAAGTGTTTGGTGTCTCCTGTCAATTTGGTGGGTGGCCAGCAATGTTTGTCCTATTTACCTGGCCAGCAGGAGAAACAGAAAAGCAGCAGCAGTCAAAGTGGTGGCAGACTGGCAGAAGAACAAGTAGTGGAAGGGGACATGTAGATTTCTATCAATGTCTCCCTAAGTGCCAAAAGAACAAGACTGCATCAGGCAGTAGCATCTCCACTGGAGAGGCTCCTTGTTGAATTGGTGGCAGGCAGCAGAATTCAGAGGTGCTGTGGATCAAGCTGCCTTTGCTCCAGCTGATGGGTGATATGGAATGACTCCAGAAAACATAGCAGAAAGGCAGAATGAGTGGCAACACACTGGCACTTAGCCCATATTCTCCATTTATTCTGTGCTACTAGAGAGAATGACAAGCTGGGCAGAACAGGATGAGGACATGGCAGTGGCTACAAGGTCCTGGCTATTGGAGTCTCCAGTGAGTGGAGGGCTCAGGACAGGACACCCAGGGGGAGGGCCTTCTCTGTGGGTGTGCCTGCCCTCTGGAACCAGCTGCCCGCGGAGCTTAGGACCGCCCCTGACCTTCGTTCATTTCGCCGGGACCTGAAGACCTGGCTCTTCGAGCTCTCCGGCCCAGGCTGAGAGTTTTTAATTGGGGTTTTTATATTTTTTCAGGGATTAAATTTAATTCTTTTTAATTGTTTTTAAATTTTGTATTAATGTTTTAAGTACCCTGTAAACCGCCCTGAGTCCTTCGGAAAAGGGCGGTATATAAATCCAATAAAATAAAATAAAATAAAATAAAATAAAATAAAATAAAATAAAATAAAATAATAAAATAAAATAAAATAAAATAATAAAATAAAATAAAATAAAATAAAATAATAAAATAAAATAAAATAATAAAATAAAATAATAAAATAAAATAAATAATAAAATAAAATAAATAATAAAATAAAATAAAATAATAAAATAATAAATAAATATGTTTATTACATACCTGATGGACACTGTGGTTTCTGATGGAACTTGAGGTTTTTCACAAAGCTCTGGCACACAATTTGATTGATGCTCTCATTACTCCTTGGAATGAAAAGGCAATGGGTTGCTGGACCAAATTTTGCCTGTGGGGACTCTGTGCACATGGATCTTGCAGAGAGATGGACTACTCCGAGAGATGAAGTGGCACCAGAGATGCCTAGAGCACTGATGGAGGAAGAAAATGAAGTTGACTGAGCAAATGGTAAGAGTCTATATTAGGACTTAATTTGTGGCCATAAGGGTGGCAACGTTCATTTACTTCTCTACTCTTATTGCATCTGCAGATAGTATCCAGTGGCTTTGTTTTGTTTTCGGTAATCAGATTCCTCTGGGTGAGGAGCTGCGGCAGCTCTTGCAGGGCTACAGTGAGGATAATTCTCAGTAACTGTCAGATAATCACTTGACCTCACTCAAAAGTTTGACTCTGGCTGGGCAGATCCTTGGAAGTGACACTTATATCTGAGCACTATTATTTGGGAAAAGTTTGAGCCAGTTGATCCCAAGGAAATGGACAGAGTTCTCGTGAACAAGACTGAAAAGGTGACTCTCAGGATGCTTTAATCAAACTTGAGGTGCGTGGGTCCAGAACGCAATTCCCTCATGTTTGGTTAAGGCATTCTGGGAGATGGAACAACCCTTTTCTGTCTGGGTTCAGACCAGGTATAACACTGAAATGATATTGTTCATGCTTGCTGAATACCTTTGGAAGTCTCGAAATGGGGTGATGCAATTGTGCTGGCTATCCTTTATCCTTGATCTTTTAGCAGCTTTTGATATTATCAATCTTGGTATCCTTCTGAACTGACTCCAGAGGTTGGAAGTGGGAGGCACCATTTTGTGGTGGTTCTCCTCCTTTCTCTGTGACTGCTTCCAGTTGGTATTGATGGGCAAGGAAGGATTGAACCCTATGTCCCTGGAATGTTGGGTTCCTCAGGACTTTAATCTCTCCTCTTATACATGAAATTGCTGTGTGAGGTTATCCAACAGTACAGGGTGTGATATGATCAGTACCCTGATGATACCAAGTTAGGCATTTCTATCTCTGGCTGGGCAGGTGATACTACTGCAGTCTACCCAAGTGCCTGGAAGCAATAAAGGGTCTGGATAGAGATGAACCAACTTTGGATCAACTCTGGCAAGATGGAGTGGCTCTGGGGTTTTGACCCCCAGGGTCTGGTGATTTTGTCATCTTTGACTCTGGTAGGGTTGCCCTCTTGAGGACAAAACTGGCAGTTCTTCTGGATTATCAATTCCTGTTTAATGAGCAGTCACACTGTAGTCATTTAGTCAATTTTGATTCCTGCAATGCACTTTCTAAGGGGCTTAAAGACCACTTGAAAGGTATAAGTGATCCAGAATGCAGCAGTATTGGATCTTCACTGGTTTGCCCATGTTATACTTCTGTTGTGTGAATTGCACTGATTCCCACTTTTCTTCAGGGTGGATGCATGGAGGGGAGAGGAAATTATTCAGCAGGCTGCAGGAACAGAAATCCCTATAAAAGGTTCCTCCTTCCCCTTTGGGCACAGAGGACAAATCCTTCATGAATTTATGTTTTATGACAGTTGGAAGTGATTTATCTGCTGTAAAACACTCTTTCCCAGATTTGAATGTAACTTTGAATGATCAAATGACCAATTGATATTCAAGGACTACCTGTATTCTTGTAAATATCATGGGATTTTTAAAAATAAATTATGTATCTGTCTACAGATGAAAAATCAGAGATGACTTTAGCAGCTTACATTAAACTAATAAGATAACAAAAATCTGGATAACCACATTCAGGTTTTTGTAACTATTATTGCTGTCTAGATTTTTGCAGTCCAGATGCTTTAGTCTTAATCTATGCATCTGTGGCTGAAGTTATTCTATTTGCTGAAGCTTGTTGAGTTACATGAGAGCTTCAGGTATGCCCTCTGGGCATTAGTGCAAATTGCTCTACAAAAAATAAAATGTTTTATTTAGACATTCAGATAATATTCTAGAAACATTCTATTATGACATACTTTTATTTAGGAACAATATCCAGGCTGTCAGTTTTTGGGACTTTATTTTATTTTATTACAAGCAATGAATGAATTTTGCACAAATGAAACATTCTAAGTAAGCTTTGACATTCAGGATAAATTAATACTGTATACTGCATAAACCTAATTATTGCTTTAAATTAAAGGAAACAATTGTTTCTGTATCCATAAAGTATTAATCTATTTACCTTACTGCCTATGAAACCATATTCAAAATTCTGAAACAAATTCAATTTTCTTTAAGAGCCATATCATACAAGTGCACTTGTTATTTCCTTCTTTGAAAAATATGGCTTATTAAAAAATAAATAACTTGATTTTTAATGGCATGCATTTTTAAATTGTATAGTCAATAGTAAAGGTTTGCTTGTAGATATCCTATAAATTGTGGACCAGACAATTTATTCTGAGTCAGGGACAACAACTCACTCTTCAGCAAGCCAGCAAAAAATGATCTTGTTAGCAGTGTTCACTGAACAAGGCAATTTTTTTCTTGAAAATCTATATAGCTTTTTTTAAAGGTAGGATTATATGTCAAGACTGTAAATTTGAAGAAATAAACTACCATCTTTCCCATCTTTAACCTGCAATCCAATGGCTGCAGCAGGGCAAGTATGAAGTCCTTGCCTAATGACGGTATAATCCTCTTGTAACAATGCAACCAGGCTCACTAGAACTGCTGTTGCTAAGTGATGCCATCATATGATGTTTTGCTTAATGACCAATTTGCTGAGTAGTAGATATTGTAGTACCAATTAAAATCATTAAGTGAGCATGATGTGTATTGATTTTAATAATAACACCTTTAATACCTTTAAAACATAATATTTTTCAACTGTACTAAATAAACTGTATATAACATATTTAGCATGTTTTTTTAATTTTTACCAAAGCTATGCAGCTGAAGTTTCGAGAAAGCAAATTACTAACAAATAAGTACATTTACACTAAACATAGATATAAATATACATCTACTTCAGCTAACATTCTGGCCTCAGAAAATCCTTTAAGCCATCATATATGGTGCACACTATTCTACAAAAATAGTTCTTTCAGTTTACTAATTTCATCTTTGGCCAGATATTCCATTTATAGCAATATAGAATAAAAATACTGAATATATTTCAAATATAAATATTTACGTAATATACCTTTGTCTGAAGTGATACATTATGTCATAAATCTTTTATTTTCATTATAGAATCTACAGGAAAATAAAACAAAGAAAGTTGAAGGTCAACATTAATGCATGATAGCAAGTTTATGATGCTTAAGAATTCAATTTATTAAACTGATCTTTTCTTAACAAAATTTCAGATTTTTGTGCAAGAATTGATTTCAAGAAACAATTGCTATTTTATTACTATAATAAAACTGTAACAGAGTCATTATGAATTGTATTTCTTTATGCACTTTTACACAAACTTAAAAAGGTAAAGGTAAAGGTTCCCCCGCACATGCATGCTAGTCGTTTCCGACTCTAGGGGCTGGTGCTCATCTCCGTTTCAAAGCCGAAGAGCCAGCGCTTGTCCGAGGACGTCTCCGTGGTCATGTGGCTGGCATGACTAGATGCCAAAGGCACATGGAATGCTGTTACCTTCCCACGGTAGTGGTCCCTATTTTTCTACTTGCATTTTTTACATGCTTTCGAACTGCTAGGTTGGCAGAAGCTGGGATGAATAACAGGCGCTCACTCTGCTACGCGGCACTCGGGATTCGACCCGCCAAACTGTTATACAAGTAGCCCAAAATAGTAAACCAATCATCCTGAAGCATACCTTGCTTTTAGCAAATGCCAAAAATTAAGCTATGACTATCAGACAGTAAACAATTTGACATTTGTAGATATACATTATCATGGAACAAGCCAGATTAATACCACTGTCTTTCTTCCTTTCTTTTTTCCCCTTCTTCTCTTCTGTTTTCAAATTAGCATGCAATTTATGCTGCTAACCATTCATGTTAGAATGTATTGAAACTGTGCACACCAGGACTATTGTGCTGTAAATAATACCTTTCTGCTGTAGTTAAATGTTATTCTTCCAGCGCAAGGCAATCTTTTTGGTAGTTTGCTTGTTCTTTGTGGGTTAGACCTTTTTCTTGCGCTACAGCTGTCATGTGGGAGGCTGTCTGAAAAGCTTCCAAATTAACCAAGCTCTAGAAGTGAATTATACAGCATGCATTAATAGAGAGACAAAGTATTCCGTCTGTGCATGTAGGATTTATATGTTTTATGGATCCTTCAATCTTTTAAGTTATTCGTTAATTTAAACACAGTTGTTCAAATGTGAATCACTCCTCCAATCTTGTGTTTAATTGGTATTCAGTGGAATGGGCCACCAATTTATTGTCTCAAAATAGATAGCAAGTTACACAAGTCTCATACTGCAGTATCTGATTGTTACCCTATTTCCTAGGCTACATCATTAAGTACACTTTCAACGTAGAAGATACTTAATTATTATTTAATTTATAATTATGCACCCAAAATTATCTGTGGTTTCCTATTCCATGGAAGAAAGTGAAAAGTTTATCAAGCCATCCTTGTTGGGAAAGAAATAGACAAGGAACTAACAGACAGCTTTACATCATCACTCTCTGCTTCTTCTAGTATCTCCTCTTTTCACTGAGCAAAACCTACACAAGAAAAAAAAATGGAATAGTCTCTGTATATTTTTTAAGTTTGTGTTTTTCTTTTATTTGATACTCAGATTATGGTTGAAGTGCAATGTGATTTGATTAAATGCTGTCAAGTCAGTGATTTCAAGGATTATCTGCTTCCAATTGCGCCCTTCTGGCATGTCAACAGCTGCCTCTGTGAAGGGAACGTTTCATGCAAAAACGGGCATGATAAAGGACCAAAATGGCAGGGACCTAACAGAGGCAGAAGAGATTAAGAAGATGTGGCAAAATTACACAGAAGAACTATACAAGAATGAGCTTAATGTCCCTGATAATCACGATGAGTTGGTCACTGACCTCGAGCCAGACATCCTAGAATGTGAAGTGAAGTGGGCCTTAGAAAAGCTGAGCAACAACAAAGCTAGTGGAGGTGACAGTATTCCAGCTGAGCTATTCAAAATCTTAAAAGACGATGCAGTAAAAGTGCTACACTCAATTTGCCAGCAAATTTGGAAAACTCAACAGTGGCCACAGGATTGGAAAAGATCAGTTTACATTCCAATACCAAAGAAAGGCAGTGCCAAAGAATGTTCAAACTATCGCACCATTGCACTCATTTCTCATGCTAGTAAAGTTATGCTTAAAATTCTGCAAGCTAGACTCCAGCAGTATGTGGATCGAGAACTACCAGAAGTACAGGCAGGATTTCGAAGAGGCAGAGGAACTAGAGATCAAATTGCCAACATACGCTGGATCATGGAGAAAGCTAGAGAGTTCCAGAAAAACATCTACTTCTGCTTCATTGACTATGCTAAAGCCTTTGATTGTGTGGATCATAACAAACTGTGGCAAGTCCTTAAAGAGATGGGCATACCAGACCATCTTATTTCTTGAGAAACCTATATGCGGGTCAAGAAGCAACAGTGAGAACTGGACACGGAACCACCGATTGGTTCAAAATTGGGAAAGGAGTCTGGCAAGGCTGTATACTGTCGCCTTGCCTATTTAACTTATATGCAGAGCACATCATGAGAAAGGCAGGGATAGATGAATCAAACGTTGGAATTAAGATTGCCAGAAGAAACATCAACAACCTAAGATATGCAGATGATACCACTCTAATGGCAGAAAATGAAGAGGAACTAAAGAGCCTCTTGTTGCGAGTGAAGAAGGAGAGTGCTAAAGTTGGGTTGAAACTAAACATTAAGAAAACCAAGATCATGGCATCTGGCCCTCTCAATTCCTGGCAAATAGATGGGGAAGAAATGGAGGTAGTGACAGATTTTATTTTCCTGGGCTCCAAGATCACTGCAGATGGGGACTGAAGCCAAGAAATTAAAAGACGCTTGCTCCTTGGGAGGAAAGCCATGGCAAATCTAGACAGCACACTAAAAAGCAGAGACATCACCCTGTCAACAAAAGTGCGTATAGTCAAGGCTATGGTCTTCCCAGTTGCAATGTATGGCAGTGAAAGCTGGACCATAAGAAAGGCTGAGCGCCAAAGAATTGAGGCCTTTGAACTATGGTGCTGGAGAAGACTCCTGCGAGTCCCTTGGACTGCAAGGCAATCAAACCGGTCAGTCCTAGAGGAGATCAACCCTGACTGCTCTTTAGAAGGCCAGATCCTGAAATTGAAACTCAAATACTTTGGCCACCTAATGAGAAGGAAGGACTCACTGGAGAAGAGCCTAATGCTGGGAAAGATTGAGGGCAATAGAAGAAGGGGACGACAGAGAATGAGGTGGCTGGATGGAGTCACTGAAGCAGTAGGCGTGAGCTTAAATGGACTCCAGAAGATGGTAGAGGACAGGAAGGCCTGGAGGAACATTGTCCATAGGGTCGCGATGGGTCGGACACGACTTCGCAACTAACAACAACAAAGCTTGCTGCTGCTTGTCATCGTCTTCTTCTCTTTCCTTCCACTTTTTCTGGCATTATAGACTGGAGACTTTGCATAAGGGGCACATTACGTCTCATATGATGTCAGTATATTATAATTTGAGTCTGAACAGTTAGGCCTTGAGTGAGAAATTTAAGTTGTTTTATGATTCATTTGTTTATTTTTCTGCTTATCTATATCTCAAATGTTTTCTCCACTCAAAAATTTAAAAGCATCAATACTTTTTCTATATTACTCTTTGAGAATCCAGCTTTTACATCCAGAAGGTAACCATATAGCTTGCTAATGCATCCATATATTTATTTAATTTCTGTTAGAAAAGTACTAGGAAGTAACCAAAAAAAGGCCATTCTTTCTGCACCAGCTGTGAATCACTTTAAGAATTCAAATCACAAGGAATAAATAGTAAAAAGACAAAAGAGATGCAATATAAATGATAAATGATAACTTCCCGCCACTATAATTAAGTGTCAAATATGTAGACATAACCAATTATTTTCTCACATGATCTAATATGGTTGGAACTACGGGCTTTTCCCTGCTGCCAAGTTAAAATTTAGCTTACTGTTACAACTAAAACTATTTTTATTTATTAGATTTTCAAAAACTTTGGTGTAGTGGTTAAGTTGTTGCCAGTGGTGGGATTCAAATATGTGAACAACTGGTTCTCTGTGTGGATGCCACTTCCAGAAGTCCATTCTGGGCCTGGGTAACAAAAAATTAGCTACCGGTTCTGCCAAAGTAGTGCAAATGGCTGAATCCCACCACTGGGTGTTGGCGTAGAAACCACAACACTGTGAGTTCAGGCATCCCTCAGGCATGAAAGCCAGCTGGATCACTCTGGGTCAGCCAATCTCTCTCGGCCCAACCCACCTCAGAGGGTTCTTGTTGTGGGGAAAAAGGAAGCAGAAGTATTAGGGCTCTTTGCCACTTTGAGTTGTACATCAAAAAGGCAGAATAAGAATATAAAGTTAAAGGGCTCTGGGACTTTAAAATTTAAACAGACAGGCAGCTGCATATAACACGCCAAATTAACTATTTTGATAAGAAAGACAAAAAAGTTTGGATAGTGGACGTGGCAGTACCTGGAGACAGCAGAATAGAAGAAAAGGAACTTTAGAAAGTAACAGATTACAAAGCATATAGAAATAGGATGACTATGGTAAGAGAAAACAGGTAATACCAATAGTCATACGTGCATTGGGTGCAATCTTGTTGACGACCACCGACATTGATAAATTCACCATCAGTTAATTGCCAAAGGCAGCTTTACTACAATAGTTTATATACTGTTATGTTATTTCTAACAAGATCAAACATCCTATCCCAGGTCCTTGGGAAGTAAGGACACAAAAATGCCAAATCCATTCTGAACATCTCTTTGTGTGAAAATAATATGCACCATTAAACAACATCATGCCTTATCCCAGCTTCTTGGGAAGGATTTCATAGATGGATAAAAATGCCAAATCCTAACCCTAACCCTAACCCTAAACATATGGCTGATTGTGCGATGAACCATAACAATGGTAAATTGAAATTGAAATTGAAATCTAGTTATGGAAAACACGCTAATAATTTTAGCATAGATACAGCAATGGATTGGCCTTAGAGAAATATGTTGCAGCAGGAATATACAGTAATGGAATTGAAATGCCAAATGGCCAACATCAGGTGCTATCAGGATGATGCCTACAAGTATCTGGCCATACAGTTGGATAACATCTAGCATGGACAAGTTAAACTCAATTAGTAAAGAATACTAACAAAGAGTGAATTGTTAAAGACAAAATTGAATGGTGGAAACACTATCAAAGACATCAATCACCTAGTTCATATCTATGATATGATACCTTGCTGAAATTATTAACTGGACACTTGTACTGAAAACAAGACTATTCTAAACCAATGACTATTCAGTATACATTACATTCCCATAGTGTTATTAATAGATTATATCCGCACTACAGAAATGAAGGCAAAGATTTACTCCAGGTCAACCAAACTGTCAAAGAAGAAAAGCATACATTGGTTGATTATGAAAAAGACAATCAAGAACAATTACTGATGCAAGTTAAAAGCAAAACTTACTGAATATACAGGAAACAAAATATGAATATTGAAATAATGTAATAAATGTAACAAAATCATTAACAAGAATCTTAGCTAGGAAAAGCATTACAGGATTAATTTATACAAAAAGTATAAGGAAAACTAGATGAAGATAAAACTTGGTGATGACTACAACTGGAGAACTAAAAAAAGAAATTAGTTTGATTTTGGCTGCAGAAGAGCAAGCTATTTGAACTAATGCAATCAAGATCAGATTGGAAAAATCATCAAATGATTCAAAGTGCATATTGTGTAAAATAATAGAGGAAACAGTAGATCATATACTTCACTTGTGCAAGAAGATTTCATAAACAGATTCTAAATAACATAATACACCAAACTGATTCCATAGAACATCTATAAAATTGATCATGTGCCAGTAATGGAAAATAGGTGGAAACATATAATTAAGAAAGTTGTCAAAATGAGCAAGTTAAAATATTATGATATTTCTGAATATGAGCTAATAGACCAGGGGTGTCAAACTGCTGGCCCGTGGGCCGGACACGTCATCCAGAAGACGTGCCCACCCCATTGCCAACAATGGCAAAACAGTCCCGATACGTCTCGCGACATCACATGACGTCATGATTTTCACATGTCTGTAATAGACTGACATCTTAGTGTATAAAACAGTGATTTAACTATGGTTGAAAAAAAAACAAAGCATGAATAATTGATGTGGCAATCCCAGGAAATTGAAGACAAATAATTGGAGCATATCATAAAGTATTAAGATCTGAAAATCGAACTTGAAATATTATATGGCATAAGTTTTCTAAACTTAGAAAATCTATTTATTCACAAAATTTTCAGTTATCAATTACAAAAGACCACACTGCTTGCAACTGCACATATATTATGCTGATACATTAGGACAGACATGTCTGTGATTGGCCAATATATGGCCTGTGGGGATTCCCCAGAGACGTTGAGGACTGGCTCCCACTGCCCTGGCCCCATCTAGCCCGGCAGCCCCCAAGGCGTGTGCACAGGAGGCAGTGAGCGTGTGCGGGTCGACTGCATCTGGCAGCAGGGGCCTCTACTTGAGATTCCTAGCCAGCCGCTTCGCCTTTGTGCTGGACAGGCCTGCTGCTCTGGGTGGTGGTAGCAGCCTAATTGACCTCCATAAGCTGCTGGTGGCTGTGGCCTGAGGCAGGACCAAGGTGCATCAGGTGCACGAGGGGAACAGACTCCATGCGCAGGCCAAGAGCAAAATCTGCAAGGGGGCTGAGCAGATAACCAGCAGCAGCCTACTCCAACTGCAAGCAAAAATAGATGGAATGGAGTAGGAGCGTCTGGCAATCTGCATCATGTGCTTCCACACTCCCCTCCCCCTGCTGCTGGAGGGCTGGTATTTGCAGCAGGCCCACAGAGTGGACAGTTGAAGGGCTGGCAGGCTGTGGCTGCTGACAGACACTGTTGGCCCCCATGCGCTTGCTGGCATCCGTGTGTGGGGATCGATGGTGTCAGGCAGCAGCTGCCTCACCTTGCCTTGCCCCACAGGAATGGCACCCCGTCCTGCCCCCTGCCTCTCCTCACCCCACAGGATGAACCTCCTGCCCATTGCCCCACCTGCCAGAGATCCTCTGGATCTCCCACAACCCTCCCCGGTCCCCATAGGCATCTCCCCGATGAGCAACATAGAGGTGGTCATGCCCACCCCAGCCAAGCCCACACAATCAGCTGTGACCACCGCAGCCATGCCCACCCAATGGGTCACGCCCCCCTGAGGGTACCACAATGCTGATGCGTCCTTCAATGAAATTGAGTTTGATACCCCTGCATTAGGATATTCAAGGTTCTTGGGAAGAACTCTGTATGAGATTTGTATGAAGGCCAAAATCAGTTAAAGAACTGACAACTGAGATTTCACAATGTGCATATTTAATAATAACAGTTTAGGAACATCTAACAAAATTATAATAATTCCTTTTGTCTAATTCTTTTTTCTTAAGGAAGACTGGTGATAGATTTTTTTAAAGCCTATGGGATTTTGTTTTTCCAATATAAGTGCTAAGCCAGGCAGTGTTTTTCTAATACAACCCTAAGTCAGGCAAGCCAGCTTGGTGAATGGGTCAGTCTCTCTCAGCCCAACCCACCTCATAAGGTTGTTGTTGTTATAGGTAAAACAGGACAAAGGAGTAGCAGTACGCTTGCTGCCTTGAATTACTTTTAATGTACTAAAGGTGGGTTAATTTTTTGTTGATTATTATTATTATCATCATCATCATTATTATTATTATTAATAATAATAATAATAATGATGATGATGATGATGATGGTGGAATAAAAAAAATCTGATAGTAATAATAATACCCAAATTGGATGCCCTAGAAATGTTCCGATCAACTTTCAAAAAAATGTATTTAGGCTATCATAAACGTCAGTTGCACGTGTTAAATCACGCACAAAGCAGGAAGGGGATCTGTACCCATTGGACGTGACACCAGGAAGTGCTTTGACGACACTTCCTGTAGAGAGGAAACGCGAAATCCCAGCTAGACCGTCACGTGGATTGACGATTAATAACGCGATGTAAGGGGGGGGAGGCGGGGCGGATTTCCATGGCAGCGCGCGACTGTTTACTGCCAGTTACTGTTAAGAGGCAGCGTCACTAATCCCGTAGAATGAGCATATACCAGGAAAGGACTCTTTTTACCTATTGTAACGTTCGTTCCTGATTCATGACTTCAACCGATACTACCGTGACCTTTCTTCCTCACTTTTGTAGGCCAAACTCTTCAGTTTTCTCTGCCTCGATGATGCTTTTTCCTCCCGACAGCCTTCAGACTGCAGCGGCCTGAAAGCAAAGCCCCGCCCCGAAGGCTGCCCCGCATGCGCCCTAGGGCCAGCCGCTGAAGGTTGTGCCTTTCTAACCCCCGCCATCGCGTGTCGGCTGTTTTTGGGTTGCTGCCGCCGCCATGCCGAAGCTGAGCAAGGAAGCTAAGCAGCGACTGCAGCACCTCTTCAAAGGTGGCCAGTTCGCCATCCGTTGGGGATTCATCCCTGTCGTACTTTATTTAGGTCAGTGCGGAGGGGGAGAGTTGGGTCTTAAAGCGACAGCCTGCCAAAAATGACGAGGACCTCCGTTACCTGCCCTTCGCTGAGACTTCTGCAGTCGTTCCTTGCACAACAAGGACAGGGGAGTTGAGATCAAAATGAGCCTTCCCCTCCCCCCTCCCAAGGGTTGTTGTTTCTCGCTTCGAATTAAATTTGCAAGATCGGTAACTCAGTCGGTTTCCTTCTAGGCAGCATCCATTAAGAGGCTTTTTAAAAAGAGAAGGTCAACTTTGGGGTATCAAAGAATAGGAACTAAATGGTAACAGGTCCTGTTTGTTCTCTTTTTGAAATATAATGGAAACAGCCAGCCAAATGGTCAACAGAATTGGTGCCCAGCAAAAAAACCAAAACAAACAAACAAAAAACAGTTCTGATGCTTACATTTTATAGGATGTCTCCCTGTAAAAAGAAAATAGATTAAAGAATGAAAGGATTTGCAGCACATCTCTGAAGTATTGACTTTGTTGCCAGGAATTAATAGTTTGAGGTAATATCCTGCCTTAAATCAGATGTGCCCATCCCAAGGTCCTGTTACTGCAGAATAGGTACTTATGGAGTAGATACTTATTTGAAGTTGATGCAGAAAGGGTGATCTCTTTCTTATACATCTCTCCCAACTCTGGATATTTCTAGATCGACTTGAATTATTTTTCCCATATTTCTTTTACTATATATGAAATGCCTATTGAACTGGTCATTCATAAGATTTTTATGTCCATGTGTCCATATATATCCACACATATATAAAATAACATTTTCCACAAAGGCTTTCATCTTGTTTTAAGTTCAAGGCGGTTGAGAAAGATGGCACATGGAGATAATTCTTTGCATATGCAGCTCTGCCCACAATCTTTCAAGAAATTGCTCAATAGTGGAATGGAGTACAATTATGATAGACAGCTAATGGTAAACTAAAGTATGTCTTGCAGATATTCTGCAAGAAAAAAATGATACAAATAAACTTGCATATTTGTAAACTACACAGAGTAAATTCAGAGTTTGAACTTGCTTTCTGGAAAAATAATTGAAAGATAGAATGGCTTCTTTTGGATCTCACTTTAGGCCCTAATTTCTATGGTTTGTTGGAATATTTTTTCACAAGCTGTGACTAGTCATATTGTTGTTGTTGTTAGCTGTGAAGTCATGTCCGACCCATCGCGACCCTATGGACAACATTCCTCCAGGCCTTCCTGTCTTCTACCATCTTCTGGAGTCCATTTAAGCTCACGCCTACTGCTTCAGTGACTCCATCCAGCCACCTCATTCTCTGTCGTCCCCTTCTTCTATTGCCCTCGATCTTTCCCAGCATTAGGCTCTTCTCCAGTGAGTCCTTCCTTCTCATTAGGTGGCCAAAGTATTTGAGTTTTAGCTTCAGGATCTGGCCTTCTAAGAGCAGTCAGGATTGATCTCTAGGACTGACCGGTTTGATCGCCACTAGTCATATTCTTAGTCCTATATTTGTGCCTAGGTTCATATAATATGCTAAGCTATACTGTAATGTAGTTTTGTGAAATCAATAGAACATTCAATGAACTGCCATCTGGTCAGTGTATGAACAAATCCAGCCAAACAAAATATCTGAATGAAAGACTTGCAAAATATGAGTGAGAGAGGAGTGAAAGATGGAAGATATATGAATGATGATAAGACAATCAAGAGTTGATTTTCTCTGCTGTTGCCCTTATAGAATATACTATAATGGAATTGTACTGTCGGTTTGTGTCCCCATTCACTGATTCACCTAATAGATATTGAAAAATCAAAGCTTATTTGTGCAAGATGGTCTGTAAATGGTTACAGAATGCTGTTTGCTGCTGTAACTTAATATTGCTTCCAGTTCTAGCTACAGTCCATTCTTGTTATGTGTGGTAGTTATGTTCTATGAAATAAATAATGGAGTGAAAAGTAGGACAAATATAGGACTAAGAATATGAGTATGAATGCTGAAACAAGAAGGTAGAGCATTTCCTAGTTTGATCTTAGCTGGGAACATGCACACTGGGTGAATCAGATTTTTTTGCCAGTCTGAGCATGTCTGTAAATGAATGTGAAAGCACTGCAAGTATTGATTTAGAGTTTACAATAATAATGAGGATTGTTGGTAAGAGATTTTCTAAGATGACACATCCTATAGTCTTTTTGCCATAATAAATAAACACTCCATTTTTAATAGGAAAACTGAAATAATATCTATATTGAGTACTTTACATGTAAATTAAGCTTATATCTGAGATAATGGCAATCAGAAGGGAGAGAAGATTAAGACAAAAAAGTGCAATGAATAAATTATTGCATAGGTAATTTAATTGTACACATAATAAATTTATGATTCATATTTAAACAATAGGTATATTCTGAATAGCAGTTTTACAATATACTTTAAAGGTACTATATTGAATCTGGATACAGAATTATATTTAGATGAATTTTTATCTAAAATATTCCTTTCATTTTCCTAAATTTACATATGACCTTTCATGAAAAACTATTTTAATTCAGACTTGAGAAAAAGATAATCTGAATTAGCACATTACTAGAATATTCAAACATTTCAAATAGGAGGATAAAGCAAGTAAATTTAATAAATAAAGTATTTTTATTTTGTTGGCAGTACATCTGCTCTTTGCAGAGTCTCACTAAGTGAATAACTTAACTTGCTAGTATTTAAGACAGCTCTTTTCTGCTTCTGCTAAGCAGCAAATAAAATCATATTAGCAAATATAGAATCTGTTGGTGGTTATAGATGCAATGCTAAGAAATAGACCAACTAGATATCAGGTCTTTTAATTTCTTCCTTCCCAGATAGATATGTATTATTAAGCATATAATAGGAGGATTCATACAACACATTAAGCCACAATATTTGCGTTTGCTTTTCTCTGAGAGTCACATTAACCAATATGTTGAAGATTACAAGTCATGTTTTGTGATTTGGACTTTATTTTATTTTTTTCAATTGACTAATTCCATATAGCATTTGTAATTCATAGTATTGAACCATCACTTGCTAAATATAATATGTGAATCTAATCTATAGAATGTGGGAAAAGTACAAAATACTATATTCAATAGAACACATGTAGTTAATTAACAACGGATGGAAACTAATCAAGGAGAGAAGCAACCTAGAACTAAGGAGAAATTTCCTGACAGAACAATTACCCAGTGGAACACCTGCCTCCAGAAGCTGTGAATGCTCCAACACTGGAAGTTTTTGAGAAGAGACTGGACAGCCATTTGTCCGAAATGGTATAGGGTTTCTTGCCTGAGCAGGGTGTTGGACTAGATGACCTCCAAGATCCCTTCCAACTACTACTACTACTACTACTACTACTACTACTACTACTACTGCTGCTGCTGCTGCTGCTGCTGCTGCTACCACCACTTCTTCTTCTTCTTATTATTATTATTATTTTTTATTATTATTATTATTATTATTATTATTATTATTATTATTATTATTATTATTATTATTATTATATTTATATTATATAAAGAAGACCAGTAATATTTTCATAAAGTTCACAGGATTTTTTTTTACTGTAAATAGGTTTTAAGAGAGGTGCAGATCCTGGAATGCCTGAGCCAACTTTTTTGAGGTATGTAATCACTTTTAATACCACTTGCGAAGTACTGTAGGCTGCAACATATATTACTCCTGGATTACTGTTATGAAGTTCTGTTATGTTCTGCTAATGTAAAATTCTATAAAGTTTTGTTAACTTCACATTATGTAAAATTCTTGGCACCTCCCTTATGAATGAACATGCCCCTGAAATCTAAGGGACTCCCATCCTGATGGCATTCGGGAGGGCATTAAAGACCTTTGCTGGTTATGTAATAAGTCTTTCTCCATTGTTGGCCAGATTAACAATCTTGTTTATTTATAGTATAGTTTTATTTTGTCTTTTTATCAGCTGTTCTTATACTGAAGCCACTCAGAGCCAATCTGGAATCAGTGACATCAAAATTGGATAAATAAAATAAAAATAAACTTAAAACTCTATACCAGTGATGGCGAACCTTTTAGAGATTGAGTGCCCAAAAACCGCCTGTCCCCATGCCGCACTGCCCCCACCCCACCCACCTGCAGGGCCACCCACTGCCTCCATGGCCCGCAGCATCATCTGCGTGCGACGGGGTGTGAGGATGGAGTCTTGTCCCCGCTGCCTGGCTGCCATGTCCTTGGCTGCACTGCTCTGCACAGGCCACGCCTGGGAGTGACTCTCCTCCGGGAGGGCTGCTAGTGAGGAGGGGTCTGGGGGGAGGCGGGGCTGTGGTAACAACACGCATGCCCAGAGAGAGGGCTTTGAGCGCCGCCTTTGGCACGCGTGCCATAGGTTCTGAGCAGACATAAGACAAATAACCTGCAACTATTAGCTATCTTTACTGGTAAAAACTTTACTGTTTAAAAATTACCGATTAAAAAAAAATAACATAAAACATGCTCTCATGATTACTAATCCTGTGTTATAATTTGTTTTAAAGAATAGATTATAGAATTTCAGGAAAAGTATTTGATGATACTACTTGTATAGAAAGCACTGTACATTGTAAAGCTACTCATGTGAGCTGCATTTTCACCAGCATATAAGAGAATATTCACCTTTGGCATTATAAAAGTTATTCAAAGCCACTAAAACTTTTGATCAATTTTTGTTATTATAAACAATTTGCAATTTAGTATGGCCTATGGTCTAATTGTGGGACGCGGTGGCTCAGTGGGTTAGCACGCTGAGCTTGTCGATCAGATGGTCGGCAGTTTGGCGGGTCGAATCCCGAGTGCCACATAACAGAGTGAGCGCCTGTTACTTGTCCCAGATTCTGCCAACCTAGCAGTTTGAAAGCATGTAAAAATGCAAGTAGAAAAATAGGGACCACTATGCGGGGAAGGTAACAGCATTCAGTGCACCTTTGGCATCTAGTCATGCCAGCCACATGACCACGGAGACGTCCTTGGACAAGTGCTGGCTCTTCGACTTTGAAATGGAGATGAGCACCGGCCCCTAGTTGGAAACGACTAGCATGCATGTGCGGGGGGATCTTTACCTTTACCTTATGGTCTAATTAATATTTAAAACTACTGTAATTATTTTTATTTCATTTATCTGTTTAAATCTTCACATGCTGGCTCCTTCAGTTATATATTTTGTCATATGCCTATGATATTTTAAATATGATGCATATAATCTGTTAAATTTGAAATGTCTATTTCCATGGAAGATTAATCTTACCTCAAATGTAAATAATTTAAAATGATTTAACAGACATGTAGTTTTCTTCTCTAAATTATCAATGATCAAATTGAGTCTTTAATTCAGAAAAAGCTTTGTTTAAATTAATATTAACATGCACATAATTGTTTTCTTTTTGTATCTTGGAATAATTTTTGTAAATTGAGTCTGTATTTAAATTGTGTACAGAAGCATGTTTAAATTATATTTGCATTCTGTTTAAAAAATAATGGTTAACATAAATTTGTTTTTCCTTCTGTTTAATTGTGTCCAATTCTTGGAGGCAGTTTTCTTGTTGAGGTTTTTCAGAAGTGCTTCGTAGGATTGGGAGAAAGTGATTTTCTTTCAGAAACTTATACAATTGGTCACCATTCGTCCAATCAAACTAAGATAGATAAAAAGTAAAAAAAATTTTAAAGGTGCATTTAAAAACAAGGCATGCTTAAATAAACAGCTGAGAAGAAAAGATGAAAGACTCAACCCTCTGATCGCTCCTACCTAGAATTGCGATCAAGATCTCTCTACATGGAGATCATCCTAGGGTTGCATTGGGACGTTCTTAATTGCTCCCAGTCAGATCTGGGGGATGAGCAGCCAAATAGCCAGCTTTGGTGGCATAATCAAGTGTTTGTTGGTAGAAGAAAAGAGATTACCTGTCACTTAGCGGACAATCTTGGGGAAATCTACATGTTTATGTATTTTATTGTGCTTGCTACCTTAGAGTAATAAAGGTTTGATAATGTGTATTCCCACCATTTTGAAACAATGAATTCAGTGGAGGTTACTTCTATCCTGTCTCCCTGAAAATAAGATAGGGTCTTATTTTTTTGCCTCCAAAAGAGGGACCAGGTCTTATTTTTCAGGGGGTGTCTTTTATACTTGCCTCTGGCACTGACAGCCCTGCCCATCCGGTCCACTTCTTCTGGCCAAAGGAGCAGCTTCATTCTGCAGCTGTAGACCGGTCTGTATTTCGCAGTCCGGCCTTTCTAGAAGGCCAATGCAGCTGAGTACCAAGCTATGGACTGAATCCATAGCTAAATTCTCGGATGCAATGGCCTTCTGAAAAGGCCTGTGACTGAGAAATGCAGGCTGGCTGCAAAAGATGCTGCAGAAGAAGTGGGCCAGTGAGGAGAGGCCTGGCTGCAAGGTAAGTGGTGCAGGGCGCGTGGGGCAGCTCTACACCCCTACCCTATCCTACCTTGATTTTTAGGGTAGGGGTTATTATTTTTAGAAAAACTAGGGTTTTTTTTTTTAGATTTTTAGAAAACTAGGGGTTATTTTTGGGGTAAAGCTATATTAGGCCCATCCCCAAAAATCAAGCTAGCACTTATTTTGGGGGTAGGCCTTACTTTCAGGAAAACACAGTAAGTAGTCATCACATTATGCCTCAGTGATTAAGATACTGGACATGATATTTACATATTGTAGCTGTTTCAATTTCACTGACCAATTTTGTTCTTTTTTTTCCTTCTCCTAGTCTACTTTGGGGTTGAAGGAATTAACCAATGTATTTTGAGAGTATGTCTTTGAAGATGAATACATTCCGAAGACTAGAAGGACACTTATGCAATACTACAGGCCAGCTGTTTGTCTGATAACATGTAAATGACATTTTTGTCAGTGTAATGTATTTGCTATTTCTGTTGGAATAAATATTTAGATTTTAAAAATTATATTGAGCCAAACTATTGTTTTTTCCAGAAAAAAGCATGTCTTTTATGTGTGCTTCAAGATGGATGAATTTATTTATTTAGTCAGCTGTCAGTGACTTTGGATTTGATTGAGTCTTGTCTTTATAATAATTAGAATCTGAAGTGTTAATTTTTTTCTCACCATCAGTTGAGCAAGATGTTATTTTTAATGAGGGAAAATAATGCAATATATTATTCTTCATACCTGTGCTTCCCAAACTTGGGTTAATTACCCAAAATTGGATAAAGGTGTTTTTTCTTTGGGTAATGATACACAAACTGATTACCCAATCATAACAGGACATTTAAATTGGCTTAAAGTATTTTATCTATATTGAGTAAAAAGAACTTCCTGATAAGCATTTCTGGGTAATAAAGGGAAAAGATTGGGAAGCGCAGCTTTATGCTAAATTAACTGATTTCATTAATGTTAACAAATCCATTGAACTCATTCAAGAATCCTAACAGAATCCTTGGCAAAATTATTAACTATACAAAAGGTCAAGTGAATTTTTTGATTTTCTGGAATATTCAAAGATGTGGCATAAATCTAAATAAATTGCAAGAAAAGCTATTTTTCCCTGGTCTTTTTACCTGCCTAGCATTAGTGCAGGCCAGGCTTGAATAACGTAATGGAGAGAGGGCCATCCTGATAAATTAAAAATAATGGCAGATCTGTGGTGGCAGAATAGCAGATTACATTTGGCACATTGATCTCTACATTTAGTGCCTAGTGAGGCTGCGGTAACACTGGAGTGGACAGCAGACAAAAGGCCTGAAGGACTTTCAGCCAGAAACTATTGCCGCATAGCTTAAAGTTACTTAAAGATTATATAAAATTGGATAGGATTAGCTATTATCCAAGGAATAGAAAAAAATGTAGTGAATGTGAAGAGCTTGTAGAAATACGCTAATAATAACAAAACTTAAGCCAGATAAGTAGATAGTAGTTGGTTGTAAACCTATATGAGCCAGAAATATAATGTGGCTGCAAGAAAGGGTAATTTTATGCTGCATCAACAGAAATATAATTGCTGGTCGCAAAAAGTAATTACTCCACTTTATTTTGTATTGGACAGAATAATATATTGTCACGTATTGAATTCTACATCCAGTCTTGGAACATGTTCTGTGATAATGAAAATGAGTAGGGGATTAGAAATTAAACCTATGAAAAAAGATTGAAGGATATAGGTATATTTAATCTTGAGGAAAAGATGGTAGGATGTTGGGATATACAGGTGAAACTCAAAAAATTAGAATATCGTGCAAAAGTTCATTTATTTCAGTAATGCAACTTAAAAGGGGAAACTAATATATGAGATAGACTCATTACATGCAAAGCAAGATAGTTCAAGCCGTGATTTGTCATAATTGTGATGATTATGGCGTACAGCTCATGAAAACCCCAAATCCACAATCTCAGAAAATTAGAATATTACATGCAATCAATAAAACAAGGAGTGTACATAGAACAATATCGGACCTCTGAAAAGTATAAGCATGCATATGTACTCAGTACTTGGTTTGGGCCCCTTTTGCAGCAATTATTGCCTCAATGCGGCGTGGCATGGAAGCTATCAGCCTGTGGCACTGCTGAGGTGTTATGGAAGACCAGGATGCTTCAATAGTGGCCTTCAGCTCTTCTGCATTGTTCAGTCTCATGTCTCTCATCTTTCTCTTGGCAATGCCCCATAGATTCTCTATGGGGTTCAGGTCAGGCGACTTTGCTGGCCAATCAAGCACAGTAATCCCACGGTCATTGAACCAGGTTTTGGTGCTTTTGGCAGTGTGGGCAGGTGCCAGGTCCTGCTGGAAAATGAAGTCAGCATCCCCATAAAGTTCGTCTGCGGAAGGAAACATGAAGTACTCCAAAATCTCCTGGTAGACGGCTGCGTTGACCCTGGACTTAATGAAGCACAGTGGACCAACACCAGCAGATGACATGGCTCCCCAAATCAGCACAGACTGGAAACTTCACACTGGACTTCAAGCATCTTGCAGTGTGTGCCTCTCTATTCTTCCTCCAGACTCTGGGTCCTTGGATTCCAAATGAGATGCAAAAGTTGCTCTCATCAGAAAAGAGGACTTTGGACCACTGAGCAACAGACCAGGTCTGTTTTTCTTTAGCCCAGGTAAGACGCTTCTGACGTTTGTTGTTCAGGAGTGGCTTGACAAGAGGAATACAACATTTGGAGCCCATGTCTAGGATCCGTCTGTGTGTGGTGGCTCTTGATGCACTGACTCCAGCCTCAGTCCACTCCTTGTGAAAGTCTCCCAACACTTTTGAATGGCCTTTTCCTGACAATCCTCTCCAGGCTGCGGTCATCCCTGCTGCTTCTGCACCTTTTTCTTCCACACTTTTCCCTTCCACATAGTTTTCTATCAATGTGCTTTGATACAGCACTTTGGGAACATCCAACTTCTTTTGCAATTACCTTTTGAGGCTTTCCCTCCTTATGGAGGGTGTCAGTGATGGTTTTCTGCACAACTGTCAGGTCAGCAGTCTTCCCCATGATTGTGATTCCTACTGAACCAGACAGAGACCATTTAAAGGCTCAGGAACCCTTTGCAGGTGTTATGGCTTAATTAGCTGATTAGAGTGGGACACTTTGAGCCTAGAATATTGCACCTTTTCACAATATTCTAATTTTCTGAGATTGTGGATTTGGGGTTTTCATGAGCTGTAAGCCATAATCATCACAATTATGACAAATCACGGCTTGAACTATCTTGCTTTGCATGTAATGAGTCTATCTCATATATTAGTTTCCCCTTTTAAGTTGCATTACTGAAATAAATGAACTTTTGCACGATATTCTAATTTTTCGAGTTTCACCTGTAATAGCACTCTAAATATTTTAAAGGATGTCACATAGGAAAAGGTCAGGACTAGCTTTTTCTGTTCTTCTAAAATACAGTATGTGGGATAATGGATTTAAATTGTAGGAAGGTAGATTCTTATAGAATGTTTTAAGACAAAAAAGTAAAGTTTTAAAGTGGAAATAATTATCAAGACAGATAATTTATTGCTATCAAGCAAAGTCTAGATTGCCATTTGTCTGGAATGTTGTAGTTTGCAATCTTGAATTGATATAACTCTCATTCTATGAAATATCTATTTAAATAGTTCCAGGATAGTTGAATGAAAACAGATACGGCAAAAAATGATTTATCCTAGATTGTTGGTGACTACAAAGTTTCTCTTTGAATATTACTTTTGGAATGACAATGTTGAATAAATATTTAGAATAATTTCAAAGTAGAAATGGCATAGGTCTACAATACAGTTGCAGTGTGTGGAGATGACATTTGCTTCCATTTTGCTTCCATTATATAAACTCACATGATTTTTTCCTTTTAAAAATATTTTAATATATTAAATTGTTTCATAAAAATATAATTATACATTATTTATTAAAATTAAATTAAGTTTTGAAGTAAAATTATTAAAATATGTAATAAATATATTAAATACCATAAATAAGTTATATCAATGTCATAAATAAGTATATATCTAAAAAATAAATTCTCGCAGGAGAACAACCATGACATCTGTTTCAGATGTGAATATTTGATATGCCTGATTTAAAGCATTCAGGCATTACAGTTAACTTGTTATAGAAGGCGAATAACTCTTGATGTGGTCTCCATAAATAAAGTAAAATCTTGAAGAATAAAGTGCTTGATCACTATCATATTCCAAGCTCTCTGTTCTCTTAACTGTGCAGCAAGAGTTTTCTGAGTGTCAGGAGATGGTATGCTCACAGACTCAGGATTGTTCATCTGTTAAAGGAAGGGAAGAAGAAAAAAAAGGTTGCTTTTTTATGTGCAAAAATACTTTGCATACCTAATCTATAAATTACACTTATTACAGAAAAGAAATTTTATTTTGTTATTTGGTAATTGTATTTTATTTACATTTATTTTAACTGAGGTATACTCACTATATTCTTTAGTCAAAAAGTAAGCCAATTAATACCTCAATGTGGTTAGGACAGCGGTCCCCAACCCCTGGTCCGTGGACCAGTACCGGGCGGCGGCATGCCAGCAACCGGTCTGCACAAAGAAGGAAAGCCCCATCTGCAGGATGCAGGCAGCACACAAAACCATGCCTTCTCCGGTCCGTGGAAAAACCTCTCTCCACATAACCGGTCCCTGGAGCCCAAAAGGTTGGGAACCTCTGGGTTAGGACACCAAGCTAGAAAGGGGGAGACCAAGTTCAAGTCCTGCCTTAGCCATGAAAGCCAGCTGGATGACTTGGGGCCAGTCATTCTCAACCAACCCATGTCACGGTGGTTGTGGGGAAAATAGGAGTGTTGGTTATGTTCACTGCCTTGAGTAATAAATAAATAATAAAACTATTGTAACCAATGCAGCAATTATGCCCATTGTCACTGTAATTACGCCAGTACTCCTGTGGCAGCCATTTTGAGAGTGATAAAAATCTACAGTCCAAATTTACCCATTAGAGATTTAGTTAATTATTATAACAGCCATACAAAGCAGGGATTAACAACGGATTTAAGAAATAATTCATTAAAAATAACCCATAATTTTCTGTAGTCTGATAACATGCATGTTGATCAAAGTGATATTTTTTTCAGAGCTGAAGATTTGTATATTTAGACAACATTTCAATTTCAGACATTGAGAATGAACTGAAGAAATATGATCTTGCTCATTCTGCCAGGCATTTATATTTTTCAGTATCAGTATTCTATCAGATCACCAGTTGAAGTGAGACACAGATGTACCATTTACGATCGCTCCAGTTCTTGCTGGACAATTTCACAAGGTATTGCTGAGGAAAAACCTGTAGTACTGCCACTGTTATTGTGCTATATAATAGTAATAGCTATATTCTTAGTGATTTATTGAAATTGGCATCAGAATGTTGAGGACTCAACTTCAATAAGTCACTTTAATAAATCAATAAAAATACAGCTATTACTATTATATAGCACAGTAGCATACAACCTTCTGGGCACCAGGGACTGGTTCCATGGAGAGAGCTTTTTCTGCAGACTAAAGGGGCTCTGGTTTTGCATGCTGCCTGCATCCTGTGGGTGAGGCTCCGCTTGTTTTTGTGGCCTGATTTCTGACATACTGCGGACCGGTACCAGTCCACAGACCGGGGGTTGGAGACCCTTGATATAGCAGATCAAATGTGCAAGGTCAAATGTAAATACTGCTTACCATCGACTTCAAGGTTTCTGCCAGGTGCTGAGTACCAGTTGATAAAGATACACTTCTTTGCGTAGTTTCTTCTATATATTCTAAGAATATTCTGAATGCATAGAGGCCACCTGAAAGTTTTCTTAGACAATTTTCCTAAATGAATGAAAACAAAAAGTATTGTTATTTCCAATAGATAATTAAATATTTTATAGCACATTATATTATATCTAAATGTAATTAACTACATATTGAATGAATAAAATAATGATATCTTAGGTAAAAAAAAACATCTCCAAGCTGAGGAGAAAGAGAAATGAGGTCTTGGAGAAACAGATGTACAAAATGTTTCAAAAGATATTACAAAAAAAGCATAAACCTTTCCAATGTATATTAATATTCAACTTGCCTTTTGGAATCCAGGCTGGTAGCATCCATCTTCTTTAATTATCTTTGGAAGGTTGAGATTATTTTGTGCCATGATTTCCAATGTACCTTTACAGGCATTTTGTTCCTTGCACAGCTGGTAAAACATAAAGATATAATTGTTTGCAGGTGATCCACCATAGTTTTATATGGCTTTCTGACTCTTTCAATCTGTCTATATTAATCTCTTCAAATCAAACTGTTTTGGAACTATAGTTACTAGAATTCCAAGCCATGGTAGTTAGGAAACGTAAGAATGGTAAACCTTGCATATCTGGAAGTCTGATGGTGCATCTAGTAAAGTAAGATGTAACATGTAACATTTGACAATTTTAGCAGCAGGCAGAAATCTGGAATGTTCTACCTACCTTACGTTCAAACAGTAAGGTTTGAAATTTGAAATAGTTTGCCATTTGTATTGCTAATGGTTGTGCTAAGTTTTACACTAACCTCACAAAATTTATTTAAGAATTTTAACTAATATGATTAGTTTTCTTCTGTGCTGTGCAAGTATGTTCTGCAATGAAAAATAACCTTATAGATTGCTGTTGCAAATAAATAGCCAGCACTGATTGTGGGAGGAGATGAAGAATCCAATCACCCCATCGCCTGTTTTGAGTTTAAAATAGGTTGCTCTATATCAGGGGTCTTCAAACTTGGCCCTTTTATGACTTGCGGACTTCCAGAATTCCTGTCAGGCACGCTGGCTGAGGAATTCTGGGAGTTGAAGTCTACAAGTCATAAAAGGGCCAAGTTTGAAGACCTTTGCTCTAACCCACAAGCAAATACTACATAAGTAAAGAATGGGCATCTGATACACTGAGCAATCTAGAAGTGCTATGAAAAACAAACCATTCCTTTAAAAATGAAAGTGAAAACATACATGCCTGAGAAGTGAACCATACAGAAGGTAACTTCCTCTTGAGTTCCTCTACTACAAAATTCCCAGAATTATCTTTGCTTAGTTGAATGTTAAAACTAAACTTACTTGATTTTATTTTTAATTGGGAAAAAAAGGATACAATCCTTATACGGACAAACTGTACAAACTTTTATAATGACTACACTGCTGTATACTTAATCCAGCAACTGAAAGAGCATAGCTTTTGCTTCAAGAAAGGACTGTGATTGCTTTGTGCAGCAAAAACAGCAAAGGATTTTAAGTCGCTAGAAAAACTAACCAAACTCGTTTGTATCACAATCCACTGGCTCAGATCCATCCGTCTGAGGAAGTGATTCCTGAAATTTTATTTCATAATAAACCAATTTCTGTTTAAACGGCCACACGATTAGCAGATGTTTTAACCAATCACTGGTATTAGATGATAATATTGGTATATTCCCAAAAAAGCATATTAAAGCAATCCTTTGACGGGACCATGAAACTATGGAAACTTTCGAGTTCGTATAAGAGATGGGATTGGGGGTGTCTGTAAAGAATGCTCGAGCAAGTTGTTGGATCCCCCTCAAGGCTTTGCCTTTCTTTTTCTTGCTTGCAATAAATGCTGTCCTAGGTAACTCACCAGCTTCTCTGGCAAAGATCGGACTCTAATTGGCGAGCCAGTACAAACCCCATCCCGCGCATCAGCAAGCTTCATGCCGCAAGGCTCAAAGTTATCTAAGCACGGGAATCAAAACGACTCTCGGCTCTTCCAAGAAAAGGTGCAAGCTCCTTTCCTTGTTAAAAGTCAGAAGAGCTCAGCTCAGAAGAAGGGCCACGCTCCTCTTTCGGCTCCCGACAAAGAGCAACCTTCAGACTTCCTTACTGTGCGCCCGAACTCACCTCTTGATTCCACCTCGCCGCAGTGCCTTGTAACCAAAGAGCCAACTCTGTCTGGGCGTTCAGTTGGACGCGCCCGGCTGCCGAAGTTCTGGAGGAGGGATCCTCGCCAAATTCCTCTTCTCCGGAGGAATCTCCGATAGGGAAAGCGTGGGCTCCAAAAAGCAGCAGCAGGAGGGCAGCAGCAGCCCAGGAACAGCCTGATGAAATAGAAAAGAGGAAATGAACAGGTCTTCCTCGGCCAAGTAGATGCTCCCTTGCCCAACTTATTTTAAACTTACATCCCGATAGTGCAAGCATAATCTTTAGACTTTAAATCTTTTTTCTTTTTTGAAATAGGCAAGAAGCTTTGTAGTCTGGGTGGCTGAAGGGCTGAATGAGTGGTGCCACATTTCGAATCTACTGTATTTATTGAAAGGCTCTGGGAAAATCCATGGTTAGTTAACATAGAACAGGTTTTTTTTTTAAAAAAAAATACTACATCGCAGAGGAAGGAAATAGGAGTACAGCAAAAGCTGGTGCCCAGATCGGAATTCTTAGTGGGCTTAATTTATTAAATAATTTTTTTGAAACTAATGGACATCTACTTTTTTATTTTGGGAGAAAGAACAAGACTGGCAAAAAATATTAAAAATTTAAAAATCAAGTTTATTTGAAGAAGCTTTGATCTACAGGCACGCACATTTATACAGGGGTGAGCCTCATGGGAAGTGTAGGCAATTACTTTTAAAGAACTTAGAATACTTTGTTGTTTAAAGTAGCTGATGATTTTATATGGGACAGAGAATAATAATGAAAGGGGTTCCTTCCAAATAAAGTGAAAAACCAAGGAAGGTATTTCTACGATGAATACAGTTTGTTTAGTTTCATAAACCCAGACAATTGTGATTTATACATTTATAAAAAAAATCAACTTCATGAGTGAACAGGATCAGCAAAAAATAAAAATAAAAAAAAATCCAGTTAGACTAGGAAGATCCCCAAGAATATAATGATAAACCAGAATAAAAGTCCCTTGAGTTCAGCTTCAATCTTGGCCACTACAGAGACAACCTATATCATTTTCTTGGCAATAATATTTCAGTGGTTTGTCACTGTATTCTTCTGGGAGCTTTCTAATCTAACTGGATTTCTCTTTTTGGCAGTCCCC
The DNA here is from genome assembly GCF_947247035.1 of Vipera ursinii. NCBI lineage: Eukaryota > Metazoa > Chordata > Lepidosauria > Squamata > Viperidae > Vipera > Vipera ursinii. The sequence goes on from NC_139517.1 coordinate 91,248,382, forward strand.
CATCCAAAAACTAACCAGATCTGATTCTGCTTAACTTTGAAACCTAACATTAGCTAGATGCCCTCTCAGAATAATAGTCTTTAAATCTTAATTGCTTATGAAATCTCTTAGATCATTCTTATATGCTTAGTGCAATACTCTCCAAGTGTTAAGATAATTGAACAGAAACCTTCACAAAGAGTTTCCTGAAGGAAAATATGTTAAGGTCAGATGCAAGTGGATGCCAAAAGCTTCCAGTCATAAATATTACACCTATCTTGCATTTCTATCTGTGTAAGAGGTCAGATTGCCCTGTTGGATTGGAAACCACCAGCCACGCAAAGAGGAGGGATCAAGTTGGGAGTTAGCTTTGATTCACTGCCCAGATGCAAGACACCTAGGACTGATTCCCACTTAAGTTCCATAAAACTTTTTCTGTTCTCAAAGGAGGGCAAGCAATCTTTGGAGTATCTTGTATTATAGGTGGAAAACAATATAATAATAATAAATAATAATAATAAGTTGGAAGGGAACTTGGAGGTCATCTAGTCCAACCTCCTGCTAAGGCAGGAAACCCTATACCATTTCAGACAAATGGCTGTCCAGTCGCTTCTTAAAAACTTCCAGTGTTGGAGCATTCACCACTTCTGGATGCAGGTTGTTCCACTGGTTAGTTCAACTTCAACCTTTCATGGGTGGATCTGGTTACTTACGCCTGACTGTTTTTGTGTCTTTGAGTCACCGTTGACTCCCTGCAGATTTTTGGGTAGGATTTCAGAAATAGTTTTGCCATTGCCTCCTTCCTAAGACTGGGAGACAGTGACTGGCCGAAGGTCCCCAGTTGGTGGGGACTAGAATTCAATTTTCTAATTTCTAGCCTGATGTGTTAACCAAATTGGCCCTTCAGGTTGCCTTACTTTGTTCAAATATAAAAAGCCACCTTCCCTCTAAAAAAAATTGCTAAAAACTTATTCATGGGGAGTAAAGAGACATTTCAGCTTAGAGTTGGTTAAAGGGAAGAAACACTGAGATCAAACCTGTCGGTCTATATCTGCCATTTCCCAAGGAAAGGCAGACAGTCTGACAAGATTCTTGTAATATAGGTGATCTACAATAAAATATATACTTGGACCTATTCACAATTGATTCTGATTATTATTTGGTATATGGTGATGATACATTAGCCAGGAGACTACAATGCTATTACAAAGTAGTTGTTTGGCTGCCAAAAATTGCCAGTCCGTCATGTTCATGCTTGCATGCTAGCCAGAGTATACCACAGGGGGGCAGACTAGCTTTACACACATAGAACCTGAGGACATTCTGCAGTATCATCCAGGGCTTTTCCCACCATCAATATCATGTTGCCTTTGGGCAGGTTCAACACTGGTTGAATTTATACTGCTGCTCAAAGCACCATTTTTTCCCACTGAAATGGTACCTATTTATCTACTTGCATGTAATATGCTTTCAAACTGCTAGGTTGGTAGAAACTGAGGCAAGTAGTGGGAGTTCACTCTGTTATGCAGTGCTAGGACTCGAACCACTGGAGCAAAGACTGTCTCCAGTGTCTTTAAGCTACTGAGCACCATGGTTCATGGTACTGATTACTTGTGCCTGACAATGGCTGTGTTTATAAAACATGCAAAGCCATCAGTTCTGGAAAGGATTAATGAGTATTTACATGCTGTCATCTTAGCATTATAGAAGGTGTACAGAGCTAATTTACTTGAAAATTATCATATATAGAAGATATATTGCTGCAGCCTATATAAAACTGTTTGGGTTCACATAATGGTCAAAGACAGTTTTCCTCAATATGATCACATTCCAGTTGTGTGTGTTCCACTTCCAGAAGCTCAACTAGGATCATGTGGGGTGGGAGTTAAGTCTACACATCTCAGAGGCATCACATTTGGGGAAGTTGCTCTAGGGCATTATTTATTTTAACCATCATTTACTGAACAAACCATAAAGCTTAGTTCATATATTTCAAATTACAGAGCAATCATAGTTTGGTACTGAAAAAAAATCATTGACCCCATGACTTAATGTGATATAGGAATTTGGTAATCAAATCTCACTCACAATTGATTCTCTATGTATGTATTTAGTATTTTAGAATAAACAAACTGATATCAAGACAAGCTGCAGTTTCTAACATACATAATATTAAACCATACCCAGATTTTAGGAGGTACTACTTTCTAATTTAATAAAACTGACCTCTTAATTGGCTTATAAAAAGCTCTTGAAACACATCCGTTTAATTAGGTTTTAACTGTTGTTTTTAAATGTTATTTATTGCTTATTTTAATAGAGTGATTTTAAATTTATTTATTGTGAACTACCCAGAGAGCTGTTAGGTGATGCTATGATATCTTTAATAAATTCAGTATATAAAATAATGGTTTGATTTCATACAACTTACAAGGGCATAATGAACCCAGCCATAGTATATTTTATTTTGTTTTATTATTTATTTTTCCCTTTGTATTTGATATTTTTAACTTTTATTAACCAGCCTGCATCATCTTCTTGGTGAATAATTATATAAATTGAATGAACATATAAATAATATAGCATGTTATATTTTGACTAAGCTGTTGTGGTTGGTTAACCATGATTTATAATTTAGTGTGTTATGCATATTAAACAGATAGGGTACTCCAACATTGCAAAGAGGCACTTTACGCGGATCTGATCTTGGAGAATCTCTGCCAGTGAAAAACCATCAGACACATTTTGTGGGGTTTCATGGAATTCGGACAACCTATTCTTCCTGGCCATAGTGCAAATAGTCCTGAGTCTGACTTGGATCTTTAGAGTGGTCACACCTGGAGAGAGCTATTCAAATAGTCAGTGTCGCCCATTTTGCTTTTACCTACAATAATGCCTGAAAATATAATTGTGGGGTATATTTAATACTTATTGTACATTCATATATTTTAATATGTTGCTTAAAACACTCTGCCTAAGCTTGATATCCTTCAGATAGGTGGCTTTGTTGGCTGAGTATTCTGGGATTTGAATTCTAACATATCTATGAAGCAGAAAATTAGAGAAAGCTGCTTCAAAACCATTTTTATAGAAGACAGTGTTGTTTGCAGGTGAAATAAGTTCAGGTCTTCCATTGTTGTATTTCCACTGTTGTGTTTCATTCCTAGTCTCTCAAAAGCAATTTTAAAATGACCTTCAACATCATGCTAAAAATACTGAAAAAAGGAGTAGAAGCTATTAGCGTAGACTCAGCCTTTGCACATCCTACAGTTAAAACCTCATCCTTTCTCCATGCAAAAACCCTCTTGACCTGAGTTCCTTAGGGAGGTATGTGAAATTGTCAATCCTGTATTTCTTTTATGGGAATTGCTACAATGCCCAAAGCTTAAGAACTGGGAGGATGTAAACCTTTCTTCTAATGGTGGGAGGAATTCTTCAGAGCTCCAGGTTTCCAAATAAAGCCAGGCTTGAAACAGATTTTTTTGCACTCCACCGAAGCCAAAAATAAATTGGCTCTCCTGCCAGACACACTATTAATATTTTGTTAATTGTATGTCCACGACCCAAAGTGATCATGCACATCAACTTTGCTGATGAAAGAAATGGTGGCAAGCCTAAATATTGGAATCTGATTTGGAATCAAATCACAACTGAGCTCCCTATCTTTATTTTGGTCTTTCTGATGTAACAAAATAGGAGTTTTGCTATTATTGCATGAAACATACTTGGTTCCCCTCTCTCATCACTTGGTAGAAGAAGAATGGAAATTTGTAAAATGCCCTTTTCTCCCCCTTTTACTTTCATTTGATTAGATACATAGTAGATGCTTTACAGCAATATACTACCAGTATGCAAATGAATTACACACACAGTGATCTAATGGGGAACTCTCTGGAGGAACTACTAATATTTGCTGCATATTGAATTAACTGAATTAGAGTCAATTTGTATTTTTATTCCCTGAGATGACAAAACCCTTGAATAATGACACCAAAACTCATGAAAGATAGTTGGATTATTAGCAGTGTCAGGATCTTTTTTGCCTCTGTCCTAAACAATGTGTTAACACATTTGAAGTACCTGCTCTATGCCTACCTTGAAGTTTCACAAAAGAAAGACATCTACTGAGCCAGGGTTGCCTGTATGTTAGTTGTGTGAATTTTGTTTCATCCAGAATTGCTCCAATTCCTCTAATGGCAATTTAAAGAAAAAGAACAAACGTTCTTTGGTGATAACAGCCCTTTCATTATGCATGCCATTCCATTTTTTTTAAAAAAATCTTTTTTGAAGTCTTTATTTGGGTTTCTAATTAAATACTTCAGTGATTTTATTTTGTATTGGATTATATTGCAATGCTGAACTGCCAGGATAGGTGAAGTCCACATGTGCAATGGGATTATAAATTAGCCATTGTTTTAATCATTAAAAAAATCATATTTAAAAAGTTATTTTAATTTTAGTAATTAAAAATATTTTTTACTTTCTGTAGACATCTAAGGAGTCAGGCACTACCCCCACCATAGACTTCCTTTTTCTGCTATTGTATTTATTTCTGATATTGCCATGTTTTCTTTAAGAAATACGCCTGAAATTTGTTGGTTGCATCAATGGTTAGCCTAAAAATAGATTGTCAGCAATTTTTAGGAGGAAGTTTCCACAGGTTTTTTTTCTTTGTGATAACATTCCAAAAAAGATTTTCCCCAGCAGAACCAGTGACCCATTTTTTTCCAAAAAGAGGACATTAAAATATGATGATGAATGATCAAAGAAACTATAATTAACATGTCTAATTTTTGCAGAGTTTGTATAAATTAAAAGGAACAAAACAAAAAAAACAAGTATTAATTTTAGTATATTTCAAATACTGTCAGTCTATATGATCTCAGTTGAAATAATTTTAAATAAGAACAGGAAAGTGAAAAAGACTTGTGTGGACTATATAGCTGTAGTTAAAACAAATTTGATTAATTTACTTGAAATTCTTCTCCTTGCTTCTATCTTGAAATAAAATCAGTTCAGTCTTTGAGGGGAAAAATCCTCAATAATTTGCTTCAGATCTTTAAAAATGGCTTCAGAAGAAATATTTTGGGAGGCCCAATTTATCTCCTTCAACACACAAAGGATTTATAAAGTTTTCTTCAATTAGGAACATTCATAACATAAGTATGTAAGAAATTCTAGAGATAATATTCACCAGGACTGGCTTCATGTGAAAGCACACAAAGAATCCCTACCATTTTTTACCAATGACACAAACAGAGAGAGATATTTAACAGTTCACTAGACTGAATTATATTAAAAAGTACATAAAAGTAAAACAGAAAGCTAAGTTGAAAGTAGCAACATTGGGGGAAGAAAATCACATGTGAAAATATGTCAGGAGATTCTGCTGTTCACACCATGTGATAAGCTGCCCAGGAGTCAGAAATCTGACATGACTACAAAAAAATGCTAATACTTTCATAAATCACATTGTTTCCAAGTTGTGAAGGCTTTATCTATTGCACCTGGGGCACTATCTCCTAAGGAGAACATAGGTAGGGTCAGGGAAAATCAACAAAAAGGACATGAGAATAAAAACAGATCTTATGGGGAAATATTGAAAATACTAGAAGACTTAGACTTTGCCTGTAGACAAAAAGATGGCAGTCTTTGCATATTTGAACAGCTATAACACAGAATATCACAAAGTCTTGATTGCTTCTGTTTTGACTTGTATGCATACCATATGTCTATGAGTTTAGATGGGTTTTAGTTAAAGAAGATAGTTGTTGGCTGAATATTGGAAAAAGCCAGACCAATTGATGGAAACAATAAACTGGAATAGTGTTGGTATTTTCCTTGCTGGAAATCATTAAAAAAAAGAGAGTAGCGAATTATCTACTCTTGGTGCTGTAGATCTGGATTGATGGGGCAGATATCAGACTTGTAGGACCTATTTTATATTTTTTAAATTTGAACACTAATATCTAATAATTGGAACAGGTGTATAAAATTTTTCCCCCTTCAGTCCAATCATATCTAATTCTGAGACACTGCCTGGACAAGTCCCAGCAATATTCTTGCAAATTTTTCAGAAATTATTTGCCATTGCTTCCTTCTTAGGGTTGAGAGACAGTAACTGGCCCAAGATCACCCAGCTGCCTTTACCCCTAAGGCAAGACTAGAACTCACAGTCTCCTACTTTTAGCCTGATTCTTTAACTTTTACACCAAACCGATTCTCAAAAGACATATATTCAGTGCTTTTTTTTTGTAAAAGAAAAAGGTGCCGGAACTCACACATGTCATACAACCCGGCTTGCCTATCCTACAAGGTTCCATCCAAAAAAGGTGCTGGAACTCCATTCTGAGCGTTCTATGAGAAAAAAAGCCCTGCATATATTTAAAATTATATAATTTAACATCCCAGAATTTCTTCTGACTACCAGGTGCACAGGAATGGGAGGCTATGAAGTACAACATACTTACATGACTAAACTGAACTGTAGTTTATTTAATATTCCAAGTTTGGTGGACACAATGAACATAAAATGGCCAGCTGAGCTGGGTTTGCATTACTAAAATATAGTAGCTTTCAACATGAGTGTGATTTTCAAACACACTAATTTTGCTGCTGTTATTAATAAAAACTTATGAGTTAAAAAGATTGTTGATTTACAAATCATAAAATGCATCCAAATCTGTTTCTCTTCTCTATAATTTACAAAGCTTCTTTACCTTTTGTGAGTAAAGAGATAACAGTTTTCATTAGTAGCAAATTAACAGTTCTATAATTTTCTATTGAGAAGAAGCCAACTTAAGGTGCAGTTTTTCACCAGTTTGTTCTGCTCCCTTTTGCTCTTATTCTGTTATATTATTTTCTGAATGTGCATAGTTCTCCGATAGGGGTACCCTGCGGATTGAGTACTGTAGATCGAATTTCAGAATTCTCAGCCATGACAGAGGCTGGATTGGAAAAGACTAAAACATAGGCACAAGCTATATTAGTCCTAGCTAGTGGAAAAGGAAGAAGTAATCTTTTCCATTATTTTCCCTCACAAATTCTACTAAATTTCTACTAAAAAGATTACTCTTATAGGTGCACTTTTGAAAACACACATATTTATAGGAAGCAGAACTTCTCCACACCATGTGACTCCACCACTACTCCAAAAATGTTCTTCAAGGTTTTAAGTAAATCTCTGTGATAGCTTCTGAGCAACATCCATTGCATATTTCTTCTATTATACACTTCTTTCCAAGGAAATTGATGATAAAATCATTGGCCGTTGTTCACTATTAGTATGAATCAAATATTTTTTTTCCCTTTTCAAATCTGATATTTCCAATGACACAATCTTACATTTTCAAGCTAAGAAGTAAATCCTGTTCTGTTCAATGAGTCTCAGTAATTCAAACTTTCTGTCTTATGGGTCATTTGACCTTGTAGTTATTGTTTGCTGTTACATTGGTTGAATATTCTACAGGTAATCCTTCTTACAACAATTCATTTAATGACTATCCAAAGTTACAATGGCACTAGGAAAAGTGACTTATGACTGTTTTCCTTACTTGTAACTGTTGCAGCAATCTCACGGTCACGTGATCAAAAGTCAGATGCTTGGCAACTGGTTCACACTTATGACCGTTGCAGTGTCCCAAGGTCATGTGTGATCAGCTTTTGTGACCTTCTGACAAGCAAAGTCAATGGGGAAGCCAGATTCACTTGACAACCAACCATGTTATTAACTTTACAAATGCAATCATTCATTGAATAACTGTGGCAAGAAAAGTTGTAAAATGGGGGCAAACTCACTTAACAAATATTTCACTTAACAACAGTTCTGGGAAACTGACACTGAAAGGAGCTTTTTAGAAAGGGCTGAATGGAAGAAATCTGTTTTGCACTATCTTCCAGTTGTTCCTTATTAGATATTTTGATTCTATGAATGCAAATCTACAAGAAATATGCTTGACTGAAGAAGTAATACAATAACATGCACAAAGACCCTATCCACAGGTCTGCAATCCGCGGCTCCGGATCCGCATGCGGCTCTTTCTGCCGTCTCCTGTGGCTCCCGGTCCTCTGCCATGTGCAGTCCAAAAAAAAAAGTGGGACTAAAAAAGTTCAACCAATCAATTCAAATATGCAGGGTAGGTGCATATCTCACCTTGGCTCCACTCTTCAGTCAAACCCTGTTCTGCGCATGTGCGCATGTACGCACATGCGCACACATTTTTTGCGGCTCCCAGTTTTTCCTTTTGTGAAGGAACCAGTTCCGAGTGGCTCTTTCACGGTTTCAGGTTGCTGACCCCTGCCCTATCCTAAGTAGGTATATTGGGCTATTAGAAAAACTTCAAACTCCATATCAGAGCAAAATCTATATTATATAATATTACATCATGTTAGGTTCCATCATAGCGTTCATTTTTCTGTTTTTTTGAATTCTTACTCAGTTGATATGGTATTCTTTGTGTATCATTTCTATTCAGATCTATGCAAAATGCTGCAGACCACAACAAAATAAATGCAAAAATATATGTACATGCCACATAGTATAATAGTCCTTGTTTACAATTTAGTGAAGTTACAATGTAAGTGACTTATGACCATTTTTCACACGGCTGTTGCAACATCCCAATAGTCACATGATCAAAATTCAGATGCTTGGTAACTAACTCATATTTATGATGGTAGCAATGTCCCAGGATCGACTGGTCACCTTTTACAACCTTCTGACAAGTAAAGTCAATGGGGAAGCCAGATTCACTTAACAATCATGTAACTAACTTAACATTTGCAGTGATTCACTTAACATCTGTAGTGAGAAACATCATAAAATAGGGCAAAATTCACTTAAAAACTGTCTTGTTTAGCTCCAGAAATTTTGGGCTCAGTTGTGGTCGTATGTTAAGGTCTAAGTGTAATTTTTCTGAGCCGATATGGAAAAATATATTTCAAAATCCATATTATGGCAGTTAAATCAACTCACACTGAGAAAACATTATGCATGCTTTTGAGTTATTTCTCTCTACTTTTTATCAGTCAAGGTGGTAGATAAGAGAGAGAATGAAAGAGCATTCCACCATCAATATGAAACCATCACAATGTCATGAGAAATCTTGTAATGATGTTTCATTACCTCAAAAATTTTGAGGTAAAAGTGAACATCAAAATCCAATCCGTTAGCTGTTAACTTTCATTACATATTTTAACATTATGAAATCTTTAAAAATTACTCTTTTTCAACCCACTACTGAATATATTGCATAATGTAGAATTCTTAGTCATAGTTTCTTTCAAAAACCAAGATAGGGGGTAGGGCTGTTCAACACACATTTTTGCTATTACCAATCAAAAAATGCTATTTTTTCTCTTAAAATTTGAGTTCTGAAAAGAGGAAAATAGTGATAAAATTATAGCATGATAAGTTGAGTCTCTGTATATCACCTAAAGGACTTACCATATTCATAGAACACAGACATCTGTTCTTAATCTCATCAATGATAAAACATATGTCATGATCAAAGAATGCAACCCCCCCTTTCAAACATATACCTAACATGGCACACAAATAAGCACAAGACAGACTGCTTTGTGGAATTACAATATGTATTTTATCCCTTGCTCTATGGGAGCATGGTGGTTCACACAGTTAGGCTGCTGGACTGATAATTGGCAGGATCGCATTTGAGAACTGGTTGCTGCAACGGGATTAAGTGAGCTCCCATCACATGCCCCAGCTTCTCCCAACCCAGCAGTTTGAAAGTGGGTGACTGTGAGTAGATAAATGGAATCGTGTCAGTGGGCAATTTAACTTGGACGTGAGAGGAGCCCCCAACTGGGCATCCCCTGGGCAATGGTGATGTCACCGTTCAATCCTTTCAAATCAAAAGTGCTTCTGAGCTGACAACACAACTCTAGTAACCCTTGCTCATCCTTACTCTTTCCCTCCAAGAAATCTGTGTCCCTTAATAAATACAAGAACATAAACTATAAAAGTACAGATGAATATCTATATGTATCACAGGGAAAGAGTTAATACATATTCATATCCATTATTTCTGATATCAAATTCAGAACATTTCAAGGAATATTTGAGGACTGGGTTCACACATCACATTAAACACAGTTTGTGTAACTGTTGTCTGTTAAATACAGCACAGATGGCTGAATTTATAAAAAAATTTGAATTTGAATTTTGAATTTTATTGAATTTATATACCGCCCTTTCCCATAGGACTCAGGGCGGTTTACAGGGTATATAAAACATCAATACAAAAATTAAGAGCAATTTAAAAAGATTAAACTAAATCCCTGAAAAAATATAAAACCCCAGTTAAAACCCCAATTAAAACTCAGCCTGGGCCGGAAAGCTCGAAGAGCCAGGTCTTCAGGTCTTGGCGAAATGATCGAAGGTCGGGGGCAGTTGTAAGCTCCATGGGCAGCTGGTTCCAAAGGGCAGGTGCCCCCACAGAGAAGGCCCTCCCCCTGGGTGTTATCCGCCGGCATTCTTTTACCGCCGGCACCCTGAGAAGGCCCTCCCTGTGGGAGCACACAGGACGAAGGGAACTTGATGCCGGCAGCAGGTGTTCCCTCAGATATCCTGGACCCAAGCCATTTAGGGCTTTATAGGTCATTACCAGCACCTTGCATCTCACCCAGAGGGCAACCGGAAGCCAATGCAGCTTGCGAAGCAGAGGTGTTACATGGGAGTAACGGGAAACCCCCATCACAACTTGTGCGGCTGCATTTTGCACCAGCTGAAGCCTCCGAGTGGTCCTCAAGGGCAGCCCCATGTAGAGAGCGTTGCAGTAGTCTAAACGGGAGGTCACGAGTGCATGAGTGACTGTGCGTAGGGCATCTCAGTCCAGATAGGGTCGCAACTGGCGCACCAGGCGAACCTGGGCAAAAGCCCCCCTGGTCACGGCTCCTATATGGTCTTCAAAACTGAGCCGCGAATCCAGCAGGACACCCAAGTTGTGAGCCCTATCAACGGGGGGTAACACCTCACCCCCCATCATTAAAGATGGAATAGTCTGGTTAAGCCGAGATGCCGGTATGCACAGCCACTCAGTCTTGGCAGGATTGAGACGAAGCCTGTTTCTCCCCATCCAAACCCGGACCGCCTCCAGGCAGCGTAACATCACGGTGAGGGCATCACTGGGTTGGTTCGGGGTAGAGAAAAAAAGTTGGGTATCATCAGTGTACTGATGATACCCCACCCCAAAACCACGAATGATCTCATCCAGCGGCTTCATATAGATGTTGAACAGGAGGGGAGAGAGAACCGACCCCTGAGGGACTCCACAAACGAGAGGCCTCAGGGCGGATCTCTGCCCTCCCATTAACACCGACTGCAAGCGGCCCAGGAGATAGGAGGAGAACCACCGTAAAACGGTGCCTCCCACTCCCAACCCCCTGAGACGCCACAGTAGGATACCATGGTCAATGGTATCAAAAGCCGCTGAGAGGTCTAATAGGACTAGGACAGAGGAACAACCCCTGTCCCGAGCCCGCCAGAGATCATTCACCAGCGCGACCAATGCCATCTCTGTGCTGTGCCTGGGCCTGAAACCCGATTGGTACGGGTCCAGATAATCAGTTTCCTCCAGGAACAGGGGAAGCTGATGCGCCACCACACTCTCAACAACCTTCGCCAGAAAGCGAAGGTTGGAGACCGGACGATAGTTGTTTAAACACCTGGGTCCAGGGCAGGCTTCTTGAGGAGGGGTCTCACCTTTCTTCAAATAGCTTGTGTACATAAATACATAGATATGGCTACACTTTCCCCAGGTTTCCTTCATGTATTCTTTGGAATGATTAGTCATAATGACTAAAAATACCATTTGATTTAACAATCAATTGTAATGTTTATCAGACACACCTCATGTTTTCTGTATAATTGTGCATGGGAGGGTTTTTCCTATTCCATGGAACTGTTATTTTTTATAAAACTGATTTCTCATTTTCTTTTTATGTGTTTTAAATTTTTTTGTCAAGGAAGCATACTTTCTTTTTTTTTTTACAAAAAGCAACTTCTAATGAATTGAACATTGTCAAATATACAGGATAATACCATGAAATAATTTTCCCCAATTCCTTCTTCACCTGAGGCCACTTTGTAAAATTTCTTTCCTCCTTTCTGTTTTCTGGGTTCTTTGCTTTCATAATAACTCTTGAGGAGCCTGGCTGGGACTGTACCCAACAATCTTATTTGAAACTGACTCCCAGTCTTTGTATATAAAACTTATTTATTATTATTTATTTATTATATTTATTTATTAAACTTAGATGTCAAATTTCTGTAGCTTCATGCATCTCACCAGGACATGATTGTTTAATATCTTCTATTATCTTCTATATTGTATTTGTACAACACTCTAGGCCCATAGTTTATAAACCACAATGGCTTGCTACAAGCAGGATGGTCTAAATCAGTGATGGCAAAGCTTTGACATTTGTGTGAAAGGTGACAGGCCACAACATTTTGGTCAAATGTCAGTGTTCACTAACACTCGACAACTGTTCTCAAAAGCATGCCTTGTTGTTCAATTATCAGAGACCACAGGTGCTGCCTGAGAATGGGGTGTGCTCTCACATGGCCTCCTGACCCTCCAAATGTCACATAAGAGGATCACGTACAGCCTCCAAAACTGCATGACAATGGGTGTACTTTTGTGTCATTTTTGGGAAATTGCAGAGGCCATGAAAAGCATTCTCCAAAGCTGTTTCAAGAAAAAAAGATCTGCTGCAACCCAGAACTGCCTCAGTTAGACCAAGAGGCCTGTCAACAGAAAGAGAACAGCACAAGAAAATTTCAGATCCTGAAATCACTCACATAGTTGGACTGTATTTTTTTAAAAAATAAATGAATATGTAAAACACTGGGGGGCCTTTCTCTCTGTCTCTCTCTGTCTCTCTCTCTCTCTCTCTCTCTCTCTCACACACACACACACACACACACACACACACACACACACACACACACAGAGAGAGAGAGAGAGAGAGAGAGAGAGAGAGAGAGAGAGAGAGAGAGAGAGAGTCATATTAGGCATTTTTCTAATTTTTGACTCACTGAGGCCAAAAGGTTCACCATCATTGGTTTAAACTCTGGAATATTTATGGGTGAGTTACATGAGTTGAGTTCTTGAAATGTTTTATACTTCAACATTCATCAGCACAACCAGCATAGATAATAGAAACAACTGTGGAAGTTTAAACCCAGAATGTTGGGGTCCTAAATATAGCCCGGGAATACACCCTTCTATTTTAACAGAATTCTAAATAATATATAAAGCCACTAAAAGTATGGTGCCATTTTAAAGTGTGCATGTGCAGACATGTTTCTGTTTAATGAAATTTGTCTACAGAACAATGATAAAGCAGAAAATATAATCAAAAACATTTTTGATGTATGAATATTATTCAGTCTTGTGGTTTACTGCGTGCAGGGATTTTTCATTTCATATGATTAAAACCATTGTATCATTTAATAATTCTGTAAATCAATAAATATTAAATGATACAATATCTTATTATAGGAATATTCTAAATAATTGGGAGTTAGGAGAAACTTGTTAAAATGATAGATTTGTAGAATATAATGTGGTAAAGGACTTTTGGAGACCATGTGGCCCAACTCCTCCTACCCAAGGTATGGATCTACAATAGACATCACTGTTTAGTGAAACAAAGTCCATCACTTCCCAAAACAGCCTATGCCACTGCTGAATAGCTCTTACCACCAGGAATTTATTCCTAGTGTTTAACTAAAACCTGCTTCCTGGTATTTTAAATCTATTGTTTCTGGTCCACTGCAACAAAAGTGAATGATCCACCCCATGTTCTATCTGGCAAGCATTCAGATACTTGAAGAAAAGCTGTTATGCCTCCAAGCTAAATTTATCCAGTGTCCTCAGGTGTCTTGGTCACCACGATATAAAAAAAGATGTTGAGCTTCTAGAAAGAGTGCAGAGAAAAACAACAAAGACAATTAGGGGACAGGAGACTAAAACATATTAAAAACATTTGCAAAAATTAGGTATGTCTAGTTTAATGAAAACAGGGATTAGGGGTGACATGATAGCATGTTCCATTATCTAACAGGCTGCCACAAAGAAGAAGGGGGTCAACTATTCTCCAAAGCATCTGAAGACAAAACAGGAAGCAATGGATGGAAACTAACCAAGGGGAGAAGCAACCTAAAACCAAGGCAATATTTCCTGACAGAGCAATTAATCAGTGGAATGACTAGCTTCTAGAAGTTGTGGATGCTCCAACTCTGGAAGTTTTGTCTGAAATGGTACAGAGTTTCCTGCTTGAGCAAAGGTTTGAACTAAAAGACCTCCAAAGTCCCATTATTTATTTACCCAGACCTGGACTTCTTATCATCTTGGCTACAATTTTCTGGATGTCTTCCAATCTATCTATCCTCTTTGTAAAATGCATTTCTCACAACCAGATATAATATTCTATGTTTGATCTGACCATGGCAAAGAAGAGACGAACTATGATTTTTCTTGATTTTGTGCTATACTTTTGTTATTAGTTGTGAAGTCGTATCTGACCCATTGTGACCCCATGGACAATGCTCCTCCAGGCTTTCCTGTCCTCTACCATCTTCTGGAGTCCCTTTAGGCTCACGGCTACTGCTTCAGTGACTCCATCCAGCCACCTCATTCTCTGTCGTCCCCTTCTTCTATTGCCCTCATTCTTTCCCAGCATTAGGCTCTTCTCCAGTGAGTCCTTCCTTCTCATTAGGTGGCCAAAGTATTTGAGTTTCAACTTCAAGGATCTGGTCTTCTAAAGAGCAGTCAGGGTTGATCTCCTCTAGGACTGACCGGTTTGATCACCTTGCAGTCCAAGGGACTCGCAGGAGTCTTTTCCAGCACCATAGTTCAAAGGCCTCAATTCTTTGGCACTCAGCCTTTCTTATGTCCAACTTTCACAGCCATACATTGCAACTGGGAAAACTGGCCTTGACTATACACACTTTTGTTGGCAGGGTGATGTCTCTGCTTTTTAGTGTGCTGATTTGCCATGGCTTTCCTCCCCAGGAGCAAGCGTCTTTTAATTTCTTGGCTGCAGTTGCCATCTGCGGTGATCTTGGAGCCCAGGAAAACAAAATCTGCCACTACTCCATTTCTTACCCATCTATTTGCCAGGAATTGAGAGGGCCAGATTCAATTTGGTTTTCTTAATGTTGAGTTTCAAATGCTATAGTTTAGTATAAAATAGTTTAGTAATCTGAGGTCGCATTTGCTTTTTTTCTTGTGCATTTGCATCATGCTAATGATACATCAAGGTATAGATTCTTTTCCAAGGTATCTCTGTTTTATGAGAATAGTTTATTCTACCCTATGCTCATGATTTTGATTTTTCCAATTTAAATGAAGGCTGTTCTGGTTAAAATTTGTCTTTTTGTTTCTGCCCATTGCTCCAAGTTGCCACCTAAATCATGACACTGTCTTCTAATGTGTTCGGTATTTCTCCTATTTTTGTGTTGACAATAATTTGACACATCTATGAATATGTTAATAGCACAAGACTTATAACAAAACCCAGTATACAGCTAGCCCTCAACTTATTACCACAATCAACCCCCAGGACAGTTTTTTTGCCTCATCTTACAACCTTTCTTGCCACAGTTGTTAAATGAATCATTTCAGTTGTTAAATTAGTAATGTGGTTGTTAAGTGAATCTGACTTCCCCATTGACTTTGAATGTCAGAAGGCCAGAAAAAGTGACCACATGATTAAGGTAAGATAAGATAAGATAAGATAAGATGATAAGATAAGATAAGATAAGATAATCTTTGTTGTTATTTTTTTATTGTGAGGACACTGGCCTGCTCTCAAAAGAAATTATATATCTACCCATACACATACATAACACACATATGTTAATCATTGTCCATTTTGAATACAAAGCAGAAAGAGCAAACGTTGTATAAACAGAGCTGACCAGTCAACCCAGGATTCATTCCAGACTATTTCATGTGATATTGGCTGCAGTTTTCTGTGTTTGATCTTCAGAATGACAGGTTAACACTCAAAAATATAAATCTAAAAGACATAGTTCTCAGGTATTATCAACCTGTCAAATTGTGGTGTTATGTTTATTCAAAAGTGGCATTAATCTCATGTGTCGAAAAAAGAGAAACATTATGGTATATAGGAATGCTATGAAATCCTTTTAGGACAACTAATCAGAATAGAGCTGGAAGGGACCTTAGTAGTCTTCTATTCCAACCCCCTACTCAAGCAGGAGACCCTATAACATTTCAGACAAGTGGCTGTCTTCTTAATCTTAATCTATTCAACGAAGTATAGATTCAGTTAAAGTTTTGCCAAACAGTCTTTACTTGAGATGAATTTAAACCTGACATATCCATGCAAGAAAACACTATCTTTGCTTTCTTACATGGACTAGTATCTTTTTCACACTGAACACTCAGCAGCTGTATACTCCAGGGGTAGACTATTAGAATGGCTGCTACTTCATGTATCATAATCAGTGTTTAAGATAAACACAAATACACATTCTCCTCCTCCTCCTCCTCCTCCTCCTCCTAAATTATATTTAAATTAGGTCAAAGTTATTTCTAAAATAACTTCCTGACATATGGTGGGGAAAAAGATATCAGAACTGCTCAAAATACCCATGATCTTAAAATGATAAAGTACACCTTGAGTAGCAGTCTTTCGTTCAATCAAAAGCCGAGACTCCTTCCTTAGATGGCTGCTGAAGGGTAAAAGGGTCTTTCTTTGTCTACTATCTGCTCTGTTTTCTGCCGGGACCTGCCCCCTGGATTTGACTTAGATCCTTCAAGATCACTTTGGGATGGCTGTGGATGCACCCAGGAGAGGAAACTCAAAGACTGGAGTGCCCTGCAGGAGCAGTGGGAGAGTCAACAGTATTTTTTTTACATCTTTTCCTATCATCAGAATGTTTTCATAAGCAAACCTGGGATTTTTAACTTCACTTTTTGAAACTTTTATTTTTGTTCTTTATCTTTAAATGTTAATTGGCTGGCTGAATGCTGATATTTTTTTCAATCCCCTGCTGTTTTTTCTGCTTTCTTTGATTTCTTTGGCTGTTTTTATCAACATGTTTTCCTCCATGGAAACACAGTGTGCACCTGGAAGGTGAAAGTATTTATATTTTAATTATATATTATTGAATATTGAATATTCATTGCAGGGAATTTGTATTTTATTAACCTGCAAAAAACAAAAACAAAAAAGGATCAAAATAGTCAGAAAATATCCTCTGTGTTCTTTTTCTTTATTCTACTTATCCACTTTATTGAGCAACAATATATTGGATTACAGAGAGAAGGAGATGACACTTAGGTGGGGAGGGAAGAAACTGTTTAGCAACATGCAAACTGTAGCTGAATTTTTTGTTAAAAGATAATGACTGTGGAAATTTTTTTGAAGAAACTGACTCTAAACACTTTAAACCCTCACAAGGAGCTTGTTTTCAAAGCAGTATACTCATCAGAAAGAAATGTAGATTCAGAGACAACGTAGACTGTTTCTGTGGAATATAATTTCCCAGCAGTAAATTGTCCAGAAGAAACATGGGCTCAGAAATAACAGTTAACTTCGTACACTTTCCTGGAGCTCAACCTTGTGCTTTTATATAATAGCAGAGAATTATCTGGATGGATAAGTGGTTGATGGGTTTTTGTTTTGTTTTTTTGTTTTTTTTTTAAAGGGGCTTGAAGGAGAATGGAGAATGAACATTATATTTAATTGGGGCAAAATCTCATCTGGATTGGTTTTTTTGGAAGATAGATTGGTTTTGGAAACTGGACTTATTGTATTGCATCAGTCAGCAATTGATAAGAGTTGATATTAATAACAAACTTGGATATTTGATCTGGGACCAATTAGGGTTAATTTGGGGGATGATTTGGGATTGAAGCCATGATAATTTTTCTACAAGTTGATTGCAATAACAGTTTTTTAACATTGTTTTGGAATTTCAATCTTATCTTTCTTCTATTAATAATAATAATTTTTTTACTTTTATGCTTTTATATAATCATTTAAGTTTGTTAAGTTTTTTCAATATGAGATAGGCAGCAAATAAATTTAATACATAATAAATTTATTTCTATTTTTAAAGGCTTACAAATATACCCAGAAATACATTGGGAATTAGTATTTCAGAATTTGTATGCATGACCTAGGTAATACTATTCTTAAGCAATGACATAGGTTGTTGCTTGGCAATAAAGATGAAATAACAATTTTCTTTCTTTTTTTTACATTTTTTATTTTATTCTAAAGATTAAAATCCAAAATCCAAATCAAACTAAAATTGAAAACGACCCTCCATATTATCCCCTCTAGTTGAACACTAAGAAATGTATTGAAACAATAATAGGTTCCCCCCTTCCAAAACAGATCCAAAATTTATAAGCTTCTGCATTTATTTGCAATCCAATTGACCTGTCATACATTATATATATGGAAGAAAAAATAGTCAACAAACTGAACAACAGCAAAGTTAAAGAGGAATATTGTGCTATCAAGGAAAATTATTCAAAAATGGATGTTGCAGGGATATTTATAACAGAGACTTATGAACTTTGGAAATAAGATCCAATTGTTGGCAAAGTTCCCTATTAAAAGCCTAAGGAAATTTTTCATTATTAAGAATCAAATGAGAGTATTTGATCATGGACTGATCAGAGATAATGATCAGGGTGATTTGTAGTAAATAAAAAAACATGTAGACTTTCTATGAGTAAATTATAATAATATAGTGCTTTGAACTTTAACTTTGCTGTTTAACCCAGTGGCCCCCAACCTTTTGGGCACCAGGGACTAGTTCTGTGGAGAGAGTTTTTTTCCATGGACCAGAGGGGGTGTGGTTTTGCTTGCTTCTTGCATCCCATGGATGGAGCTTCGCTTGTTTGTGTGGCCCAGTTTCTGACATGCCATGGACCATTAACTGGGGGTCCATTAACTGGGAGTTGGGGGGCCCTGGTTTAACCTGTGGTTAGAATGGTTAGAATGCAGTGGTTAGAATGTAATACTGCAGGCTACCTCTGTTGACTTCTGGCTTCCAACACTTTGGCAGTTTGAGTCTCATTGGGTCGAGGTTGACTCAGCCTTCCACCCTTCTGAGGTCAGTAAAGAAAATGTTTTCTTCCTCAAGAAAAAAAACATAATCCAATTCCCTTTTGAAAAAGCACATTTGAAACAATTATGACTTGGATGATTGAGAATTTCCATAGATATTTGTCCACACCTACATTTATTGATTGATTTTTGATTCAGTAAGGTGTATTTTTTTCTTATTTTATGATAACTACTTTGGATGCTTGAAAAGACAATATGTAATATTAACTAATTAATAACAAATGTGGATTTAGATTACTATCATTATACAATGTCATATGAGATATGGCTTTACAATCATGCTACTTAATGACAGCAATTTAGATCACAATTGCTATTGTAAACTGACACTAGATGTAAAGGTAAAGGTAAAGGTTCCCCCGCACATGCGTGCTAGTCATTTTCAACTCTAGGGGCCGGTGCTCATCTCCGTTTCAAAGCTGAAGAGCCAGCGCTTGTCCGAGGACATCTTCGTGGTCATGTGACCGGCATGACTAGACGCCAAAGGCGCACGGAACGCTAGATGTATGACTATTAAAAATAATATCAGAAAAATGGGATTTACAAAGTAGATATATTCTCTTCTGTAGTGAGGGTGCTTACTTTGAAGTCAGACAAATTGAGGATCACTTTGTATTGCTTACACAGAAGGAAGAAATTTATGAATGAAATAAAAAAAGGATACAAGGATTGCAAAATTCTAAAATATCCTGAAAATGAATAGTATCAGTCAACAAAGGTTTTGATCTTTAATTTTTGTCATTCTAACTTCCTTATCCATTCTTTGAATATCAGTAGTAGCAACATCTATGTAATAAATGACTATGCCTCTTGAGAAAGCCTCGATGTACTCTACTACTTTACTCAAGTGAAACCTTCTGCTTTCCACATTCTATTTACAAATATTGAGGTAATTTAAATTTTGGTTCCTCTTTTTTTACTTTCTCTTTGTAATCACAATTTTTTTTTCTTTCTCTTCTCTTGCAATATTAAACATTCAACAGTTTAAAAACAGGGAGGAAAGACACATAAATGAAAGACAGAAAAAGCATAAAGAGATGGAAAACTTAGAAGAATTTAAGAAGTTTCATGCTCTACTTTATGGTACCCAAGGGCGCTCATCTGATTCAAACTGATGGAATGGAGTCTTGAAGCATAACTAGGAGGGATTGCTTGAGATAAATGCTCTGGCAATACCATATTTAAATATGGATAAAATTGAGTTTCCAGAATTCCTCCATTTGTTTATTATCAAAATAAATAATATCTTCTTGTACCCTTGTTTCCTTTGTCAATATTCAGTCTCTTTTGAAAATCCATGCAATAATGATTAAAAATTATAGTCCTATACACATAGTGCAATTTATATCAATTTAAAAGAGAGGAAGTTATGCTTTAGATTTGCAGTCTAAAAAGACAAGACACAGGATGAGGAAGGAAATGGTAAGTCTTCAAGAGATGGTAAAGTATTAATTAGGATTTGTAAACAGTCTGGGCCAAGATTATTTTCCCATGGTTACTATTTTTATTTAAATAACTATCAAGTGCTCTTTAGTGTCTGAGTCAATGGATAAGGCCAGAATGTGCTATGCCTCAGGTCTCTGGTCCAGCTCTAGTCAGAGTTAAATATTCTGTCTGTCAGGGAGAAACCAAGCCAGCTTCTGATCTGACAAGATTCATGTCCAACACAATGTTTTCATTTTCACTTATCTGAATATTTATAAGGACAAATCTTCTTTATATTCATCAGGCTGGGATATCTATTCTTTCTTGATAAAGTTATAAACAGCTTAGAGTCACTGAATAACTAGGTATAAAATGCTGGTGCTGGTCAAGTGCTATGCTAAGCGAAATTGTGTTTGCTTGTTTGGGACTTAATACAGAGTCCTAAATGCTGTGATGTGTAAACCTATAGTTTTTGCTTAAATATGATGTGTAACTCCAAGTATTCACATAATCTCTAAATTTTGATGCTAGGATTGGAATTACTAACCTAGGAGAGTGATATTAATTCCACTGAATTCTGCCTAGGAAACTACTATAGGAACTGCTGCTGGCAGTTGAGAAAGTTATATGAATCCAAATTAATTCCACAAAACATAATTAAATTAATCATCGAAGTTGCAAAAATGTAGTCTCAAAAATGCATGTAAATGTAGTCCATTTTAAACTTAAAATATATTCAACTCATGGATGAAACTGTCTGTAGAATGATGTGATTATAGATCAGAAATATGAATGGTTCTCTGCTTCATGCTTGTCTTTTTTCTTTTACTCCTCTGTGTGTGCTAGAAACAGATTTTTGCTATTCCAACATGATTCATATCCTACAGTTTATAAAGTACAAGCTATCTCTTTTGCCAGCTAAAAGTGAGCCATTTCTTGGCATAGCATTAAAAAAAGTTCAGCATGTTCTCTTAAATGATTCATCATTTTCAGTTAAAAAAAGATAAGTTTCTAATCCCGGAAGATATATAAACATATTAGTAAGGCCAACAGAACTCAGCCAAATATTACAATAATCAGTAAGACTAACCCAGAAACTCTGATTCAGAATTGTTTAAATCATTCCTGGCTAGGAAAGGAGGACAAAATAATCTCATTGAAATTACTGTAAATTGAGAACAAGCTTTTCTGAACGAGACTCGGAAAACAGAGAAAAGTTGAATGGACAACAGATTAGTGACAAAATACCCTAAAGAAAGAGAACATGGACCTTAAGAAATGAAGACATGATGACAGAATGGAAGGTCTCAATAATTTTTATATAGCTAATTATACCTCATTTAAAGGAAAAAAAACCCCCTACAAGTGATCTTTTATTTACGACTATAATGGAGCTTGCGAAGTGGTGATGGCTGTTAAACAAAATGCCCTCGCTTAATGACCACCACTTCCTACTCTCACTCATGTGTTGTTAAATGAATGTGCAATATTAAGTGGAGCATGGGGTGCCTCATGGATGGGAGAGATCCTGAGAGGTCTCACATAGGCCTAGGGCCATTTTCCATGGGCCTCCCAAGCCCTCCCCCACCCCAACACCCCCCATGCTCTGCTTCCCACTTCTTGGAGTCTCACAGCCCTTGGGCCTGCTTTTCCATCACTTCCTCTACTGGGTCCCTGAAGGCCTCTCCCCACAACTCTAGTGGGTCTCCACAGGTCTTTTCTCTCCCATTGGGTCCATGCAGGGCCTGGGTGTCTTCCTCATCCCCTATTGTGTACTTATCTTTTGAAGATTTCCAGAGCTTTGGAAATCTTTAGAACATATCCCTTTGTTGGGTGACTGATGTAATCCCAGGATGATGCCCACTTGTGGGATGATATGGCTCTCACTTTTCAAAGTTTCTCAAGTTTCTTGAGTTGTTTTCTCCTTGAGGAGTCTCATCCATGGAATCCTTCTCAGTCTCTTGCTAATTTTATTGTAATCATCTCTCTTGAAGTCCAAGTTTGACTTTGTTTTATTGCTTGTGCTTGCATAAT
The DNA here is from genome assembly GCF_947247035.1 of Vipera ursinii. NCBI lineage: Eukaryota > Metazoa > Chordata > Lepidosauria > Squamata > Viperidae > Vipera > Vipera ursinii. The sequence continues at coordinate 91,270,963 of NC_139517.1, forward strand.
GTTGAATTCCAATATTGTATGGTCACTCCCTTGCCTCCCTCTGCCCTCCCCATTAGGTTCCTATAATTTCAACACCTCCTATCATCTCTCTTACTGAGAATTAAGTCCAGTGTTGCTGACCCTCTAGTTTCCTTTTCTATATTTTGGAAGACAAAGTTATCTTCTAGGTTGACACCAAATTGGTTGACACCAGTTGACACCAAACTGGCAGGAGTAGCCAATACCCCAGAAGACAAACTCAGGATCCAAAAAGATTTTGATGGGCCCTGTCCAACAAAATGAATTTCAATGTGGAGAAAAGCAAAGTTTTACATTTAGGCAGGAAAAATCAAAGGTACAAGTACAGACTGGGCAAGACCTGGCTCAAAAACAGTAACTGTGAGAGGGATCTTGGAGTCCTAGCAGATGATCATTTAACCATGAGCCAGCAGTGTGCAGCAGGAGCAGTCAAAAAAGCTAATACAATCCTGGGTTGTATAAACAGAGGCATAAAATCAAGATCACACGAAGTATTCGTACCGCTTTATAAAACCCTAGTAAGACCACACCTCGAATACTGCAACCAATTTTGTTCACCATATTACAAGAAAGATGTTGAGAGTTTGGAAAAAAATCAGAGAACAGCAACTAAGATGATCAAAGGCCTGGAGAGTAAAACATACAAAGAACGGCTGCAGGACTTGGGTTTGGCTAGTCTAAAGAAAAGAAGAAATAGGGGAGATATGATAGCAGTATTCCAGTATTTGAGGGGCTGGCACAAAGAAGAGTAGGTCACGTTATTCACTAAAGCACCAAAGGGCAGGACAAGAAACAATGGTTGGAAACTGAACAAAGAGAAAAGCAACCTGGAATTAAGGAGAAACTTCCTGACAGTAAAGATAATTAACCAGTGGAACAGCTTGCCTCCAGAAATCGTGGTTTCTCCATCACTGGAAATTTTTAAGAGGAGGCTGAGATGGTATAGGTTCTCCTGCTTCAGCAGGGGGCTAGACTAAAAAACCTCCAAGGTCCCTTCCAGCTCCATTCTATTCTAAAGTTTGTCAGGAATCTGTTTGTTCTTCCAGTAGATGCAGAGTTGAACCCAGTTGATATTAGAGTAGTTAAAATCCCCATTACTATTGTGGTGTGTGTTATGTCGTGAGTTCTGGTGAGCAGGAATGAAGACACATGGTTTGGTACAGAGAAACTCATTCTTTATTTCTTGATGGAACTGTACTTAGGCTTGGGCTGCTTCCAGCCCCAATATATAGCCAAGCCCTATGGTAGCAGCCAATAAGATTGAACCCGCGCTTGCCGCCTTAGGCTGACCAATTGCAGGCCCGGAGATGCACGTGGTGTGATACCCAAAAGCCCAGTACATAACACCACTCCCTCCTAAGATCAAGCTATAAGCCCCTTAACAAACTTGACAACAGACAAGACGTATGAATCACTCCCACAACCAAAATACAAAATAACGAAATAATAATAAAAAAATAATGCTTATGAATTCATGGTGGCTAGAATGACATTACGCAACCTTTACAGAAGTGCCATTGCAGTAGGACTACAATAAGATTAAACAACGGCTAAATGGCTAGCCAATGCAGTAAGTACTACAAGAGATTAAACAATGTCTGAATGAACATGCTTACAGGCAGTTTCAAAATGCCCCAATTTCTATAGGTAGTGGTACAATTGTCACACACTATACATCACTTTATTTTACAATATAGTCTGTAAGATATACTGGAGGTTTGTGTGGCCTGGAGGAATGCCTTGCAGTTCCTCTCACTTTGTGGTCTACCAGCTTACCCGGTGGGCTGGGTAGACCCATGTCCCCATGTGCTCCATTGTCCAGGGGAATTGAAATGCTCTGGCTGGCCTCACCAGGTTGGCCCACCCCAGAGTCAGTCTGTTCTGCAGAGTAGGCATAGCGGTTGCTGAGATTTGGCTGGCTCACCTGGTCAGGGGTTCCATGTTGCATTTCTGAGCTTCCAGGTTCTTCCTCAGAATCAACTTCTGCTGAGAAGGGGAAACCCTGGTGGTTCTGGTGTGGGCTGGCTTGGGTGCCAGTTTGAGGACTTCGGGAGGGACCTATGCCACAGTCCTCTCTTAGTGACCATTCTGGAAACCTCTTTCTAAGCTGGTCAATGTGTCTTCTGACCAGTCGCCCTCCCTCCAACCCCACTTCGTAAGATAGGGGTCTGGATGCCTTGGTCACCTGACCAGAAACCCATACATTTCCTGGCCCATAGTTTCTGGCCCAAACCCAATCACCCATTTGCAGCCCCCTAGAGGGTTTTGGTCTAGAGGCTTCTGATGCCACTCTGTCTAGATGCAACCTGTCCAGTTCAGTAATTAAACGTCTTCCCCAACGAAGCTCAGCAGGACTTTTACCTGTAGGAGTGCAGGGTGTAGAATGCTGGCAGAGCAAAAAATCTGCCAATCTGTGATGCCAGTCACCTGTGATTATATGTTTGAGCCCCTCCTTTGTTGTCCTCACCATGCGTTCGGCTTGTCCATTCGAAGAGGGATGAAATGGTGCAGACGTAGCATGTCTGATGAGGTTATCTCTAAGAAAAGCCTGAAACTCAGCAGTAGTGAATTGAGCCCCATTATCAGAAACTAAAACGTCAGGCAACCCATGTGTTGCAAAGAGTTTTCTCAGCACATGGATGGTCCTAGTAGTAGTCATATTAGGGACTGGAACTACTTCCAGCCATTTTGAGTGGCTATCCACTACAATTAGGAAAAGTTCTCCTTGAAAAGGCCCAGCGTAGTCTATGTGAACCCTGGAGCAGGGGGTGTGTGTTTCCTCCCACCTGTAAACTGGGGCCTGAGGCATTTCAGGCCTAGATTGCTGGCAAGTATAGCAACCATGAACTTGATCCTCTACAGCCTTATCCAGCAGACCTCATGACTGTTTGCGAGGAATATGCGGATGTTTTTGAGTCAAACCTGGGAACGTACACTGGCCCGCCAATTTCATTTAAGTTAGATCCTAATATTGTGCCAATTAGGATTAAGCCTTGCAGGGTCCCCTTTGCCCTAAAGCACAAAATCAATTCTGAAATTGATAAGTTAATAGAACAGGGCGTATTAGAGCCTGTTGATGGGGGAGAGTGGGAAACTCCTATTGTCACCCCCTTGAAATCCAACGGGAAGTTTGCATTTGTGCAGATTATAAATGCACACTGTTTGTTTTCTACATAACCTCTTTTGTGTCTGAATACCCCTTCTTGCTTACCACTTGTTTGATTAGAGCACATGGTATAGCACAAATGATCAAAAGCCTAATTTTTCTTAATAACAACCTTAATATTCTTAACCACACAAATATCTATGTTAGAAACTCTGATAACCTTATTAATTTAGATTACTGGGGACCGAAATGTTCTGTATCAATTCACTCTCTGTCCCCATTATTCAGTATAAATGTTTCTCCAGAAAACACTTGAATTTAGTATACTAAGTAACTTTGTCTCTTTCTGTGATAGATGTAAACCATCCATTTTGTACAGTTTTTCATCAGATCAACTGTAAGCATCATGGCTAACATAACCAAATCCTTATGCTTTATATCCTTTAACTGCACATTGAACTCTGCTCTATGCTGACCTTTTCCTTTTTGCTCCTTATATATAGGTAAAACTTCTGGAAAATTAATACTACAGCCTGTTCTGCTATGTTCCTACCCTGAGCTTTGGAAATCCTTCTGCACAGAAAATACATCTTTTTCAGACAGGTTATTAGGGCTAAGATGCACAATAATATCAACGTCATTATCCTTACTACCATTCTTGACTATCTTAACAATGTACCTCTTTTCTCTGCTGGCAGTAGCACCAGGCAGACACCTCACTTCTTTCAAGATCTCCACATCCTTTCCTAAATTCTTACAACTAAGTCACCAACCAGAAGATGGCTTATCTTTTTAGATACCTTGTTCACCTCACTTGACTGATTTGCAATACCTGATTCACACCTTCCCTTATACCATTTTCCTCATGGACCACAATGCCCCGCTCACTTGAGTCATCACTGTCATTAGAAACAGCTGAACCTGCCTCCTTAGTATCCCTATTAAGTTTAACAAGGGCACTGTATCTATTATGCAGGGACACACTTTCTCATTTTCTTTTCCCCCCTAAACTCTGGTGTGAATATTTTTTCTCATATGGGCATCATTTTATATACGATTAGGATTAAGATGAATAAGGGCCTGGAGACAAAAAAATATATGAAGAACAGTTGCAGAAATTGGGTATGGCTAGTCTAGAGAAAAGAAGGACTAGGGGGAACATAATAGCAGTACCCTCATATCTGAGGTGCTGCCACAAAGAGGACGGGAATCAACTTATTTTCTAAAGCACCAAAAGGCAAGACAGGAAACAATGGATGGAAACTAATCAAGGAGAGAAGCAACCTGGAATTAAGGAGAAACTTCATAACAGTGAGGACAATTAACTAGTGGAACAGCTTGCCTCCAGATGATGTGGGTGCTTCATCACTGGAGGTTTTTAAGAAAAGACTAGACAGCCATTTATATGAAATGTTATAGGTTCTCCTGCTTGAGCAGGGGGTTGGACTAGAACACAGGTCTGCAACCCGCAGCTCCGGAGCCGCATGTGGCTCTTTCAGCTGTCTCCTGCGGCTCCCACTCCTCTGCCATGTGCAGTCCCAAAAAAAAAGTGGGACTAAAAAAGTTCAACCAATCAATTCAAATATGCAGGGTAGGTGCATATCTCGCCTTGGCTCCACTCTTCAAACCCTCTTCTGTGCATGGGCGCATGTACACACATGTGCACACATTTTTTGCGGCTCCCAGTTTTTTCTTTTGTGAGGGAACCGGTTCCGAGTGGCTCTTTCACTGTTTCAGGTTGCTGACCCCTGGACTAGAAGATCTCCAGCTTTAAGGTCTTCTCTCCAGCTCTATTCTGACATATATGTATATGTATGCGTACATGTACATGTATATATGTATATGTATATGTATATGTATATGTATATGTATATGTATGCATATGCATATGCATATGCATATGCGTATATGTATATGTATGTAGGATTTGGAGCAATTTTACTTGAAGGCCAAGACAGTAAGTATTCTGACTCAGAAGAAAACAAAACAATCTTAAGCTTTTACTTGGGCTTAACTGTTTTCCTTTTCTTTTCCACCCAGATTAGTTTGTGTTACCTCTCAGAGACAAGACCAATATGTCTCAGGACTTCATATTTCCATCCCACAATTTTTTGGATGATGAGGCAAAGACAAAATAAAAGAAAAAGAAATGTATATTAGCTGTGAACTCTGGAAGACTGCTGGATGGCTGAGTATAGATAACTCTTTGCTCCTAGTCTTCAACTTAGGAAGAAAGCAATGGCAAACCATTTCCCAAAATGTTGTTTAGAAAAATGCATGATTTGACAGGTGTCAAGACTCACTTGAAGGGGTTCTCCTACCCTAATTGATGTATACAGTAGATCAATTATAACAAATATCAACAAAACCATAATCCCAGTATTCTTTAAGAATATGTGAAAGAATATAGACCTGGTCTTGTAAATGAGGAAGCAATGAGCAAACTGTTGGGTAGATGGGGGAGGAGGAATTTCAGAAAAGGTTAAACTAATCATAAAGAGGAAAGTGTGAGAAAGAAAAATAATCCTACCTTTATTCTGTTAGGTTAAGACAAGGCAAGGGAAACTCTGACAGGCTTTCAAGATTCAGCTTAGAATAATAAACAGCATTCTTAGAATCACTGCCATGCTTGTTTCTTTACCTTGACTACCTCGAAGAGCTGACAGAATTAAATGAAATTGCATTAGTGAAAAAGCTAGCCATGTAGAAAATAATATGTAGGATGAAAAGTGGTGTGTGCTCTGTGGAAGGAGTAGCTGACATTGGTGACTGTAGCAAATCTATCTGGCCCTGTTTCTGACCTTGTCCCTTTACCTTGTTTATTATAGATGGAAATGAAATTTCTCCTTAACCCTAACACCTTCTAACCAGGAGAAGTGGAGGGGAAGGGATTTTCATTTTTTCCAAAGAGATGTCAATAGATGACGGAGAGACTTTGAATAGTAATGCCAGAACTCTCCTATCAGGAATGAGCAAGTCAAATGGGGATGGCCATTGCACCTTGAGAACAAACAGCAAGTGGAAAACTCCCATTCCAGCTAACTTGTTGACAATAAGCTTTCAACTCTAGAGTCTTTCCCCTCAGCTCTAGATAGGGGAAGTTGAGGAAGGATCAGTGTCCATTTCCATGTAAGAACAAAAAGCCAAGAGGGGAAGACTTCCCATCCCTGTTAAGTCAACATCAATCACCCTTTCTAGTCTAATAGTTTCTTCCCTAAGCTTTGAAAAGGGGAAGGAGATTATGTTCTAGCGCAGGGATCAGCAACCTGAAACAGTGAAAGAGCCACTCGGAACCGGTTCCCTCACAAAAGGAAAAACTGGGAACCGCAAAAAATGTGTGCGCATGCGCGTACATGTACGGATGCGCAGAACAGGGTTTGACTGAAGAGTGGAGCCAAGGCGAGATATGCACCTACCCTGCATATTTGAATTAATTGGTTGAAATTTTTTAGTCCCACTTTTTTTTTTGGACTGCACATGGCAGAGGACTGGGAGCCGCAGGAGACAGCTGAAAGAGCCGCATGTGGCTCCGGAGCCGCGGGTTGCAGACCTGTGTTCTAGGGCAACATCTTCCACTTTTACACTCAAACTAGATGCCCTCTCTTCAAAGTCTGAAAAATCCGTAGGTATTGAATCCTGAATGTAAAATCAGGATGCTTGGCTTTGATACAGTACTGCAAATTGGACTGTTCTAGAAATGAATGGCCAGTTACAACTGCTTCACAGGTTATTTATATGTTTGGATTGTATTTCTAATGAACCAGGCATTCCTATCTGGGTCTCTTCTGCTGGAAATCAGAAATACATTTATCACAAATTTCTTAATTTCCTCCTAGTAAGGTGAATAGGAGCAACAGAGTGAAGGTACACAAGAGAAAGGAGCCTTTTTAGTATCATGAAGGAGAGGTAAAACATTGGGTGCATCTTTATTGTACCAGAAAGCTATGGCTGAGAAAGTGTCAGTAGGAGAGACACAGATAAACTTCCAGGTAGCTTTAATGACTCGCTAAAATAATACAAATGAACAGTTGTCTGCAGGAGTATAAATCTTTGCATTTCCCACCATCCTGTCAGACCTGAAGAACTTCTTGGATGAGAAGCAAAACGTCTTCAAAGAAAAACCAAGTCCAGTTGCCTCGTGAAAAAGCATCTTTGGGATATCAGTAGAAGAAATTGTCTGATGATCTTGGTATCCAGATTTTTAGATGGTGTCGTAAAAGGAAAAAAATCTAGTAAGAAGCCAGAGTCCAAGTCAGAGGTTCCTCAGGAAAGGTTGTTGGAAGTCCAGGCAAATTCCAATTGTTTCTTGAGTAGTTACTATCTTCATTGGAATTCCTGGAGAAAGTGGAACATTACTGGTAACTGCATAACAACTAAAATAGTATCTTGTGAGTAGAAAAATGAACCAAGTTATTCTAAAAGCAGAAATAGCCATAAGCAGAAAGTCAAGCCAATTGCTTTGATGATAGTTTATAATATTATTCCAGGATAGTATTTGCACGGTTTGTCCTCCCATTAGTATCAGCCTGAGAAAAGATGTTTATCATTGAAAAACTGTCCCCCCCCCCCAAATCTAGTCCTGTCATAATTGTTTAATTGGACAGATATTGATTCTAGAAAATGTGGTGGATAAATATGTGAGACATCTCAGGATAGAAAGAAAACTACAAGTGGGTTTGAAATTAACTATTTTAAAGAAAAGGCTAACCATAATCCAGAGAGCATCCAGGCTCTTGACAGACTTTTGTTGACCTCTGGTTTTGATAAAGTTGCAAGTATAATTTATATGTTCCAGTTCCTTTGAAAGATCAAATAAGGCAACGTATAGCTGTATTTTATTCTTTTATTCTTTTTCTCTTTTATTCTTTTTCTCTATGTCAAAACAAACATTATAACTTAACAGTTATAATGTTAAAACAATTATTGGGCTTGCATAACAAAGCTAATTACATTTTAGCTTACCTAACATCGTCTATGTTTATTTGGACATTTTTGTAACATGCTCTGATTTGCAGAGTCTGGGCATAACAAAGCACATTAAAACTAAAAAAAATAGCAATATATACAATAATAAAAATAATCAAGATGAGCACCAGAAACATTCAGTAATTGTTACAAGCAGAAAGGACTACTGTTGTTTTTAGCATCTTTATGAAATATCTGAAGGAAAGAGATCATAAAGACTTTTAGAACATGGATATTCCAAAATATAGGACTACCACAGAGAAGGCTCACATAGAGCAGGAATTCTAAATATAATGAAATGTAAACTTGGCCCCGCAATAAACAAACTATTAAGGGAATAGGAGGTCAGGAAAAATTACTCAATCCTGGGAAAGCACTGTGTATAAAAAAGAAGGGCTCAGATGGTATTTTATTGAGTCTATGAGGCTTTAGTTAAAACCAGAATGAAGCTGACTTTTTTTTTTTGCTGTATTGGGTGCTCCATTTCTTTATTATATTTGCTTCACAATAACCCGTTTCTCAGATGCAAAAAAAGAGATAATTGCTCAGTGTCCACGTACTAACTAGTTAGGGCAGGGGTATCAAACTGCCGGCCCACAGGATGGATGAATAATAATAATAATAATAATAATAATAATAATAATAATAATAATAATAATAATAATAATAATAATAATAATTTGGAAGGGACCTTGGAGGTCATCTAGTCCAACCCCCTGCTCAGGCAGGAAACCTTATACCATTTCAGGCAAATGGCTGTCCAGTCTCTTCTTAAAAACCTCCAGTGTTGGAGCATTCACCATCTCTGGAGGCAGGTTGTTCCACTGGTTAATTGTTCTAACCGTCAGGAAGTTTCTCCTTAGTTCTAGGTTGCTTCTCTCTTTGACTAGTTTCCATCTGTTGCTTCTTGTCCTGCTTTTCATGCGGAAGCCATGCCCTCCCCATTGCTGGCAATGGCAAAACCGCTTATCAAGTAAGAATATTGCTGCCTATATTTAGTTCTGCTGGTTCAGTATTGATAGTTTCTGCTTAATGACAGGTTGCTGACCATTCAAAGTTATGTTGGACCTCCCCAGAGCTACTTACTACTATTTTTAAAGTTCTGATTATGCATGTGTACACACACACACACACACACACACACACACACACACACACACCATGATCATATGATTCCACTTTGGGTACTTGGCAACTAGCTTACATTTACTGCATTTTTAATGGTTTTTGTAGTTTACGGCATTTGCAGCAAAAATGCCCTTTGATAAACACAAGTTTGTTTAATGATCCTGGAGTTTTCTTAACAATAGTTGCAAAAATGGTCATAAAACCAGGCATGGTCACATAGTGTCCTACTTAATGACCACCATGCTTTACAACCATAATTCTGGACTCAGTTATGGTCATAAATCAAGGGCTACTTGTAGTGTATTAGAGTAGTGAAATTCTGAGAGTTGAAGTCTATGCAAAGTTGTTGAGTTGGAGAAACACTGCATAAGGCTATGATTGTTAGAGTTAAGTGAATATTCCTGTGATCCATCCTGTTATCTTGGGCTGTCTGTATATTTTGTGAAGATTGCAGATGCACTGGAGATGGTTCTGGAAGTTTCAGTAAAGCAACTGGCAGAAGAAAACCTATTCCTGACCTAATGTCTTTTTAGGAGAAAATTTCCTTTGAAGGGGATGGGAAAAAGAACATTAAAAAAACAGTCAAAGGAAAAATAACACCAAACCTAAAAGCATGTCTTAAGCATCTCTGCAGTTTCTGTGATTCTTAGGTCTTCAATTTATTATTCCTTTTGTGCTACCTTTGAGAAAATTGGTGGGAAATACTGGCTAAGCTTGAAGTTCAGCTTTTTTGTAGCATGCCCCAAAGTATCATACTGACAACTTGGGGAGTAATTATGCATGAATAATGTTTGACTCTAAAAGAAAATGAATACGGACAGTTGATGAATCCATGCAGTTTTGGTTTCCCCCTGAAATCAATATTTTAAAGACAAATTCTAAAACAAATTGTAGTTATACCCCTAAATCTGAATATTCCTCCATATACAGATTCCAATATAAGAGAAGCTACATTAGTGTAAAAGAAATTCATAACCCAGCTCATATTTAAAGCAATAATTACTCACATCAATGTAACAAACTATTCCTCTCACCATTCTTGACAAACCTTATGCCTGATTCATAATTCACAGTATGATTCCCATTTAGTAAATCTCTTCCCATTTGTTCTATGTTCAAAATTCTGGTAGATAATTCAAAGTACATAACTGAGATGAACTATTGTCACTGCTAATGATCTGCAGCCACCTTCTGGGAGAATCTATTGCAGCAATTTTTAAAAGAAATGGATGAAACCCAAATTGATCATTTTTAGCAGGGCCTTTAAACACAAGGCAAGACTTTCTTGAGTCAAACTGAATGTCTAGAGATTTTGGTAATGCGGTAGACCCTTGTAGGAAATATGTTCATCTTTTTACTCTGGATCACGGCCCTGGAAATTCCTGGTGATCTTTCACACAAATATTAACTAAGTCAAGTCATGTTTGGTTCTTTGGGGTTTACTCAAGGCCAGCTGTGTGCTGCTGCTGCTACGTACCTCAGCTGTGACCATCTACATTCTACAGTCATTTAATATGTCTGAACACAGATTGGTAGGAAAAGCTTTCTGACCGTAATGGCAGAGTTCTCTGTAACTGGTTTCTTGAGATGCTAATAGGAAAAAAAGCCTTGTCGTTACCATACTGATTGTGTATTGATTATATTGTACATAGTGTAGTATAAATAAATGTGTATTTATGCTTTTCTGTATGAAAATCCAATTTTTCTGAAATTGGATAAAAGATCAATTTCTATAAAAATGTCAGAGAAGTACATTTGGCCTTATCCTTGCTAGAACAGACTGAGCTATCCGAGGTCAAGTGTGATAGGCACTTTTGCCTCCTTTGGCTACAAATATCCAGCAAGCCTAGCATCTTATTTTTCTACATAGGAATGTATGACTTCGTTTAGTCAAGTCAGTAAAAAGTCCAAGGCACTGCTAGGATGAGACCAAAACCTTTTCTGGTTCCAAATGGCCTGCAACGTTTTGTGTAAAGGCACAACTTCCCCTCAAATTTGTGATTTCTGGTTCCAAATGGCCTTCAACATTTTGTGTAAAGGCACAAATTCCCCTCAAATTTATGATCTAGATTTGAAGAAAGACAATCCATATTTCAAAGACCTCCTTCAGATCTTAGTCTTAAAATATTGGGACAATATTGGGACTTAGTACTGTGTTTCTCAACTTTGGCAGCATTAAGATTCATGGACTTCAACTCCCTGAATCCCCCAGTTAATATGATGACTAGGGAATTCTGGGAGCTGAAATCTACACAGAAAAGTGCCACGTTTGAGAAAACCTGCTTTAGTGGAGGGAAACATAACTTAATTTGGAAAGGAGACATATCTACATACACAAAGAGATGCCCAAGCATATTATAAAAAGGTAAAGGTTCCCCCGCACATGCGTGCTAGTCGTTTCCAACTCTAGGGGCCGGTGCTCATCTCTGTTTCAAAGCCGAGGAGCCAGCACTTGTCCGAGGATGTCTCCATGGTCATGTGGCTGGCATGACTAGGTGCCAAAGGCGCACGGAACGCTGTTACCTTCGCACCGTAGTGGTCCCTATTTTTCTACTTGCATTTTTACATGCTTTCGAACTGCTAGGTTGGCAGAAGCTGGGACAAGTAACAGCTGGGACAAGTAACTGTTATGCGGCACTCAGGATTCGACCCGCTAAACTGCCAACCTTCTGATCGACAAGCTCAGCGTTCTAACCCACTGAGCCACCACGTCCCTTAAGCATATTATATTCTTGTCTATCTATTCACAGTCAAAGAGAAATCCGATAGATTTGGATGGCATCAACCTGGGAAAGATTCCTTCATGCAAAACATGAAGACATTATACAAGTTATGACTAAGACATTTTGGTAATTCCCAAATGAAATCCTTGGCAATTCTCAGTTAAGGGATGCCCAAAGACTGCATTAGGGGATTGCCCAGGGAAAGCTCTCAGACACCCTGCCACATATTATACATCTATTCATACTTTTTGGTGGTTGGTTAGAATGAATGAATGAATGTATTTATTTATTTCTTTATCCTATTTCTAAACTGTCCATCTCTCTCAGGTGGAACTTTTGTATTAGTATGATAAAAGGAATGGGCAGAGTAGGAAATTCCATTTAATAAAGTCCTGCATTTATTTTTAATTTAAAAAAGAGGTATAGTATAATGATTGCAGAATTGGGAAACCTACTTTGATTAAAGGTAAAGGTAAAGGTTCCCCCGCACATGCGTGCTAGTCGTTTCTGACTCTAGGGGCCAGTGCTCATCTCCGTTTCAAAGCCGAAGAGCCAGCGCTTGTCCGAGGACGTCTCCGTGGTCACGTGGCCGGCATGACTAGACGCCAAAGGCGCACAGAACGCTGTTACCTTCCCACCATAGTGGTCCCTATTTTTCTACTTGCATTTTTACGTGCTTTCGAACTGCTAGGTTGGCAGAAGCTGGGACGAGTAACAGGCGCTCACTCTGCTACGCGGCACTCGGGATTCGACCCGCCAAACTGCCGACCTTCTGATCGACAAGCTCAGCATCCTAACCCACTGAGCCACCGTGTCCCTCACCTACTTTGATTACAACATGGTAAAAGTAAAGTTAATCCTTCTTAACGTTCATGATTTAACTCCCTTACCCACTTTGAAAGCTGCTGTTTGCCACAAGAGAGAAAAATTATCCCAATAAGAAAATAAGATGAAAATGGGCATGTTTAATAAAATGATTTTCATTAAAAGATTTTACATAGACAAGAAATAAAATCAAAGAAAAATATAGTAAAGAAAAAAAAGAACAAAGAAAAACAAAACAAAGAAAATCCTCCAATTATCCTCTTGGCAGCTATACATATAATTTTAATCAATTCTCTTTCTCTAAGGGTTCATAATTCCCTTCTTTCTATAACTTATTCTTTCTATTAAACAAAACTATTAGTCACAAATATATATTTCTTATAAAAAAAGAGGCCTCCAGTCACTGAAAGCTCAATACTGATCTTCCTTTAGTCAAAGAAGTAACTTTTCAGCAAATTTTGCTAATTTCACCAACTCTTCCTCTAGGTGAGTAATTTCTATCTTTATGTGTATAGTAACCTCACTGCAGTAATCACTGAAATAATCTTCCATGGCTCTTTTCTAACTGTTAAATAAACAGTTTCAAATCCAGTAAATCCAGTTCTACTCTTTCCTTTGCATCTTGTAACATTGTATATTTAATGTGTTTTTTCCTCTTTTCTGCACAAATTTACACACATCTTTTCGCCATTGCTTAAATGGTACATCAGTTGTCAAAACATTAATCTAGGCAAAACATTCAATTTTGTCACAGAAATTCTCCCCAATAGTGTCAGTTTTAATTTCTCCCATTTTAACATATTTTAAATAGTTTAAAAATTATTTTAAAATAACGTATAATTCAGATTTGTCATAATAAAGCCCCAATATTTTTTTCCTCGATCTTAAAACCAGCTTTCTCCATCAGTTCTACTTGATCTTTCATTTTTCATTTTTCATTATTTATTAACATTTTTGTCTTATAATTAATCTTAAAATCTGATCGTTTACCATAGTCCTTTAACTTTCTGATTAATATATCTATTCTTTCTCTCTAATGGATCCATGTGCAGATGCCCTTAAAACCTATCGTTTTTTTCTTAAATCTTCACTCGCATGAATCTTTCACCTTGTGTTATGTTTCTATTCATTTCCTCTGGAAAGAGTGGGCATCCTTGGTTTGTCCTTTTTTTGAATCTCATAGGTTTTGTTAGTTTTCCATCAACAATTATTTATATTTGCACTATACATCGATCTTACCCATTAAAAACAATGTCTTTGAGTTTTATATGTTCCAGAACTCTAAATAAGAAAATCCAAATCAAATTATCAGAGGCTTTCTCTTCCTCTAAGTTTATCCGACCTTCGCTCCTTCCGACGTGATCTAAAAACCTATTTGTTTGAACAAGCCGGCCTGGTCTGATGGGTTTGGGGTTTTAATTATTGTTTTTAAGTAATTTATTTATTGTATTTGGGCACTATGGTTTAATCTGTTTTTAATTTTTGTATTTTGGTATTTTGGTATTTATTGCCCTGTTCACTGCCCTGAGTCCTTCGGGAGAAGAGCGGTATACAAATTAAATAAATAAAATAAATAAATAAATAAATAAATAAATAAATAAATAAATAAATAAAATAAACAAATAAATAAATCCATTCAGCTTGTTTTTCATTAGGTTGCTCCCAATACTCCAGAATATCTAACATACTTCTAATATTATCTTCTAGTTGTCTTTTAGATTAAAACCCACATTGATCTTCATGAATCAAGTCATGTAATCACTAAAATTATTTTCACCCTTTCAGCCCAAATCTTTGTTTACCATGGGCCTCTTCAGAAATCAATGCTAAATGCTACCTCTTTCCAGCTATCAGGAATGTTTTCACTCTGTAAAATAATATTCATTCTTTGTTGTAAAGTTTATAAAATTACCTTCTCAAAACATTTATAGTAAAAACATGGCAGACTCTATGGATCAGGTGCCTTTCTTGATTTAGTGTTTTCAATAATTTCACAAACTTCTCTTATTGTTATAAATTCATTCAAAATTTGTATTTGATTCTCTGTGATCTTGAATTCTGTTTATAAAATATTTATCCACTTTTACCAAGGAAATGTCTTGATCTTCAAATAAAGAAAAATAATACTGGTGAAACTCTTTTCACATATTTGCATTATTTATTATTACAGTATTTCTTTTTGTAACTTTAATATTACATTCTTTTTCTTTTCACAGCTTAATATGCCAACCATTTCACCAGTTTATTTATAAAATCAAAATTACTTTGTTTTTCATAATTCATTTTTATTTCCATCCCTCTCACTGTTAATATAGATCAGGTGTGCCAAACTGCCAGCCTGCAGGCCAGTTGCATCAGAGCAAAATTGCGTCCACCCCATTGCCGACAATGGAAAAAAAGTTGCGATATGTTGTGACATGTCACGTGATGTTGCGAGTTTGACACCCCTGATATTGGTCATTGCTTCTGTAGAAAGTTAATTTGGTGGGTAATAATTGTCCTCTCTGGGGAATTTAAAAACTCTTCTTCTTTATTGCATCCAAAACCACTTGCATTTTCTCTTCCTTTTTCTTTTTAAATTCAGTGTTAAGTTGTGAAGCAATCATCCCCAAAGGAACTGCTAATAATCAGGTCTTTCTGTCTGTCTTCTCAGACCATCAGCCCACTGGCCAAAATACACTAACACAGGTGTCTTCAAACTTGGCCCTTTTATGACTTGTGGACTTCAACTCTCAGAATTCCTCAGCCAGGCATGCTGGCTGAGGAATTCTGGGAGTTGAAGTCCACAAGTCATAAAAGGGCCAAGTTTGAAGACACCTCCACTAACACTTCTTGTGGAACTTATGAGATTTTTATTGAAGTAATAGTTTTCTCTAGTCAGAAATGATGAATCAGGAAACTGCAGCTGGATCGGGGAACACAGCCACATCTGAACTCTGTCCTGGATTAGGACTGTCACCACTCATGGCAGTAGCAATGTCCTCCACAGGCCAGAATGCCACAGTTCTTCTCTCCCTCAGACTTTTCTTTTCCTGTCTTTTTCCAGTTCCCCCTTCAGGGCTGTCTCTTCCTTTTTCCTCACTGAGCTTCTGGGACCTGTAGTTTTGCTTCCCTGCACATTGATCCCAATTTCCTCCTCTCTAGACTACATCTCTTTCTAAATCCTCTCAGTCCTCCCCCTGATCTTCATTCAAGGGGTGAGGTTCCATCCACCAGCTGATCAGGGAGAACCAGCTAACTGACCTACCAAAGATTGGCTGTTTGCAGTCCATCACAGAAATTCTTATCCTGATGGAAGGGCTGAGTAGCTCAGAAAGAAGAGAAACATCACCAGCATCTCTAAGTCTTTGCGTAATTTGCAGGATGAAACCACTTCTGATAAAGTATTTATTTATTTATTTAGTTACATTTATATACCGCCCTTTCCCTGAGGACTCAGGGCGGTTTACAGGGAATTAAAAAATCCAACATACAAAAGTTAAAAACCAAATTAAAAAATATTAAATTGACCCTGTACTCTTAAAAACCCCAATTAAAAATTTCTCCTCAGCCTGGGCCCTATCCCTGGGTGTCACCCGCCGGCAATCTCTCACCGGCGGAACCCTGAGCAGACCCTCCCTGTGGGAGTGCACTGGGCGAAGGGCGTTTGATGCCGGCAGCAGGTGTTCCCTCAAATAACCTGGACCCAGGCCATGTAGGGCTTTATAGGTAATAACCAGCACCTTGAATTTCACCCGGAGGGCAACCGGAAGCCAATGCAGCTCGCGGAGTAGAGGTGTTACATGGGAGTATCGGGAAACCCCCATTACAACTCGCACGGCCGCATTCTGCACCAGTTGAAGCCTCCGCGTGGTCTTCAAGGGCAGCCCCATGTAGAGAGCGTTACAGTAGTCCAAACGGGAGGTCACAAGCGCATGAGTAACTGTGCGTAGGGCGTCTCGGTCCAGATAGTAGGGCTATAGTTGTATAACATATCCTCTTACAAAATCATTGCTTGATTGCAAAGCATTCTTCTTTGCCTTTATTAAGGTTATTCTCAAAAAAATATTTTAACTTCTTTTTTCAGTTCTCCACTATTGTTTCCTTTTGCATCAACATTTCATTCAATCTCAAACTAAAAGAACCATTTTCCCCTTTAAATTTAAATTCTGGATTGCTGCAACTGGACTGTTTTTTTGAAGAAGGAGGAGGAGGAGGAGGAGGAGGAGGAGGAGGAGGAGGAGGAGGAGGAGAAGAAGAAGAAGAAGAAGAAGAAGAAGAAGAAGAAGAAGAAGAAGAAGAAGAAGAAGAAGAAGAAGAAGAAGATTGTTTCGCTTCTCATCCAAGAAGCCAGTTGAGATCAGATGATTGATTGCAAGGAAATATGATCCTTCCAACCCCACTTCCAATTCTGTCAAAACTAATCCTTCCATAGCCCCCACCATCTTGCCAGAACCAATGAAGCTTCTTGGATGAGTAGCAAAATGTCTTCTTCATTAGGGAAAAAACAGTCCAGTTGCCTTTTGGAAAAGCACTTTTGAGACATCTCACAAACTAGATATTCTTTAAAAATATCCATGTCTTTTTTAAAAAAAGTATATTTTATGTGTCACCATTTTTATATCTTCATACATTAACAAGTTTAAAATTGTCCATTAAATAAAAAAACATTTTGTAGGTTATCTTGTGTATTTTTACTATTTTTCTCAGAGGTTCCAGCTTTTTAGGAGAAAATCATCCCATTCCAGCATCCAAGGAAACTATAATTTCATAAGAAGATTGAGTAATTTACCCATAGGTTCTTTATAAAATGCTGTTTTATTTCATTTGGGGCAAAAATTCCCAATAACAAAGTTGTAGCCCCTTGTAGATTAATTTCCACCCCAACATATCTGCCATAATCATCAGTCAATAGAAGTTTGGGATATACAGTAATTGAGAATTTATGTACAAAACAACTCAATTTTTTTTCATTCATACTGAAATGAATTCTTCAACCAGATTTTTTTTATTCTTTTAAGCAATTCACATCTTTAATTTTTTTCTTTCTTTTTGAGGAGCATTTGCTCCATTAAACATTTATGATCTATAGTTGCACCAAGATTTTAGAAAAGTCAATATGTATAGTGTCCAATGTATTATCATCTTCAAGGTCCAAAAAATGTAGGTGGGTATACTGAAATTAGGCAGCTGAAAAATAATATTTAGCTTAAGAGATCAATATTCAACCCTATGGACCTCTTTTTGCTTCTGAGTACAAGGAATTTTCAAATTAAGCTTTTTTGTGTAGATCCTTGTCTCCTTTATGAAATGTATTGGAAGGAAATGGGACTCATGGTGCTGGGGTTATGTGGGAAAGCATCAAAGAAGGATTTAATCAGTGGTGGGATTCAATTATGTGAACAACTGATTCTCTGTGTGGATGCCACTTCCGGAAATCCATTCTGCGTCTGGGCAACAAAAAATTAGCTACTGGTTCTGCCGAAGTGGTGCGAACTGGCTGAAGACCACCACTGGATTTAATCCCTCCTCATATATGATCTGCCAGTCATTGTTCAGACTGTTAGCTATTTGGGCTGATTGAGATCTCCAAGCCAAAGTCTGGCTTAAAGACATCTGGGATAAAGAGGACCTTCTCAGTGGGTGCGCCTGCCCTCTGGAACCAGCTGCCCGTGGAGTTGAGGACTGCCCCCGACCTCCGTTCATTCCGCCGGGACCTGAAGACCTGGCTCTTCGAGCTCTCTGGCCCAGGCTGAGAATTTTAATTTTAATTTTAATTGGGGTTTTTATTCTCTCAGGGACTCCTCAAGAAGCCTGCTTTGGACCCGGCTGTTTTAAACAACTATCGTCCAGTCTCCAACCTTCGCTTTCTGGCGAAGGTTGTTGAGAGTGTGGTGGCGCATCAGCTCCCTCTGTTACTGGAGGAAACTGATTATCTGGACCCGTACCAATCGGGCTTCAGGCCCGGACACAGCACGGAGACGGCATTGGTCGCGCTGGTGAATGATCTCTGGAGGGCTAGGGACAGGGGTTGCTCCTCTGTCCTGGTCCTATTAGATCTCTCAGCGGCTTTCGATACCATCGACCATGGTATCCTGCTGCGGCGTCTCAGGGGGTTGGGAGTGGGAGGCACCATTCTACGGTGGTTCTCCTCCTACCTCCAGGGCTGCTCGCAGTCGGTGTTGACAGGAGGGCAGAGATCCGCCCCGAGGTCTCTCATTTGTGGAGTTCCTCAGGGGTCGGTTCTCTCGCCTCTCCTGTTCAACATCTACATGAAGCCGCTGGGCGAGATCATTCGTGGTTTTGGGGTAGGGTATCACCAGTATGCTGATGATACCCAACTCTTTCTTTCCACCCCGAACCAACCCAGTGATGCCCTCTCCGTGATGTCCCGGTGCCTGGAGGCGGTTCAGGTCTGGATGGGGAGAAACAGGCTTCGTCTCAATCCCGCCAAGACTGAGTGGCTGTGCATATCGGCGTCTCGGGTTAACCAAGTTATTCCACCTCTAACGATGGGGGGTGAGGTGTTACCCCCCGTTGATAGGGCTAGCAACTTGGGCGTCCTCCTGGATTCACGGCTCAATTTTGAAGATCACATAGGAGCCATGACCAGGGGGGCTTTTGCACAGGTTCGCCTGGTGCGCCAGTTGCGTCCCTATCTGGACCGAGATGCCCTACGCACAGTCACTCATGCGCTTGTGACCTCCCGTCTGGACTACTGTAACGCTCTCTACATGGGGCTGCCCTTGAAGACCACTCGGAGGCTTCAACTGGTGCAGAATGCGGCCGCGCGAGTTGTAATGGGGGTCTCCCGATAATCCCATGTAACACCTCTACTCCGCGAGCTGCATTGGCTTCCGGTTGCCCTCCGGGTGAAATTCAAGGTGCTGGTTATCACCTATAAAGCCCTACATGGCCTGGGTCCGGGTTATTTGAGGGAACACCTGCTGCCGGCATCAAACGCCCTTCGCCCAGTGCACTCCCACAGGGAGGGTCTGCTCAGGGTTCCGCCGGTGAGAGATTGCCGGCGGGTGACACCCAGGGATAGGGCCTTCTCAGTGGGAGCGCCTGCCCTCTGGAACCAGCTGCCGGTGGAGCTGAGGACTGCCCCCGACCTCCGATCATTCCGCCAGGGCCTGAAGACCTGGCTCTTTGAGCTCCCGGGCCCAGGCTGAGGAGAAAATTTTTAACTGGGGTTTTTAAGAGTACAGGGTGAATTTAATATTTTTTAACTTGGTTTTTAACTTTTGTATGTTTTGATTTTTAATTCCCTGTAAACCGCCCTGAGTCCTCAGGGAAAGGGCGGTATACAAATGTAATAAAATAAATAAATAAATAAATAATCTTTTTAATTGTTTTTAATTTTTGTATTTCTTGTTTTAATTCCCTGTAAACCGCCCTGAGTCCTTCTGGAAAGGGCGGTATACAAATCCAATTAAATAAATAAATAAATATTTTTCCCCTGCATCTGTCCTTTTTTTCACCCCAGGCAGCTGATCCCTGGCCTGAAGAGATAGTAGGTAATAAGAGGACAAGTTCTGACTGATGGTTGCAACATCTTGTTTTCCTGTTAGCTGTTGAAATTGAGAAGACATAGAGAAGGCAGTCTTTCCTGAAAGAGAAATGACAACTCTCCTCCAGCTGCAGTCCAAAACGGAGCATAACTGTTGACAGCGGGATAAGAAAACTCCATGTTGGTTCTATTTTCTGTTGACTAGCAGATGGGAGGAGGGCATTTTATCTAAGCCAAGGGGAAAAACTCTTTCTAAATTACTGATTTTAACCCTGTATCAGAAAACAGAACCATGATTCTTATTTACATATGCTATTTTTAAAATCTGGAATGTTTATAAGAAAAACCAAACACAAGTGATGGTGTCTTAACAGCAACCTGGGTAAGCTGGAAAAGAATTTGGAAATGCCCAGACTAGCTTTAAGCAGACTTCAGATTCTTTCCCATCTGGCTTCAAATTCAATACTGATTCAAATGGGATAATATTAAACTTTGCATATATTTCAACACTCTTCTGC
This sequence comes from Vipera ursinii, assembly GCF_947247035.1. Taxonomy (NCBI): domain Eukaryota; kingdom Metazoa; phylum Chordata; class Lepidosauria; order Squamata; family Viperidae; genus Vipera; species Vipera ursinii. The sequence continues at coordinate 91,291,738 of NC_139517.1, forward strand.
ACACTTTCTGAGCTAGATAATAACTAATAACTACATATATCTTATATATGGTGGATGCTTTGCCCATCTTTGGGGTTTTATCAGATATTTATGGGGACAGATTTTAATCAGGTTTCATGTCCTTTTATTGACAATAGTACAATTTTAAATAAATCAAACACGCAACTCTTTCTATTTAATCTGATAGCATCATGACAACTCCAGAATCCATCTCAACTTGAATATCATGCATTCTCATTTGATTTTCTGGGTTCAACATGAATGAATACTGTTTCATGTATGGGTGTCCTGGCCTTCTGTAAAACTGGCAGTGAATAAAAAGGCTAGATTTTGTCCAATATGTTAAGCTAGGCTAAAATGTGTTATGTTGTGTTGTGGGAACTCTGCCACCTGGTTTTCATAATTGTGAACAAGGTCATCATGATAATCCATAATAAAGAATATTTTTGGGCAAAGTATGTAATGAGAGTATAATAGTTATGTTTGTTCAGTTCAGTTTATTCAGCTCAGTCTGTTATGTGAATCAGCTAATCAGTTATTTAATTCTAAAACAAGCAGGGTCTACAAGTAAAATTGAAATGTTGTAAAGATTCATTTATTTTTCGGTATATTTTTAAGGAGCATCATCATCATATATACCAATAGTGATCTGCATGTGATAATCCATTTTTTAATTTATTTTTCTATTTAAAAATTCTATAAGGCAAAAAGACACAAGGATACAAGATAACAGCCCAGAATAATATATCTCAACATTCAGTCATAGATTACATATAACACTTATCAGTAGAAGATGATTATTAGCATGGATATAATCTTGCTATATCTAATAAAAAGTATCATCCCTCTGAGAAGTCTGTACTTCGAGTTTATTAATAACTTTTTCTATAATAACAGTGGACCCTACTTTTGAATTCCAGTTATTCAAAGATAGCTTATCCAGAAATATTCACTTTTGAGCAATTCTAAATTCTGCAGCTAGGGGTAAGAATACAATAAACTCCTATTTCTTTAAATTAGAATTACCTGCCTAAAATATGTACTAATTCCAGCTCTGGAACATATCTACTTCTTGATTATTATTATTCTAATGTCTTAGAATAATATATTCCAGTAAGGCATCATTTTCACAAGACAAGTGCATATGTTTCCTTCCCTTCTGACTGCACCCTTTCCAATATTCTGATGAATTCCAGCTGGTGGGGTCCTGGAGAAAGGTCTTCTCTGCTTTTGCTCCTGCCTTCTGGAATATCTTGCCCCCAGATGTGAGGTTGGCTCCAACCCTCCTACCCTTTTGTAAGGGTCTAAAGACCTGCCTCTGCCAGTTGGCCTGGGGGAACAGTATAATGGAGGTGGTTGGCCGAACAACAACAGATCCCACCTCCCCCATTCTACCCCTGCCCTCCCCACATGTCCTTGATTTTTAATTCTTGCTTTTATTTATTTAACATTTTAATGTATATGTGTATATTTTTCACTGTGAGCCACCCAGACTTACCTTATATAAGATGGGTGGCCAATAAATTTTATAAACAAACAAAGGGCAATTTCTGCTTATCTAGTTGGGATTAAATAATAGTGACAAACATTATCTTTCTTACCTGGAATTTTACATCCTTCTATCTCCAAAGACAGCTTTCTAAGGTTAAACTTTCTGACCACACAGAGAAACCAACCTAGTGTTATTTGTTGGATAACAATGCTGACAGAAATGATCAAAAATAGCTGCAGCAAAATTATTGTATGCAAAAAGTTGGAAAAGTAATGAAATATAGGTAGTCCTCAGTTTGCAATCACAATTGAGCCCAAAATTTCTGTTGCTAAGTGAGACAATTGTCAATTTGCTCCATTTTATAACCTTTCTTGCCACAGTGAATCACTGCAGTTGTTAAGTCAGTAAGATGACTGTAAAGTGAGTCTGGCTTTCCGATTGACTTTGCTTGTCAGAAAATTACAAAAGGTGATTACATGATCCCAGGCCAGTACAATTGTTATAAATGGGAAGCAGGTGCCAAGCAGCTGAATTTTGATCAAGTGACCATGGGAATTGCTGCAACAACCATCATAAGGGTGAAAAACAGTCAGAAGTCACTTTTTTCAGTGTTGTTGTAACTTCGAACTGTCACTAAATAAATGGTTGTAAGTCAAGGGCTACAACCCAGATGGCCAGAAAGGCCCAACAGAGGCTTCACTTTCTCAGGGTCTTGCGGAAGAACAGGGTAGAACAATGGCTTATGACCCTCTTTTACCAGTCTACTATAGAGAGCGTCCTCTCGTATGGTATTGTGGTTTGGTGTGTTGGTCTGACAGCCATGGACAGGAAGGCATGACAGAGGATAGTGAGCACAGCACAAGACATTGTGGGCTGTCCCCTGACACCACTGGATGACATCGCCAGGGCTCGCTGCCTTGGAAGAGTGAGGAAAATTCTCAGGGATGACTCACACCCTGGACGGTATCTCTTTATTCTCCTACCATCGGTAGGAGATATAGGAGTATAGCCAGCTGCACCAACAGGCTGAAAAACAGCTTTTATCCATGGGCTGTTAGGCTTTTGAACGGGAAATAATTTTTATAAACTTTATGCATAATTGACTTGTGAGGCCGGTGTGTTGTGCAATTAGTTCACATGGTGTAATAAGACGGAGGGTTTGTGTCACTGTAAGCTGGGGGGGGTGGGGGCACTAAGGGAGGCTCAGCCAATCTCAATGTATACATGGTTGTACTTTGACAATAAAGGTTCACCTGCACTACATATACAGTGAAAGATTCAATCATAAAATAAATTAACATTTTTATAAAGAATGAAGTGGACCAATTTGTTGTTGTTAGCTGAGAAGTCATGTCCGACCCATCGCGACCCTATGGACAACGTTCCTCCAGGCCTTCCTCTCCTCTACCATCTTCTGGCGTCCATTTAAGCTCACGCCCACTGCTTTAGTGACTCCATCCAGCCACCTCATTCTCTGTCGTCCCCTTCTTCTATTGCCCTCAATCAACCAATTTAGACAGAGAAAAAAAACAGCAAAGAGTTTTTTGACTGGCAGTGTTATATGGACTTTTGGTTAAAAGAAAAGATTGAATTGATGATTTCTAGATATGGAAATTAAAAAGCTAACGAAGATGGGAAAAAGAATGAGATGATAATTACTCAACAGAAAGGTAGAAGTTTTCTGTTTATTTTTAATCCTTTTTTCCTTTTTCATACTTTTTATGTCTTTTGTTTTACATACTTGTACTGCATTGAAAAATTCTAATTTCAAATAGAATGAATGAATGAGTGAGTGAATAAATGAATGAATGACAGGAAATACAACTGAGATCTTCTGAAGGGCAGCAGATTGAGGAACAATATTTAGTTTAAGCATAATCCTTTTGCAAAAAAGGAGAACTGAAATTATGAATGATTCAAATATCTGAATAACATATTTTCTCAATTCATTCACATTTCTCCTCATTGGCAAATGTTCTTCCTCTACTCTCACCCTGCCCCTATCTATTTTCAGTTTAGAAAGACAAGGTTACGTGTTCCTGTTAGGCAATTAGGTTTATACACAGTTGGGTAAGGCATGAATTACGCTACTGTTGCTGCCACTATGAAGAGGGGGGAAAAATACTAACCAGCAAGCAGGAAATGCAATACCCATTCTAGGAATATAGGATGTTGCTTCTACCAATAAAGACTGCTTGTCATCAGGGTTAGGTCACATCTAAATAGGCATCAGCCTACATGCATCAAATTTTAGGTGGCATCAAAATTGAAGGGATTTTTGAAACATAGAATTTAAAAAGTGAAAAGAGTTAACAATTCACTCCATGAACCTATGCTCCCATCAAGGACTAAATATAATTCTGCAGAATTGTTGTGATATAATAACAATGGATACTAATGTAATTAAAATTACTTATTGTGTAAATAGGGTGAAAATGTCTGAAAAAGGGGGAGAAAAGCATTGGACAAAACAGATTTTGCTTTCTGAAAACTCTGGGATATATTTTATAGATTTTTGGCTGCCAATGAATCTGTCACAAAAATAACCTGTAATTTGGCTATGCTTTACTTAGGAAAACATGGAACTATTGTTGAAGCTTATCCAGTACACCAAATATAACTGGAATATATATGCCAATCTAAAATTAGTTTTCTGCTGTTTCAAATGCAGTTTGGATATACCAAGTACTGTTGTTACATATTTGGATTGCAAAGCATTCAGAAGAGTTGAAATACATTAAAAAGAAATGTACACTCTAAAGGAATTTGATTCCAGGACAGGAAATTGTGGCACATGAACCATTTGTTGATGTGACAAAAATATTTTTGCCTCTGCTTCACATAAAGTTTGGATTGATGAGAAAATTTTGTGAAAGCAATAAGAATAGATGAAGGTTTTTGTTATTTGAATCAGATGTTTCCAAGAATAACTGATACCAAGGTTTTTTTAAAAAGCCATTTTTGTTGGTTCACAGATGAGATACATCTTCTGTGACAAGTGGTTCAAAGATCTGTTAGTAAGACCAGAGAAAATGTCCTAGAAAGCATTCAAGGATGTCATTCAGAATTTTCAAGGCAACATGGAGCAACAAACTACATTCAGCTAGTTGACAAATTTCTTTCAACACACAAGACCATAAAGTGCAACATGTCAGTGAAGATTGATTTTCTGGATAATTCTTTAATTATTCTTCCTCCTTTCCCTAGAGAAGTTGTCTATATCAGTGGTACCCAACCTTTGCGGCTTGACAGCCTGGCTGGGGGGGGGGGGAGAGGGGAATTGGGCCACGTGAGCAGTGCGCCGGCCAATGCATGGTGGGCTTGAGTGAGTGGCAGACTGGCACACATGCACATGAATGTCTGCCAGCGCATCACTTGTGCAAGTTGATCTGCGTGCATGCATACACTCCGGCCAACCACTGACCAGAGTCATGTAGCCCAGTTCTGAATAAGCCATGGCCTGGCCTGGGGTTTGGGGACCCCTGGTCTATGTTAATTCTTGGGTTACCACTTTGTACTTGTTTTGGGCTTTTAGTGTTCCTTAAAGACCCTCACTGGGCAATTCTTCAATGCCTTCAACAATGGCAGTGCTTCTAATGCCTGACCCTCGGGGGAAAAATTCTTAAAATTCATTAAGACATTCAGAGAAATATCTACCTTGAAAATAGCCCATGTTGAACTGTATAGTACAGTCAACAGAAGGAGCTGACCACATGATATGTAATAAGATATTTTATGATAAAATGCTTTATGATATATAATATTTTATAAAATTTGCCAAATTTGAATTCCACAGGAATCATGGGCTCTAGATTTTATATGTATTCTATCAACTAGCCCATTTTAGGTACCTTGGTTCAAAAAGTGTTACCTTACAATGCACTGTTTAACTATATATATATAGTTTATACAAAAGTGAATGTGGGTGTAGTTGTTTGTAAGATAGGGAAGGATTTTTTAAAAATATGTAAAAAATCAAGGAGCTGAAAAGAAATTAAATAAAACATTCTTTCAAATGTTTCACATTTCAAAAATATACAGATCTCTTGGGAGATCTAAAGTCTGATGACATTTGTATTGTACAAGCAATTTAAAATAAATATTACTGTAGTAATACCTTAGATTTACTGTATAAGAGAAAACAATTTTCTTTATGTCATTCCACTAGAGGGCGCTAGTTTACCTATTATTATTTCTTTCAAAGGCTAAGAAATTTCACAATTTTTGCAGTCTATACACCAATTAGATGCAAAGAGTCCTTTTGAAGGAAAGAAAGTCTGATTTGTATAGCCAAACCTATATAGTATAAATATATACAATGTGAATTCTGTTCTTTGAACAGTGGCCATGTGGTAATGATGTCCAATTTATTCCAGAATATTTTAACTTTAAATCCGCATTTAATCTGTCATTGGGCAACCAGGTTTTGGTAACTTTGTATATAATCCTTAAGGAAATAAGTCACATAACATTTTTAAAGCCTGAGAAAATTGAGTAAGTTTTTGTTCTGAAAAAAATTGTATATAGAGCCAATCCAGCAAGATATTCTCCATAGGGCCACTGGAATTAATGAGAGATGAAAAAAAAAACATTAATTCTAGATTGCCTGTTTTTTCTTTTTAATCCAATACTGTACAGCTAGTTTATTTATTTGTTTGTTTGTTTATTATGCTGCCCATCTCTCTCCTATAAGATGACTGTAGGCATCTTATAATTGTTATATTTTACAGCAATAGATTATTTTGTTTTACTAGGATAAATAGCACTGCTTTCAGTATATCAATTCTCAGACTTGTTTTTCTTATTGACAATTGTTAAGTATAGAGTATTATGTGGCAGGTGCCTATCATTTTGAATTTTAAAGTCCCAGAGCACTTCCATGTCTTCATTTTCCATTATTTTCTTTGTCTATGGTCCCAGTAATACTTGCCTGCAGGCAAATGGTATTGATTACAGATCTTTCAACACACCATTGTTGCAACTTGGTCATGCCATTATTTGTAGTCAGTCTGTGCAATGTTTTTGCAACAACTAACCAGGTAGTCCACTGTTTCTTCAGCTTCTTTGCAGAGACATTTGCTGTCAGTTGGTGTCTTCTTAATCTTAGGTTTGTTGTTGTTGTTGTTGTTGTTAGTTGAGAAGTCGTGTCCGACTCATCGCGACCCTATGGACAATGTTCCTCCAGGCCTTCCTGTCCTCTACCAAATCTTAGGTTTATATGCATTTATTTTTAAGGCTTGGTCTTGTGCAGCCAGAATTAGTCTTTTTCTTCAATTTTCCAGCTCTTAGCCATTGCAGATCTTATTATTATAAGCATTGCCTGCTATTTTTTTAATGCACTGACCATGTAATATTTTATCTTTCCATGTCTCTTTTCTCTTCTTCATTTGGTCGAACAGTTTGGTCTTTCAGTACTCAGTAAGTCTTCCTGGTGTGTTAGCTTCAGTGCCTCTTCTTCATTGTCCTCCAGATATTTTACCAATACCATTCTTTTCTTCTTCAGTATTCTGAAGTACTTGCAACATTCTATGTCCACCTGTTTTCCTTGGTAAGTAGAGTCTGTCAACATCACTGCAAGGATGAAGGGCATGAGTCATTATCATTATTTTTTTTATCTTCCTATCCAGGGGTTTTAATTCTGCTTGAGTCCAGTCTACTATTCCAGCTGTCTATCTAATGACTGGAATTGTTCAGCTCTTAATTATCTTGATGGTATTTCCTCCACTGAGTTTGGACTTTAGGATCTTCTTCACTGACTTGATGTATTCACTTCTAACCTTTTGCTTGACTTCAGTGTGCTCGATGTTGTCAGCTTCAAGGATGCCTAGGTATTTGTAATGATAGTCTACATCCAGAGTCTTGATGCTATTTTTTATATAGGGCATCTTGTTTCCTTCAGTTTTTATTATTTTTCTCCACTTGATGGTGACTGTGGCATAGTTGTCTAGTCCAAGTTTGGCTGAATAGATGGACAGTGTTGAGCAGTGATTTTATTTCAGACCCTGTTTTTTCATACGGCTTTAGACTGTCCATTTAAAGGAGGTAGCCTGGCAGATGTTTGAGATGTTTGATAGCAAAGGCCTGAGATATTCAGTATTGTTGACTGCGGAATCAATTCCCCTAAACTCCACTGAAAAAGTTACATAGCCTGATAAATGTTCAGAAACCAACCCACAAGCTCTGAGAACAAACCTTCACCCTCATCCTTCACCCAAGCTGCAGATATTCGCTATTATTGCAGAGGAGTCAGTGCAATAACAAACAGTAATGGTGAAAGTGAGCCTCCTTGAAAGATTCCTCTCTTGATATTAGCTTCTCCACTCTATCATTAATAACGCCATTAAAGTAGTATTTATTAAACTAAATTCCTATAATAATTGTTTGGCGGTTGATGAACAAAATTTAACTTCTCGAATGTGTTGATGAGCTGAAGAGTTTGGGGTCCTCTCTCCCTAAGCAGTGACAGCAGATTTCATGCTATTGTGTTTAAAAATATCAGCCCTTTGTGTTTCCTGAAGTGACTTGAGAAGAGAACAAGATTTTCTATGAATGTTGTTGCTATATCAAATAAATAGTTTGATTCAGTCTGAGTTGAATAGAAGTGCTGAGTTGAATAGAATACTGCTAAGCTTGTAAGCCGCCCTGAGTCTTCGGAGAAGGGCAGGATATAAATGGAATTAAAATTAAAAAAAATAAATTAAAAATTAAAAAGTATTTTCTAAAATACTGAACTGGTCCAAAAAAGGGGCAGTATTTTGCTTAACTCTAAGCAAAACATTGTCAGTAGTGTACATCTTTTTTGATGGCAGCTTACACAAACCCTATGTGGTGCTGATGTCAGCAGGTCATGACCTCAACTAGAAGCACTGTGCTTAAACACCCCCCCTCCAATTGGATATGATGTGCATCTCTTCCAATCAGGGTCATGAAGTGGTGATGTTTTAATTAGTGGTGCAGGTACCTGGCTAGAAAGCAGGAGACCATAAGTTCTAGTCCTGCCTTAGCTATGAAAGCTAGCTGGATGACCTTGGGCCAGTCACTCTTTCCCACCTCACACACCACAGTGGGTTGCTATTGTGAGGGAAAATAGGAGGAGGAAACTCAGTGGGATAAATTTGCCACCTTGGGTTATTATATTAATTTGGGAGAAAGTCTGTCTTTATCTCTGTACAGGACTGAGCTCTCCCACAAAGTTTGCATCCAGAGGACCTCTTAGATCAATGGGTCCTGCTGGAAGAGCAGGTGGTAGTTGTGGCCATGAAGAACTTTGCAACTTGTGGAAGCAACTTTTATCCTTTTGCCAGCTTCCCCATTGACATCGCTTGTTAGCAGTGCTTTTTTTCTAAAAAAAAAAAAAAGGTGCTGGAGCTCAGAAGTGCTGTCACTGGGAGCAATGCTGGTGTCTTGCTATGGTGTTGCCACCTGTCCTTTCCACCTCTGCCCCTGCAGCTTGGAGCCACATGCCATGGGGATTCCCTCACCACAGCCACTGTGGGGATTCCCCTCACCACAGTTGCCATGCCACGACCCGTGCTGAGCCCCCACCCAGAGCTGCTCCGAACCCTGAGCCAGAGCTGTGTTCCTCATGGCAGTGGTCTCCAGCACCAAATAGCTGATGGCCTCTGGCACCGGCACTCATTCACTTACTGCCCCGTCGCTTCCAAATGCAGTAAGTGAGTGAGCGAGCAAGTGGCGTTTGGAAGCGTTTGGAACCAATGGGGCAGTAAGTGAGTGAGTGAATGAGCAAATGGCGTTTGGAAGCGATGGGGCAGTAAGTGAGCGAGTGAGCAAGAGGCCTTTGAAAGACACGGAGTGAGTGGGGGAGAGACTGAACGAGGTGCCTTTGAAACAGACGGAGGAGTGAGTGAGAGCGACTGGAGGCTTTCGTGAGCAAAGTGTGAGTGAGTGAGTGGGGGGGGGCTTTTGCGAGCGAAGGGTGAGAGAAAAAGGGAAAAGTGAGGGGGAGAAGGGAAAAAGAAAAGGCACTGACTTCTGACTTCCTCTGTTACAGGAGTAGAAGGAAGCATTAACATTGAACCTCAAGGTTTTGCTTTTCTATAATGTTATAAACTAGCCATTTCTATAACAATAAATGAATCTAATGAATGACACCCAAAATATCCCACCACTTTTCTTTAGTCATCAAGTTTTTGACACCTTGTTAAGCACTGGTGGTGCTTGAATATTGTCATGTCCTAAAAGTGGTACAATTTCTGACAAGGTTGAAAAGCCCTGATGTAAATGCAGCCTAAACTGTTTAGTGCCATCCTATTTGCAAATAATATCTTACTTACCTAGTTGAGATGGTGTAGTTGGGCAGCAGGGAGGGTGCAAAGTTCCTGCCTTCGCTGCAGACAACTTGCCTGTGCAACGTTTGCCGGCCGGGTCTTTTGGCCCACTCAGCAGAATTCCTATTGGCTTTCAAAAGCCAGATAGGCCAGGAGTAGGCAACCTTGGCTCTTTTATGACTCATGGACTTCAACTCCCAGAAGATATTACATAACATAATATCAACTGGAAGATGTTAAACTGTCCTTCTGTTTCTTTCCTTCCCAAAAATTGTGTTAATGAGTCCTCTCTAAGCTCTGCTGATCAGCTTGTCATAGATTGTTTTGCTGCAAAATGGAATGGTTTGCAAGTTGCAGTTGAGACAGCCCATCTCATTTTAAATATACCACATATAATTGAAAATTGTATTTAGTTGCATGTGCACGTTCAGCAAGTGTGATGCATTTGTGCTGGCATTTCTAGGCCTCTTTCCAAACACATCCAGAAAAATTTGTAACAAACATTGGAATTCTTAAGCCCATGTTTGGTATTTCCCAGCAATCTGTTACTGGAAGGAAAAAGCAATCCCTGCTGCGTTACTGATCCCAGAGAAGCATTTGCAGGTATGCAGGTATCCTTAGGGTGCCATAGTTATGGATGAGAAATATTGGTTGCAAAGTTGGCATTTCTGGATGTAATACAGATATTTTGGACTTATTTTTGTTTCTTTGCATGTTTGATATTTTTAAAAAGGCATATGCTACTGACTATGCTTACGCACATATTTATTTATTTATTTATTTATTTATTTATTTATTTATTTATTTATTTATTTATTTATTTATTTATTAAATTTGTATACCGCCCTTCTCCCGAAGGACTCAGGGCGGTGAACAGGGCAATACATATCAAAAACAAGATACAAAAATTAAAAACGATTAAACAAGATGCCCATGAATAAGTTAAAACACATTAAAAGTAGGTTAAAACACATTAATAAAACCCAACCCCATCCCATCACATCAGGCCAGGCCAGCTTGTTCGAAAAGGTAGGTTTTGAGATCGTGCCGGAAGGAGTGGAGGTCCTATGTAACATCTTTTGCTAGGATACATGACCACTGCTTTTCCAGAATGTGAAAAGTGAAAGATTGTGACTGAACAAAATTTTAATGTGCAGATAATACCACCAGAAATTATTTTAGCCTTTTTAATAAATGTTGTTATTGATGTTAAGCTCACAATGGAAAACATCATATATTGTTATGTATATACTAGGTTAATTATTTAAAGACTGAAGTGCAACATAACTAGATTCTAACTAATCTATTTTTCAAAACACACAACAGTCCAAACAGTAAAAGTAAAGTCCAAATTAAGAATATTTCATTCTTAATTGTTTAATTTAAAGTGTTTTAGTTGTAATAGAGTGTTGTGTATTCACACGTTACATGTTATGTTACCATGTTCCAAGTTATGAGGTAAAACCTTTGGCAGCTTTTGACAGCTGTCAAAAGCTGCCAGAAGCAACTGCGCAAGCATAACCGTTTGACAGCTCTCGGCTGTCAAGAACTGCCGGTTACTGTGCAGGCGTGAGTTAGCTTGACAGCTCCGGGCTGTCAAAGCTCACCCTCGCTGATTGGCCCGCTAGGACAAGCAGGGAACCGGCACAGCCCTGATTGGTCACCGACCGGTCAGCTGGAGTATAAATAGAAGGCATTGTAAGTCTGTTCCTTGCCCGGTTCTACAATAAAAGGTTTTCGTTAGCCAGCTGTCTCGAGTGCTTCTTCAGCTGACAGAGCATAGAGTATGTATAAAAGATACTATTTTTTTTAGCATCAGCTAAATTAGACATATTACATTGAGAAAAATGTTTCTCATTTCTTTCCTGTTACCTTTATTGATTTCATTGCAGAGATGTTAACATAGGAAATAGATTATTTTGTTATCTAATTTTACCTTCCAAAAGACAGAAGCAGATGAAAAATGTGACGTTCTTTCCTTTTGGCTTTTTTGAATTAGCTTTTTTAGATTCTAAAAGTTTAGTTCCTAAAGAAGTAACCTTGTAAATAATTTTAAGGTCCTCCTCTAGTGCAGGGTAGGCAACCTTGGCTCTTTTATGACTCAAGGACTTCAACTCCCAGAATTCCTGAGCCAGCATGGCTCAGCTTGGAAACCTCTCTCTTTCCCCTCAGCGTGGCTGGCTCAGGATTTCTGGGAGTTGATGTCCACGAGTCATAAAAAAGAGCCAAGATTGCCAACAATAGGCTTTCGAAAGCCAATAGAGGGAGCTTTTTCTTTTTTGCAAAAAAAGTGCCAGAACGCTGTTCTGAGCATTCTATGAGAAAAAAGCCCTACTTATTAGAAACCAGTGCTGTTCACGTGACCACGGAATGCTGTAATCATGGTGATTGTGAGTCAGTTGTTACGTGCCTGAATTGCAATCATACAACCATGGAAATGCTACAGCAGCTGCAGCTTTGAGGAACAATTATAAATCTCTCTTGTTCAGCACTGTCATAACTTTGAACAGTTGCTGAACAGGTAATCATAACCTGAAGACTATCTATATCTTACTCCTTGCGTCTCTATGTTTTATCTCCTACTTTGGTATAGGAGAGCCAGTTTGGTATAGTGTTTAAGGCACCACGATATAAACTGGGAGACTGTGGGTTCTGGTTCCACTTTAGACACAAAACTAGTTGGATGGCTGCTTAGGCAGATCTCTCTCTCTCTCTCTCTCTCTCTCTCTCTCTCTCTCTCTCTCTCTCTCTCTCTCTCTCTCTCTCCTGTAGGAAGGGGGCCTTGGCAAATGATTTCTGGATGCCTCACCAAGAAAATTGTTGGGACATGCCTACGCAGTGACCAGGAGTCAACACTGACTAGGAGGCACCAACTGCTGCTACCTCCAAGAAGAAGAAAACTAAGAAGAAAACTCAGCTAAATTTATTAAAAATTGACAAAAATAATACATTAAAGTAAATGTTTTCATAATACATATATTTAATGAAGGTCCAGTAGAAATTTTTTTCCTAATTGAGGCAGATGTTTTGGGACAATGAATCATGTATCCTATCTGGGTTTTTTCAAAATTGGGGAGATAAGATTTGGCAGTACAATTTCTTAGTTAACTGAAATGTTAATAGAAAAATATCCTTTTCTTACAAGGACTACTTTTATTTAATATTAACTATTGATGTGGTTGATAAGGAATACATATATAAAATTTGTTAGAAAATCTCAATTTTTAACTCTTAGTATTAATAGTATAATATAGTAATACATACATATACTCTTATTCCACAACAGCATGTGTATTTATATTTTTCCAAGTATACCGTATATATATCTTCTACTTATATATACCTTATCATAAACACATATGCATAAAAGTACAGATATACTCATCAACATACTTCCTTGCTAATACTCACACTTTTATATAAACATGCATATGCTTGCCTAGAAGAATGTCATCAATAATTTGTCATCTATTTAGCTTAAACTTTATAGTCAATCTTCTTTTTTTTAGTCCTGAGAGTCTCACCTAGAAGGTAAATGAGTCTTTTTCTGCTTGCTATTTCCTTGCCTAACCTTCCATGTAGAGCTTGGGGGAATAATTTTTGTGTCTTTTATCCTGTAGACATAAATTGATTAAAAATATCTGTTGCTTGTTGCACTATACCAATGACATATTTTGTGACAATTGCTACCCTAACCGAGTATAATGGTTGATAGCAAGTAATTTAGAGCCCTAAGATATGAGCTGAAAGTTTCTCTCTTGCACTGAAGTAACAGATCCTGGAATATTTTAATTGAACGTTCATTATAATTAAATGTAGGGCTTTCATTACTTTTTGTGTAAAATGCAATTATATCTTTATGCAGCTTTCACTCTCTTGGCAGTTTGCCCAGTCCTCAACACACCTTCATCTTCAGTGCCCAGATCAAATGATTTTAACTGAATTTACTGTGGTTAATTTTTAAAATTAATTTTAACTAGAAAAATTAATTTCTACTTTGAATGGGTGGGAAGTTTCTTAAATATGTATATGTTTTAGCTATTCTAATCTTATCCTTGAGGTGGATATGATTTTGGTTTTAAAGTCATATTAAGAGCAAGAATCACTTTTCAAATATTTGCATTTTTCAAAATCTCATATGCTATTGCCTACATTTTTTAATTTCATAAATAAGAAAAACCATCTTTTTTTTATGCATCAACTGCAACTTGAAGGAATTGCTGGTAGTACCTGAGCTTTAGTTTAGGAACTGTAAGAATTTATTTTCTTTCCGGCTGGCTTGACTATGTTTGGACGTCCTTTATTACTCGATTTGAAGCTTGCAGAATTTATTTTAGAAGAAAAGATTCATAGGCATACTTTATTTAGTTTTGTGAGAATATCTTGCAATTAGGCCCTTTGCTAATAAGAGATATTAGCTTCTCGTGGCCATCTTGAAGAGCTGCCAAAGTGCATCAGCTCCCAGTGAGATATCTACAGCATGATATTTTGCTAAGTGTAACTATCACTACCTTCAGTGGCTGCAACTGATCTTTAGTACCAATTCTGCGAGCCCTAAATTATCCAGTCAGCATGTGAGATCAAGGGGCTAATAACTCGCACACAGAGTTACAGCACAGCAACTGCATCTGGTCCTGAATCGTATGATAAATCAGTAATCTGAGAAAGGAAAACTATACTAAATCCATTTAGCTGTGTGGCATAGCCTTAAAATTATATCAAACTTGCAACAGTTGAATGGTATTCTGTGGATCACTAGAAGGGATTTGGAGACCGCAGTGTACCCATCTTTTATCAAGATCGTTTTCATGAATAATGCACCAAAAATGGGTTCAACAAGTTGACAAGCCATCACATGGTCCAGTTGAAGCCAAGCAGATCACTTCCCCTAAGTGTATCATTTCAAGATGTCTTCACATGTGTTGTCTGAATGGATATGCTCCCATTTTCTTAGGAAAATACAACTTTTGGGCTAGAACTGGACTGATTTCACCCTGCTTCAGCAGCAAGATACCTACAATTGTGAAGACAGACCCTCAGCAAACAGAATGAGGGATGTCTTGCTACAATAAAGGATATGCATTCAGATTAACATTCAAATTAAATTAAATTACATGTCAAGGTTCCGATAGATGACACCAAACAAATCAGAACTCCGAGGCTAGAGATTTCCACAAAGAACATGTTTATTGGTTACATAACATCAGTACAGTCAAAAGTGAAACCAAGTCTGAAGAGAAACACCATTACAAAATTAAACTTCCTACCCCAATGCTATGCAATCAACTGTGTGTTCCAATATAATAAGTTGGTGGACTTTTTTACCAAATGGTCACGCCCCCACCTACTGACAGTAATGATCTTGGTTCCCACAGGACAGTAAAATGTTTAGACTAGCAGAAATCCTCCGCACCCCCAATCTTGTGGCAACCTAGAACGAGCAAAATGGCTGCAGCCAGGTTTGTTGTAGAGTTGACATTAAAGAAAACAATGATCCTCAGCTATTCTTTATAACTAGCTAGTTCTTAAAAAAAATTAGAGAGTTGAGGATTTGTCCAGACCTAATAAGCATTAGAGTTCCCTTGATCATTATTAAGCTTTGTTTTCATGAGAATAAAAATAACTTATATTATTATTTTGATCAGCAAGTTATACTTTGATTTTGGAAAAGATTTTAATTATCTCTTAGTAAAGGTAAAGGTTCCACCGCACACGCATGCTAGTCGTTTCTGACTCCAGGGGCCGCTGCTCATCTCCATTTCAAAGCCGAAGAGCCAGCGCTTGTCTGAGGACGTCTCCGTGGTCATGTGGCCGGCATGACTAGACGCCAAAGGCACATGGAACACTGTTACCTTCCCACCGTAGTGGTCCCTATTTTTCTACTTGCATTTTTACGTGCTTTCGAACTGCTAGGTTGGCAGAAGCTGGGACGAGTAACAGGTGCTCACTCTGCTATGCGGCACTCGGGATTCAACCCACCAAACTGCCGACCTTCTGATCGACAAGCTCAGCGTCCTAACCCACTGAGCCACCGCGTCCCTTAATTATCTCTTAGAATAAGTCAAAAAAGCATCTATCAAGCTATCCAATATTTAAGAAATTTATCATATATCTTGCATAAATTAATGAGATATTTGATTTTTCCATGAAATGAAATATCAATAGAGCAGAGGCTTGTGCACATGAAGAAGCTTAATTCACGGTTGTTTCTTGCCTAGCCACCTGCATGCTTGACCTATTTGGTTTCTTTTGTTTAAATTAGTAGCAAAGAGCCACAATTATTGCAGGTGTTGAGAACTTAGAATGGCAAAAGAAGTACACATGGGCAAAAAGTTATTTCTCCTCCCTTCCCTTTCCCTTTTGAGATGTTAAGCCAAAGTTCCCCGATTGTTATCTACAGCTTGCAGAACTCTTTGAATGAGGTCATCCAGGAAATGTAATCAATCCTGTATCATTGTCACTACATCCTAGACGTTTGTATTGTAAAACACTGCCTGCTTCTATGACCTAATTTACTACACCATTAACACATCTGTTTTAGAAGTTACTGCACACAGCATACATACCATTTAATGCCCTTTCCCACACTAATATTCCAAACCATCAACTTTTTGCCTCATGAAGGTAAATGTCAAAATTAGTAGAACAATGCATAGTAGCTGCTAGTTTGCTCATCATGTCCAATCCATATGTCCCATGTTTGCATGGCATGTTGAGGGACTTCCTCCCAAAATAACTGATGCAGATCCTATTTGGGAAAGGAATGAAATGGGTGCCTTAAATCTTATGACTCCCAATTGCTCCTGATGCCCCCAGGAAAAAAAAGATTCCAAAAATTTTGATACGTTTGGAGACAAAAAAAAAAAAGGAAAGCTGGAATATGTCCTCAGTATTTGTCCCAAGTAGGAAACCAAGGTTGAAATCCTGGCGTTAGTGTTTATAGTTTTTACTATAAAGTAAAAACTATATTGCATCTCTGCCACGAAACTCAATAAATCAATCCTGCTTTAGAAGTCCTTGAAAGACTTGGCAAAACTGTCTCAAAGGCTCTTCACTTTTCTGTATCTGCATAGACAACAGTCATAGGAACTGCCAAGAAGAAAAGCAGCATGCTGACAGACAGGAACGACTTTTAAAATAGTCACACAACTTTTGTAGAAAACTGTTTTTCAACCTCAATAACTTTAAGGTATGTTGACTTCCCATGCTGGCTGAAAATTCTGGGAGTTTAACTCCACACATCTTAAATTTGCTTAGGCTGAGAAATTTATTTATTTTTATTTATTTTAATCCCATTTATATCCCGCCCTTCTCCGAAGACTCAGGGTGGCTTACAATTTAAGCACAAACCAATGTGCTTAGCAATAGCCTTCATTCTATGTATATGCCTGCTTATTAGGGCTTTCGCCCCCCCAGCGGCATTATTACAAAGTCAGCTCATTGCCCCCAACAATCTGGGTCCTCATTTTACCTACCTCGGAAGGATGGAAGGCTGAGTCAACCTTGAGCCTGGTGGGATGCGAACCTGCACTAATTGCAGGCAGCTGGTGTTACTTAAGGAGGCATTAGCCCACTGCTCCACCAAGGCAGAAATGCTGTCCTAGAGGCTACTTTAACAATTTGATTACATTTCCTTCTCACATTAGTATGCTTTGCAAAATATCCCTTTTATAAATTTTGTATAGCCTACTTCTTTTACTAGAAATAGACTAAAATGGATTTAAAAGTACTACATGTCATAGAAAAATATAAAAAAACACTGAGAAAAATGTCCATTTATATTTTATTTAAAATGATTTTATTTAGAGTTAGACAATGACAGAGTTAAGAGACTTAGAATTTCATATTTCACTCTGCTTTAAAATCTGATAAATTAGTCTGCTACATTTAGGGTTTTTCTCACATATTCTGTATGTGTGATCTTGGACTTTACAAAGGATTAGGAGTTCCTTTTTTCCCCTATAGAATATTTGCCAACACAGGAAGAGCTATGCAATATAAACCTGTACTTGGATTCAGCTGCAATTTTTTAAGTATGTAAATATAAAAGATGAGTCTGATGAGATCCTGTATAATCTGCTTAGTTGTCACAAAGGTCTGAACAATCTAGTCTTCCTTGCAGTGCTTTTTTTTTGTAAAAGAAAAAGGTGCCGGAACTCACACATGTTATACAACCTGCCTTGCCTACCCTACAAGGTTCCATCCAAAAAAGGTGCCGGAACTCCGTTCTGAGCATTCTATGACAAAAAAAGCCCTGCTTCCTTGTATTAGAATTTTAGTTTATGTTATTAAATGAAAGTGAGCATTCAAGAATATCAATAGGCCTGGTCTTTGTTGGATTGAATATAGCCTGTTTACTCATAATAGAAACACAAGCACCTTTCTGATTACTTCTTAACTTCAGCAACTGCTAATTTTGATGAAGAATGACATCATGGCCCAGCGATGGAGATAGTCAGTAGCTTATGGTGAGCTTCCTCCCAAGTGTGTCTGACCTTGAGAATTATTTGCATCCTGTTCTAAAGCATTGTGTTAACTGAATTGAAATCAACATGGATTACCAAAGTTAGGCTAGCACTTTTCCTTTCTGAAGTACTCCATATAACATTTTAATGCGCAGTACTCTGCCATGAATTGAAAGGAATCTAATCAAGAAACTTCAATTGTGCATAATAGTACTATACTTGAGACATCCTTGTGAGATGGTTCATATAGCACATTATAGTTTCATTTAGTTTATTGTATCAATCACATCTACAAGACATGTAAATCTTGCATAATTAGGACGAATCATGTACAAAGCCTGTTTTGTCATTTGTGGTTCTACTTCCTTAAAAAAACCCAAGAAAAATGTGCGATAGCATGATTGAAGTCAGCAGTGAGTAGATGAAAGATATTTTATTGTATCTGTGAATTTGGTGAAAGAAAAATAAAAGATCCAAGAAGAAATCAGCACAGTTGCATAAAGAACTCTGATAAACTGAAAAAAAAGGAAAAGTATAAAAATATGGAAATAGGGACACATAATTAAGGCAGAATATCAGCATATAGCCTAAATCTGCAAAGATAGTGAGGATGGCTTAGGCTCAGAATGAACTAAGATTTGCAACAAATGTCAAAAGTAATTAAAAAACTTTCTTTCAAAATATCAAAATCAAGAAAAAAAAATCACAGAAACAAACAGTATTAATGGGAGAAGATGGCAAGGAAGTGACGGGCAGGAGAAAAAGCAGAACTTCTTATTTCATTCCACAAAAGGAAAAAATTAGCCCAATCTGCTTTTAGCAGAAATATAAGACACAGAGAAGGAATACAAGTTAAAAAGACAAAAAGGTAAGGCGACAACTATCCACCCTAGATGAGTTCAAATCACCAGGACCAGATTGATTACATCCCAGAGTTCTGAAGGAGCTGGGAAATAGGATTTCAGATCCACTGAACCCTAACTTTTAAAGATCCTGGAGTAAGATTTTACACTTAGGGAAGAAAAACCAAATGCGCATCATAGAATAGTGGTACTTGGATCAATAGCAATAACTACAGGAGGGATCTAGGGTCTACCCTAGTGTACAACCACTTGCATATGAGCTAGCAATGTTCTGCAGCCACCAAAAGACCCAATGTAGCCCTAGGTTGCATTAACAGAGGGATAGAATCAACGTGAAATATTAGTACCATAATGCATTGGCAAGATCACGCTTGGATTATTGAATCCAGTTTTGGTTATCATGATATAAAAAAGATGTTGCGACTGTAGAAAGAGTGCAGAGAAGAACAACAAAGATGATTAGGAGGCTGGTGGCTAAAACATAAAGAATGGTTGCAGGGATTGGATATGTCTAGTCAAATGAAAAGAAGGATTAGGGATGACATGATAGCAGTCTTTCAGTATTTGAGAGTCTGTCACAAAGAAGAGGAGATCAATTTATTCTCCAAGCACTTGAAGGCAGGTCAAGAAGAAATGGTTGCAAACTAATCAAGGACAGATCCAACCTAGAACTAAGGAAACATTTCCTGAAGTCAGAATAATTAACCCGTAGAACAGCAGAAGTTGGGGGTGTTCTATCACTGGGTGGGTTTAAGAAGAGATTGCTAAAATAATATAACATCTGCTGCTTGAGCATGGGGTTAGACTAGAAGACCTCTAAGGAACCTTCCAACTCTGTTATTCTGGGTATTTATGTATGAAAACAGAACCTAAGTGGGCAGCAGCTCACTGAAATCTATATGTAAAATACTGAAGAATATTTAGCATAGGTTAATCCCTACCCAAATCTAAAAAGCAACCAAGAGTTATAGGACTTAAAACAGAGTTAGGGTACAAACTGTGGTTAAATATATTGCTAAATTAGAATGCCAGGTTGGTCTAGGGATTAAGGCACCATGCTAGAAAGTGAGAGTTCAAGTCCTACCTTAGTTATGAAAGCCAGCTGGGTGACTTTGGCCAGTCACTCTCTCGCAGCCAAACTCACCTCGTAGAATTGTTGTTGTGAGGAAAGTGTGTTGGATATGTTCACCACCTTGAATTACGGTAATCGTCAACTTACAATTATTCATTTAGTGACAGTTCACAGTTACAACGGCACTGAAAAAAGTGACATAGAACCAATCTTTGCACAACTGATGTAGCATCTCCACAGTCACATAATCAAAATTTGGGTGCTCGGCAATTGGCATATATTTAAAATGCGGCAGCATCCTGGGATCATGTGAATGCCATTTGCAACCTTCCCAGATGGCTCCTGACAAGAAAAGTCAGTGGAAACACCAGATTCTCTTAATGACCATGTGATTCACTTAACTTTTGCAATAATTTACTTAACAACTGCCTTGCTTAACAACAGAAATTCTGATCTCAACTGTGGTTATAAGTCGAGAACAATCTGTAAAAATAATAAAGGCGGGATACAAATAAATAAAAATTAAGCATATTTAAGACAGGTTTAACATTTCTGTAAAGTAGATCATAAACAGAACTGCTTTACCAAGCACAGCTTGCTGAAAAGCTGTTTCAGATTTTTCTAGAAATCATACCACATTTCAAAGTCCTTTTGCATCAGTCATTGTGCTTAGTTTTGGCTGTAAGTGTTAGATGTTATCAGATATCATTAACACTAGCAATTGATCCAATATACAATCAGTCTCCAAGGATTAATATGGCTGAAAAACATCTTAATCTAATTTATGGGATTTCTTGTCTCCCCTCCCCCTTGTTCTCACCTTTTAAGTACCGTATTTTCCAGCGTATAAGATGACTTTTTAACCCATGAAAATCACCTCAAAGGTTGGGGGGGTCGTCTTATATGCCCAGTCGTCTTATACGCTGGAAAATCAGCGAGCCCGGGAAGGCACGCCCTCCCCTCTCACTGTGGAGGAAGCAGGGCAGGCTGGCGTCTGGCGGGAGCCGGCAGGGCAGTCCTGCGCACACGCACGCGCGCAGGACTGCTCTGCTGGCTCCCGCCCAACGCTCTTCCCTCTTGAGGCAGCATCGCTCCCTGGCTCCTAAGGAGTCCTCGGGGATGCTGCCTCAAGAGCCATGGCAGGCGCCTCATGCTCTTCCCTCTTGAAGCAGCATCGGCGGAGCCGTCTGGCGTTGGGCAGGAGCCGGCAGGGCAGTCTTTCCCTCTTGAGGCAGCATCCCCGAGGACTCCTTAGGAGCCAGGGAGCGATGCTGCCTCAAGAGGGAAGAGCGTCGGGCGGGAGCCGGCAGGGCAGTCCTGTGCGTGTGCGCGTGCGCAGGACTGCCCTGCCGGCTCCCGCCAGACGCCAGCCTGCCCTGCTTCCTCCACAGTGAGAGGGGAGGGCGTGCCTTCCCGGGCTCGCTGATTTTCCGGTGTATAAGACGAAAAATCTTGAAAATCATCTCAAAAGTTGGGGGGTCGTCTTATATGCCCAGTCATCTTATATGCCAGAAAATACGGTAGTATTTTCTTGATTCAAGGGTAGCTAAAATGAAAAAAAGGAAGTAAAATAAATAAATAAAATGAGAAAGAAATAATTCCAAATAATATCTTGGAACGATAAAGTAAGAATGTTGTATTTCAAAGCATGTGCAAAAGTTTCTAGAAGGCTAGATGAAGTAAGAAAAAGTATCTCTGGCTTCCTGACTAAATAATGTCAGGAAGACCTAGTGCTTTTTTTGTAAAACAAAAAGGTGCTGGAACTCCGTTCTGAGCGTTCTATGAGAAAAAAAGTCCTGGGAAGACCCAAAGTAAAAGTAAAATGAAATATTAGTGAGGGTAAGGGAAAATGAGCCTTTTAGCATAAACTCTTATCCCATCCTCTGTTTTTACTATCTTACATTTAGAGTATCAGAATGATTCAGAAACTAAAATTCTATTTTATTATTTTACATTGCCATCACAAAGGATCTGATCAATTCCCACTGGAGTATTCTTAACCTGTTCAGATTTTCCAGCAGATGCAGAAACTTAGAAGTTACAGGTCATGATGCTGAGTTACTGCAATGTAGATGACCTTGTCTTCTGTCTTTTCAGAAATAAGCTCTTCAAATTCAGAGAGTTATTCACAGTTAAATAAATACAGTATTGTACAAGTTTTTAATTCTGCACTATAATAGAGATTCGCTATGCTATATTTTTTATTAATTGTGTTGTATGTGTAATTGAATGTATAACTTGGAAAGAGTTTAACTATCTGAACAAATGAGTAGAAAAAAAACAGATATAAGAAAAAAGCCAAATCAAAATTCTTGCAGAATACAGAACTGTAATGAACAGCATCAGACTGAGGTTTGAGGTTTTGCATTATTAAGTATATATACCAGTGCTTTTTTTGTAAAAGAAAAAGGTGCCGGAACTCACACATGTCATACAACCCGCCTTGCCTACCCTACAAGGTTCCATGCAAAAAAGGATGGAGCGTTCTTTAAAAAAAAAAAAGACCTGATATATACTGCCTAGAAATGATTTTCTTTCACAAGTGGCTTTAGTTCTCTGAAGTTCCCAAAGAATCTAAAAAGTCTACACCAGTGTCTTCCTTATAAGCAAATTCATGCAAAGATTGCCTACTAATTCTATTCCTGATTGGAACGCTTATGAAAATTGCAGATCAGTTAGAAGGAATGGAGGAATGGGGATCCATAAAATGGAAACCAGGGCATTCTCATTAAACAGTGTATCAGTGTGTCTTGTAACTATAGTCACAGAGTTCACACAAAACACTACAGCCCCCAATTTATAACCACAACTGACCCCAAAATTTCTGGTGCTAAATGAGTCATTTGTTAAGTGAGTTTTTCCCCATTTTGTGACCTTTATTGCCGCAATTGTTAAGTGAATCACTCCAGTTGATAAGTGAATAACCTGGTTGTTAAATGAATCTGGCCTTGCCATTGACTTCGCTTGTCAAAATATTGCAAAGATTGATCACATGACCTTGGGACACAGCAACGGTCATAAATATGAATGTCTGAATTTTAATCATATGAACCATGGGGATGCTGCAATGATCAAGTGAAAAATGGTCACTTTTTTCAATGCCGTTGTAACTTTGAACAGTCACTAAATGAACTGTTGTAAGTCAAGGACTACCTGTATGTTATAAAATGATTTCTTTGGCTTCAGCATAGTGTGTTCAACTATTGTATCATGTTTTGCAAATCACAGTAACATAACTGTTCATGTTGGCCTAATACACTTACATGTTGAGTCTTTCAGCAGCTTTTGATTCTTTGTCAATTAATTCTAATCCTTTAAAAGCATACTTTGTAGAATATTAGTGACTTTTGCAAGACTGCTATTACTCCTTTGAAAACTGTTCTTGGCTATTTCTGCAAGCACATTAATCTTTGCTGTCTGTGTAACTTAGTTTACACATGCATTGATAAGCAGAAACAGCTTCTGAAGAGTTCCTTGCAAAAAATGGCTCCTTCTTAACAATTTGGAGAGGTATTTTATTTACTCCAATGCATCTTCAAATGTGCCTGTGTAGACCTAATGATCCATAATCCGTATACTCAATCTGGTTTTGTAAGTTTGCTCATCACACCTGAACACCAAGCTAAACTATTTTCATTTGTGATATACTTATTGCTGTTTCCCCAGCACGCTAGCTTTCATTTCTGTACAATCACCTGGATGTTACCAAACAGCCAATATGTTAACGCTGCTAATTGTGACTCATTTAATAAAGGATAGCTAAATACTAAGAGCAGGGCTTTTTTTGTCATAGAACGCTCAGAACGGAGTTCCGGCACCTTTTTTGGGTGGAACCTTGTAGGGTAGGCAAGGCAGGTTGTATGACATGTGTGAGTTCCGCCACCTTTTTCTTTTACAAAAAAAGCACTGACTAAGAGTCTGAAAAGCCACTCGTTCTAACTTTTATCCATTTATTGCTGTGGTTTATTGACTGTTGATACTATTTGCAATTCTCCAGGGAAGATGTGTATTCTGAAGAGTAGCACACCAAGAAACCACAAGGTACTATATTCAGCACACCGCTGCTCCTTCCAAGCCCCTTCCTTTGACTTTTGTTTGTTCCCATCGTAGCAGTTGAGAAAAAACAGCGTCAAAGGGGGAGGGGCCACGAGAGTAGGGAAAGGTGGAGGCCATAAGAAATATTAGGTTCCTGGCGCATTACCTGCACCTGAGTGGTAAACGCCTTATTCTGAGTATTTTGGTTAGAGAATCGACCTTTTCGCACAATTTCATTTTCGTGCAAGCTGAAAGCAGTGTTTGTGCAGGCTTCTTTCTCTTTTCCTTCCCAATTCCCGTGAGGAGGAGAAGGAAGAGGAGGAGGAGGACGCCACTGCCGCTGTTGAGGCCAATTCATTTGCCTGACAGTCGTGTTTTGCAGAACAAGAGAAAAGGTGCGCGTCGTGCATGCCCGGCAGCTGGGAGAGGGCTTTTCCGGCAAGTAGTATGCATGGCTGGGAGCTCCGTTAAGATGCAACCTGCGTGTGACAGAGCCGACTCGTTGCTCCATGACTGTAACGCCACAGACGCCAGAGGCCAGGAGCAGCAAGTGCAGTTGCGGCAGAAGCTGAGGGAACTACCGACCCTGCTCCGGACTGGACTCACGCTGCGGAGAAAGCGCTCAGACGGCGGGGGCCGGGTGAGTGAACGACGCCGGGGGGGGGGGCGGTGCTCCCAAGAACTGACTCGTCCCTATTACAGGACTTGGCCTCAAAAAGCCAGTGGGTGACTTGGTAGCCAAGGAAGAATCCCCTCACCTCTCCTTTTTGTTCTGTGAGGCATTTTGCACTTTGCTTATTTTAAAAGTGAAAAAAGATCCCCGACACGCAACTGATACCCTGTTAATTATGCATAACTACCACGGAAATAAAATAATTGGCATTAGGAATGGACAGTAATGGTATACAGTAAGAGAGTCGTATTCTCTTAAACTCCCGCCTTTAATCTGCCTGTGCCATAAAGGGAAGTCTGCCTTTAATCCGTGTGAGGTTTGCAAAGAACATGTAATCTATGTGTAGCATGTAACGTTTGGGGGACGGGCGGGCGGGTAGGAGGCCATTGACCTGAGTTCGCTGAAATTATGTATCCGCAACTGCGATTGGAATGGAGGCCATTTTTGCAGAAAAGATGTGAGGAGATAGTGCAGCTGTTTGGGAATAGTTCATTCAAGAGTAGCTAGATTTGCAGCTGTGTGTTGAGCACCACCGAATCCAATGAACCTTTATTCTAAGTAAACATACATAGATTGTATCCAACAATGTAACGTTTTTTTTTAAAAAAAACCAATTGCCTTGAAGTGTATTATTTGGGCTGGGAGAGTTTGTTAAATCAACCTTAGTATTTAATTTTTGCCAGGAATTTGTTTTTGCCAGGTTCTGCTTGATATACAAAAAAAAAGTATGGTTCTGCATTTAGGAATAAAAAACCAAATGCACAGGTATAGTATAGGTGGTTCCTTGCTCAATAGTAGTAACTGTGAGAGGAATCTCGGAGTCCTAGTGGACAATCACTTAAATATGAGCCAACAGTGTGCTGCAGCTGCCAAAAAAGCCAACACAGTGCTAGGCTGCATTAACAGAGGGATAGAATCAAGATCACGTGAAGTATTAATATCACTTTATAATGCCTTGGTAAGGCCACACTTGGAATACTGCATCCAGTTTTGGTCACCACGATGTAAAAAAGATGTTGAGACTCTAGGTCTAGAAAGAGTACAGAGAAGAGCAACAAAGATGATTAGGGGACTGGAGGCTAAAACATATAAGGAATGGTTGCTGAATTGGGTATGTCTAGTTTAATGAAGAGAAGGACTAGGGGGGACATAATAGCAGTGTTCCAATATCTCAGGAGTTGCCACAAAGAAGAGGGAGTCAAGCTATTCTCCAAAGCACCTGAAGGATAAGAAGCAATGGATGGAAACTAAAGAAGGCTAATGATAAAAGTGCAGCAATGAATCTTTGAACTGACAGTGAAGATATTGAAGTGGTAAAAAGCTTCTCCTTTTGTAGTGTATGCTGCTAGCATACACAGGAAATGCCAGCGCAGCAGGGGGCTGGTCAGCTCCAGGCGATAACCGCTGAGGCGGGAAAAGCCGGACGGAGCAAGTTTGACAGCCCCCGGCATGCTCAGCTCTGGCGGGAAGCCAGGGTTTAAACCTATTGGCCACATGCATTGGCGGGAAGCACAGGTTCAATTCTATTGGCCATCATTCACCTGGGCAGGTATAAGAAACACCAGGTAAACCCCTTTGTCCCAGATTCATTCCTGATCCCAATAAAAGAAATACTACCCAGCTCAAGTGTCCGTCTCTCTGTGCGACCACGCGACTTTGCACTGGCGATGAAGGTGGGATCCTGCATCGGACAACGCTAGCCACGGACAGAATCCAATCGGCAGCCCCGGATCCAGACGCAGGACAACCGAGACGACAAGATGACACAACTGGGTCAGTATCCCCTTTTCAATAGCGGCCGCCCTGAGGAGTGGGAAGCCTTCGTGGGGCAGATAGAATGCTACCTGAGGGCAAACGGGGTGAAGGAGGACCGGCAGAGAGCGGCGGTACTGCTCTGCAGCTGCGGCACAGAAACCTACCAGCTGGCGGTCGGCCTCTGCGCACCCGATGACATCCACTCCGTCGGCTACAAGGAATTGCTGGTGAAGCTGTCTGAACATTTCAAGCCCGAGACGTCCGAGATCGCCTGGCGGTATCGTTTTGAAAAACGGGATCAGCGACCAGGTGAGTCTGCCAAACAGTATATGGCAGCTCTGAGGCTGGCAGCTCGCCTCTGCAATTTCGAAAATCTAGAAATTAGGCTGCGGGATCGGCTCGTTTGCGGGGTGAGGGACAGGAAGCTGCGCCAGAAACTTTTTGCTAAGCAGAAAGTGACCCTGAGGGATGTCCAAGACGAACTCCTAGCCTGGGATGCAGCCGAGGAGCCCGAGACGAGGGAAGGCGGATCCATCCACCAGGTGAGAAGAGGCACCGACACAGACGGGGCAGAGCTGGAGGTGGATGCCATCAACCGACCTCAGCGATCCTTCAACCCCGACCGAGACAACAGAAAAGAACCGAGACCAACCACGGCAGGCGAGAGAGACCAGGAGTGCAGATGCGGAGCGAGTGGACCCCGGTCTATCCAGCCTCACGGTCACAGCGCGAATCGCCCTTGGTCTACCCAGCATTGCGGCTGCAACTCCCGGTCTACCCAGAACAGCGGTTACGGACAGCCCCGGTCTACCCAGTGCTCTGGCTGTGGCGCGAGCGGCTTCCGGTCTACCCGCTGTGCAAGCTGCGGAGGGTAGCATCCCCGGTCTACCTGCCGTTTCAAGTCAGCGAAGTGTCGGTCGTGCGGAAAAACGGGGCACATCGCGGCGGTCTGCAGAGGCAAGCAGCGGGACAGCCTACACGAGGTAGAAGCTGAGTTCCAGTATGCCACAGGTACTGGGAAGCGGTCGTTGGGTCTGACTGTGAGTCACACGTCGGGACGGCCGGGCGTTTTCAAAACGGGCTCCTGCGGCGCTATCCCAAAAAATAAAACTGAGGGTGAAGCTGCAAGGGGTCCCCTGCTTGATGGAGCTGGACTCAGGGTCAGCCGTATCCATCATCTCTGCCAGAACGTTTTTAGACATTTGCAAGCGGAGCGGCCAACGGGTTCCCTTGAGAACATCCAGACTGACCCTCTCTGACTTTCAAAATTCACCGATCAAAATCCGGGGGGAGGCGTTGTTGTGGGTGCAGTACAAGGGATTCAAGGGTAAATTAAGTGTGTTGGTCGTCGAGGGCCAGCGGACTAGCCTTGTGGGGTTAGGGTGGTTTAACGCCTTGGGCATCAAAATCACAGGGATTAATCAAACACGGAGCCATTTGTCCCTAGAAGCAGTCTGCGAGGAATTCGCGGACGTGTTCGATGGGCAGTTGGGAAAGTACACGGGTCCCCCAATCTCATTTAGACTAGATCCCCAGGTACAACCCATAAGGATGAAGGCGAGGCGTGTTCCATTCGCGTTAAAGCAAAAGATAGAGCGGGAATTGGATAAGCTGGTAGACCAGGGGGTGTTAACACCAGTGGATGGAGCAGATTGGGAAACTCCCATCGTAACGCCAATTAAAGCAAATGGGGAAATTCGTATCTGCGCTGATTATAAAGGGACGATAAACCGAGCTTTAAGTGCCCATTCCTATCCGGTCCCTGCAGTCAGCACCATCTTAGCGTCCCTACAAGGCGGGTCGGTGTTCGCTAAATTGGACCTCGCCCAAGCTTATCAGCAATTGCCGGTAGACCCAGGGGCTGCTAGAGCACAAACGATCATCACTCACAAGGGAGCGTTCCGGGTAGACCGGTTGCAGTTTGGGGTTAGCGTAGCGCCGGGGATATTTCAGGAGGTGATGGAAAGGACGCTTAAGGGAATACCAGGGGTTTGCCCTTATTTTGATGACGTCCTGATCGCAGCCAGCTCCCCGGACGTGCTGGCGACCCGTTTAAGGACGGTCCTTGAGAGGTTCAGGGGGGCAGGTCTCAAACTCAAAAGGGAGATGTGCAGGATTGGGGTCCCAGAGACAGAATTCCTGGGGTTCAGGATAGATGCTCAAGGCATCCACCCATCTGCATCAAAGGTGAGGGCAATCAAAGAAGCCCCTGCTCCCAAAAACAAGCCTGAATTGCAGGCGTTCTTGGGGCTCCTCAATTTCTACCACACATTCCTGCCTCACAAAGCCTCAATTGCAGAACCCCTACATAGGCTACTTGACAAGCAAGCACCTTGGGAATGGACTGACAAACATGCAAAAGCATTCCAAACACTAAAAAACATGTTAGCTAGCGATGCCACTGTCACCCATTTCAGGGAGGATCAGCCAATCTGTCTTGCGTGCGATGCATCCCCTTATGGGATTGGAGCAGTGCTCAGCCATCTCAAGGAGGATGGAACTCAGGCTCCCATCGCCTACTACTCCAGAACCCTGTCAGCTGCAGAGCGGAACTACGCCCAGATAGACAAGGAGGCACTGGCAGTGGTTGCTGGAGTAAAGAAATTTCATGATTACCTGTATGGCAGAGATTTCATAATCTTCACAGACCATAAACCTTTATTAGGACTATTCACAACTGAGAAACAAACACCACAGATTTTGTCACCTAGAATGCTAAGATGGTCAATATTTCTCTCTGCATATTCTTGTAAATTGATACACAGACCAGGGAAGGAGATGGGGCATGCTGATGGTCTCAGCAGACTGCCCCTAATGGACAGGGAGCCGGACCCAGCACCGGCTGCCCAAATCCTGGCAATCCAAGAACTGCCAGAATCCCCCCTCAACGCGAAGGACAAAGCCACAGAGACACCAAAAGACAAGGTTCTGAGCAGGGTTCATTCGTGGGTGAGTAGTGGGTGGCAAGACAAATCACCAGGGCAAGAGTTCACTGCTTACTTCTCAAGAAGGTTTGAACTGTCCACACACAAAGGGTGCCTTTTGTGGGGAAACAGAGTCATAATTCCCACAAGGCTCAGGGAAAGAGTTCTCCAATCACTACATGAAGGACACCCAGGGATAGTAAGAATGAAGGCTCTAGCAAGGAGTTACCTGTGGTGGCCAGGGTTGGGCAAGGAGATAGAAGCGCAGGTAGCGGGGTGTTACACATGCCAGAGGACACGGCCAGAACAACCACATGCACCAGTCCATAAGTGGGAGGAAACACACTCACCCTGGTCCAGGGTGCACATAGACTACACTGGCCCATTCCAAGGTCACACATTTCTGGTAGTTGTGGATAGTCATTCAAAATGGCTTGAGGTGATACCTGTAAGCAGCATGACATCAGCAGGGACCATCCAAGCATTGAGGGGGATATTCGCTACACATGGGTTGCCTGATGTAATCGTGTCAGATAATGGAACGCAATTTACTTCCTCGGATTTCCAGTGTTCCTGAGGACCTTGGGGATTAGACACGTCACCTCGGCCCCCTTCCACCCTGCCAGTAACGGATTGGCAGAACGATTCATGAGAACAACAAAAGATGCACTCAAGCGCATAGTACAGGGAGATTGGAAGCAAAGACTAGCCACATTCCTCCTTCACCAACACGCAACACCTTGCACTGCCACAGGCAAAAGCCCAGCAGAACTCAGATGGGGGAGACGCCTCATTACAACTTTAGACAGGCTTCATCCAGACAGAGTAGCCGCAGACACGGGGAACCCCAACATCAAGAGACATTTTACCTCAGGGGACCTCATTTGGGCCAGGAACTACAGTACGGGTTATCCATGGGTGCCAGGGGAAATTATAGAGCAAACAGGGCCCCTTTCCTACAGAGTAAGGGTGGAGGGGGGACTCCTGTGGAAAAGGCATCTGGATCAACTGAGGAAAAGGACTCCTGAAAGGGTGGCAGAGGACACACTGGGGGGTGAGGAGGAAGATCCAACACAAAAGCCAATACAAACACATTCACCAAGGAGGATGGTTGGGGGGGGAGCAATGGCAACCCCTGTACAGGCAGGAGTCTGATAGAGAAACCAGGCAGTCACCAGGAATCAGCAAATCACACACACAGACACACAGCAACCTTCCTCAACAGGAGCTTCAGGAAGGAATGAATAGCCACGCCACCATACCTCCGGAAGATCATGTACCAAGAAGGTCAAGTAGGCCACACAAAGCGCCGAGCTACCTCGATGACTATGTACGTTCATAAGGTGGCAACAGATCAACAAGTGTATCCATTGTAACCGTGTTTTGTAAATATGCGTATATAGTTGGAGATGGTATGACAGAGGAAAATCCTCACTATGGGGGAAGGGGTGTAGTGTATGCTGCTAGCATACACAGGAAATGCCAGCGCAGCAGGGGGCTGGTCAGCTCCAGGCGATAACCGCTGAGGCGGGAAAAGCCGGACGGAGCAAGTTTGACAGCCCCCGGCATGGTCAGCTCTGGCGGGAAGCCAGGGTTTAAACCTATTGGCCACATGCACTGGCGGGAAGCCCAGGTTCAATTCTATTGGCCATCATTCACCTGGGCAGGTATAAGAAACACCAGGTAAACCCCTTTGTCCCAGATTCATTCCTGATCCGAATAAAAGAAATACTACCCAGCTCAAGTGTCCGTCTCTCTGTGCGACCACGCGACTTTGCACCTTTGGGGATTGACTATCAACAATAAAAGGAACCAGCAGTAAGAAATGAACTTGTTAGAGCAGCCATAAAGGCCTTGGAAAAGATATTCAGATGCCAGAATGTGTCTATATCTTTGTTGTTGTTAGTTGTGAAGTTGTGTCTAACCCATTGCAACCCCATAGACAACATACCTACTGCTCATGCCTACTGCTTCAGTGACTCCATCCAGCCACCTCATTCTCTGTCGTCCCCTTCTTCTCTTGCCCTCAACCTTTCCCAGCATTAGGCTCTTCTCCAGTGAGTCCTTCCTTCTCATTAGGTGGCCAAAGTATTTGAGTTTCAACTTCAGGATCTGACCTGAAGGCAGGATAAGTAGCAATGGATGGAAACTAATCAAAGAGAGAAGCCACTTAGAACTAACAAAAAATTTCCTGACAGAACAATTAATCAGTGCAACAACCTGCCTCCAGAAGCTGTGAATGCTCCAACACTGGAAGTTTTTAAGAAGAGATTGGATTGAAATGACATAGGATTTCTTGCCTGAGCAGTGGGTTGGACCAGAAGACCTCGAAGGTCCCTTCCAGATTCTATTCTATTCTATTCTATTCTATTCTATTCTATTCTATTCTATTCTATTCTATTCTATTCTATTCTATTCTATTCTATTCTATTCCATTCCATTCCATTCCATTCCATTCCATTCCATTCCATTCCCATGTTTTAGCATTTCTAGTCAATTTCTTGATTCAGTGGAGTATTCACTGTAATTACCTACACTAAAATAAGCCACTTAATCTGTGAGGTACATTGTTCAATATATATTGATATCTTTCACTGATTTGCCATTTAACCATATATAATTGCTAAGACTATCCATTGCACATATAAACTATCAAGGAATACAAATTAAATGTGAGTTGGCCAACTTGAAGAAGCTTTTATGAACAGAATATGCATTGATTAATCATGGGTGTGGGCAACATGCCTAGAATTAGAAATTGTAACTGGTTGGTAAAATCAGTATCAGTAGTACACAGAGTAGCATGAAACTACGAATTACTAGCTTTATAGTTTGCTCCATACTTTGTATATACAGTACACAGTAGTCCTAGACTTACTATCACATTTGAGCCCAACATTTGTTGCTAAGTGAGATGTTAAGTGAGTTTTGTCCAATGTTATGACCTTTCTTGCCACAGTTAAGTGAATCACTGCAGTTGTTAAGTTAGTAACATGGTTGTTAAGTGAATCTGGCTTCCCCATTGACTTTGCTTGTTAAACGGTCACAAAAGGTGATCATAGGACAGGGGGATATTCCAACCATCATAAATTAGAGTCAGTTGCCAAGCATCTGAATTTTAACCATGGGGATGCTGCAATGGTCATAAGTGTGAAAAATGATCATAAGTCACTTTTTTCAATACCGTTGTAATTTCAAACAGTCACTAAACTGTTGTAAGTCAAGGACTACTTGTATTTACTTTTCTGAAGAAATATCAATACCTCAGTGCTGCAGTAAAAGTAACTGACATATAAATTTTAGGTTATACTCTAATATTTGCTCACCTGGGAGTAAATATTGAATTTAGCCAAACTTATTTCTGAATAAATAGTATAGAAAAATGTTGATTAAGCAATATTAAGGTAAAGGTTTCCCGCACATGAGTGCTAGTTGTTTCTGACTCTAGGAGCCGGTGCTCATCTCCATTTCAAAGCTGAAGAGCTAGTGCTTGTCCGAGGACGTCTCTGTGGTCATGTGGCCGATATGACTAGACGCCAAAGGGGCATGGAACACTGTTACCTTCCCACCGTAGTGGTCCCTATTTTTCTACTTGCATTTTTATGTGCTTTCGAACTGCTAGGTTGGCAGAAGCTGGGACGAGTAACAGGCACTCACTTTGTTACGTGGCACTCGGGATTCGACCCGCCAAACTGCCGACTTTCTGATCGACAAGCTCAGTGTCCTAACCCACTGAGCCACCGTGTCCCTAAGCAATATTAAGACTGTAGCATAATTGTAAATAGAATTTGTTTCTAGATCTGATATATTTTTCCTGTAGTTTGTGGACAAAGATGAGTATCATCTCTCATTGGCTAGAGATGTAGAGTTGAACTTGAGCAGTCAAATCTCTGGAGCCACATCTTGCCTTTCTCTCCTAGATGAAGCAAGCATGTGTTGCATGTGCATTATTTAGAACAGGGGTCTTCAAACTTGGCCCTTTTATGACTTGTGGACTTCAACTCCCAGAATTCCTCAGGCAGGATGGCTGGCTGAGGAATTCTGGGAGTTGAAGTCCACAAGTCATAAAAGGGCCAAGTTTGAAGACCCCTGATTTAGAAGATTCTCCTGTAAGATAAATGGAGGATCCTAATAGGATGTTTCCTGTCAGCAGTTTTCATAGGCATTTCTAATAAAACTAAGAAACTTGAAAAAAAATTTCTATCTAGATTGAGAAATCCTTCATTTTAATACTACGTGATAAGTGAAATCTTTCTCAGCATTCATGAATGTGCTGTTGTTTTGTGACTTTTCAGCATTCATAAACATACTGTAGTAGCCTGAGGATGTGGTTTTTATTTTTTGTTTTTAGAAAACTGAGTAATTATCTAACCCAGATTGGGATCTATGTGAAATCAAGCATTGTTTGTTAATTTAATGAGGGAGATAATACAGTTTTCAGAAAGAGATGATTATATGTCATCCAGGTGGTATCAACTCTTACAGAAAGACCTTTTGTAGGATGATCTGTCCCCAATTTAGCTCTTCCAGCTGTTGTAATTAAATCTACCCTGCTTCAGGTGTCTTCTATTTTCTTCCATCTTTTGCACTGTTACACATTTCTTGATAGCTAGGCCTTTGTATAATACATCCCAAACATGACAATTTTCCATTTGTGAGAACTCTGGATAGATTTGTTACACAATCTGTTTGTCTTCTCAGGTATCCATGGAATTATCAGGAGTCTTCTCCATCACCAGAATTCAAAAATATCAATACACGGTCTATCCTGTTTCTTCAAAGTCTAATTTTAATAGTAGTTCACAGGGAAACCATTGCATGATTTTTTATCTTTGTAGATACAGACATATCCTGGCCTCTGAATGCCTTTCCAAAGCCTTCATGGATATCCTGCCAAGTGCTGGTATGCAGTGTATTTCTTGACTGCTGCTTTATTTACAGTTGATCCTAAAACTTAGAACCAATCAATTGCTAAGCACATTGGTTTGTGCTTAAATTGTAAGCCGCCCTGAGTCTTCGGAGAAGGGTGGGATATAAATGGGATTAAAATAAAAAAAATAAAAAAAAATCCACAAACTTCAGTGTTTTCAATGACAATGCTATGACTTCCTGCTGTGCCTGCTGGCATTTTGGTCTTTATATTTAAACTTAGTCCCATTGTTCACTGGGTTGTTTTAAATAACTTTATTAGAACTTCCAGATCATTTACATTTTTAATCATCAGAGTGCATAGTGCAGATTATTAGTGTTTCTTCCGATTTCAAAACTCTGATCATCTTCCAATTCAGCCTATCCCAATGTATCCTCAGGATATAAATTAAATACATAAACTCTCCTTAATTGCAGAGTAAAATTGTTAAAAGCTTTGAAAGATTAATTCTAACCTGAGTGTGCCTGTCCTATGACATTATCCTTAAGGGAAGGTAGATATTAAACCCATCCTTTGGGAAGGTGGATATTAAATTCTCTAGTGGGTTGGTTGTACATGGCATTAAAACAGCACAATAATTACTTATGAGATGATTGTATGTGTGTGCCCATAGTTCTATATTATCAATAATTAGTTACAAAAATTACATTTATATAATATCAAGCTCTGCGATGAAGTGGCTTGCAAATAATATATTTGTAACATCCTAGTTAAGACTGCTTTTTGTTACTCTAGGATGCATAAAATATAATTATGTTGTCACATTATATTTTGTAAAATGAGATTCTAATACAATGGGAAGATAACAGCTGAGTAACAACTGAAAATACAGTATAATATGTTACCACTAGTCATGGATTAAAAAAACTATTATACCTACCCAGCTCCAATAAATTGTGGCCAGTGTACAAAACAAAAGAAAACAAAAACTATAAAATAGGTCAAACCTATTGTCTCATAGACCAGGGGTGCCCAACCCCTGGGCATGGACTGGTACCAGTTTGTGGCCTGTTAGGAACCAGGCTGCACAGCTGGAGGTGAAGGGCAGATGAAGCTTCATCCATATTTGCAGTCACTCTCCAGCGCTAGCATCACTGCCTTAACTCCAACTCGGCTCATCAGGCATTAGATTCTCATAGGAGTGTGAACCTTACTGTAAACTGCACATGCGAGGGATCTAGTTTGCACATTCCTGCCCCCCCTCCCCGTTTGTGGAAAAATCGTCTTTCACAAAACTGGTCCCTGGTGCCAAAAACGTTGGGGACTGCTGTTATAGACACCTGGACTAAAATGGTCTAAAATCCATATTAAAAAAAACTCCCAAAACAAACAAAAAAAAACAATCCCAGGTTTGGGATCA
Source organism: Vipera ursinii (assembly GCF_947247035.1). Lineage (NCBI taxonomy): Eukaryota > Metazoa > Chordata > Lepidosauria > Squamata > Viperidae > Vipera > Vipera ursinii. Next base: position 91,327,595 of record NC_139517.1, read on the forward strand.
AAGCCAGGTGTTAAGAGCTTTTTGAAATCCTAAGAGAGAGGGTGCTGCCTTTATTTCTGGTGATGGTGTTCCAGAGGGTGAGGGCCAAGAAGAGAAGGCCTAGTTTCTTTGTCCCACAAGAGGAGACCTGAAATGTTCCCACTCTGCCAGAATGTACTGGATGGACAGAAGGAATCAGAGAAAAGTGGCCCTCAGGTATTCAGACTCTGTGCCATATGTTGGATTGTCATAGAAAAATCTTAAGTGCTTGCTAGAAATTAAAAATAACTTGACGGCATATATATCAGTACCTTAGAGGGCTCTGTATAGGCAGTCCTAGGTTAACAGTAATTGGGACTGAAATTTCGGTTAAGTGCAATGTCACATGACAGCATGCTTAGAGATGGCAATCCTGACACTCCCAGTTGCCATTGTGAGTCATTAAGTGAGGATCTTATTGCAACTTCCTGCTGGCTCCCAACAAGCAAATTCATTAGCAAAGCTGGCAGGAAGTTGGAAATCCTAGATAGCTCAGAAGCAGGCTAATAGGCAGGTAAGTGACTGCTATTGATACATGATGGGCTGTTGCTTGCGATGACTGCTGCACACTATGGGAGAGAGTACAAGAAGCTAGGACACCTGGGGAGGGGCTGAAGAGGCCGCTACAGACTGAGAAAGATTTAGCACAGTGACTTGTGATCTCTGTCAGCTTCCCCATTGTCTTTGCTTATGGGAGGACAGCAGGGAAAATGGCAAATCATGATCATGTGATCACAAGATGCTGCAACTTCATAAGTATAAGCTGATTGTCAAGCATCCAGAGAAGGGTGCTGGGGCAGCTGTAATTTTGTAAACCTCTTCATTAGTGCTATTAACTGAGGAGAACCAATAGTTAATAACAAGCACCCATAGTTAATAACGAATGGGACATGGTGGCTCAGTGGGTTAGGATGCTGAGCTTGTCGATCAGAAGATCGGCAGTTTGGCGGGTCGAATCCCGAGTGCCGCGTAGCAGAGTGAGCGCCTGTTACTTGTCCCAGCTTCTGCCAACCTAGCAGTTGGAAAGCACATAAAAATGCAAGTAGAAAAATAGGGACCACTACGGTGGGAAGGTAACAGCATTCCGTGCGCCTTTGGCGTCTAGTCATGCCAGCCACATGACCATGGAGACGTCCTCGGACAAGCGCTGGCTCTTTGGCTTTGAAATGGAGATGAGCACCGGCCCCTAGAGTCAGAAATGACTAGCACACACGTGCGGGGGAACCTTTACCTTTTTATTACTAATAAATCTAAAATATACATGTGTAGCCATGATCTACCAAGCTGTTGCATAGCCTGTAGGATAATATCTGTTTTCCTTATTTCTATTTTGTTCTGATCAAAGAACACTCCTGGACAGAGTTTTAATAGGAATGTATTGTTTTTCTTACTCTTGTTCTGCAATTGCCAGGATACTAATTGGGATTCAAGCCTGTAATGGAACTAGTAATCTGCAAAAGAATAAGTGGGAATTTATTTTGTATAAACTTAAACCACTGAACTACACAGAGAAAAAATAATTCATGATAGCTATAAATTTCAGGAGTATAGTAGAAGTCACAGCCGAGGAAGAGAGTTTTCCTTTTCATTCTAAATACATGTAGGGAACCAAATTACAGGTAGTCCTTAGTTTAAGACTACACCTACAGTGACTATTCAAAGTTACAATATCGTTAAATGAGGGTGACTTATGACCAGTCCTTGAGGTTGAAGCTTTTGAAGCCTCCCTGCAATCATTTGATTGCAATTTAAGCACTTACAATATCTCAGGGTTTGCCACAAAGAAGAGGGAGTCAAGCTATTCTCCAAAGCACCTGAAGGCAGGACAAGAAACGAATGATGGAAACTAACCAAAGAGAGAAGCAACCTAGAACCAAGTAGAAATTTCCTGACAGTTACAACAATCAGTGAAACAACCTGCCTCCAGAAGCTGTGAATGCTCCAACACTGGAAGTTTTTAAGAAGAGACTGGACAGCCATTTGCCTGAAATGGTGTAGGTAGGGTTTTCTGCCTGAGCAGGGGGTTGTATTAGAAGACCTTCAAGGCCCCTTTCAACTGTTTATTTATTATAATTATTGTTATTGTTGTTGCTGCTGCTGTTGCTGTTATTATTAGGCAACTGGCTCATAATTATGATGATTGCAGTGTGCTATGGTCATGTGATTGTTATTTGTTAAATTCCCTGTCATCTTCCCATAAGCAAAATCTGGGGTAGTTGTCAGGATGTTGCAGGTCACTCCTATAAGTTGCTCCCACTCTGTAGCTTTTTCTCCTGTGGCAAGGGATCTTCTAATGCAGACATGTCAAACCCAAGGCCCGGGAGCTGGAGCCGGCCCGCAAAGTGGTTTCATGTGGCCCACAAAGCCATCCTGGAAACAGTGAGGGAATGGCCCCCACTGCCTTGGCCCTGGCCCAGAGACCCTCCTTCTGCCAGAGACCCTCAGATCTGTCCCACTCCTGTCCCACTCCTGCCCCATAGGCACCCTTGATGCGAACGATGTAGAGCTGGCCATGCCCACCCAGTAGGCCATAAGCACTCTAGCCACGCCCACCCATTAGGCCACACCCACCCTGGCCATACCCACCCAGCCCCCTGAGGGCAACCACAATGCTGATGTGGCCCTCAATGAAATTGAGTTTGACACCCCTGTTCTAATCTATAGCGTCCCCTGCTTGTACTTCCTATTGCCTGCATTCCCTCTGTAGTTCCTGCGTACAGCACCTATCTGTCTGCAATTTATAACCCCAGCCACAGCATCCACCTGCCTGATGCTAACAAGGAGTGCCAGGATTGCTGTTGCTAAGTTATGCAATCACATGATGACACCTTTTAGGACTGCATTGCTTAGCAATAGAAATTCTGGTCCCAGGTGCCATTGTAAGATAATAAAGAGTTTAACAACATGGTGACTAAAGACTATAAGTAAAGACATGATATTAAGCAGTCCTTTGTAATAGTAGTAACTTCTTTTTAGAAGGCAAGAAAGAAAGGAAAGAATATGAAATTCATATGGTGTTCTTTTTACTTTACAAAAACGTGGGCCTAGAATAATGTTGCTAAAAATTTGATCAATTGATCAATAGAAGCATTCAGCACTTTAAGATAATATTTAATAATTTAATGATAAAGTAATAATGAAGGGCTATTTATAGAAGTAAAGGAATTTTTAATTTTAAATATTAATAAAAATCAGTTTAAAGGAAGCCAAAAAGTCTCTGGAATTTAGGGAAAAAGGAATTAAGCATATTTTAAAAAAAAGAAATTCAAAAAGATCTTTGGTATTTTATAGGCAAAATATCAGTGTCAAGTTATTTGTAAGAAATGTTTGTATTTATCTGAGTTGCCTTAAACTAATCCTTATTGTTATACTTTTTATTCTTATTTACAGATTATATCTAGGAGAATTTCAAATCCATATGTGGAAAACGCTCCTAATAAGGTATTGTTACTGTTGTTTCTCTATTTGTATTATTATAGAAACTCTAATCACATTCCTTCATTGTTTTGAGCTATTTTATATTTAAATGCAGCAGTATTAACAGCTCTTTATTTTATTTTTATTTTTTTATTTAAAAAGTTTTACAGTACATTTTAACTTTATCAGTCCCCCCCTCCCCCACCCCTATCTAACCCTCCCTATCCCTCTCCCCCATTCCCCCCTCCCCCCGACTTCCCAGAGCTAAATACAGGGTATAAAAGCAAAAAACAAACATAAGCATCCATATGCTATCTACAATAAACTATTAACTCTATCACCCTCTAGCTCATGTAAATGATTACAAACAATATCAATATTACAGATAAAAAAAAGAAGAAAACAGAAAAGGAGCTTTACTCAAATGCTAAATAAAATTTCTTAATCCCAATCCTTATTCATAATTCCAGATCATCCTTGAATTCAAATAAAAAAGAAATTTAAACAATCTAGCATGACTCAGAAAAAATATAAAAAAATATATATAAAAAGTAAAAAATTTTAAAAAAAATTCATAATCCAATTAAGTACCCTTTATGTGTAGTAAATTAAAAAAAAGTCAACTTGTTATTAATTAAAAGCTTGCACACCCAATCTTAAATTCAGTAAATACTTTTAGTCCAGTACCCTAATATACGTTTCTTGCAACCTGAAAAACTTCCTTTCTCCTCTATGATGAATTTAATCCACTGACATTCTAAATTAAAGATTTAGTCACCAATCTTGACGCCCCAAAGCTTTTGAAGCACGTCTAAAATGACCCCTGTAACTTCTTTGGACCGCGCCCCTCCCACAACTTCACTGTAAGTACACTTTGGGGGTTCCATGACTTTCTGCTGGTCTTGCTCTTGCTCTCGTCTCGCTCGTCTTAGGGCGGCACGCGACATCCTCTGCTCTCCAACAGCAGCCGATGAAACTGTAACTTGATCCCCTCCAACACCATTCTCCTCTGTCTGTCTATCTGCAACATCTTGAGGCTTTCCCTCACCAAATCCCTTTGCAGCTTCCAGAAGTGATAGGGTGGTTGCTTTTAACACATTGCTGTAAAAATCACGTGCCTGAGCCACAGTAACCAAACGATGTCTTTTACCTTCGTGCATCACCACCAGTCCGACTGGAATCTCCCATCTAAACTTGATATCACATTTCTTAAGTTCCTGTGTAAGAAATGCAAAATCTTTCCTTCTCCTTAAAATCTTTGGAGGAATCTCTTTTAAAACCAGGACTTCTTGCTCAGCAACTACCAATTTAGTATCATAAGCAGCTTGAATGACTTCATCTCTAATTACTCTCTTTGTAAAATAGACCACCACATCTCTAGGTAACTTCCTCTGTCTTGCGATCCATGAATTTACACGAAAAATTTTATCCATGCTTCCCTCAATTTCAGATGCTAGCTGGCCCAATACCACTTCCAAAGCCTCAGAAATCAGCTGCTTTAAATCTTCTTTAGGATTCTCTTTTAAGCCCCTAATTCTAATAGCATACTGCATCTGATGATACTGAACAAAGCTCAATTCTCCGTCTATTTTGTCCCTTATATTTTCATTCTCTAATACCTTTGCTTCTAATATAGAGTTCTTTTGACTGAGATCCTTCACTTTTTCCTCCAGCTGTTGCACACATTCAGCTACACTTTCAATTATAGACAACATGTCTGCCCTCATTGCTCTAAACTTCTCTTCCATCTTCTTCTCCAATTTCTCCTCCAGCTTTTTCAATTTTTCATCCATCATATCAGACATTAATTGCGAATGCTTTTCTAAGGCATCTTGTAAATCCTTAAGCGTCAATGCCGGAGGAGATGCAGGAGGAAGCAAAGCTTGCAACGAGGACTGCTGCACCGGGGAAGCCCCCGCACTCCGAAGAGCTTTAGAAGTTTTGGCCGCCATCTTTCCCCACTTTCACTTATTGTGCACTTTCACTTTGAAGCTATAAAATCCATTGAGCTAGAGAGTAAAAATAAAAGTCCACATCACCATGACCTCCTGTACCGCTCTGCCTGCATCTTGATACTCCAGGGTATTTCCTTCTGGTAGGGGTGGTTGCTAATGCCTGGCTCTGCTCCAAAAATCACGGAGCAGAGACGCTGCGCAGCTTGGAGCAACCCAGGCTTCGGGGGGGCTCAATCCTTCAGCCGCCCAAACTCTCAGCTCAGGCGGCCCCGGAGAGCTCAACCCCTACCTGGGGCCTCACCCCCTCCTCTTCTCCCGAGGAGGGGGCTTCAAATCCATCTAAACAGCTGATCGGCACTGTTTACGATGGATAAACACAGCTGCGGAGCGGACAGCCCGGAGGCGGCTGTCTTCGGCGTCACATCGCCACCGGAAGTCCCAACAGCTCTTTATTTTTGAGCCCATAATTGCCATGTGGAATGTAATTTTAATATATAATTTTTATTGATAACTAAAACCATACTTTAAAAGGTGAATGAAATTGTGCTGTAATCGTTTGCTGTGTCTTGCAAATTTTATATACTTGCAAAGCTATATATATAACTTTCTAAATTGCAAAAATTAATGTCCGTCCAATTTATCTTCTTTTAGATTTATGGAGAGGATGCCTTGTGTGCTGGAAGAGCACTCAGAAATGTTTTCCGGTTACAAGCTTCTGCTCTGATAAAAGATAGAATGTCTCTGATGGGCCTTTGCAGGTAACACTGCAATTAAAATATCAATTAAATATGTTTTAATCAATTAAAACATATTTAAGCCATTTTTAATGTAGAAAATCATTCACTATGGGAAACACAAGTAGAACACAAGTATCATTTTTTCTTTTCTCCTTCCCAATAAAAATAAAGATTTCAATCAGAAATAGACAAAAATATATTATAATTTAATGTTAATCTGTATGTTAAAGTAGTAATAGAGCCTTTTTATGTTATAAAATAATCTATTGGAAACAACACTTCAATAGATTTAGAAACATTTTTTCAATGAGAATGATAAACTTGATCACTTTTGCATAATTTTTAAATCTTCATTTTATTTTTGAAAGGGTCAGTCTCATTTTGAGTACACATTTTTATTTTTATTTGTTCCAGCAACTGTAGAAAATTCTGATTTTTTGCTAGCTCGTGAGAACAAATTCTGGCAATGTTCCAGCTTTGTATTTCATACCCTGCTTATGCACTCAAAGTTGGAGCCTTGCCAGAACTCCTTTAAGTTTTAGGTTAGACAGACAAGCTTTCGGGGGATGCAGGAACTGATTTTGGTAGTAATTCAAATGTGTGTGTGAAAGCCACGAGGTTTGCACAGGCAAAAGCAGACTCTTGTCAGAACTTTCCAGCTGTTGTCCTGTCCAGTTGGAATAAGAACAAGTTCTGATTGTAACAGTGGTTCAAATAATTCCACAACTGTTGTGGCTCAAATAATTATCCCCAAATACTGCATTAGTTGCTCTTTTAAGGATATTTTTTGTATGACTCTTTTCCAAGAAACTAGGGATAGTTTCAAGGGAAGAAGGATCACTCAGATGCTGCTGGCCTCCCCCCAAAACTGAGTGGTTTCACAGCTAACTAAGGGCCTTATTAAATGCTCAAAGTAAAATGCAGCAGGAAAAAAAACAAACTGGGATTGACACCAACCAGGGTTTCTGTGACAACAGTAAACACTACCAGGTTTCTTCTTAACATATCTGCCTGATTACTGAGACTACATGTTAAATAGCTGAAGTAAATTAGATCTGGCAATAAAAGTGTGGGCAATCACTAGAAAGAGATACAGAAGCCTGATATGTTGCTACTATTTAGTGATTTTTATCTGGATTTTTCTTTCCTTAGTGTTTGTGAGTTAGTGTCTAGTATGTATGTGTAGTGTATATGCATAGAAAAGAGAGCAAATCAGTTTAGTTGATCAAATAAATAGATGAACAGTCAGCAAAAGCTTATTTGCACTAGGTAGACTCATCTCATCTTTTATTGGAGTGCTAAATCAAGGAAACCAATCACTCGGAGTAAATTGTACACCACTGGGCTAATGTAGGAAGTACCCTCCCTCTTCTAATTTATTGCAGCAGGTGTTCCTGTTTGGGGCAAGCACTTTCAATTCTGTTGCCAAACATATTTGCTGCCTGGATCATGTGGAAATTTTGTTTTCTTCATGTTAAGTTGTGGGCTCTTGGATGCAGGAATGACGACACGAGGCTGAGTACAGGATAACTCATACTTTATTCTTGCTTGAACTGTACTGAAACTTAGGCTGCAACCAGCCACAATATATAGTCTAGCCCCTAGGCGGCAGCCAATTGGTTTGAACCCACTCTTGCCACCTGGGGCTAGCCAATTGCTGGACTGGAGACAGCCAGTCTGGGTTGCTGGAGAGCCGTTGGCTGCTCTAGCAACGCACGTGGTGTATTACCACAAGCCCAGTACATAACACTTCACATCTCCCTATAACTGCAAACACAAAAGACAATGAGAAATAGCTAGAAGGGCCTTGACATTTTTATGGAATCTTGTTTGGTGATTCCAATAGGTACAGCTGGAGTGCTGTAGCTATTAGGCCTGTGCAAAAAGTTTAGAGTGGGATTTGCTCCTAGAAAATTCAGCACATCAAGGCTCTCAGTATTTTCTAGATAGATTTTAATTCACCAGCTATTACAGTGGAAGTGGCTCATGGCAGGCACACAGTGGTTCAAATGGCTGTTTTGATAGCTAATTCTGAATATGTAAACTTCATGGCACCTGTTGTAATGTAACCAGCCTTTGGAGTGAACACAGTTACATTAAACTGCAAAGTTAGATATAAAAGATTATTGGCATAGTAGCATGTTCGTCATTTGTGTCACCAGGATTTAATATTAAATATATGCTGTATTTAGGTAAGTGTATTTCATCATGATATGAATCAAAGTACAATATATATTTATTTAAAAGTAAGCCTGACATGAGCACTGAACATATTCTCTTGTTAAATACTTCAGGATTACAACTTTGATCTTTATTTTGTCAGGCAAAGCTGCATTGGATCTGAACTGGTAGATTGGCTTTTGAAATGCTGCACTTTCATTAAGAGCAGATCTACAGCAACTGGTGTCTGGCAGCTACTACTAAATATGGGAATTGTGTTTACAGGTTAGTTTTACAGTAGCAAGTCCAACCTCTTGTGCAAAACATTCAATTTCTCTTTTTTCATCTTTATTGGAGCATCAGATTTACAATATGTAGAAAAAAATAGAAAAAAAGTATTATTTTGAAAATAGTCTCCTTTTATCATACATTTGTATCTTTCATATTCTGAATAATTACAATGATATATTTGCTAGATATTTATGCCCATGAAAGTACATATCAGTTTTCATAATATATATCACTTGGTTATTTTTATCATTTTTTTCTGGACATTATTTCCATTAAATTTCTAAAATCTACATAGCAGATTCACTGTATGCTTATGATATTTGAAAATAATTTTTTGACTGAATATGCATTCCTTTTTCTATTTATTTCTTTTTCCTCTTCAGTCATTTTTTAATGATATTTTTTTTGATGGTAAGGCCCTTTGGGGAAGACAGCTATCTTCTTGTATTCAAAGGTGGCATGCATGTCCACACATACATTAATAAATATATTGCTTTCATATATATGTGTGTTCACCTTTTTCATGTTTTACCACATTTATCATGGACCCATCCACATCCAAGCCATTGATATGTCTGGCCTCTCCATCCACCTTCTTTATTTATGACTGAACCTTTTCTTCATCTCTCTGCTAGATCTTTTTACATTGGTTCTTGCTATGATGTTTACCTTTTCTTCAGATAGCTCAGTATGACTTGCTTAATGTAATGTTTCATTGTTTTTTATGGATTACTGTGCTTACTGTACTCTATAAGGCTTTGAATCTTTACTGAATGACTCTTGAAAAACACTTAAGATATCTTAAGTGGTACGTTTTTGCAGCATAGGGCTTGAATAGAAGTATAATTAATGCAGATTCATCTATCAGCATATTTGTTGAAAGAATTTCTTGTTTCATTCAAACCATGCTAAAGTAGAGCCACTTTTCAGTAATAGCTTGTTACAACCATATTTTTTCCAGTTGTGTGCTCTGAATATTTTATTTATTTTATTTATTTTAATCCCATTTATATCCCGCCCTTCTCCGAAGACTCAGGGCGGCTTACAATCTAAGAAGCACAAATCAAATGTGCTTAGCAGTAGCCTTCATTCTATGTATATGCCTGCTTATTAGGGCTTTCACACACACCCCAAGCGGCATTATTACAAAGTCAGCTTATTGCCCCCAACAATCTGGGTCCTCATTTTACCAACCTCGGAAGGATGGAAGGCTGAGTCAACCTTGAGCCTGGTGGGATGCGAACCTGCACTAATTGCAGGCAGCTGGTGTTACTTAAGGAGGCATTAGTCCACTGCTACATATGCATGCAGTTTATTTTTTCCTCTTGGTGAAGACGTTCTACTATATAAAATGGAACCATTTTATTTCAGTGTGTGCTGTGAGAATAGTTTCTGTAGTTAGCATGGCTTTGTTTGTTGAACAGGGTTCTTTTTAATAATGTTATTTCTAACTAGCATCTTGTAATGAACAGAACCAGCTTTCATAGGTAGTTTATCATTAGACCAACATGCACTCATGAAAGAGTTTTTCAGAAAATGAAATGTTTTGTTAAGGAAGCATAACTCATTGATTCTGTGATAAGTAGTCAAATGGTTGGCTGAGATTGATAAGTTATGACACCTGATAGAAGAATGATTTATGGTGGTTTGATTAGAGCAGGGGTGTCAAACTCAATTTCATCAAGGGCCACATCAGCATTGTGGTTGCCCTTGGGAGGCTGGGTGGGTGTGGCCAGGGTGGGCATGGCCTACTGGGTGGGCGTGGCTGGAGTGGGTGTGGCCTACTGGGTGGGCATGGCCAGCTCTACATTGTTCGTGTCAAGGGTGCCTGTGGGGTCCTGGGCAGGAGTGGGACAGCTCTGAGGGTCTCTGGCAGAAGGAGATAGGACTGGGGCAAGTGCCAAGGCCTGGTCCACTGGAGGAGCCTCACTGTTCCTCTCAGGCCATGGTGGTGGTGGGGGCTGGATGGTGGCATGGAGGTCAAATGCCCAGCCCTCAAGCACCCGCAGCACTAAGCCCAGCCCCACTTTCCCAACGATGGTGCCCAGCTGCACTTACCTCCTCCTCAAGGCTGCTGCTGCTGTGCTTGCTCTCCTTAGCCAGGTTGCTCATGATGGGTACGAGGGCAAAGTCAAGAGGGAAGCCCACTCCCTCTCCATATGAAGAGACCTGGCTTTGTTCCTTAGCAATAGGATGGTAGAACCCCCAAGATAGGCCAGGAGGAGGGGGCAAGGGGATGTTGAAAGGGCAGCAGGGAAGGTCTAAGGCAGGACTTCCTTCAGACCCTCCCTCTTCCCTCCTTCCTTCCTTCCTTCCTTCCTTCCTTCCTTCCTTCCTTCCTTCCTTCCTTCCTTCCTTCCTTCCTTCCTTCCTTCCTTCCTTCCTAGAGTGGTGGGAAAATATTTGAGATGAGGGAGGTAGAAAAACAGGCAAGAAATGCAGCTGGGGAAGTGTCATCCTTCATGAGGAATGAAGAAATGCACCATCACCTGGAAGTGACCAGCACATGGCCCTCGCCTACTTCACATATCCGGCTTGGTGGGCTCTTGGGGAGGGGATGCCATGAACAGCATGACAGTTGATGTTACCTGTGCAATGCTGCCCAGCCCCCAGCCTGCCCAATTTTGGCAGGCAGCGGGGCGCTCTCCACACAATGCCGAGAGGCTGAGCCAGGTGGCATGAATCTGAAGAGACGCGCAACACTGCCCAGGCCCTAGCCTGCCCGAAGTAGGCAGGGCCATGTGCTGGCCACTTCCAGGTGATGGTGCATTTTTTCATTCCTCACAAAGGTTGATAACTCCCCAGCATGCGCCCAGGGGGCAGTGCCGATGCGGCAGGGGCTGGTCCCTTGCTGTTTCCAGACAGCCTTGTGGAGCTAAGACTGAATGTATTTCAGCATAGATAGCCACCATGAAATTGTACATTGGCCCCCGGCCGGTCTGGGCTGGGGCCAAGGCAGTGGGCGCTGTTCCCACACTGTTTCCAGGATGGGTTCACGGGTCACATGAAACCACTTTGGGGCCGGATCCAGCCCCCGGGCCTTGTGTTTGACATGTCTGGATTAGAGAGAATTATTACTGATCTATAACATTCTGTCCTAAAAGTTAGAGAATAGAGATGGGAAGCTACTGATGAAGGAATAGAAATTCTACTGTCCACAGATTGTAGACTTTAATCATGTGCTGCTAGTGCAGTATTTTTTTATTTCTATCCTGTTTCTTCCCTATGGATCAGTTCTCATAATGCTGGCTGAGAATTATGGGAGTTGTAATCTAATATATCTAAATGGTATTTTGGGAAAACTGCACTGGTCTTCTCCCTACACAAGAACCTGTGAAGAAATAATTGGTTGCCATATATATGTATTGGTCTTTGCTATCTTCTTCAAATTGACCAGTATTTCTGAACCTTAGCCATTTTAAAATGTGTGAACTTCAACAGCCAGAATTCTATAACCAGCATGTTGGAGGTTGTTGAAGTTGAGAAACAAGATGTAATCACACTCATGTTATTTGTCTTGCAGTAGTATGGAAGTGTTGTTTTCCTTTGTTTTATGCCATTTTCAGAATCTTTGCTTTCTAACTTTCTATCTAGTCTATAGCACTGGAATTCTTGGGGAGGAGGTTTTGCCATACAAATATTTCCCTTGTAATGTATTGAGCTTACTTGTTAACACCATGTGGTAATGGCTGGAAGGCTGTTTGAGTAGGGAGTTAGCTAACGGCTCCCAGCACCTCAGACAACCCATCTCCAGCGCTGCTGTTGGTTGCCCCTAAGGCGGCAATAGGTTGCTTCAAACCTATTGACTGCCACCTAGGGGCCATCTGCAGACCAGTTCTCCAGTTCAGATTCTGCAAGCAATAAACCATGATCTTTGCTGAACTCACTTGCCTCGTCTTCATTCCTGCGCAATGAACACAGTATACAACACTGGCGACAAGGATGGGATCCTGCTTCTCCGTCGGAGCTGAAAGTCACTAGGGGAGAGGCAGTGCACGCCTGGTGGGAAAAGCAATTTCCCCCCCTATGGTCGGCTAGCTAAGCCACACTAGCAACCATGCGCTCAGAGGACCAGTGCCTGAGCAACAGTGAAGCAGGATTCGAAGACACAGAAGCCAGCCGCGAAGACTAGCAGTATGCCCAAGGTTGGAAGGCTGCAAGAATTCGACATCAAGAAACCAGAAGGATGGCCCTTGTACCTGTCCCAGGTCGAGAACTACCTTCAGGCGAACCAGATAGCAGAGGACAAACTGAAGGCTGCCACGCTGCTGTGTGTGTGTGCAGCCCAGCGATGTTCGATCTGGCCGAAAACCTGTTCACGCCCACGCTGTTGGAGTCCATCTCCTACGCTGAACTGAAGGAAGAAGCTCAGAGGACACTTCCAACCAAAGATGTCAGTGATTGCATGGTGCTACGCCTTCGAAGAACGAATACAGCAGCTGGGAGAGACCGTTAAAAAATTCCACAACTACTTATATGGCAGGGACTTCACGGTCTTCACAGACCACAAACTGCTACTGGGGTTATTTACCACAGACAAACAGACACCCCATATATTATCCCATAGAATGCTGAGATGGTCTATTTTTTTTATCAGCGTACATGTTTAAGCTGGTTCACAAACCCGGCAAAGAAATGGGCCTTGCAGACAGCCTGAGCAGGCTTCCACTGCCACAAATCAAACCAGATCCGGCCCCAGCAGCCCGCGTATTGTCCATTCAGGACTTGCCAGAGTTTCCCCTCCACGCTGGGGACATAGCTGCAGAAACAGGAGCTGATAAGACACTAAGTAGAGTGCTTTCTTGGGTGCACCCAGGGTGGCTGGAGAAAAGCCCAGGCCCTGAATTTCAGAGTTATTTTACTACAAGACACGAGCTAACAGCTCACAAGGGTTGCATCTTATGGGGGAACAGGGTCATAGTCCCCACCTCACTAAGAGACAGGGTCTTACAATCACTGCATGAAGGCCATCTGGGTATTATCCATATGAAAGCTTTAGCTAGAAGCTACTTATGGTGGCCAGGATTAGACAAGGCCATTGAAGCCCAGGTCCATGGATGTTACACATGCCAACAATCAAGGCCTGAAATGCTGAATGCTCCAGTTCACAGGTGGGAGGAGACTCACACTCCCTGGTCTAGAATTCACATAGACCGCTGGGCCCTTTCAGGGACAGCTCTTCCTTATAGTGGTCGACAGCCACTCTAAATGGCTTGAAGTAATACCTGTTGCAAAAATGACTACTGCTAGGACCATCCAGGTGCTTAGGAAACTCTTTGCCATGCATGGGCTGTCAGACATTGTAGTATCCGACAATGGAGCCCAATTTACTGCAGCTGAATTTCAGGCGTTCCTGAGAGCAAATCTCCTCAGACATGCAACATCGGCCCCCTTTCACCCATCCACCAATGGTCAAGCCGAACGCATGGTCCAGACCACAAAAGAGTCACTGAAGCATATAGTGACTGGGGACTAGCATCACAGATTGGCAGATTTTTTTACTTTGCCAGCATTCCATGCCCTGCACAGCTACAGGGAAAAGCCCAGCAGAGCTGCGCTGGGGGAGGTGGCTGATCACGAAACTGGACAGGTTGCATCCAGATAGGGTGGCAGCAGAAGCTTCACATCCAAAACCCTTGAGGGGGCTGCAAGTGGGTGACGGAGTGTGGGCCAGGAACTATGGGCATGAGAATATGTGGGTGCCAGGAAAAATTACTAAAATGTCAGGTCCCCTCTCTTACGAAGTGGGGCTGGAGGGTGAGCGAGTTGTCCGGTGCCACATCGATCAACCAGGAAGCGTTATCCAGAATGGCCACAAAGCGAGGACTTTGTCACAAGTCCTTACCAAGGTCCACAAACCGGCAGCCAAGCCGGCCCATGCATAGACTCTGAAGGCTCACACAGCCCAAGCAACGAGGAGTTGGCCATAGAGGAGGGGAGTCCAGAAGTGCAACATGGGTCCCCTGATGGAGAAAGCCAACCAGACTTTCACAGCCACTGTGCTAACTCTGCTGAACAAACTGACTCTGGGGTGGGCCAACCTGGAATGGCCAGCCAGAGATCACCAAACCATCCTGAATCAATTGAACCGACATTGGTCTACCCAGCCCGGCGGGCAAGCTGGTAGGCCAGGAAGTGCCTGGGTCCCCCAGGCATTCCACAAGGGCTCACAAATGTCCTGCTTATCTGCAAGATTGTGTGCTAAAATAATAAAGCCATAATGTTGTATGTACTTATGTTAGCTGCTGACCTACAAGATTGTACTAAACAATGGAGCTATAATGTTGTAAGATAATTTATTGTGCTGCTAAGTGGAACCTATTCACACCAATGTTAAGTCTTTGTAAATTGTATTGCTGTAATCACTTCTGTTGTTGCTATACTGTTGTTCGTTCTAAGGGGGAAGGGGTGTAATGTATTGGGCTTACTTGTTAACACCATGTGGTAATGGCTGGAAGGCTGTTTGAGCAGGGAGCTAGCTAACGGCTCCCACCACCTCAGACAACCCGTCTCCAGCGCTGCTATTGGTTGCCCCTAGAGCGGCAATAGGTTGCCAGGGTATAAATTGCTGCATCTGCAGCCCAGTTCTCCAGTTCAGATTCTGCAAGCAATAAACCATGATCTTTGCTGAACTCACTCACCTCGTCTTCATTCCTGCACAACGAACCCAGTACACAACACCCCTAACTCTATTTTTCACGTTTATACACAGATTGCCAAATGCTTTTACTTGATGAATTATAGACTAAAGTTGCATGTATGTATTTGACTTGTGACAATTATGTAAGAGCCATTTCTTTAAATATATATTATATATATATATTTTCTTTTCTTTAAACAGTGGATAAGCAGACATATTTTCTAGACAGGTATGTTTTCTACCAGTTCTCATCTGATGAATGCACATACCTGTTCTGTGAATACGAAGGAGAAAAAAGATGGAAAAATGGTGTGAAATTTCTATTGAAGATGGTACCTGTTACTTCTTCAAGTATTAATATGTGTAACCTGTAAGTATATTTCTGTTAGTTACTGACTGACTTGGTTCACATATACATTAAATGTTTTGGTTTTTACAGCATGTCATGAGTCTATTTATTATGATTTATCTTACTTTTCAATCATTTTAATAAAATTTCAAAATATTGCAATTAATTTTTTTAAAAAACCTAAATCAGTGTGAAATATTACATATAAGTACCAATATATAATTACCATTGTAAAAATGACTATATAAAAATAGATCTAAATCATTATATTAAAAAGAGTATTATTTCTTATGACTTAGCTTTATATAGGAATCAAATTATTAAAACACTTAACATCATATATCAGGGGTGTCAAACTCAATTTCATTGAGGGCCGCATCAGCATTGCGGTTGCCCTCAGGGGGCTGGGTGGGTATGGCCTGGGTGGGCGTGGCCTACTGGGTGGGCGTGGCTAGACTGCATGTGGCCTACTGGGTGGGCATGGCCAGCTCTACATCGTTTGCATCAAGGGTGCCTATGGGGGCCTGGGCAGGAGTGGGACAGATCTGAGGATCTCTGACAGAAGGAGGGTCTCTGGGCCAGGGCCAAGGCAGTGGGGGGGCCGTTCCCTCACTGTTGCCAGGATGGCTTCACGGGCCGCATGAAACCACTTCGCGGGCCGGATCTGGCCCCCGGGCCTTGTGTTTGACATGTCTGTCATATATGAACATGATACTGCTTTTGAATAGAAATAAACCTATTGTTTTACTTTCTACTTTTTATATTTTATAAAGCCTGCTGCTACTTATGTGTCTTTTTAATCAAGTATATTACAGTATCTAAAAAGCACGCATTATTTTTCCTCATTTTTAAACCACTTTAGTTAAACTAAAAGGTTATTATCTCTGTCTCAATTAGGAGTTAGTTTTGCATTAAGTGATAGGCAAAAGACATAAAACCCAAGATGACATTAGGTGTATAGATAGCACTAATGTCATAATCAAGGCTATTTAGTTTTGGCTTAATTTGATTTGTGACCTCAACAACTATCATCACCATAATATAAATCTGTATTATTGTGGTTATTTAATCATTTTGATTGAGGAATCTATGAGTTAGGACAATATGTGAGCTTTATCACATCATGCAACTTTTGAAATAGTGACAAATTAAAAAGCAGGACTGTTAAAATAGTCAGTGGGTAATGGCAAAAGAGAGAGGACAGGAGAACAGGAGATTGGGAAAAAATCATAAAACAAACTTACTGATAGGAGAAACTGAAATTAAAACATCAGATTCAGTGATCTGCTGGCTTTCTTGATTCCATCTGTTGGTCACAAGAACCTAATAACTGAGGTTTTAATTCTTCTTCCTTGTCATTAAAATGGAGAGTTTATTTCAAGGCAGCTTAATAACAAATCTAGAATATTATATTTTCTTAATATAAGCATACTTGATACAAATAAAGGCATTCGCTTGTAGTAGTGTTAGGAACATTTTAATCATTTATATTATTTAGTTAAAAGATTTATATAGCCACCTATCTTATATCAAGCTCTGGGCAGTTCCCAATCAGCAGCTAAAAACACCAATAACAAAATAATATATGAATATATTAAAATTATAAACATTAAAAAAACTAAAGATACTAAAGCTAACTTTCAACATACAGTTCCTCATAAATAATCTCACCCACCACACCTTATACCAGCACTAGCGGGAAAAGCCAGGTCTTTAGAGCTTTCTGGAAGGCTAGGAGCGTAAAGTCCTGCCAAACTTCAAAAGGAGATTATTCCATAGGGCAAGGGCTGCTATGAAAAAGGCATCCTTCCTAGTTCCCGTAACATGTTAATGTTTAAGGAAAGAGATTAGCAATGTCCCCACCTATCTGATCTGGTATAATGGATAGATGTCGTCCTTAGGAAGAAGCGTTCTTGCAGATAACCTGATCCTGTGTAGGATTTTAAAGATAATAACTATGACCTTGAATTGTACCTGAAAGAAAAGTGAGAGCCAGTGCAGTTTGCACAGCAGAGATACTGTATTATATCGGGAAACCTTGGCATTATGTCTTAGTCATAATGGTCTAATTCCCTGTTTCCCTATGCATTCAGATCGATCTTACACCTTAGATGTACCACTAGCTTTTATTTGCTTTTTGTTTCAAAAGGGATAACAGAAGAATAGAAGAAACAGCTGAAACCAATGCAGAAATTCTTGTTCGTCTCACAGCAGCAGTAAGCCTTTCTTAAATATTAATTTGTGGGATGATTTTGACTACTTACATAAAAATGTTGTTTCTTGTGTTTGTATCTGGACTGTAAATCCTCCACTACTGATTAGCAGTGGAAAAGGCAAGAGCAGTAGTAATTAATAGTACTTGTAGAACAGAGCTAGTTATTAAACTCAAGAAACTCAAAATTAGGGTAAGTGTAGCTAATATGCGAAGCAAGAGTGCTGTATTAAAAATCATGGAGTATTTTGATTTTGATATATTTCTAATAAAGTTATCAATAGCAAGCTATTAATGGGAGATGTTTTGAAACGTTTTCAGGCATGTCTTTGAACAGTAAGAGATATTACTGAAGTTGGGAAATATTTTTAAACAATAGAATGTGAAATACTTGTAGCTAAGGCATTGATGAGAATTTTTTTTCTCAGAGATCCCACTGAATTCAAGCCAGTGAAAGAGGAACTGGGCACATTTATTTTATTTTATTTTTATTTTAATTCCATTTATATCCCGCCCTTCTCCGAAGACTCAGGGCGGCTTACAAGCTTAGCAGTAGCCTTCATTCTATGTATATGCCTGCTTATTAGGGCTTTCACACACACACACACCAAGCGGCATTATTACAAAGTCAGCTTAATTGCCCCCAACAATCTGGGTCCTCATTTTACCTACCTCGGAAGGATGGAAGGCTGAGTCAACCTTGAGCCTGGTGGGATGCGAACCTGCACTAATTGCAGGCAGCTGGTGTTACTTAAGGAGGCATTAGCCCACTGCTCCACCAAGGAGCATTAGCCCACTGCTCCACATGCAACTTGTTTTCTGGACTGGTCTGCATTAGCTTATTACAACTGGAACATCTTTGCCAATTCTGACTTTAAGATCCTAAGTTCATAAAATATCTTCATTTGAGAGCACTTTTTTCAGCTTTCTCCAGAAGAGTGTGCAGGAAGACCAGACATTAAACTATCAGATTCTTATCCATGGGAAAATAAACATTAATACCAAAAATTTGATCAAGACATCTGAAAATGACACTATGGGCCAGGATTTTTGTTGTACTGTTTGTTTAATTCTGCTGAACTGTTTGTTTAAATCAAGGTTAATAATTCAGCGCTTATTCCATGCAAACTCCATGTAACAGTTAGGAGAATCTATAAGCAAAATCTCAACAGCAAGAGTAAAGAAATATCCTGAGCTATGTATCTTGTAAAAATGAGCCATTTTTTTTAAAAAAAATATTGTTTAAAAGAGATATCATTTTTTTCTGTTCATCAGTTGGCAGCATTAGAAGCCATGTGCGTCTGCCTACCACAAGATAATGTGCTTAACTTTCATGAATAAAAATTGCTTTCACCCTCATGTCTTCCTGCTCTTTTGGATTATGGTGCCCTTCATCCCTGATAGCTGATCAGTCATGCTGGTGCTGATGGAAATTGTAGTGTTTTTTTTAAAACATGCTTGATCTCTTTGTTTTCAGATAGCTTTGAAATACACTTTTTTTGCTTAGCATGTAAATTGAATTGTTTATTTTTATTGCTAGATCTGCCAGTAATGTCTTGTTAACAGAACTGAAGTATTGCAGACGTTTTCCCTTAATGCATCAGAGAAACACTTTATTTTGTAATTTTAATTAAAGAGACAGTCCTGCCAACTTTGCCCATTAATGCTTATCTTGCCACTCTTTTATTTTTTTAAAAAAATAAAACTTCAATGCTGTCTTTGTTAAATTTATATTTTAGTCCTAATATGAAGAAAAAGCTAGATATAAATATTTTAAAATAAAATTGAACCAATTGAGGATGATCATTTTTCATGAAAGGCAAGGGCATAAACTGACATTGCATTCTAAAACTAAAGAATAAATTATTTAGCAATTATGCAGAAGAAACCTTTATATTTGGAATAGATAGAAGCAAAGTAGGCAATATAATGAGCACTTATCAGAGATCTGGAGACATCTAGGCTCAAAGATCTAGGGAACAGCTCATTGCCTATTCCTGTTGTGGATATTTATGCCAGAATTAGGCAGAAAGATTAAATACTGCAGAACTGATAGTGCAGTCTTGGTCCAGAATGGACCAGATATTGCTCCAATAGAGCAGTGTTTTATAAGCTTGGCAAATTTAAGATATGTGGATTCAGCTTCCAAAATTTTTCAGTCAGTATCCTGATTGGAAAATTCTGGGAATTGAAGTGTAAGCATCTTAAAGTTTCTGAGTCTGAAAAACATTGCATTACACTAATCAGTACATTGAATAAAATTAGGGAACTGCTGTCACATCAGCCTAGGTTATTGTGAAAACAGTTGAATTGAATTGAATTGAATTTATTAAATTTATATGCCGCCCTTCTCCCTAAGGACTCAGGGTGGCTCACAATAATAAAAAGTTAAAAAAACATAAAATACAAAATTTAAAAAAGAATTAAACAGGAAATGTAATAAACACATAACAATTAACCTAATAAAACCAAATTTAAAACTATAGTCAGTCCAGGCCCGATTGTTGGAACATCCATGTCTTCAGGTCATGGCGGAAGGACCGAAGGTCAGGGGCCATCCGCATCTCTGGAGGCAACTCATTCCAGAGGGTCGGCGCGCCCACAGAGAAGGCTCTCACCCTGGGGTTCGCCAGCCGGCATTGCTTAGCCGACGGAACCCTGAGGAGGCGGACTCTGTGGGAGTGAACCGGGTGATGGGAGGTTGACAATGGCAGCAGGTGGTCTCACAAGTACCCTGGGCCTAAGCCATGTAGGGCTTTAAAAGTAATTACCAGCACCTTGAATCGCACCTGGAGGGCAACCGGAAGCCAAAGCAGCTTGCGCAAGAGTGGTGTAACATGGGAGTATCGAGAAACTCCCTAAGCACCCACGTGGCCGCATTTTGCACCAGCTGAAGCCTCCGGGTGCATCTCAAGGGCAGTATAATGTAGAGAGCATTGCAGTAATCCAGGCGAGAAGTGACAAGGGCGTGGGTGACCGTGCATAGGGCATCTCGGTCCAAAAAGGGGCACAACTGGTGCACCAGATGAACCTGTGCGAAGGCTCCCCTGGTCACAGCAGTTAGATCCTCCAAGTTAAGCTGTGAATCCAGGAGGACACCCAAGTTGCGGGCCCTTTCTGAGGGGGGCAATACCTCCCCCCATCAAGAGAGATGGAACATGTTGGACAATACGAGATGCCAGTATCCACAGCCACTCGGTCTTGGAGGGGTTCAGCCTGAGCCTGTTCCTTCCCATCCAGACCCGTACCGCCTCCAGGCACCGGGACATCATGTCAAGGGCATCACTGGGTTGGCTCGGGGTGGAGATGAACAACTGGGTATCATCCGCATATTGGTGGTACCTCACCCCAAAGCCATGGATGATCTCACCCAGCAGCTTCATATAGATGTTAAACAGGAGGGGGAAGAGAACCAACTCCTGAGGCACCCCACAAGTGAGGGGCCTCGGGGTAGATCTCTGCCCCCCTGCCAATACAAACTGCAAGCAGCCCGAGAGATAGGAGGAAAACCACTGTAGAACAGTGCTTCCCACTCCTAATCCCCCGAGCCATTGCAGCAGGATACTATGGTCAATGGTATCAAAAGCCGCTGAGAGGTCAAGTAGGACCAGGACAGAGGAACAACCCCTGTCCCGGGCCCACCAGAGATCATCTACCAGTGCGACCAATGCTGTTTCCGTGCTGTAACCGGGCCTGAAACCAGACTGGTGCGGGTCCAGATAGTCCGCTTCATCCAGGAATTGCAGGAGCTGATGCGCCACAACACTCTCAACAACCTTCACTACAAAGCAAAGGTTGGAGACAGGACGATAGTTATTCAAGGAGGCTGGGTCCAGGGCAGTCTTCTTGAGAAGGGGCCTCACCACCGCCTCTTTTAAGGTGGAGGGGAAGACACCGTCCATCAATGAAGCATTGACAACTGCCTGGAGCCAGCCCCCTGTCACCTCCCTGGCGGCTGAAACCAGCCAGGAGGGACATGGGTCCAATAGACAAGTTGTAGCGCTCAGTCTACACATGATCCTGTCCACATCATCCAAAGACACAGGGTCAAACTCACCCCAAATGGTATAACCAAGACCTGTCCTCTCCACTCTGCCGGATTCCACCCAGTTGGAGTCCAAACCAGCCCGGATCTGAGCGATTTTGTCCTGCAGATACTGTACAAATTCCTCAGCCCTACCCTGCAAGGGGTCATCCCTCGGTCGCTGATTAAGCAGTGAGCAGGTCACTCTAAACAGGGCGGCTGGGCAGTTATCTGCGGATGCAATGAGAGCGGAAAAGTAAACACACTTTGCCGCTTCCATCACCACTAGGTAAGACTTAAGATAAATTCTTAGCTGTGTTCAGTCAGATTCAGATCTGTTGGACCTCCAACAGCTCTCTAGGTGTCTTTTACGGCGTTTCATCTCTTGGAGACCCTCAGTGAACCAGGGGGCCACCCAGGATCTGTGCTGGGTCAGAGGCCACAAAGGCACAACTCTATCCAAGGCCCCAGTAGCTGCCCTCTCCCAGGCTTCTACTAGGGCCTTGGCAGAGTCGTGGGCATGGGAAGCAGGAAATGTCCCAAGCTCTGTCTGGAACCTCTCAGGGTCCATTAAACGCCTGGGGCGGAACCACCTGGTCAGTTCCGCCTCCCAGCGGTGGGGGGTGGCATACTGAAAGTCTAGCTGGAGAAGAAAATGATCGGACCATGACAGGGGTTGGATGGTTAAACCCCCCCTACCCAGATCATTAATCCACTGTCCAGAGATAAAAACCAGGTCGAGTGTGTGTCCTCAATTATGGGTCGGGTCTTGAATTACTTGAGTCAGGTCCATGGCTGTCATGGAAGCCATGAACTCCCGAGCCAACTCAGATGCCTCTCCCGCGGAAGGCAGATTGAAATCCCCCAGAACTATAAGCCTGGGGAACTCAATCGCCAAGCCGGGCAAGATGTTGAAGAGCTTGGGCAGGGCCGATGACACGCAGCTGGGAGACAGGTACATAATCAATAGGCCCAACTGAACTCCAGGACCCCACTTCAAAAGGAGAGACTCACACCCGCCTATCTGAGGGACAGTGGCCACTCACAAAGACTCTCCCAAATAATAACCGCCACCCCCCCACCCCTGCCCTGGACCCGCGGCTAGTGAAGCACCCGGAAGCCCGGTGGGCATAGTTCTGAGAGGGGGACCCCCCTCTTGGTCCAACCAGGTCTTCGTGATGCAGGCGAGGTCCATGTTCTCCTCAATAAGATCATGTATGAGGGGAGCCTTGTTCACCATGGACCTGGCGTTGAAATAAACCAACCTGAGCCCAGGGTCCTGCAATCCTATGCCCTCGGGGGAGCAAGAAGAGCCATGAGGGTGGGAACAGGCAACTGCTTGAAGACAGTGGTGGCCCGTTCCCCAATTGCGATAAAGCCCTCTGCTCCCACACACTCTGCCCCTCCCAATCACTGTCAAAATAGGAAGACCCTCCTCACTCGGAGCTGAGTCCACCCCCAAACCCCTACCCCCCGTGACCGTCCAATGGTCTGGACTGCTGTCTGGGTCGAATTCCCCCAAGTTTGTTCCGGATCCCTTGGGCCTCCCCCCCTCCCGGATCCCCTTAAAATTTTATATAAAAATCTTGATAAAAATCCCCTCATACTCCTCTTTGAAGCATGCCATCTCTCAGGGTCCTACAACCCGTCATCTAGAAAGTTATTGTTGATTTGGGTGAAAAGGAATGTTAGAGAAAAGGAGGTGATCATGCTGCCCTGTCACTTATTTTTTCTTAACTGCTTCTCCATACAGCATACTAATTTATAAATCAGAAACCAGTTAATTGGTCCTTCAGGTACTGTA
Organism: Vipera ursinii; assembly: GCF_947247035.1. Taxonomy (NCBI): domain Eukaryota; kingdom Metazoa; phylum Chordata; class Lepidosauria; order Squamata; family Viperidae; genus Vipera; species Vipera ursinii. The sequence goes on from NC_139517.1 coordinate 91,351,202, forward strand.
GGGTTTCAAGTTCCATAATTCTTCACATTTTGCTATGATTGTAAAAGCAGATTGGAACTAAAGTTCAACAAAATCAGAACCGCATAGTGGTCCAGATATAGTTATATCTGGGTGACATTAGGATTCCCAATGTCATTTAAAACTTTGAATCTTGAATGAGAAGAGCTTGGGGGGAGTAGGTGGAAATGGGGTTAGTGGGCTGATTGAGGGGCTTCAAATTCTGGAAATATTTTGACTGATTTGGTCCAGGTACTAGATGGCAGAGATTTTTGGGTTGTAGGGGGTGATGCAACCAAAGATGGGCTTTTGTGAAATGAGAAATGAGTGAAATGAGCTTATAGTTGTCACTAAGAAATATAATGGAACACTGGGAGCAGGCTACCCTTGGAGAAGGAGGGTTTAATAGCTTTTACTAATCCTCTCCCTAAGGTTCTTAGTCTTCTTCACAAGAACCAGGATTCTGACTTGTTAGTTGCAAAGGACACAGGGACACAGAAGATTTGTTCAAGCCTATACCCAAGAATCCAATCAAGTAAAGATCAGTGCTAAACTGGTGCTAGATAAGGGTCAACAGAATTCAGGAAGGATTGGACTTGGACTCTTTATGGGAATGTAACGACTCTAAGCTGATAACATAATTCTGCCTCCTAACTTGCTTGCTTTTCTCCTACCTCACTGTTGCTATTGAAAAAAAAACCCTCAACCACAATTTAATTGTGGATAGGAGGCTACCTCTGCTTTATATTACAAAAATCTAGAGGACAGGACAGTATCTCTAGGAAGTCTGCTCCTGGGGTTTCAGGTTTAGCATCAACTGAGGTCCGCAAATACAGTAGAGTGGTAGTAGTTGTGATCCATATGACTCTGTCAAGGCTGTTCGACCTAATTGCTGAGGTGATGATCTTGTTTCCCAGACTGGGGATGTTGGGACACATTAACCAAGCTTCCCTGGTGGGGAGTCTGGAGTGGGCCAGACAACTAAGGGCCAGATGGAACTTACATATGTGAGCAGGCCATTGAATTTGTTCTTTATCATGGATAGTTCACACACAAATGGCTGTGGAGTTTAATGTACAACTTCCTCTGCTGTGAGGAAGGATCTGTTAGATCAGTCTGTCCCAGATAATTAAAGAATTGCTGTTTTTTCAGAAGGTGCTTTGGGGCTGAGATTCTGATGAGCAGTTTGGAGGAGACCATGATCATTAGTTAAAGCGACAACTAAGGTGCTTGACCTATTGCAGTAACTCCCTTCTCATGGACCCATTACAATTCCTTGGTTGCTGTAACTGGGAAGCTCAGCTACTTGAAGTTGCACAGGGTATGGCTAGCCCAGTGGTGGGATTCATATATGTGAACAATTGGTTCTCTGTGTGGATGCCGCTTCCAGAAGTCCATTCTGGGCCTGGACAACAACAAATAAGCTACCAGTTCTGCTGAAGTGGTGCAAACCGGCTGAATCCCACCACTGGGCTAGCCCCATACTCTTCTCCTTCCCTTCTTTTAAGCTGCTCCTCTTTCAGGGTTCAGAAAAGCAGTTAAGACATGATTATTCTATCCAAAGTGCATGCTGTGTTTGAACATATAAATGGCCGGACTTGTGTTTTTGTACACATTTCTTTTGCTATATTTTTTGATTCTGTATTTAGGTTATTTTATGGGTGAGTTTATTATTGTTTTTGAGGATGGCTTTTGCTTGGTGGTATTTCTGACTGGAAGCTGCCCAGAGTCTTCAGGGAATAGGTAATATACAAATAAAGTAAAAAAAATGCATTTGTTTGTTTAAACTTCTCCTATATGGAATCAACAGACTCACCTTATCAAAAGCACTGAGTCATTTGCTAAGTTAAATACTGTTAACCAATAATAATCTAAATGTAAAATATTAATTGAATTGTAACTCCATAAACTAAAATAAAGGTGTAATGAATAACTAATAGTGTGTGAGTGATGTGGCTCTTCAAGATGATCTTTTTGCTTCTTTCTTTTGCCAGTTCAGAGTCTACTTTTGGTTAAGTACATTTAAAAGTCCTTTTTTCTAAGCACTTATTTCTTGATGAGTCAGACTGAAATCTGTAAATAAAGGAAATGCATGTTCTCTCCAAACAATAGAAGGGCGAGGAACTGTTGAATGAGAACAGCTGTGTTGAATAATGCCAAGTTAGTTCAAGAGCAGGAAATAACTGCAAAGGTTGCACTTTTGGTCAAAGATAGTTTATTTCAGTTAGTTAAAATAATATGTAAATGTTGTACATAAGGCAATGGACGATGCTAAGAGATCAGGAAACTGCTAAAAGGGTATATATTAAAACATTACAATCCTTTATCTTTAGACTTTCAAATTTCTTCACAAGTTAGGCCAGTTTGAGTTGCTTATTTGTGAAATTTATATTGGAGACACTCTTCTATTTATCCTGGCTTAATCAAAGTTGTTGATGAGTGACCTCTGAGAAGACATTTGATGAAATGAGGGAACTCTGTGTGCCAAATGTGATGAAAATTGTAAATCTTCCCCACATCTTTCCCCATTTTTTTAGATTTATAGCTTGGTCCCAACCTTGTTGAAGTTAGCTAATACTATTTAGTTAATACTATAGTTCAGCTCTATTGCATCCAATGGAGCATACATTTCAATAAATATAATTAGGCTTGAAGCTGAACTCCATTCTGGTCTTAAATTAAGGATTTTGGAAAGAGCAAATTCTATCTTCTACTGTATAGGCAGTAGATAAACAATGTGGGAGTTCCATTGGTATTTAACCATGAAACAACATAAATGGTAAAATAAATTTATGTGTTTATGTATTCTATCAATATATTTATAACACAATTTTCTTGATGTGCTAGGTGCAGAGAGAACTGGCAGCTGTTCTTGCTATGAAAGCAAGAAAATCAGGTGAATATACAAAGTTTTTGACTATATACAACATTGTTGAATATAATCACAGAAAGAAAAACAGAACCAATGCTCTGAATATGACAAAAATATTGCTGATATTTGACATCTGAAATGTATGAAATATGTCATATATTTTTCACTTTTCATTCATCCAATTAATATTTACTTGATGTATTTGCTTGCTATATTTTAGGTAGTCCTCATCTTACAACCAAAATTGAGCCCAAAATTTTACAACTTTCTTGCCAAATGTTTGTGAATCTGGCTTCTCCATTGACTTAGTCAGAAAGTAATAAAAGGTGGTCATCACATGACCCTGGGACACTACAACTATCATAAATATGTTGCCAACTATTGAAATTTTGATCAAGTAACCATGGGGATGCTGCAATGGTTGGGGTGGGGTGGGGTAAAAAATGGCCATAAGTCACTTTTTTCAGTGCTGTTGTAATTTCAAATGGTCAGTAGATGAATGGTTGTAAATCAAGGACAACTTGTTTTATAATATTGATTTATTCTGCTTGCCTGCATTTGTATACTTTGTAAATTAGTACATTGCCTTAATTTGAAATACATGATTCAGTTTTTAAGGTGATGTTTATTTCCATTGTTTAAGCTGCTTATCTAAGAACCAAAGTGTATTTTTCAAAATTGCCAATATTTACCTTTGTAGAAGTTGTCCAAAGTAGGAACTCTGGGATATTTGCTGTTGGGAGAAACCTTGTTTTTCTATGAAGAACAGGATTTCTTCTAATTTCATGTCAAGTCATTGAAATAGACCACATTTTCAAAGGAAAAGCTGTTAAAAATTTGAAATGGATAGACAAAAGCAATGCCCATTTCACAATTAGGTGAAAACTAAAAAGAACGAGCAGCATGAGTTATTTGTATCAGTTAGGTTTAGAAGCAAATTTGATTTTGAATGGTTGCTGAACCATCAGTTGTAAGTTGAGGACCATCTGTATTTTTGTACACATGTATTAATTTTAAAAATATGAAAACTTGAGACGAAGGACAAACATTCAACCAATGAATGGTGCTAATTCAGTAATCTTGTTTCCCTTTTCTGTTTAACTATCTACTCCTTATTTAATTGTTTAAATTATTTTCAAAGCAATCCATAAATCTCACAATCCCAAAACCATTGTTAAGCTTTTCCTCTGTGGTTTTCTGCTTGGATTGTTAATGGTATTTTGGAAGCTATGTGATAAATACAATTTGCTAGTATTGTAATTTTTGTTTGGTGCTTTAGTAGTGAGCATAATGCCTAACATTTGACATGGCTGGTGGGAAATGAGATATTCCCATATTTTTTATTCAGGAGTACATATAATTTGAGCTATAGAATAATTGGAAAATTCAGTTTAAAGAACCTGGTGCTTTCTGGATAAATTAGTCTCCATGCTAGCTGTAAATTTTATAATTCAACACATTCAGAATATGCAACATCGGGGAAAGCTGTGTTATCTTTTTAAAAACTTTGAGTCCTTTTCCTGTATGAGTCAGTGAGGGGAAGCTTTCTCCAATTAACATTTCCAACAATTGATTTGCCTTGCATTTTATGTATCAGCTTTACGAAGTAGTTAGCATTGATATTAATTGTTCACTCTGTAAAACCTAAAGAAAGGAAGTTGACACTTTCCTTGGCTATATTGTTCCATTCTGTTTGACTGCAGAATATATTGGGCATAAGTAATTAGTCTGTGTTTAAAATTTTATCTCTGAAGTCTATACTAATACATTTAAGAATTGCTTTGTATAATATAGCAGAACTGTGTTTTTCTACCTAGTTCCCTCCCAGTCTAGCTTATCTGGATAGTAATGTTAGGGAAGGCCATTGTGGGAGACTATGGATTAAATTTTAATACTGGGATAAACACAGACGCATAGAGAAATATATCCTGTTCTTGAGTGAAAGTACCCAATATTCCTTTTATACTTGAATATACATTCTTCATGTATTCAGTTCCAGGTTACTCTTTCTGCTAAAAGTCCCTCTATGTTTTTATAACTGGTTAGCAGTAGCATCCACAATTTCAATGCAGGGTCTTTAATCCTAATATTGAAACCAAATTTAGAATCTACATATTGAAAAATGCTTTTGGAACTAGAATCTGGACATAAACCCATGAAAGATTGCCTGCATAATTCAAGTTTTCCCTCAAACATACTACAACCAATTCTGATAATAGACAAGGACATACTCTTGATTTCTTCTTTGAATCCATTGTAAACCATCTTGTGGAAGTAAATTTAATTTCAATTCTGTTTTACATAGATTTCAATTTGGCATAAGATTTTTCTCTGCTAAACTAATAAAAGTATAAGCCAATAATGGAATTACTATGGAGTAATCTTAATTTTAACTGAAAGAAATAATACATGATTATTATGCATCAAGTGAATCTTCCATTATGGACAGAGAAGACTATTCTTATTGAAGAAATCAAATAAATCTTGCTTAGCAAGAATAGCAATCCATTTTGTTAGTAAAACATACCCAGAGTTTTTTTGAAAAAACCTTTAATCCATTACTTGTTTTATGTTAAAAAATCTTGAAGGAAAATGCTTCTTGCTGCCCACAAGGGAATAATGAAATAAAAATAAGGAATAGCATCCTGATCTCTTAAATGGCTATTAAAAAATCAGCATCCTAAATTCCTTAGGCTTATGGAGATTTGAATGCATTTGAATGCATTTGAAATTACACTTCAGCAAGCTGTTATTTAACATTCTACCTTGTATTTATTAATGGATGATAAAGCAAAAAACGTACGTATAAGCAAGGTGTAGCTGTAATAAAATTGACTGAATTCTTTGTTCTTTGGTTACCCTGTATGTGCATTATTGAATTGATGTATGGCTCTATCTATAGTTTTTGCATTCCAGTTATAAAAATACCTTCTTTTGCTTTCAACAAAGCACTGAGCAGATTCTTTCTGTTGCCATAATAGGCATTTTTATTAGACGTCTTATGACATCTCAAAGATTCTGAAGAATTGCTACAGGAAAGTTTTCTAGAGTATTTAAATTTTAAGCATTTGTACAATTCAAGATTTTGAAACAATTTTAAAGGCATTTTTATGGGCTACTGAAGAGAAGGTTTGGCAGGTCAGAGGCTTCCCATATTTATTCCTATCTGCATTAATCAAACCTGGGCCTATATATGAGTCATTTGGAATGTGGTTTAAAAAAAGGAGTACATTCTCAATTCTGAAGTAAAAGAATTAAACAAATCAAATTGCCAAAATTCACCTATTTTCTGACATATTAGGGTACAAAAGAGACATGATTGGAGTACAGATAGTTCTAACTTATTGAACGCTCATTCAGCAACCATTACAATACTGCCGAAAAAAGAGTTTTACAATGGAGATAGATATCTATATATTTAATCATTTCCCATGAATATTTACATATGTGTTCACGTGCAGTGGTGGGATTCTGCTGATTCGCACCACTTCGGCAGAACTGGTAGCTATTTTTTGTTGCCCAGGCCCAGAATGGACTTCCGAAAGCGGCATCCACACTGAGAACTGGTTGTTCACATATTTGAATCCCCACCACTGCTCGTGTGTCCTTGTATATGCAGAAAAGGAAGTTGGACTTGTTTAGAATTCAAGCTGAATGACTGCTGTATTTTCTATATATATTCAGAATCTTAGAAAATAATTCGTAGAGCTAACTGATTTTGATGGACTGCTCATTTTACAACTTCCCTTTTATACACACACACATGTGCACACATCCGTGCACACACACACAAACACACACACACACACACACACAGAGAGAGAGAGAGAGAGAGAGAGAGAGAGAGAGAGAGAATCTCACACTCAGAGAGAGAGGGAGGGAAACATACAGGCACTCATATATTGTTATTTAAAAACGTAAGAAAATTTAACTAATATATAATAAGAAAAAGAAAAGGAAAACAAAATCAAACAGGGAACTGAACATACGAAAGCAAAGAAGGAAAAAAAGATGCAAAGAAGCCACTTCTGATTGTGTTTAGAGCAGTTATTATAATTATAAATTTATATTTGCTCTATAGTTGCAAAATAACTTTGTTTTCTATATTCTTTCTAATAATCAAAATTATAAATTATACATTTATTTTTTACTGTTTCACTCAAAAAGTCTGGAAAAGTTTTCATTAGCAATAAACTATTATTTTTTTCTCATCAAAGTAGTCTATTTGGTTATCTCCGTAAATTCAATTATCTTTAACAACCATTCATTCACTGTGTGTAGTAAGAATTTTTTTTACATATTTTGCATATAATCTTACTACAGTTATAAAAACAAAATTCCATGAGTTTTTTGTCTACCTGCCTCAAAAATCTCCAGTTTCAATTGTATATTAATATCTAAAATTCTCTAAATGAAAGTAAACAAAAAGAATTTGTGGTTTTGAGCATAGAAAGGCTGAGTTTCAAATAGAACTATATACAAATGATGAATATGTAGTTACTAAAATATGCAAATTTGTATTAAAATTTGGAGCAGAAGAACAAGTAAAAGGGTATAAAAAATGTTGATTATAATATACATATAGAACAATGGAAAAATATTTGGTTGAAAGGATTGAATTTACATTATTTTTTAATAAAATATTTCATTGGTATTGAGAACTAGAGAAATTTTCTAGAATTTTAAAAAATTACGGTGGAAGTGTGAATAAGAAGGGACATTTTACGAATGAGTTAGAATATCACACTTTGCCATAAAGTAGTTTGTTTAATTTGATATAGAACATTGGGTGATGCAGTCATTGTAGCTTATAAAAATGTTTGTAGCTTAATTTAATGTGTGAACCATATCAATATGCTAGTATTCTGCTCTGGTTAGCAATTTTTATTGCTAACTAACTACATAAAGTATGTGTCTTTATGTAGTCAGCAATCTGTGTAACGATTAGAGCAGGGGTAGGCAACCTTGGCTCTTTTATGACTCGTGGACTTCAACTCCCAGAATTCCTGAGCCGGTTGGCTCAGGAATTCTGGGAGTTGAAGTCCACGAGTCATAAAAGAGCCAAGGTTGCCTACCCCTGGATTAGAGTGTTAGATTAGGACCCAGGAAGTTTGCTTTTTACTGCAGAGAGGGATGAAACTCTGAAGTATTTGGCTGTAATTTTTTTAAAAAAAATATTTAATAAATATTACACTTGCTATCTCATATGCATATGACTCTGAGTGGCTAACAGTGATTAACAGAAACAGGATAAAATAACCATTTCTTTTTAAAAAACACAATATCAGTAGCATAGAATAACCGCTGAGAACATTCAGTACATCCAAATCAGTCATAAGACGGATTCGTTCTTATGTTACAATCCCAGTCAAGAAGGCAAACCTAGGTTTTTAATGCCTCGCAAAAGATGACAGGGCAAGAGCAAGTCTAACCTCAGGGAACATGATGTTCCAAAGGACGAACACCAGGGCACAAACATTGTCTTCCTGGATCCTTCAAGATGAAAATGCCTAGGAAATGAGATGCAGACAAGACCACCTGAAGGAGTTCCTGTAAAGATAAAAAGAGGGGAGATTTAAAATAAGGCAGGCTCATAGCTTGGGGGGGGAGGAGGAAGGGGGCTTCACTGGCGACTGAGAACAACAGATTTTGTCCCAGATTTTTTCCTGGTGGTTAGTACTGCCCACTTATGAACCTGGTAGTGATACCTCACTGTTTTAATTTTGTTTTTCTTGTTTTTTATTTTTATTTTTTACTTGTGTTTTGTCATTATTTTACTGGAATGAAACTTAATAAATTTCTATGAAATATCTTTTTAGTACCTAAATATGTATCTATACGAGTGGTCTCTCTGGAAGAAAAGTAGAATAGAAGCATAATCAATATACAGTAAATATTGCTTGTACTTTCTGTTAATTCTACAAATTAACAGAAATAACATCCGGAGGTTATTTCTACATTACTACAGTTACATACTAAACTATAATTAGCTAAAATTGTAATCAAAATATTTCTTGAAGATGATGAATTATATTGAATGTGGTAGTAAGAAGTTGCTTTTAAAATTGCTGGAAGGTATATAGATAGAATGTTAGATTTTATAGTTCCTATTAAAAGCTCTTTTATATCTCTTTTATTTTCTTTTTCTTTAGCAATGAATCAAAGTTATGACATCTGCAGTGGAGAAGCAATAGTGCAAAAAAACCAGAAGGATATCTGTGATGTACAGGTAGAGAATGATTACTCATACATAATAGAGTTTTGGGAATCCCCTTTTTATAAATGTCATTTCTAATACTTGTATACTACCCCACAGTCCTCCTAGACATAATATACAAAACTACATGATTTTGTTTGGGACTTTCTGCTATTTAAAGGTCTAACCTCTTGGAAATAAGGTGTGTGATTACACTTCTACATTTATCCTTTTACATAGATGAATTTGTAGTACTTTCATATTCTGATTTCTTGAATTAAGGTGAATATAACTGAATTAATACATTATTTGGGGGCAATAAAATTTGCAGTTGTTTTAGGAAAAGCTTAAATCTCTTTAATAATGTAAAAAGATAAAGGTTTATAGTTTAATTCCTGAAAAGTAATGTAAAATTTGGTCCTGGGTAGACACTTGTGCCCAAGGAACAAACTTTGGTAAAGTTCGTATTGAGATATAGTCTGATGTTGGTAAAAACATATGTCCCTATCAAGTGGACAATGCATTTCTATTGCAAGATGGTAGCTACCTGTCCATTCATGCAAGAAATTGCATCACTGCTATTTTTCTGGAATATATCCTACCTGCTTAATAAGAACATTATTTTAAAAAATTGAGAAGAAAAAAAATGATGTGACTTTTGTCATTTGCCAATTCGAGCAGTGTTTCTTTTTTTTTTTTTAAAAAAAATCCTTCTTCAAACCTTATTGCATTTATTTTTATGTAGACGGCTGACTCCACCACTAATTAAGATGTGCTTTTGAATTAAAGGACTTGGCAACCTAGCCCTTGAGGATATGGATAATTTCCCCTGTTGACTGTTTAAAATTCAATAAACTGGAGACAAATTATTATTTGATGTATGATAGCTGCCTTCAACTTGATGTTGAATTGAGATGAACAGATGGGGTGGATTAGGCCACATTAATTCACTATTATGGGAGTTGGCTCATGTTGTTTGAAGAAGGCTGATGACAGTAATTGTAGTAACATTTTATAAGATCAAACCTGATGCATCATAACAGACTGTGTTGATTGTTTCTGCTTTGGGTAAGTACTATCTGTGAAGTTCTCAGTATTAGTAGAGGGCAGCTTAACTCTTTGGTCCTTCTATTTAATGATAAGTATATTTAAATATGTTTTTAATTAATTGGTTTTAATATATATGCACCCTGATTTGCAGATCAACTGGGTGGCCATATAAATTGAATATATGAATAAATAAATACACGTTTGCAATTTTAATCCCTCTCTTCTGTAACCGTACTCCTTACATCTGGTGACTTTCAATTGTGTTGGTCCAGAGCTTCTACCAATCTATGCAGGAAGGGCAAAATTGGAATAGCTATATTAGGAAAACTATAAATAAGGAATGGCATGCTATTAATTTCAATATATAATGAATATTTTTAAATTTATAATATTCACTAAAGAACAGTTGACACATTTATCATTTGGTTGCACATCATGTCCAGACTATTAGGTTTGGTTTTTGTTGTTGTTGTCCATATTGAATTTATATAAATGCTTATTTCAAGGTTTTGTTGTTCAAGATTTAAAAACAAAGGAATTCATTAAGTATTCATCTGCTCTAATAAGCAGCATGGTAACAAGATTATGCGAGTGAATTACAGAAAACAAAAGTATTTCAATTTCAGTGAATCCAGACATTTAATTGGTCTGAAAACTACTGTGAACATTTCACAAAACTGGCAATATGCATATTAGCTAATACACCATTTTTTTTACTTTATCGAAATTATTGGGTGTTAAACTGAGATGAAACAGATAAGACCAGCACAAGACCAGATATTAATTTGCATATTTGGACATTTGGTAGCACTAATGAGCTTGTCGATCGGAAGGTCGGCAGTTTGGCGGGTCGAATCCCGAGTGCCGCGTAACAGAGTGAGCGCCTGTTACTCGTCCCAGCTTCTGCCAACCTAGCAGTTCGAAAGCACGTAAAAATGCAAGTAGAAAAATAGGGACCACTCCGGTGGGAAGGTAACAGCGTTCCGTGCGCCTTTGGCGTCTAGTCATGCCGGCCACATGACCACGGAGATGTCCTCGGACAAGCGCTGGCTCTTCGGCTTTGAAACGGAGATGAGCACCGGCCCCTAGAGTCGTAAACGACTAGCACGCATGTGCGGGGGAAACTTTACCTTTACTTTACTTTAGCACTAATGAATGTATTTTTCCTGTAAACAAAATTATTATTGAACACTGTTTACAAAGTAATAAGTTATCAATTGTGTATGTAATCATTCTGTTCAATAAGGCAGTAGATTTTATTGGTTTGCCAAGTGTGAATCAGAATCCTAATATTTTTTTTGCTTCTCTAAATTTCTCATTATGTCTCAAAGTGTCTTACCTGACAGAACAATACAGAGGAAGCTGAATTTATAGATTACACTAATAATAATGTTGTTCATTTGTATCTTATGCTAAACCATTGTATTTAATAGTAAGCCTAATACACCAAGCTAACCAATTCTGATTTATTTAATAAAATATGCAGAAATAACTGCATGGTTTACTGTCATGTAGGGTTTCTTTTGTTATACAAATAGTTACAAAGTGATAAATGAGCATCTGCAAGTTCATAAATGGAATGCAAATCTCAAGGTTAAGGAAAGCTGAGATTAGTGTTTTGTGATTTTTATTGTAGTCAGCAGAAGTTTTGAAGGTCTGAGTGTAAAGCAAGAATAGTTCTGAGGACAAAAAATCCTTTTTAGTGATATTAACCTTAAAGGGATGACAACAATTTTTTCTCAGTTTTCTTTAAGAGATTCAATTATTTATCTTTATATCACTTTTGACTTATTCATTTATTAGTGATAACTTTGCTTTTAAGAATATAATTTTCTGAGATCATTTTACTATAATTAAGATAACAAGATTTTGCTGTGTGCTATAGAATTACTATACTGTAGTATTCTTTTTTTCTTTTCAAGCCAGTTTGGTCTAGTGGTTAAGGCTCCAGACTACAAACCAGGAGACTGTGAGTTCTAGTCTTGCCTTAGACATGAAACCAGCTGGGTGACTTTGGGCCAGACACTGCTTCAGCCCAATGACTTTACAGAGTTGTGGCTATGGGAAACATAGAAGGAGGAAGTCATATTAGATACATTCACCAGCTTGTGTTAGTTATAAAAATAATAAAGATGGGATAAAAAATTGAGGAAGAAATCTATCCTGTTTCAAGTGTTCTTCACAGATTGTTAGGACATCTGGTTTCTTCAATATAATTAAAGCTTACATTAATGATCATGCAGTTAGGTGACTTTGAACCACCTCTCCTTCAGCCTCAGAATCTATTCAAGTGCTATTAATTTTTATTATGATATAATTAGTGATTAAAAGCAGGATAAAGAAATAATGGATAAATGTAATCTTGTAGGGAATGAACTTGTAGAAAATCTATTTAAAATGTTCATTTTTTTCACTTTATAATCAAAATATTCAAATTTTCACTTTGAAAAACAGGTAACCTTCACTTAGTAATTTGGACAGGAGTTTTGTTGCTACATGATGTGGTAATAAAGCATGACATGTGACTGGAGTGCTTAGAGACAGAAACTGCTATATTTCTGGTTGCTGTCATTAAGTGAATATTTGCCAGTTACCAAAGTTAGGATGTCATATAGTCCCTGCTTGAGACCTCCCATTGATTTCCCCATTGACTTTGCTTGTAGGAAGTTGTCAAATAAGGTTGCAAGTGTCAGTTACATGACTACAGGATTATGTCATAATTGCAAGATGGGCACCAAGTTGTAATACATACATTCTGCATTGTTTTGACCACAACCATTTTCCCTTCGTCCTACTTAACATAAACATCCTGACATATTAGGATTTACTACTAGATCCACATGTGGAATTTGATACCAAAAAAGGTAGCACATACATTTTGGGATAGGCTTTAGTTTTGAGTTGGTTTTCCAGACTCTGTAGTACTTCAAAGAGTAAACAGGATCATGACAGAAACAAAATGCATTTCTTAATTAAATGCAGTTAATTATTCCTCGTATTTTACTACTCTCATATCTGATTTAAATTTCAGAGGGCAAAACCTCTGGAGCAATTTTATTGTTTATTGTTGCATTTATGTTCTGCCTTTTTATAAGTTTAAGGTGGAGTTTTCTCTTCATTCCCTCTGAAGTGAGATTGACTAAGATAGAATAATTGTTCAGAATCACCCAATGAACTCTGCAGTCTACTGGGTAACTTGAATTACGAGCTTTCTGGTAACAAGCCCAAGTTCCTTATGACTATGCTAGCCATATGAAAAGATGTAATTTAGATTCTTAAATTGTGTCTCTTTTGCACATAGAGACATTTGTGTATAAAAAATACTGCTAGTTATCTTTCACAGACACTTGATAATATCTCCATACAAAACATTTATTTTTTATAGATGGTCATGCCTGAAGCAACAAAAATCAAATACATATATCTATAATGTACATATCTTTTGTCTTTTTTATCCATATGAAAAGATGTAATTTAGATTCTTAAATTGTGTCTCTTTTGCACATAGAGACATTTGTGTATAAAAAATACTGCTAGTTATCTTTCACAGACACTTGATATCTCCATACAAAACATTTATTTTTATAGATGGTCATGCCTGAAGCAACAAAAATCAAATACATATATCTATAATGTACATATCTTTTGTCTTTTTTATCTAACATACTTTAATAGTTATATGTTATACATAAAAAAGGGTGGAGTGTGTGAAATAAAAACTTGTGCTGTTATTTTTAGGAATGACTCTCTTGCTGTCCATCCTTTTCCAGGCCTGTTCTTGGCTAACTTTCCAATGAATTTGTAACTTTTACTGTGGTTCTCTTATGTAACAGGAAACAAGTTGACGGGAACAAACGCACTGCCTGCATATCAGCTGCATCCATAAAGCAGCTTATTTAGTTCAACATTGCCTCTGTTATGTTAAGGAGAAAGCATCACATAGAAGGAGAAGGTTGTGTGACTGTTTGGTGCCTGTTTTGTTTTTTTTTAAAGCAAGAAACAACGATTTGCTCAGCATAAAATTGGAACAATTCAGAGGGTGAAATGGAGAAGATGAGTTTTTGGTGAAGTTAAAAGTTTGTGAGGGTCATGTCCTGGGATTGTGGATTTAAATATCTTTTTCCTTTTCCATCAACGCTGAAGGCAGGAGTTATGTGCAAGCTTCAAGAACGAGAAGATATTGGGCACATTGAACTTGTCCAGAAATTTGCAAAAGAAAATTGTCATGGTCCACAGGCAATCAAAAGAGAACTAGGGAATACTGACCAGGTAGGACATTTTTCCATTTCCCCCCCCCCCCAAATAGTAAAGTAACTGGGTACAGTCCAGGAATGATTCATAGTGGAATTAATGAAATTTAATTTTCAGTGTAATTCTGTAATACTTACGAGAAGTAAGAGCTGTTTAACTTAGTTTACATACATTCATACATGGGATAAAGGGAGTGAGGGAGAAAGGGAGAGGGAGAAAGAGAGAGAGGGAAAAAGAGAGAGAGAGAGAGAGAGAGAGAGAGAGAGAGAGAGAGAGAGAGAGAGAGAGAGAGAGAGTTAGCCATAATTGATGACTTATTTCATATCTTTGAATGGGACTCATAATTTACATTTTGCATCTGGCATTTTTTCAGATTCTTCCCCTTCAAAAGTGTACTTTGAACCAGGCTTCCCAACTTGGCACCTTCCAAATGTTTTCCTATCAGATGGGGAAGGTGCTAGGATGAGGAAGAGTTTTCTCGAGCTGTTTAGACTAACAGACAAAAAGTAATGCTTCTAAAGTGTTGCAGTTATCTATTTGATGTGTTGACATGATTATATTGGCTGGGAATTTGAGAATTATAGTCTCAGGGACATGGAGGGGATCCATGTTAAAAAATCCTGAATTAAATTACTTGTAACTCATATGACAATCAAAGGGATTCTCCTTAGCATTTAATCTAAAGATGTGATGTAATTACACTAACGTTTGATTACCAATATATGGTAAGGTTTTTATTTTGGCATTTAGGAAATCCATTCAAGATATTCAGGTGTTCTAAGAAGTTTTACATTCTTAAAATATGTGATGGACTCTCTGTTCTTGCATACTGACATTTCCTGCAAGATATTGCTATTTAACTTTGAATCTCAGGCATTTAAATTAAATTGAAGAAGTCTCTGTTCTCTCAGTTAAGAGGTCATTTTTCCTATGATGCTTTAATCCTGTCTTTCTTGTTAATTCATTTAATGTACTAGATTTTATATACCACTATGTTTCTTCCAGATTTTTAAAATGATGATTCCCCATCATTTCTTGTAACTGACTATGTTGGTAGGGGTGGATGGTAATTTAAAATAATGGAAAATAATCGGTTTATTAGAGTCTTTTTAGGATTAATTATATGTGACCAGCATACTGGCATTACTGGACAACCTTGGAACAACTCTTTTCTGCAAATGTTGTAATAGAGATGGCAAGGCAAGATTTTTTTTTTAATTTTAGGAGTTATTCATATTTGGGAGTACATTGTATTGTCTTGATTTCCAAAAAGGGAATTTGTGGAGTCCTATTTCTATCTGCAAAACAAAGGACCTTTCTGTTTATAGTATTCTACAAGTCCATGATTTGTCTTATCAATTTTTAGGGTGTATTTTTTTCACTTACTTTTTCTCTCTTTCTCCAGTAATGCTGCTTGTTCATATTATTTATTCATTTATTTATTTAATCACATTTGTATAACTGCCCATCGCACATAGTGACTCTGAGCGGTGTACATAATAAAACAACCAAAATACATAAAATCATTAAAACATCCAATTGAAATTAAAAAATAAAAGCACAATGAAAGAAAATTAAAACAACAGAATGGTGTCAAAATGTGCAAAATTGCATTCAGTTGTCCTGTAGTTATCTAGCAGACTCCATTTTGCCATAGTTTTAGGGCTTTCTGGAAGTCCAGAAGGGTTGGGACCAGCCTCACCTGGGGGGAAGGGGATGGTGTTCCATGGCAGAAATGGTTTTCCTCCTATGTCCTGCCTGATTAAACTCCCTGCTAACAGGACCCATAAAATGCATTTCCTGCTGAACCAGATAGAACAGGGAGATGTAACCAGGAAAAGGTCCCTCAAATATCTCAGTCCATGCCATCTCATTGTTACCTAATTTATTGTTTTTTTTAATCAGGTTATGTTTTTGCAGTGTGATAATTTATGTTAAATTGATGCTGCTTTTAAAATGATATTAAAAATAAGTTCACAAAACCCCACCAAAAACAAATTGAGTAGAGTGCAGTGGAGTAACTTATTGTTCTTTTTTTACACCTCCTCAAAACTGAGTTTCTGCAGTCCAGTGGCAAACTCCCAAACGATCATTGCATTTTAATCTTTGGTGGGAAGCAAAGCAAAGATAACACACAAACTCTTAGATACACTTAACACATTTAAAAATGCTAAGAAAAACTTAGCCTGCTTACTTAAGTGGATTATACTATGCTGTGAAATCATTTGATACCAATGTGCAACAAATAAATAATAATAAACCTGGGGCCAGTGCTGCAAAAGATGGGCAACTATACAATGAAGGCTTTGATTTCATCCCTTGATAATTTATATAACATGGTCCATAATTAGCATCATTTCAAAAGGAAAGATATCTAAAATATTTTGGAAATAGTGGAATGTCACAAATGGAATGGAACATCTTGGCACTGCTATCTCAGCACCGCCAGCTTGCCACGGCCATGTTGCTGTGGACCTTGGTGTGGCCATCTCAGCATGGGACAAATTGTCATGGGAAACTTGTCTTGGAACAACTCTATGTGCTTCCTGTAGCACTTCCCTTTATGGGACACAGCTGTCGATCACAGTGTCATGATGGGCTGCATCTCTGGGTCTGGTGTTCCACGGACACAACTGCTTGGTCAGGTCAGAACATGTCTGTTCCATATGGCTGACTGCTGTGTCAACATTGCTGCCTCCATGAGAGAGGCACATCTAACCTGCTGCCATGCCCATGCCACATTCATCTGTTTCTTTTTCCCTGCAGACCCTCTTGGGAGGGTGGCATCCATGCCAATTTTGGTGTTGCAGATCTCTCCTTCAGCATGCTATCATGATAGCTCCCAGTGGAGAGAAAGGGCAAGCAGGGATGGTGATAGCTGTCTGGTGACCATTAATGATTTGAGTTGTCTCAGATCAAGTTTCCTGTGGTGATTTGTCCTGTGCCAAGATGGCCACACCAAAGTGGCTGTTGCCACGTGGCCGTGGCAAGTGGGCAGTGCTGAGAGGATGTCATTGATATGTCATAGACCTTATTGTGTAGTGGGTTTTTGGAGGCATTAACCAGATTGGGTTAATACAACAAGATTTATTACAGAATAAACAGGACTGAGAGTAACCGACAGAATGAAAGCTATTTATACTTGCCACCTCTAAGTGGTGACCAATCAAATTAAAAGCTGGTTTCCCGCTCAAATCCAAACTTTAGCTTCCCTCCAAAACAGTTGGAGACACATTTAAATCAAACACATTAACCCTTAATAACAATATATAACAAACCTAATGGAAAGTAACATAAATGAATATTGGTCCCAAGCTGTGAGATGCTTTATGGGTAAACTTTTGATCCTTTATCTAGATTCCAGATGCTTGCAGGAACCCATAAAATTGTATAAAGGTAAAGGTAAAGGTTCCCCCGCACATATGTGCTAGTCATTTCCAACTCTAGGGGCCGGTGCTCATCTCCGTTTCAAAGCCGAAGAGCCAGCGCTTGTCCGAGGATGTCTCCATGGTCATGTGGCCGGTATGACTAGATGCCAAAGGCGCATGGAACGCTGTTACCTTTCCACCATAGTGGTCCCTATTTTTCTACTTGCATTTTTACATGCTTTTGAACTGCTAGGTTGGCAGAAGCTGGGACAAGTAACAGGCATTCACTCTGCTACGTGGCACTCGGGATTCAAATCGCCAAACTGCCAACCTTCTGATTGACAAGCTCAGCGTCCTAACCCACTGAGCCACCGCGTCCCTTTTTATAAAATTGTATAAAAGTATATAAATGATTCTCAGCTCATTTACATTAAAAAGTTTCAAGTCTTTCAGAAAATCTCAACAAACTGAATGTGATTTAACACATTACATTTGTTAATTGATTAGATATTTATGATCTCACAAGTAACCTGCATCTGCATAATCTTCTCCTCCCTTTCCCTCCCTCCAAACATCCCAATTTAAATTCTATATCGGTTTATCCATACATTCACCACATATGTGATAAAGAGAACTGTGGTTCTTGAAAGCTTGTCCCTTTTATTAACATTAATTGTCTGAAAAAGAACTAGTAGATTTCAATTTTCACCTCATTAGGTATTCAGTATTATTTATGTACTATGGCATATTGAATTTTGTTTTTTTAAAAAGACTTGAAATTGCTGACCTTAGCTAATAGAAAATATTAGAAGAGTTTGTTTTATTTTTTTTCTCACAGTGTATGGGAAATAATAGTTGCCTTATTTTGCTTGATTATGGAAGAAGTAGCTATTAAAATAGCTGACAAAAAAAAAGTTAAAACTCATAATTGCATTGTTAGGTAACGTGTTTTTGCTCCCATTTTTTAAATATATATTTGTAAATTTAGTATATATGCTGCCCAAGTGAGCACTATATTCGTAAATTGGGAAATATCTTTCTCTGCTACATACTAATTTAGGATGTTTCCTAGAAATCAACACAAAATTGTTAGAATCCTGGAAACATAGGCCATGTATAATATTCAACCATTTTTTAAACCCACAGTCTAGTTTCACAAAAAATTTGTGGCAAACTGAATAAATAACCATTCATAAATAATGCTTTTAGTAAATGTAAAAGTCCATAAATTTAGCTTTTATTATACAAACACAGGAAATGAAATCACACTTAGGGGCATAGGATTGCTTCATTTGTTTGTGTATCTTTGGGTGAAAAACAATCCCTTTGCTGATCTATTGTATTGCATCATTTAAACTTTTGGTGTCATCTTTCTTTAACCTTGTGCTCTATGGAGGTTTCAGGATTAAAATGCCTGAAATTTTCAGTTAAATTAATTATAAATTTGAGAATTGTAGTTGTAACATTTAGAGGGAACTAGGTTGAAAAAGGCTATTACACAAGAAGTGGTTAACTTTTGTCTGTGAAATTTGTGAATTGCCTTTCTACTGAAGCAAGTACTGAAATGGCTAACAAAAAAACCCCATAATAAAAATTGGAATCAATATTAGCAATATAATCAATCAATCAATGATAATATAATAATGAAAACAAGTCAAACTAATAATTAGAACTTGGGAGAAAGAAATACATTTTTACAGAGTTTAAAGGAAGTAGAAGAAAAGCTTTCTCCCACTATTAGCCTAAGACTGTGAGAACATCTTCAGAAGGTTACTCCTCCAGATCTTGAGGCTGGAGGGGTTCATAATGGATAAACCCACTAGAATAATCATATAAGCAAGCATTAATATAAAACCTTAAATTGAATTCAGAAAGTATAGGTCTTATCTTTTACTACAGGCATTCTGTACATTCCATTAGCTAGCAGCCTAATTTACGGTATTTTGCAGCAATTGCAACTTCTGGCACATTTTTTTAAGGGTAGCAACATACAAATCATCAGAGTAGGGTTCAGTTATTTAATTAATTAATTTCTATAGCTGCCCAACTTAGTTAAGTGACCCTGGGCGGCTTACAGTGCAATCAGTATGTTGATAAACTACATGTGAAAGTTGTCGAGACTCAGATATTTGTCATGAGAGAGGCTAGAAAGCAGGGGATCTTGACTTCAAGTCACACCTAAGCCATTAAAACCATCTGGGTGACTTTGAGCCAGTCACACCCTCTCACTGTGTTATATAGTGTTTTCCACCTTGAGTTATTTGTAAAAACAATAAAGGCTATATGTATATATGAATGAATAAAAAATAAAGATTTTTTTAGATATGTCAACGATCAGCAGTTGCCCAGCCTCAAAGAAGCACAGGATGATAAATTAATTCAGTCAAAGAGTTTCTTTGCCGGAAAAGAAAATCCCAGAGATGAGAAATCACAAAGGAAAGAACTCTGCCTTTATGTTTACAGGTTGATCAGCTATTTTAGAGGTATCTTCAAAGTCCAGGGTCCGAAAAGTCCTTTTGAAAAGGCAACTGGACAGAAATGTCCCAGTTCTAAAGAAGCTTCTTGGATGAGAAGCGTAACATTTTCAAGAAAAAAAAAACTAAGAAAGGCAAGTTTCCTTTTGAAAAGCATCTTTGGAACAACCAGGACCTGGATGACTGAGATTACTTGTAGACATTCAAGGTCTATAGCTTGGTCAAGCTGTGTCAAATCAAATGTCAAGAAATTTCCTGAGTTTTTTCAACGAATCCAGTGCTGCGTATTAATAACATACTTTCAGGTGTTTACTCAGTGGGGAACATATTAAATAATAATACTTCGTGCTTTGGAAGCAAAGTAATTTATGCAACATTAGCGTATGTATACATTTCTGCTTAATTTACATAATTAAATCTGGCTGCAGAATTTGAGTTTCCTTGAATTTGAGTTTGACTATTACATTAGAGTTCAGTGTCATGCCTAAAGAAGAATTCCATTTGCATGATGTCAGAACATTCATTCGGACAAAGTTACAGATTTTGATACCTGACACTAAATATATGATAAGAAATATTTAAATTTGAAATTGTATTATGTTTAATTTCATTTGCTGTACATTCTAAACCCTGAGCAAGTAACACCTTTAAAGCTATAAGTGAAAGTACTACTCTGAACATAAGGATTACTATATCTTGAAGGCACTACTATTCTTTTTAATTAATTTGCTATTTATGAAGGGAAACAGTAAATTATGTTACTTTCATTTATTCAGCTGTTGAATAAAGCTTGCTCTACACATTGTGCTTACTTAATAGTACATTTAGTGGAATCTTTGTAGAGAGAATCGGGCCCCGTATGTGCTTGTAATTGTGTAATTTCTGCTCTTCTTCTTCTGCTTAGCCAGGACTTGCTACAAGAGGAAGTGGCCCTATAATAATAATAATAATAATAATAATAATAATAATAATAATAATAATAATAATAATAATAATAATAATAAAGTTGGAAGGGACCTTGGAGGTCATCTAGTCCAACCCCCTGCTCAGGCAGGAAACATACCATTTCAGGCAAATGGCTGTCCAGTCTCTTCTTAAAAACCTCTAGTGTTGGAGCATTCACCACCTCTGGAGGCAGGTTGTTCCACTGGTTAATTGTTCTAACTGTCAGGAAGTTTCTCCTTAGTTCTAGTTCTTGAATAGAACTTAGTTCTCTCCTTGACTAGTTTCCATCCATTGCTTCTTGTCCTGCTTTCAGGCGCTTTGGAGAATAGCTTGACTCCCTCTTCTTTGTGGTAGCCCCTGAGATATTGGAACACTGCTATCATGTCACCCCTCACTCTTCTCTTTGTTAAACTACACATACCCAATTCCAGCAACCGTTCCCTATATGTTTTGGCCTCCAGCCCGCTAATCATCTTTGTTGCTCTTCTCTGTACCCTTTTCTAGAGTCTCGACATCTTTTTACATCGTGGTGACCAAAACTGGATCCCTGAGTATCCCTGAGGGGCTTTCTCCTTATCCAATTCTAGAGTCTTTTTAAACAGTTTTACACTTATTCTTAAATGTTAATTTTAAAACACATTTTACTGGATTTACATAAATGGTCTAGGTGTACCATGAAGACATTTGTATTATAAATGAGCCATTATGTTGCTCTAGAAATTATTTAGCTTTTATTTCTTCAGAGTTTGCTTCATCATGTGAGACTTCTGTAAGAAGCAGTGCTTTTTTTGGAAGAAAAAAGGTGCCGGAACTCACATCTTATTAATCTTTTATTAATCTTATTAATCTTTTATTTAAAAAATTATATATTCAGTTCTTAGCAGGACTGGTGGTTGACAAATAGTTAGTTTTTTTTTCATTTTTAAATTTGGGGTCACACTTTTACACTAAAATTTTTAAAAAAGATTTTCAATTCAACGATTTTTTAAAATAAAGAAATTATTTACCTTTCGCACGTAGTCAATCATTGTACACACACCCACATCCACATGTCAGTTGTGTAATGAAACATAATGGTCGCTGCCCGCAATAAGCACTCAGCGCGCAACCACACGACCAATCAAAAACTGAGTAGTGCCACAAGCCGAGCAGCACCATCATAGCCTGCACTGATGAAGTACACATGCATCAGACTCAACACGCAAGCAGCCGGCATGCACCGTTTTAATGATTTTGCCGTCGACCTGCTACGCTTGACAGGGTGATTCAAGTCCATGTGGACCAAACATCAAATTTTCAAAAGTTATTTTTAAAACTTGGAAAATACGTTGAACAAAGGTGCCAGAACTCTATTCCGGTGCATTCTATGACAGAAAAAGTAAGACATTTTTGGTGAAAATAACAGAAAAATGTATAATTATAATCATTCATGGATTAATGCCAGGCAATCTGTAGTATAGCTTAAAAATTCATTAAAAAAGCTAGTTGATGTGAAATATTACTTCAATCAAAGTTTTACATCCAGCAAGCAGCTGTTCATATCAATACAGTATTGTGCCTATTACAGAACACAGTATTAGTTATGTAAACATCCCATGAATTAACTTTTCAATATGTCACATATGAACAATTTCTCTTTATCTTGGAATCTCTGTTTGGCTTGTTGATTCTACCTGTTTTCTTCCATTATATTTTGTTGTTTACAGTATTCAATTGACAAGAAAATAAAGAAAAATTACTGAAACAACTGATTAGATTTGAAAATAAGCAAAATGCATCTTAGCAATTTTGTATTCAATAACAATATTTGTTAAAGGTAAACTTTCATAATTGTATTTCATTTTTCAAAACTTCAGAATTTTGAAAAACTGGGAAAGATTAGGAAAAAAAATCATGGGAGTCACTGTTAGTCACAATATTCAGAATGACATAAAGTGGTTTTGTTAATGCAAGATTTCAGAGCAGAAGACAAAGTTCTTTAAGAGCATCTGAAAGACACCTTCTTGAAGGACTAATTTATAATATTTTGGTACACTCACCCATATACACTGTCATACACATAGGCATTTTCTTGTTTAGCAGAGATTTAGCAGAGATTTAAGATTATTAAGTCTTGCATAATTTCACTAAAATAATATTAAAGCATTTCCACCTTTTGTGAGGCTTTCTGAAAAGGTATGTATAGCAAGCCATTCAAAAATTGCTGCTGCCACAAGGAACACATTTTCAGAAAGCCTGCAAAACTTCCATGTTCTCTCTTGCTTCTTCCATAGTAATCCAAAGTATAAAGTATAAATCTAAATGCCACCCAGTATATGAGAAGTCACTGATTTGTGTAAGAGGCTAATTGTCTGGCCATTATTCTTGCAGAAGAGACTCTGATAACATTGCTGCGTGTTACAGCATTCAATTTCCTGAGTTAAGGAAATCCTGCATTCAAATAATAGTGACCTGTCACTTCAGACATCACTTTCTTTGTATGTTAAAGGAAGGGTGGGAAAATGGGCACATTCTCAAACTTCTTCTAATCCTATTACCAGCCAGTGTTTTCTGGATATCAGAATTGTATGCTCTGATAACTGCCAGACATGAGGAAAGTTAGGTTGTTTCTGGTTTTGTATCAGAGTTGCTTCCTTTGAATTCTTATTAACAAAAATATAAGCAATATGCTAGAAAACCTATGTTCTGAATGTACACACATTTATTTATTGTTGTTGCAACTTTTAAAAAATATCTTAAATAAACTAATTGAACATCTTTTTCTCCCTAGCAGTCATAAGGAAGTATTTTCTGAAAGAAAAAAAAACACTTTTCTGTACTAATTCAGAATATAAAACAGTTAAGAACTTATTTTGAAAAAGTTGCCATCTTAAAGAAAAAAACAGCTTTAGGATGGTTTTACTTTTAAATAGTTTATAAGGCTGTTATCTAAAACAGGGATGTCAAACTGCCGGCCCACAGGCCGGTTGTATCATGCAGAGGCCGCGTCCAC
This sequence comes from Vipera ursinii, assembly GCF_947247035.1. NCBI lineage: Eukaryota > Metazoa > Chordata > Lepidosauria > Squamata > Viperidae > Vipera > Vipera ursinii. The sequence goes on from NC_139517.1 coordinate 91,375,347, forward strand.
TCCAGCTCCGGCAATGCGAAAAAAGTCACGATATGTCATGACAGGTCACGTGATGTGGCGAGTTTGACACCTGAGCTGTAAAATTTTAAGCTTATCAGCTAAATATTAATATCTAAGCATATTCCTAAAGCTAAGTTTTTCATGCACTTTTAGTCAGAACAGACCAATTAAAATCAACTGGACTTAGGCATTTGCTAGATTTAATACCTAGAGAGATTAATAATGTTAAATTCTATAAAGTATAATGTATCTTCCAATCAAATACTAATAGGATGTCCATAGTCAGATTATGAGTATCACTCTATAGTAACCAGTCTCCCCATTGAAAGCTATTCAAGTTGGTATTCATAATTAATTATATTAATATTAATGAATCAGTAAATTTGCAAACATGGGATGTAAAAAAAGGCAAGGATAGTAGAAATAACCATTCCCCTCCTTTTAGTCTATGAATTCTGGATCAAAATAATTATTTATTTGGTTTATTATTTAAACTAAAACATAGAAAGCCTCAAGGAACAGTATTTTCTAAGAACTGTCTTTATGTTAAATCTGCTAACTATAAAATGATTTCACTTTTCTTAAAGCAAGAAAGCAAGAAGTGTTAAAGATGTCTATATAATACACCTACTAGGCAAGAATAGATTGGTTTTATATCTCTTCTCTCCTCAGTAATTTGAGAAGTTTTTCTTTGACATGTAGATTCTTAGTCATAAAGCTATTTCATCTTGATTTATAATATTCTCAGACTATAAAGTACACATGCAGCAATTAGCAATTTTAATTAGCTTTGAATTTTTGTTCCATGGCTATAAAGTTTTATGACATCAGGTGCAAGGCTAGGGAAGATTTGGTTCTTATATGTCAGTAGGGATTTACTACATTGGATTAGTGTGTAAAATTCTTTGTTATTTTTAATCAGTATTTCTGGACTCATCTGTTGTGCCTTTTTATTAAAATACACACAGCAAGTCTGTCCGTAGACTGATATTTTGACCAACTGCTTGGGGAGTAGTTGTTATATTATGAATCAAGGACACACCACCTGAATGAGCTTGGAAGAGGATGGTTATAACTCCATTTCTTTGGACATGATTTTATGTTTAGATTCACTATGAAAGATAAGATGGGGAGGGTCACTGGAATCTGTGGCCCCATGCAAGGCCAGTCTTTTCATTTGTAACATTTAATTCACTGACCACTCTTTTTTACTTTTAGAAAATGATTGATACAGAAGGGAAGAAATTTATTGGTGGCTTAATTTTCTGTATAAAAATCTTAACAGTTTATGTTGTATGATTTATATGACTTAGGTAAATAGATATTTCATAATTTGTGGGTAATATTTTTAATTTCAGAGAACAGAGAGAAAAATAGCCTCATTTTTAAATCCTTCATTAAGGTTATGCCTTTTCCAACACATTTAGGAATAATTGCGCTTGTACTTTTTTTTTTAGGATTTGATACATAAAATAGTACACAAAATGTAATCCTGTTTTCCTGAAACATTGCACTGTTACAGTAACATAATTCTTCATTAACATATTTCATTCTCTTGAACAAAATACTAATTTTCAGTGCACTTCTTCAATTATTTTAAATTTATTGTCAGCTCCCTGTAACAAAAGCTAAAATAACCATGACTTTTCTCTGAAAGTAAAACTTTTTTCTATTGCCATATCATACAGTGAGTTGCATCCAAATTAGATTAAAGCAACGTAAAGGTTTTCCTATCCATTGTATCCAGCTCTAAGGAGCAATGCTCGTCTCCATTTCTTAGCTGAAGGAGCCAGTATTGTCTGAAGAATCTTCCATCATCATGTGGCCAGCATGACTATATGCCAAGATGCACAGAATGCCATTACCTTCCCACTGAAGTAGTACCTATTTATCTACTCTCATGTTTTTAAACTGCTAAGTTTGCAGAGGCTGGGACAAGTAATGGGAGCTCACCCCATTCCACGGTGTTCTGGTCACAACCTGGTTATTAATTTTGTAGCTGACAAGCTCAGCATGTTTAACTGCTGAGTTATTGCGCTCAATTGTTTTAATCAATTGAATTTAGACTATTCATTGTAAATATATACTATTGGACTCTAATAATTTTAATTCTAATTTTAGCTCATATCTAGCCCAATGCCATTTAAAAAAATGTTGGATCGTTAATTTTTTTACTTTTATATGTGTAACACTATTGATTTATTATTGCAGAATAGATGTGCTAAATAGAAATCATACACAACTATATAATTCTATTATTTCTTTTTTACTTTAAATATTCAATAAACCAAGTGATATTTTTGGCGTAAAATGTACATATACTTGTGTACATATATCACATAATAGGTGGTTCTCACCTGCATATAACAAAACCATGGATGTTTATGAAGTGGGAATTAAAGGTTGGGATTTTAGTATCTTGGAAAAATGATGAAAAAAAACCAATAAAAGTCTTTTTAGACAAGTCAGAGAAGAGTGCTCATTTGAATCATTCTCTCCTCTTGGTTAGCTAAAAAATGGATTTTTTTTCTTATTCCATTTTAGGATACATGGGTTTTGTGCTGATTGCAGGAGTCTGGGTTTGTTAATAGATGTAATGCATATAAGAATATTACATTTGTATTCTATTTATTAACCATTTCAAAATGTTAATTCATATAGGTAAAAAGGCTTTAGGCTTAAATGTTAAGGTTTCTAATGTATTAGTTTTAGAGTTAAATAACTGTATATGTTTTAAGATGTACCTATATGGTATTATTGCCTTTAATGTTCCTGAAATGCTCTGGAGATTTATTCAATAAACTCCTTGCTTTCTTGCATTGTTCCTGGCATCAGAAAAGTGAAATTATCCATGGTAGCCTTGAAAGCTTCAATGAGCACATTTTTCTTATTATTGATGAAGGAATGGGATGTCATCTACTTCTTGTATTGATGAAGCATCTGCTTCCAGAACAGAAAATTACCACATTTAAAATTTGCTGTGGCCTGTAATTTTAGAATCAATCAGCTGCTGGAATTCCTAGGAATATCTGTCTGCTGATTTATGATCCCCTGAGAAAATCTTTATGCCAAGTTGACATTGTTGATGCTGTAGTGTTCTTGAATCTGTGAAACCACACCTACTGGCTTGCAAATCATGCTTAACATCTTCTATCACAAACACTTATAAAGCTGCAGAAATTTCTCATAGATTGCTGGTCCACTTAGTGATATACTGTAGTTGTCTGCATTTCTGTTAACATACTGGGGGCCTTTTTCATTTGTTCAGATGGGAATTGTGTAGATAGAATATCCCAGTGAAACTAACATGCCAGAAACCATAGTCATAGCTTCACTTTTTTATGCAGTGGATATTAGACTCATTCATGCTTTAACATTATGCACTAAATACTTCCAATTTTTCAAGGATAAGGTTTTGTGCAAACATTCATTTTCTGCTGTGCACTAAAGAATGCTACAGATCACTTGGAAATTTCTGTTGTATGCTTGCTCAATTTTAAGAAACTATCATGCCAGATTACTCTCTGTAGTTAAAATGCAGAGAGCTCTGGGATCACTATACAGGTAGTCCTCAATTTACAACCATTCATTTAGTGACCAGCATTGAAAAAAGTAACCTATTGCTTGTTTTTAATGACATTTTTAATTACCAAATTGATATTAATGATTATCGAGATTTCATGGAAAATGTTTAAAAAAATTGCCAGGACTATGCAATTCCTGAAAGTGTTCAAAGAGCTAAAAATATTGTCAGAACAATTGCTCTAAGTTCAGCAGAAGCAGAAAGGGTTTTTCCAAAGATGAACATAATATGTTCAGAGAAGAGAAGTCACCTAACTGTTTCTGATATATCAAACACAATAACTATTAGCCTACCTCTAAAGGAATGGAATCCTACTACTTCTGTAAAAAGATGATTAAGGATAAATCACACAGCCGATGATGCTCAGATAAAAGCAAAGAAATTTGCAAGTGAGGCTGCCAATCAAGAAGCAATATGGAAATATCTTAAATAACAGTTTTATTGTTTTGTCAGGTATTATTTAATATTTTTAAATTAATATTTTAAAACCCTTTTTCTATAATCTATAATCTAGTTTGTTTACCTCTTTTATTATGTAAGTATTAAATATACCTTTTTATTTATTTTATTTATCTTTTATTCTTATATAAGTATTAAATATACCTTTTGGTATATCATTTTTTTATGCTTAAAACAGTCATTGGGGCAGAGAACCAGTTGTTAAATTATTTGAATCCCACCACTACATATATTCTCAGTAAATCTGAATTGTGTGCTTTCGGAATTATTTTGTCTTCTGGTTTTTGTGGTTTGCTTATTAGGCCAAATGGAAACTAATTGGATGGAAGTAATTTATCCACCTTTCCACAGGCATTTTCTTTTTCAGCCATTCCTCTCATTAAGGACTTGTCCTGTCCTAATGTAACAATCATACGTGAAGAAGAAATCAAGACAGTCTGTTAATTTCTTTTATTGAATAAAACTCTTGATGGTATAGGCTTAATGTACTTAAATGGTACTATTTTAAAGTGATTGGATATGTCTCTCTAGTCTTGTTCCAGTTAAAAAGATTTTACTAACAGTACTAATGGTACCTATTGTAACTCTAACCGTTAAGATGATAACATCAGCAATTGTGGTACATGTGCTATCTTGTTTAATCTTCTGTGTTTTTTTTTAAAAATGGCACATGACAACTTCATTTTAGATAAACAAGATTTTCTTGTTTTGATATTTTAGAGATGGATAGTATTTCATTATAGTTGGGTTTTAAGTAGGCTAAGGGCTTTTTTACAATGGAGATGTATACCTGTCATGAAGCCATTGTTTGATCATCTTGTAATTAAGCATAACCACTTGAGAATTACTTTGCATTACAAATATGAAATATTATTTTTGTCATTGTAATAATAATGATAATGATGATAATATATAATAGAGTTGGAAGGGACCTTGGAAATCTTCTAGTCCAATCCCTGGTCAGGCAGGAAACCCTATACCATTTCGGACAAATGGCTGTCCACTCTCTTCTTAAAAACTTGCAGTGTTGGAGCATTCACAACTTCTGGAGGCAGGTTGTTCCACTGATTAATTGTTGTAATTGTCAGGAAGTTTCTCCTTAGTTCTAGGTTGCTTCTCTCTTTGGTTAGTTTCCATCCGTTGCTTCTTGTCCTGCTTTCAGGCGCTTTGGAGAATAGCTTGACTCCCTCTTCTTTGTGGCAACCACTGAGATATTGGAACACTGCGATCATGTCACCCCTTCATTAAACTAGACATACCAAATTCCAGCAATTCTATATGTTTTAGAGCAGGGGTCCCCATCCCGCAGTCCATGGACCAGTACTGGGCCGCAGCATGCCAGCAACTGGTCTGCACAAACAAGCAAAGCCCCATCCGTGAGATGTAGGCAGCACACAAAACCACGCACCCTCCAATCCATGGAAAAACCTTTTTCCACAGAACTGGTCCCTGGTGCCCAAAAGGTTGGGGACATCTGTTTTAGACTCCTCTGATCATCTTTGTTGCTCTTCTCTGCACTCTTTCCAGACTCTCAACATCTTTTCTGCACTGTGGTGACCAAAACTGGATGCAGTATTCCAAGTGTGGCCTTACCAAGGCATTATAAAATAGTATTAACACTTCGTGTGATCTTGATTCTATCCCTTTCTTAATGCAGCCTAGCACTGTGTTGGCTTTTTTGACAGCTACATCACACTGCTGGCTCATATTTTAAGTGATTGTCCACTAGGAATCCAAGATCCCTCTCACAATTACTGCTATTGAGCAAGGTACCACCTATACCAGTGATGGTAAACCTTTTAAAGACTGAGTGCCCAAACTGCAACCCAAAACCCACTTATGTATCGTCGGGTACTGGGTGGGTTTGGCCCATTGGGTGGGCATGGCCATTGGTTGGGCATGGCCCATTGGGTGGGCGTGGCTGCGGTGGTAATGGCAGACTGGGTGGGAGTAAAAAGTTCAATCAATTCCAACTTTGCAAGATTTTTTTCCTGCGAGAAGTTGAAATTGATTGATTGAACCTTTTTTTTTTTGCACATGGCGGCGGAGGTCTAAAGCGAAAAGGTTTTATAAAACCCAGCTGAAGGATTGGGACTGGGGCGACGGTGCGCGTGCCCACAGAGAGGGCTCTGCGTGCCACCTGTGGCACACGTGCCATAGGTTCGCCACCACGGACATATACTGTACTTGTGCATTTAGTTTTTCTTGCTTTTTCTTACTTTTTTCACCATTGAATTTCATTTTGTTAGATAGATATTGCAGATTTTTATAGTTTTGTGTGATCCAAAAGAGGACTGTTTCATAGTATATTTACAGCAAAAATGCACCAACATTGGTTTTTTTCATGCTTACTGGAGTTTGAGTAACCTATTCTTGATTATCAGTGAAATCTTGCATAATCTGGTCTTCCAGATAGAACTAATAAGGATTATTGTGTTACGTTAATTGTGAATGGGAAATCTTTAATTGATATGTGTGCTCAGGCTTGCTTTTATGGTCTCTATATGACCATGCTATTGAAAATACAATGGCACAATTATCTATAATTTTTAGGCAGAAAGCAAAACTAAGAAATAGTTGAAGTCCTCAAAGTGTCAGTTATTCAGACATATGAATAAACAAACATAAAGACATGTGTTAGCTATTCTAAAGTTGGAACCAGTGGTGGAATTCAGCCAGTTTGCACCACTTCAGTAGAACTGGTAGCTACTTTTTTGTTGCTGAGGCCCATAATGGACTTCCGGGAGCGGCATCCACACAGAGAACCGGTTGTTCACATATTTGAATCCCATCACTGGTTGGAACTGTATGCTTTTTATATACTGGTTTAATCTGTCTATTCTGATTCTTTGACTATGGAATTCCTGAATGTTCAGAAAATTTCATAGAAAAGAAATTCCACATTCTCTCTAGTTAGTATATCCTTATGCATCCTGTAGAGAGACGCTTCTGAACTATAATTTTTATTTTTCCAGATCAGTTGCTTTGAGCACTCAGTCAACCCCTTTCATATTGCAAGTTAAGTTCTAGTGATAATGTTCTTCCACTGTTTTATTTATAATGTCCTTACTTAAGGACATTATAAATAAATATGGATGGAAACTAATCGAAGAGAGAAGCACCTAGAATGAAGGAGAAATTTCAATAACACTGAGAACAATTAAGCAGTGGAACAGCTTGCCTTCAGGAGTTGTAGATCAGACATGTCAAACACAAGGCCCGGGGGCCGGATCCGGCCCGCGAAGTGGTTTCATGTGGCCCGCGAAGCCATCCTGGAAACAGTGAGGGAACGGCCCCCACTGTCTTGGCCCTGGCCCAGAGACCCTCCTTCTGCCAGAGACCCTCAGATCTGTCCCACTCCTGCCCAGGCCCCCATAGGCACCCTTGATGCGAACGATGTAGAGCTGGCCATGCCCACCCAGTAGGCCACGCCCACCGTGGCCATACCAACCCGGCCCCCTGAGGGCAACCGCAATGCTGATGCAGCCCTCAATGAAATTGAGTTTGACACCCCTGTTGTAGATGCTCCATCACTGGAGGTTTTTAAGAAGAGACTGGACAGTCACTTGTCTGGAATGGTATAGGGTTTCCTGCTTGAGCTGGAAATTGGTCTAGGAAACCTTAAAGGTCCCTTCCAATTCTGTTATTTTGTTATTCTGTTCAGTCTATTTATTTATTTATTTTTATTATTTTAATCCCATTTATATCCCGCCCTTCTCTGAAGACTCAGGGCGGCTTACAATCTAAGCACAAATCAATGTGCTTAGCAATAGCCTTCATTCTATGTATATGCCTGTTTATTAGGGCTTTCGCCCCCCCCAAGTGGCATTATTACAAAGTCAGCTTATTGCCCCCAACAATCTGGGTCCTCATTTTACCTACCTCGGAAGGATGGAAGGCTGAGTCAACCTTGACTTATTTGCTAATAAGTACATTTTTAAAATTTCATGTTTATCTATTCATGTTTTTGGTTTTTATATGAGTCTGCTTCTTCTCTCAGAATTCCTTGATGTAATTTTTCCTTGGCAATTAAAAGTGCACTGTTACCCTTGTGCATTTACATGTGGATTAATAAGTATTTTAAAGGAAAAAGATTAATGTGAAGGTAGTATAATGAAGAAAGTTAACTTCTTCATTGGAAAGAAATATCTCTGCAGGAAAGCAAATAGATGATCTCTTAGAAAGTTTTTGAAATTATTCATCCAAACAGTAGGTCCAGTTATGAAATGGAGGAGGTGGGAAGATAACTGGAAATATAGACAAATTAAATTCTGTTTTGTCACAGATGCACAGGGGCAATCTCTTTGATTAGATAGAAACATCCAGTTAATTAAATGGGAAGAACACAATTTAGGAAAAATAAGTGACACATCATAAGGAACAGTGGTGGTGCAGTAGCTAGAACGCACTGTTGCAGGCTAACTCTGCTTACTGCCAGGAGTTCAATGCTGAGTTCAAGGTGACTCAGCCTTCCATCCTTCTAAGGTTGGTAAAATGAGGACCCAGATTGTTGGAGGCAATAGGCTGACTCTGTAAAGTGCTTAGAGAGGGCTGTAAAGCACTGTGAAGCGGTATATAAGTCTAAGTGCTATTGCTATTTCTGTCACCACAAAATGCTTAAAAATCTATCACAATAGAGGCAATAATGACTATTATCACTGGTTTATCTGTCACATAATTATTGATCTTCTGATTTGGAACATGTTTGCAAATATGTTTGGGATATTAGATTAAAGGATTTCTTATTTATAACTAATTCAAATACTTTCTGGATTTAGATTTAAAAATAGGAATAGAATTGTGTGTGCATGTGCGCGTGTGTGCCCATGTGTGCATATGTGTGTGTATTTGTATCTTTGTGTATATATGTTTAAATTTACTTCCATCATTGACTTGATGCCAAATTGACACATTCTAATTTGTTTCTGGAGTTGCAGATTGTAAAATTATGCATTTTCTTCACTGGAGGATTCCCATCAGAGAGAAACTGCTGTCTAGTATCGCCTAATATCAACTACCATCAATAGTTGATATTGAAAATAGTGAGGCTAGCTTATTTCTAGTCCTTGTTTCACAATTGGGAATTATTATTTGTTACTCCTTTCTAAAAATGATAAAATTCCAAATGTAAACCAAATGTGAACCTGATTTTCTAGGATAATTTTTTAGAATACAAATGAGGAAATTTCACAAAGCAGGTTGAAATGTATTTTTGAGCCTTTAAGTCAAAATGACAAGTTTCCCAGACACAGAAATTTAACTTCACATTGCTTTCAGAGAACTACAACACTGTATTAGCATCTTCTGTTTTCCTAAACATGCTACTTTTCAATAGGGGCCCTCTATATCTTGTGAAGCTGTTGGCATGCTCTGCAAATGTACCCTTTGCTTTGTGCTTAAGGTCATGCCCAGGTACCAGCATCACATTGTGGGAAGATAAAAAATAGATTATCACTTGATGTATCAGTGTTAGTTTTAGCTAATGCAGCAGTGAAATAAATTTTCCTGTTCACTAAATGTCTCACTGAAATTAATGAATGCATATTGTAATTTTATGTTCCTAAATTTTATGTTCCTAAACAATTATTATGGAAAGCCTCTTTTGGTATTTTGAAATCACTACTGATTTTGAATTTAAGGAAATATGTGTGTAGTTTGAAAATACTTAACTAAAGTAGTAATTTAAATTACACTTTCATCTTTGTTCTTGGCAGGATGAGATTTTTTCTGTACCGTCCATTTAAGGGTTTTCAGTAAAAGCAAGGTTTCAAAAGTAACATAATGGCAAGTTCCAGAGAAGTGGACACAATATCTGTGGTATACACAACATAGTAAATATAGTAAACACAACACAAGGCACTGCCAGATACCATAACCAACACAGCATAGGCAGAAAAGTAACATATAGGTGCTGTTGGAAGTGATCCAGCCATAGTTAAGCACCATTTTCTGTCTTGCTTAGTATTGTAAATATAAATATATATGTTCCTATATCTTAACATAATAGAAATTTTGGCTGAATATTTACCCTAATGTATTTTAGTTATTTAAATGTAGAAATTTGAGATTCGGATAAACACATATATACAGAATATTTCTATACTGAGATATAAAAAGTATATTAATATAATAATAATAAGTTGGAAGGGACCTTGGAGGTCATCTAGTCCAACCCCCTGCTCAGTCAGGAAACCCTTATACCATTTCAGGCAAATGGCTGTCCAGTCTCTTCTTAAAAACCTCCAGTGTTGGAGCATTCACCACCTCTGGAGGCAGGTTGTTCCACTGGTTAATTGTTCTAACTGTCAGGAAGTTTCTCCTTAGTTCTAGGTTGCTTCTCTCCTTGATTAGTTTCCATCCGTTGCTTCTTGTCCTGCCTTCGGGTGCTTTGGAGAATAGCTTGGCTCCCTCTTCTTTGTGGCAGCCCCTGAGATATTGGAACACTGCTATCATGTCACCCCTCACCCTTCTCTTCATTAAACTACACATACCCAATTCCAGCAACCGTTCCCTATATGTTTTAGCCTCCAGTCCCCCAATCATCTTTGTTGCTCTTCTCTGTACCCTTTCTAGAATCTCGACATCTTTTTTACATAGTGGTGACCAAAACTGGATGCAGTATTCCAGGTGTGGCCTTACCAAAGCATTGTAAAGTGGTATTACTACTTCACTTGTTTCATCAAGGAATTATTTTTCACATTAATTTATGACATCACAAAGCAAGTTCCTCTCTTACATATTTCTGTATATAAGTATGAAAAGGGTGGAATTTGTGTTGCAATGCATACCTTGCCATTTGCTGTCCCTGTGGTTATTAGTTCCCAATGTTTATATCAGCAGGCCCCAACTTTTCCGGCTCCATAGACCAGCAGTGGTAGCAGGCAGTGATGGTGGTGGTGGTGGATGCTTTTGTGCATGCAACCTAATCCCACACATGTGCAAATGTAGCTTTCCCTGCTCGCCAGTTCAACGCCACAGACCGGGAGTTGGGGACTCCTGGTTTGTGTGATGTTTTTCCCCAGAAGTTGCAGTAGCTTACATCTGAAAGCAATAATATAGAGGATTATCTTGAAAACTTGTGCAATATATTGTTTAAGACAGACATGTCAAACACAAGGCCCGGGGGCCAGATCCGGCCCGCGAAGTGGTTTCATGTGGCCCGCGAAGCCATCCTGGAAACAGTGAGGGAACGGCCCCCACTGCCTTGGCCCTGGTCCAGAGACCCTCCTTCTGCCAGAGACCCTCAGATCTGTCCCACTCCTGCCCAGGCCCACATAGGCACCCTTGATGCCAATGATGTAGAGCTGGCCATGCCCACCCAGTAGACCATACGCACTCCAGCTGTGCCCACTCAGTAGGCCATGCCCACCCTGGCCATACCCACCCGGCCTGCCGAGGGCAATCACAATGCTGATGTGGCCCTCAATGAAATTGAGTTTGACACTCCTGGTTTAAGATATTGGACTGGGACAGTTAGATTCAAGTTCTTCCTTGAATAAGGAACTCATTTTGACCAGTCACGGTCTCAGTCCAATTATTGGGGGTGATATAGTGAGGAGTTTGTCCATGTATACTGTTTTGAGATCTTAGTGAAAAGTTGAGATATAAATGTGATTATAATAGATTAGAATCAATGCATCTGAGAAGGCTGTATGGAGAAATCTCTTTTAATTGGATAATGTTACTGATTTTACATAGCTTGCTGTTTTATGGCTGTCTTGCATGTTGTGGGCAACAAAAGCGTATACCGTGAAATAGAAAATTACAGTTGTACATTGGTATTCTTGAAACATGATGTCTTGCTCTCCCAAGGGAATTTTTCAACAAAAGGTTTATGTTAATTGGTTCAGTACCGGCATATCTGAACCTGCAAAAAATTAATATTCTGTGCTCTCTCTCTCTCTGCTATATATAAATATTAAAAGCGTGCAGCCATGACTTCATATTTTTGTGGCTCCTCTATATATAGTTCTATTGCTGATTTGTTTTCAAATTCCTTCAGGTTATAAAAAAATGATGATCAAAAGAAGATTAAACATCAAACAACATCGCTTTATAATTCTTTACATTTTCTCTTTTCAGCCAGTTTGTTTCTATAATACGAGTCTGGATTTATGTTTTGCATTTTTTTTATGGGATATGAGAAGTATTTGCATTTGGACATAGCCAGAAGGAGTGTAATTAATTCACTTAATTTAAATAATATCAGAGTATGCTTCATGCAAGATTTTTCTAGGAGACTCTTGGAAGAAATGAGAGTATGGTTCCTGCAGGCTGTTCAGTCAACAGTCCTGGCTCTACACAGTTTGTGTAGAGGTTGTTGTTATATTGTATGACTATCAATAATCCCTTCATTTAATAGGTTCCGGGGTAGAAAAAAAATCAGTATAACAAGCAGAGATATTTTCAAGAGGCAATCTTTTGTGAATTTTATTCTATGCTTTTAGTGGGCTATATTTATTGCTTGAGTAATATGATGGTCTGTTATATTAAAATAGCAGTTAAATTCACTGAAAAGCTGTAAAGTGGTATAAAATGGTTATAACTTCCTTAACAATTTGAAGTTGTAGGCAAGAGCAGGATGCAACTTCAAACAAGCAAAAAGCAAACTAAAGAACAATCTTCTTTCTATTATTAACTCTTTCATTTCATTTCATTTAATTCTTTCATTTAAGTGTTAAATCTAATAATTTGTAATTAACAGCTTTGTTATATGCTCTCAGTGCACCTGGGGAAAGAGGGCACTGCTCAAATTCTGGTGCATTGTGAATTTTCTGAATGTAAATCAAAGGCAGTGCCTGCTGCGAATGGCAGCACTGCTAGATAGAAAATGCAGCTCTAATCAAAGCTATTCCCCACCCCTTCTTTCTTTCAGTCCCTTGAGATTTTATTCATTTTTCTCTTTGTTGTTTATCTCCCTCACCAAATTAAAGCAGGAAGATGAAGTGACCACTGTTCAAATGAAGGAACTGGACCACGATGTGCTGGTGCTTAGGAGAGTGTTGTCACAGAGCCCAGCCCCCACATTGGGGAGTGCCGAGAATGATTGGAGGTAAGAGTTTTTCCTTTAGTCTCAGACTCAGCAAGAGTCACGCTGACGCAGAGATCTCAGCAGCTGGCTGAATTCGGGTTGCTGGCGACCAAACTGAGAGGGCAGCCTTGAGGGAATGTCATTTTCATTTGCCATACAGTATGGGAAGTTCGAGACTGAGGATCTTTGACCCTCACATAGAGAAGAAGGACTCTGCTTTGTTTCCAGGCAGAGAACTGCCTTTGCACACATTTGATGTGCCTTATTTTAAATACATTGATGAAGAAGATGAGGAAGATGAATGGAGCAGCCGTTCTCAGTCTTCAACAGAGGATGACTCTGTGGACTCTCTCCTTTCTGACAGATATGTTGTGGTGTCAGGGACACCAGAGAAGATTTTGGAGCATCTCCTGAATGACCTGCACCTAGAAGAAGCACAGGACAAAGACACAGGTACATTATAATAACATCATGCTCACAAAAAGCAGCTTCTCTGTATCCACTCATGTTCTTAGCTAACACAGTTGATCAGCTACTATGCAAATATGTATAATATGGTATTTTTCCTACCAGCATTTTACTTAAAATTAGTATAATTATACAGTGTTTTGGATAATACTATTTCATATGCATAGCGTTCATAGTAACATCTTATTGTGTTAATATAGTGCATCTATATTTAACAATAAAAATAATCAAACTTGAAAATGAAGGGTTTTTTTAATGTTCCATTAACTTTCAGTACCTGTATATATCTTGATAGATAAAAGAAAACAATTTAGCAGTGTGTGCGTGATAATGAGGCAATTGGAAGATAGCAAGCTGAGTTATATAGCTGTAGGGTTTATAAATCAGCAATTATTTAAAGTACTCGAAAGCTACTTGTTTAGTACCAACTGTTTCTTAATTTTTTAGCATTAATAGTTTACCCACATCACATAATGTGCAACAGAATAACCTTCTTTGGTTATTGGCTGCCTTCAGCCAGAGATTGTACTTTTGTTTCAGCCTGGAGCAATTATTATATTGATCAGGCTGCTTGATGTGCAGGTTATTTTTCAGTTTGATCTTCTAGCTCTATTGCTGTCACCAACGCTCTCTCAGTAGTTTATCAAGACCACATGCAATTTATTTACAGTTTTAATTAAAGCAAACTTAGCTGTCCTGAAGCATTCCCTATACAGTTGAAGAATGATTGTGAAATACAGAAAGCTGGAAATGGAATTAATATTTTTATTGTTCTCAAAGGAATGCTGTTTCCCAAATGAGCTTATTAAAAATAAACACATTTGGAAGAATTAAAAAGATTAAAGTATAAATGACATTTACAAATTCTTAGGCATTCCTGAGTCAGGTTTGTCTACTTGCAAATCAGTAGGACATAGTTAGGCATAAGGTATTTGTGCTTACTGCACTATGTAGGTTTTCTAAATTATAAATAGAAGTAAAGACCTAGTGCTTGATTTATTGTACAGTTCACTGATCTATGCCTCTGTGAATAGGGATTAATACTTTGTGCATGGAAACCATGGCTGTGTAATTGCTCTGCTTCCTCAGGCACAATCATAGTAATGTATGTAATTTCTCTAGCATCAAATCATATGCTATATAAAAAGTGGTGGTCCATGTCAGGATTGTCTTAGCTAGGCACCATGAATCCTATTGTGTTTTTAACATTTGAATATTTGTATAGAGTGATCTCTTCTATAGACTCCAGTTAGATCTTATTGAACACATTGGACTCCCCAGTCATTATGCATTGTGCTTGCTTGTTTTTAACATCTGAAAAAAGTACAAATTAATATTTCTCCAGTAATTCATTCTTACTTTCCTGTTCCCTTTCCCATTTCTCAGACTTATTCCAGTGCTCATTAACTGCTAAGCTTGTAAGCCGCCCTGAGTCTTCGGAGAAGGGCGGGATATAAATGGAATTAAAATAAAATGAAAAATAAAATAAAAATAATACTATATGTCCTATTTCCAGATTAAGGTGAAAAATGACTATCTGAGGAAAACTGGCTGCAATGAAATATATTCAGTTGTATATTTCCCGGAACATTTTTGCAAATATCCTTACCTCTCAAAAGGGTTGACAGGCTTGTTGTATGATCAATGTAGCCCTAACAACAACAATAGAACACAAAATTTATGTATTAAAATAAATAGCTGTGGTGGTTGACCTCAGTATATTTGTAGATGCAAATATAACAGGTGTGTGAAAACTTACACGGCACATTTTGATGGTGGTTGCTCTGGAGCAGACATGTCAAACACAAGGCCCGGGGGCCGGATCCGGCCCGCAAAGTGGTTCCATGCGGCCCGCAAAGCCATCCTGGAAAAAGTGAGGGAATGGCCCCCGCTGCCTTGGCCCTGGCCTAGAGACCCTCAGATTTGTCCCACTCCTGCCCAGGCCCCCATAGGCACCCTTGATGCGAACAATGTAGAGCTGGCCACGCCCACCCAGCAGGCCATATGCACTCTAGCCACGCCCACCCTGGCCACACCCACCCAGCCCCCTGAGGGCAACCACAATGCTGATGCGGCCCTCAATGAAATTGAGTTTGACCCCCCTGCTCTGGAGCAATATCCCATATTAGTTATAGTTTCTTCTAATATAGGTAGTCCTTGACTTACAAAAGTTCATTTAGTGACCGTTTGAAATTACGACGACACTGAAAAAAAGAGATAACCACTTTTCACACTTACAACCATTGCATGATGGTCACATAATCGAAATTCACATGCTTGGTAACTGACCCCATATTTATGATGGTTGCAGGTTCCCTGGGTCATGTGATCTCCTTTTGTGACCTTCTGAGAAGCAAAATCAATAAAATACTTATCCAAACTGTTAAGAAAGGACCATAATTTTTTTGCAAGGAACTCTTCTAGTCTTTAGAAGCTGTTTCTTCTTATCAGTGCATGTGTAGACACAGTTACACAGACAGCAAAGATTAATGTGCTTGCAGAAATAGCCAAGAGCAGTTTTCAAAGCAGTTTTAGCAGTCTTGCAAGAGCCACTAATACTCTACAAAGAACGTTTTTAAAGGATTAGAGTTAGCTGACAAAGAATCAAAAGCTGCTGAAAGACTCAACATGTAAGTGTATTAGGCCAACACGAACAGCTATGTTACTGTGATTTGGAAAACATGATAAAATAGTTGACCACTCTACGCTGAAGCCAAACAAATCATTTTATAACATACAGGTAGTCCTCAACTTACAACAATTCATTTAGTGACCATTCAAAGTTACAACAGCATTGAAAAAAGTGACTTATGACAATTTTTCACACTTTATGACCGTTGCAGCATCCCCATGGTCATGTGATTTACATTTGGATGCTTGACAACTGACTCACATTTATGATGGTTGCAGTGTCCCAAGGTCATGTGTGATCACCTTTTGCGACCTTCTGGCAAGCAAAGTCAATGGGGAAGCCAGATTCATTTAACAACCGTGTTACTAACTTAACATCTGCAGTGATTCACTTAACAACTGTGGTGAGATAGGTTGTAAAATGGGGCAAAACTCACTTAACTAATGTCTCACTTAACAACAGATATTTTGGGCTCAGTTGTGATCGTAAGTCAAGGACTACCCTGTACTTCTAAATAAAGGAAGAACATGAAAAGCATTCTTCATTGGTGCTGGGAATACATCCATTCTAGAACCCTCAATCAATAAAGGATCTCCTAAATATTCAAGCATTTGCTAGTGAAATACTAACATTTAGGCAGGTTTCATTTGGATGACAGATCTGAACACGTAAATGACAGCAATAGCATTTAGATTTATATATCACCCCATAGTGCTCTACAGCACTCTTTGGGCAGTTTACAATGTACAAGCATTATTTGCATATTGCCCCCAACAATCTTGCTCCTCATTTTACTGACCTTGGAATAATGGAAGGCTGAGCCGACCTTGAAACCCATCAGGCTCAACTCCAGGCTGTGGGCAGAGTTTGCTTGCAATATTATACTTTACAGTTTAAACACTGTGCCACCAGGGCTCCTAAATGATGATCTGGATGCAACTGCTGAGAAGGTATTAGAAGGCATTCTTCAGGCCCCTTTGGCTATTTAAGTTCAGAGAAGTCAGCCATTGTTGTTCCT
Organism: Vipera ursinii; assembly: GCF_947247035.1. Classification (NCBI taxonomy): domain Eukaryota; kingdom Metazoa; phylum Chordata; class Lepidosauria; order Squamata; family Viperidae; genus Vipera; species Vipera ursinii. Next base: position 91,392,538 of record NC_139517.1, read on the forward strand.
TTTGGATTAACTGTTTTATGCCTACTCTTACATTCTTTCTCTTCTTATGCTGCATGGGAAAGAACCTAACTACTGATCACACAAAATGTTATCTGATTATTTCCTGACAGCCTGATGATGTTTTTGAAGCATTTTGTCTTTTTGTGTTTTACAGTGATTTATTCAGTTTGAGCTTTACCTTATATAGCAAATGAGTGCATACAATATATACGGTAGTAAACTTAAGGCAGAGTTCTAGCACCCGTTGGGAGCCTTTTAGCCTTTTAGCTCAATATTTATACTCTAAATATTTATATCTCCTAAAAGGAAAGATTTGTGCAATATTTTACATGCTTTAATTCTATAGGCAAATTCATAGTGTTTCACTAGCAAATTGATGACTAAGATATAGAAAGTCCATAAAAAGTTAAGATTTGTTCACATCCTTAACTCATTTTTAGCTGTTTTGATAGATGGTGCTTTTCTAAGGCCTTGGGTAAAAGTCATTCATTGTGTGGACCCCAAGGTTTAATTACAAATATTAAACATTAGAAAATCCAAATAAACTGTCATTAAGTAATTAAAGTCTACTGTTTCAAATACATGCTTTGAAAAAAAAATGGAGAGTCTTTGCTATTCCTTGATCACTGTACTTATATGCATGACATTAAATTTACTCATCGTAAGAAATAAAAAGGAAGAGGATTAGAGATTGATGTAAACTAGCTGCCACATGAATCTATAGTTGGCTTAATAAATTGTAGACATCCACTTACCCAAATGGATTCTAAAGCACCTTTTTGTGTTTGAATCTAAAGCGCTAATGAAAAACCTGTCACTGCTGATTTCATTTGGAAGAGAAAAAGCTTGAAGTCTTAGATGAAAGGAGTTGAAGTTTTTCATAACCTTGCTGTGTTTTATCAGATACAACCAGTTATAGTACTAGAAGAATAATGTACTGTATATCATCTTTAATTCAAATCAAGGGAATCTTTTTATAATATTTAATACTAAGTAAGTTTCTTATAAGATACAGCAGATTTATCTAAAAAATCTTTCAGGAAATTATTTCAGCTTTGAATTTGATAAATTATATGAGATAAGGTATTTTGTTTAAATTTGTTTTAGCAAACATACAGGACCATGATCTGTGATTGGTATTACACCCCCACTAAGATTAGTTCTCTAAATAATAATATTTTAAAATGGTTGTAGTGAAGTAGTAGGCAAATTAGTACATATCTTCATTTTTTAAGAAATCAGAATAGCGAATCCTATTAGTTTGTTGAACAAATTATATAAACTGATGCCAGGTAAAAGAAATTAAATAATTTTCTATTAACTGCTATATTTATTATCACACACAAAAAATAACCAAATCTTTTGCATCAGTGATAATTGAGAAATTACTTAGACTGAGATATAACACAACAACAAAGAAGTTTGTAGTATCCTATGGATAGGATAATTTTCTTTGGATGTGGTCACAATCTCCTAGCTATATTGTCAAGGATTTTTCTTATCAATTATTTTTTCTTAATCTGTCCAGGTTAAAGTTTGGGTAAAAAAAATATTTGAAAATGGATAATGTTGATATTTCTGCTTATTTGTGAACTTGTATTTCCCTTTATTTGTGAATGTACATATCACAAGTTTCTGGGTTTTTTCCCCCTTTTATTTATTTGCATCTTGCCCTTATTATTTTTACAAATAACTCAAGGTGGAGAACTTACCTAACACTCCTTCCTCCTCCAGTTTTCCCCACAATAAACCTGTGAGGTAGGTTGAGTTGGGCTGAGAGAGAGGGACTGGCCCAACATTCTCCAGCTAGCTTGCATAGCTAAAGCAGGATTAGAATTCATGGTCTTCCACTTTCTAGTCTTGTGCCTTGACCCAAATCTTTTGGGCACCAGGGACTGGTTCCGTGGAGAAAGGTTTTTCCACGGACTGGAGAGTGCATGGTTTTGTGTGCTGCCTGCATCCCGCGGATGGGACTTTGCTGGTTTGTGTGTACCAGTTGCTGGCATGCTGTGGCCCGGTACTGGTCCATAGACCAAGGATTGCGGACCCCTGCCTTAACCACTAAACCAAACTGGCTCTCTCATTACTTTTGTTTTCCTTCCAGTTACCTTCTTTGGATAATTGCAAGTATTCAGGGTGATTTAAAAAGGGATAAAGGAAAAAAACATGTTTATATGCTCATTGAGTGGGCATTGAACTGACCTAGGCAGTTCGGTGTGAAGCTTTTGGTGCTGTCTGAGCTTGGTTGTTTGCTAGCATGCATTTCGTTATCCAACATCATCAGACAGTTGTTATTTAGTTGGTAATAAATTGTCTGCAAGCAAACATCCAAGTTCAGACTGTACCAAAAGCTCATAATTCAACTCCGAGCTGCAGATATTTATCTTTTCTATTGGAACTGTTCAATGTATTGTGATTGTCACACTGGATCACACTGTAGGTTGATTAGTTCTGGCACTGACTGAATAAAGAAATGCTTCAATTTCATTGAGTACATGGCAACTCTGAACCAAGCCGATGTCATTTGCCAGAAAGGGAATCTTAATAATTTACAGCATCATAGTGCGTATATAGAATTCCACTCTTGATATTTATCTTTCAATCTGATTATACCTTCTTTTGCAATTCCCATGGTATTTTTAGGGAACTGGATGCTAAAGTAAATTGCACTTCAGTTCTTTTAATCATCTTGTGTTATATGAATATGCTTTATTTCCGAGCTGCAGCTTTATTCCAATACATTGATGTATATTTTATATACATAAGCAAACTGGGCCAGAGACTGTGGGATTTTAAATTGGTACATTAGATATATAGGCGCCCACAAATTTAATTCAAAATATATTCAAAATGTGGAGGCATTTAGGAGGTTAGGAGATTGCTGCATCTATTCAGAAGTAGAGTTTTGTTTTTTAAATTCTGTGCCTTTGAATGAACTATTTGGTGCCAATTTATCAGGACTGTGCAAATCCTTTAAAATAGCTATGCCTTTTCCACACAACTATTTTAAATACTACATGCCCATATAGAGTGTCATGTGATCTGAAATATTTATTTTAAAGGATTTGCTCGGATAGTAGTATTGCTGATTGAATGTAATAGCAGAATTGTAATCTTTATTATACTTATCCAAATACTAGGTGAAATTCTCTGCCTAATTTTATAGATAATAAGACTGCACTTGTGCTATTAAAAAGTTTGTGTGTCATCAGTAAAAATTTAAGGTTAAAAGAGAACTTTAATAAATTGGTCCTTATTTTTGCTTCTGACTTTGCCAATAATGTGGTAATATGACTTATCTTAATAGCATCAATCTTATCCAGGTTCTGATTATGCTGAGTTTGAAGTTCTTCCATAAAGAATAGAAATCTTTCTTTTCTTTTCATTTTGTTTTATATAGTGTTATTAATTAAACTGTGTGCTTATATATTTAATTTAGTTATTATAATCACTGATTACAGAGTTCTCTTGGTTTGAGACGTATATGAAATTTGACAAATATTGCAATTTAATCCAAATATATTAAAACAATTATGAGCCTATCTAAATCTCTGTGTGTGAGTTGCATATGTGAATTAAAAATGTATTCAGTTTGATGACATTTTTGAAATTTCGTATTTCTTAAAATATTAAATGATTGTTAGTAAACTTATGTGGAGAAAAATCCAATTATCTTTTTTGGGACAGTATTGTCATTCTGTCAGCATTTTATAGATAAAGGTTGGTTTCAATCTGGTTTTCAGAGATGCATGCATTCACATCTATAGTCCACAAATTGCACTGAAATGTGTATTGATACTGTAATGACCAAAACCCAAATTATTTATCTATTATCAATATATAGTTTCATCCAGATGTATTGAGGGGAGTCACTGTAGATTATTAATATAAAGAGTTCCATAATAGTCTCGTACTAGAGTGCAGATTTGGACTGGTTTGAAGTCTGCTGTTGTAAGGCTATTTCAAATAGAATAGATGTGCAGGATAACTGAGTACAGATAGTCCACAACCTACGACCACATTTGAACCCAAAATTTATGCTGCTGAGACATTTGTTAAGTGAGTCTTGCCCCATTTTACAACATTTTGCCACATTTGTTAAGTGAATCACTGCAGTTGTTAAATTAGTAACACAGTTGTTAAGTGAATCTGGTTTCCCTATTGACTTTGCTTGTCAGAAGGTCGCAAAAGGTGATCATATGATCCTGGGATACAGCAACAGTCATAAATGTGAATCAGTTGTCAAGTATCCAAATGTAAATTACATGACCATGGGGATGCTGCAATGGTCGTAAGTTATTTTTTTTGTGCTGTTGTAACTCTGAATAGTCACTAAGCAAATTGTTGTAAGTCAAGAACTACCTGAATAAGAATTTCAAAATAATTGTGTTCTGCTTTCTTTGCATCTTCTTAACAACACCGTGGAAATATCCAAAGGTAATGGAAAATGGATATAATAAAAGAAGTAAGCTAAAAAATTGTAAATGTCACGATGATGGTCCTTTAGATTACAAAAATGTTAGAATGGCCCTCAGAGCGGTGGGGCCTCAAAATAAAGGTGATTGAAAAATTCATTTGAGACATTTAGGAGGATTGGAATATTGCATCTTCCATATCAGGTCAATTGCCTTGAAGTTGTCATTGCCTCTTTCTAAAGCACTTAATTAAACATTTGAAGGGGAAATTGCTCTGGTCAATTAAAAGAATGCTATTCCCCGTGATTCTTGATCCTTTACTTTTTGGTGATATTGCAATTAACCAGAGATAGTTGAACATTAACATGGCACTCCCACTGAAAAGTTCTGGCTATGTGTACAAGTACAATTGTCTTTGTTAATTAAAACAAATTTGCTGGTATGATATAAGACCTTCATTTATATATTTTAAAGTTCCTGTGCTTAAAATACTGCATGAACTGTTTTAAGAGAGAAATCATTGGAAAAGAGATATGCTTTGTTTGAAATTCAACATATATATATATAGCTGTTTATATTAATCACCATTCCAAGTTGGAGCAAGTTGCATGTATAAATAGAACAGTCTCTTTTCATCTTTCCACTATTTATAGATGGTGATTGAGAATTTTCAAACCTGCAAGGAATCTTTTTGGGCTTTGAAAAGGCCAGCTTACTTCACTCATCATATATAAAAATACTGCAGGATATAAGAATAATGAATACACTAAATAACAGAACAAAACCTTTAGTTTTAAGCAGAGAATACAATTCAGTTACTGTCTTCATTGTGCGATTTGTTTCAATGTTTCCAGTATTTTCTGTACTCAAAGGTTTTTAGAACAAAGATTTTCTTGTTTCTGATGTTTCTGTGAAAAATAAAAAGACTATATTCATTTCCGTCCCAAAGCATGTGAAAGATGACAAAGTTAAAAAAAGCATCCCTTTGCAATGTTACCAACCATTTCTTCCATCTGAAAATGTCTATACATAGGTTTTAAATAGGTTTTAAATTTAACCACCTTTTTACAAATCATTTTCTCAATTTTGTCACTCAGTTGGAGATAAAATATTTTCTAATACACACATACACATATCACCAAATCTTTTTTTTTGTTGTTGTTGAGTTAGCATACACAAATATAACCGTATGCTTTTCAAACCTATGTTCTGGTTTATATTGTTCAAAGTGAGTAATCATCAACAAAATTCTCAGATTGCTCAAAAGTTTAATAATTCAATAAAGTTATGATTTCTTTCTTGGTTTATGTAGCCTTATCATCAGAATTTGGACTGATATATTGGCTATATTACTGTCTATTTATTAAATGCATTGCCTGCCTTGTTTTGAAATGACTCCATAGAGGCAGAACTGGAATTTCAGTCCCTTTTTTGTTTTAATCTTTTAGAGTTAAAGTGTTAAATGAAATAGATCCATTAAGTTTATTTTATTTTGGACTTTCTTTAAAAAAAAGACATAAAACTGTTCTGTTATATTTTGGAAGCTTGCTACCGAGCTTTGTTGGCATGAGTTTTGGGGATTCCAGGACTGTAAAAATAGAGCAGGAGTTTGCAATCATGTTGCAATTTTGCTCTTTTTGGTTTAAGGATTGGTAGCATATAGCAAGACTGTATATCCTTTTTCTTGTAAGGTTTCTTGTACTTTTTTTTTTTTTTTACCAATCATTATTTTAGATTGTTACTAGTTCTGGTGAAAAAATTCAAAATCCCATTTCTGCTGTCTTTTGATCTGTGTGGCCCTTCAGATGCAACAATTTTTACTCCAGACTATGAAATAAATACATGTCTTGTTCACAAATGACTAACTGCAATATATCAATTTTAAAGATTTGGTGAAATTAAATCACAACATGTATTTCTGAATTAAGTATGAATTATCTGAATTATCAATTGTATAAGCAATACTTCTAAGTAAACTTCACACAGTGGCACATACCAGAGATCCTAACTCTTTAAAGATAGAAATGTAACTTGACTGACATAAGAATAAAAGAGTTCTTTCATGAAGGTGTAGCATTGATCAATTGCTTAGAGCAGATGGCTGAAGGGAACAATGAAGAGTGCATAGTGGGGTTTTTTTCACAATAATACTGTGCTTTTTCTTTCTGAAATTGTAGTTCTAACAGTTGTGAATTGTCTCTGGCTACTAAAATTTATCTTGCTTACGTCTCTGAGCATTACCATTATACAGTAAGAAAGTACATTTATTTTATTATTCCCTTTAGTGCAGTATCATCATCAGCCGGCAATTTAAATTGTCACTGTATTCTTATCTACAAATAAATATTTTATTATACTTCCATATTTCTAAAGGTTATTCTGAAAATTATGCATTAGTATGCACCATTTGCATTTATGTGGCTTACCATTTCACGTCGTTGATAATAATTGAATTTCAGATACTTTCATTTAAAGCAGAAAATAAACTAAAATAGAAATAAGACCTTTTAAAACAAAACAAAAATTCCTGTTGTTTTCTTTTCTAACATTTGCTTAGATACTGGTAGGAAGAGAATCATTATATTGGAAGATAGCTCTGCAGACAAAGATGGTGAATGAAAGAACATTAAAGAGCAAAAAAACAAAAAACTTCAGAGGACATTTAGCTAAGAAATATATATTTTTTAAAAAGCCATCCTTGCCTGATTCATTCTCTCTCTCTCTCTCTCTCTCTCTCTCTCTCTGTGTGTGTGTGTGTCTTTATTTCTGTATCTCTCGTATAGTTGTCGATCTTACAAAAAGCTACTCTAGCCAGATTATCACCATCTTGAGACTTTAATATATTCTTATTGAAAACTTCAAGTAAATAAGAAAGAATGAAAAGAAAGGAACACAAAAGTAGAACTGGGTGAATAAAAATGGATTTAGAAGTTCTAGTTTTTCAAGATTTCATTAAATGATTATTAAAAAAAACCCCATTAAGTTCATTAAACCTGTCTACATTGAATGCAAATATGTAGTAGGAAACAATATATTAAATTCTATTCATACTATATAAGACATCTGTTCTAATTTTAAAAAAAATCTTCCATAATTGATACATTAAAACTTTATGCTGAGAGAATTCTAAATGGTAGACTTGGTACAAAATACATCTGAATATAATTTAAACATTTCTGTGTTTGTTTGTGTCTGTTATAGAATAATCACACATGAATGGTTGTGAACCTAATCTGCTGCTCAGTGATGGGGTTTTACTGGAAAGTGGACCTTGCGTGTACAATGACTAGGAACAGCAAAGGACCTCCCCTTCGTTTTACTAGGTCTGGGTCATCATCCTGAATTGGGCTTCTGCATCCTGCCAGAAGCCCTCAAGGGACCTTGGAAGGCGGAGAATGGGGACAAGGTTTTTACTGGGGATCTCTGACTACTGTTATGCTTTTTATTGTTACTTTAAAATGAGAAGCAATACTCTGTACCAGAAGAAGAAACTCAAAGATCCCAGAGCTGTTTGTGGCAGCACTTTGATATGGTGCCAAGAGTGTATAACTGTTCCCTTCGTCTGCCCCATCTGATTGTGAACCTGTATAGCTTAAGCTAAAACAAAGAACCAGGGGAAGTGCAAGGAGATGTATATAGCCCCTAAGTCTGCCCCAGACTTAGAGTAACAAGTTTCAGTCCCATAAGCATCACATTTCCTGTCAACCTAAGAATGGATTTGCTGTTGCTGCCTTTCGTTTTGTTTGGTTTTGGGGGCTCTCTAAACTTGATTATTTACTTGCAGACATTTCATTACCAGGCTAGATAATTTCACCAGTGTGAGGCAGAGTAGGGTTTGTTGCCTATTCACTTATAGTAACTGGCCTTGCCACTTTTGGTAGGGATATGATTTCCTTCTGGATGTTTCCTTGATTAGGTTATTACTTCCTCCCTGATTGTTCATTTAGTGTTATTTCTTCCTTCTCTGGATATTGGCTACTAAAGGGCATATAGTCTAGGCCACGGGGGTTAAACTCGTGACGTCACGTGATGTGTTGCTATGTATTGTGACTTTTTTTCCATTGCTGGCAATGGGGTAGGCGCGGTTTTGGTGTGACGCATCTGGCCTGTGGGCCGGCAGTTTGACACCCCTGGTCTAGGCTGTTATTCCCTTCCTAAGCTTTTGGTTCTGTCTTTTAAATAGTAGTATGTAAAAAGGTTTGTTTCTGTGTGTCCACTGATACCTGTTTTGTCTGAAAGCTAAGCTACCACAAATTCCTTAGCAGTTTTAGATTTGGCTTGATCTATAAATTTCTGGTTGAAACTGTAGTTGAGCCCCTATGTTGCAGAAATGGAGTTTGCATTGTTTTGCTGTTGCCAGATAATGTTTATGGATACAGTCTTGGCAGTCTTCTACCTTTCTGTCCTATGTAGTGATTGTTACAGTATTACATTGTTACATTGAATGGGGGAAATGACTCCTGTTTTTTCTTCTTTGAGATTGGGTTTCTGTATTTCTTAAGGCATAAGTAATATTCTTGTTTCAGTACTATGTGCAAGTGGATGAAAATATAGATTGAAATGTAGGTAAGAGCATCCTTCTTCAAAAAATTTTCTTCCTTTCCTTTCCTTCTGAGAATCACTCCCACTTATTGGAAGGGAACATGACTTTCTCTTTCAAAATGCTAATTAAGAAAACCTGAAAGTTAAACCTCCTGAGGTCTTATTATCCAGCCAATTTCACGCATGCATGTTGAGTTCAGTTGAAACAGGAATGTGCAAATTGATGTAGAAATTGGAACCATGGAGTTTCATGGCTACAATGTAGGCTACTTTCCATTTGAACAGTGACTGCCTTTTCATTCTTTAAACTAGAAACCTCTCTTTGAAATCAGTAGGATTGGTGAGGCTGTGAAAATAGCACAGGCTTAATGCATTTTTTCTTATCTATTATCAAATTTTAAATTTTGCTGATTGAAATAGTTCGATGGGATATACAGGTACATTGCAATCATCAATTGGTTTCATTTTGATTAGATAGATAAATAACATATATGCTGGCCAGACAGCAGCCAATATAAACCATTAGTAAATGGTTGATTTTTTTATCTTAGGAGCAACAAAAATTTGAGATTTCACTTGAAAAATAGTTTTTATTCTTGCAGCATATGTGACCAAAAATTGATTCATATATATATTTCTTAAAAAACATACGGTGTAGGACTTAACTCTATCTCCATTTTCCAATGCTGAGGACCTAATCCAGATCAGATCCCTTTCCCTTCCCTTCTTAATAGTGTTTATTATAGCCTACAAAGGTCTTTGGTCTGATGAATTGATCCATTTGATCTGTTCCTGCTATTAATGTTTGTTTAATTGTTTATTGTAAAGACCACCATTGGTATGCACATACTGTTTTATATTTAATGACTATTCTACTTGTACAGATAGTCCTTGACTAACAGTTATTCATTAGTGATTGTTCAAAATTACAATGGCATTCAAAAAATAACTTACAACTATTCCTCACGCTTAATGATCATTGAAGCATCCCCATGATTATGTGATCAAAATTTGGGTGCTTGGCAACCAGTATGTATTTATGACTGTGGCAGCATTCTGAAATCATGTGATCTCCATTTGTAACCTTTTCCAGCTAGCTTGTGACAAGCAAAGTCAATGGGGGAAGCCAGATTCGCTTAACAACAACTTTACTGCAGTGATTCACTTAACAACCATGGCAAAAAGGTTGTAAAATTAGGTGTGAGTCACTAAACAACCACCTTGCTTAGCAACCAAAATTTTGATCTCAATTGTGGTCATAACTTGGGGACTACCTGTATTTTCAATTTTGGTCAACACAAATTAGAATACACAATATAGGTGTAATCAAGCCAACAGTATACTTTACGGTTAATAACTTAGAAAGTAAAACTACGTAGAAAGAAAAGTCTTCATCATTGTTCCATCCAAGCCAGGGACAAACAACATGGAGACTGCTTTGGGAAGAGGGTTACAGTTTATTGCAGAAGAAAGCCAGACAGCAAGATGGATCCAGGAGAAAAAGGACTGAGCACATATGGGGTGTGGGTTTTTATACCCCCTGGACTCTATTGTTTGGTTATTTCCTGTTTCAGGCTTTGTATTTCCTGTGTCACATATTCAAGATTCCTAGAAAGGTGTGCCTTTCTAGGAATCTTGCTGGTTGTACTCCCAGCCCCTGCCTCCCTGGGGCTGGAGTATGTAGATATTAAGTCTTTCTCTTCCCAAGCCCCTGGCTCCAACCTTCTTGATGGCTCACATTTGCATGTCTATAGAACTGGTTTTCTGCTTGGGTGGGAAGGAGACCTGAGACAATTAAGAAAACTGAGCATGCTTTCCTGGTTCTTCAATTTCTTTTTAGGAAATATATTTTTCTGCCCTTTTAATATTTCCTTCTCTGGGGAGCTAACTTCCTTCAAATATTTTGGAAAGTTAAGATATTTAAGAGTAAATTTGGAATGTGGGTATGATGGATGCAAAGAAAGTTTGCTGGAAAGGTAAAGAGTAACAGAATTTTGTTAATATAAGCTAGATTTAGCTGTATTTTAATCTCATCTTTAATTTCTTTGGCTTTCTATTCTTCCTAACTTTCTGTGCTTTAAATAACTTTGTTAGTTGAAAAGGAATAGGATATTTTTTTATGTTTTCAGAAGTATGGATACAATTGGGATTTTATTTTATTTCAATGGTGTTAAAATATGGATTATGCTATGACTTCTAGGTATTTTTCATTCAATGTGGCTAGAAATTCTATTGATTTTCAGCAATCAAAATACCTAATTTTCACAAGAGAGCCAGTCTGATGTTGTGCTTAAGATGTTGGTCTTAAAACCAGGAGACTGTAAATTCTAGCCCCCCCCTTTAGGCATGCAAGCAACTGGGTTTGCCTTTTGACCAGTCATTCTCTCTCTCTCTCAGCCAAGCCCACCTCACTGTCTTATTGTGAGGAAAAGAGGGGGAGAAAGGAACGCTATAGGTGCACACAATGCCACATTTCAAGTTATCTTGCAATGAAGTACATTACATTTTGTGAAGTATTTAAAAAAGCTGAAGTCAATTTTATATGTGCTGTAGCAATTCACTTTCCAGTAGAAATTATCTCTTGTATATTGTTTTGGGAGACGCATATCTTTTGAAGCTGATATCCATTTGAACTACATCCTGGTCATGTAGAATCTAACAAAAGAGTAAAAGATATTTATAGATGGCAAAAATACTAATATAACAAAATAGAAGAATACTCATTCATATAAATTGTGTGATCTTCCAATTTGGACTATTCTATCTGTGGTTCTTGGTTGAATTGGGATACAGACATTAATTTTATTTTCAGAATTATAAATTTGCTTTATTTTAGGAAAATAGTTTTTATTTTAAGATTTATATATTTATCTTTAAATATTTATCTGACACTGCTCTTATATTTATTGTGCGTTTCTTACTGTCATAGTTTGACCTTTATTAATAATATGCTTACATAATACTTCAGTTATCTTGTACATTTTAAAAAACTGATTATTATTTTTCTTCTTTGTTTGTAGAAACTCTTCTGGATGACTTCCTCCTTACATACACAGTCTTCATGACAACAGATGACTTGTGTCAAGCTCTGCTGAGACAATATCCTTCTCTGTAGAAGAATAGGATTAGGGTCAGGCCTCATTGTATCAAATGATCTTTATAAGTTAGATATAAGGCAAATCTACACAGCTTCTTTGCCACTGTTAATGAGAATTTATTAATCATTGCAGTAGATATGTCTATGCTTATATCTCAGTTTTCCTCAATGAAAAGACAGATTTAGGATTACCAAATAATTTTTTTATTTTTTATTTTTATTTTATTTTAATTCCATTTACGGTATATCCCGCCCTTCTCCGAAGACTCAGGGCGGCTTACAAGCTTAGCAGTAGCCTTCATTCTATGTATACGCCTGCTTATTAGGGCTTTCACACACACCCCAAGCGGCATTATTACAAAGTCAGTTTAATTGCCCCCAACAATCTGGGTCCTCATTTTACCTACCTCAGAAGGATGGAAGGCTGAGTCAACCTTGAGCCTGGTGGGATGCGAACCTGCACTAATTGCAGGCAGCTGGTGTTACTTAAGGAGGCATTAGCCCACTGCTCCACCAAGGCTCCTTAATTTACTTCCATTCCCAATAAAAACAGTAATAACAGGCTCTTTTATCAATGATACCACTTTCTTTAATCAGCTTACAGGGATATAATACAGCTATTACTTTAATTTTCAGCATAGCCTAATAGCATTTGAGAATTTCACTGGCAGTGCTATATGACGTATAATTTTAATTTAATAAATTGAGATCACTGGTTATATTCAGAAATTATTTATTAATCAAATTTATATGCCACCCATCTCACTGTGTAAGTCACGCTGAATACTGATTCACAACGGTTTACAATTATAGTGAATTATGTTTGTGTTTTATTTATTTATTTATTTTTATGCGATTTGTATGCCGCCCTATCTCCCAAAGGACTCAGGGCGGCTAACAACGATAAAAACACAAAATACAAACATTAAAAGATATTAAATCAAATTATCCCATAAATAGTCCAATTAAAAACACAATAAAACAAAATTAAGAAAACTTCCCTTCCATCAGTCCAGGTCGGCCTTCTGAAAAAGCCATGTTTTAAGGTCGCGATGAAAGAAATGGAGATCCGGGGCCATCCAGAGTTCCAAGGGGAATTGATTCCAAAGGGCAGGTGCCCCCACAGAGTAGGCCCTCCCCCTGGGGGTCGCAGTCTACATTGTCTGGCTGACAGCACCCTGAGGAGGCCCTCCCTGTGTGAGTGCACAGGGTGATGGGCAGTCGTTCCTGGCAGCAGATGGTCCTGCAAATATCCTGGACCTAAGCCATACAGGGCTTTATAGGTAAGAACCAGCACCTTAAATCTCACCCGGAGGACAACCGGTAACCAATGCAGCTCATGCAGGAGGGGTGTAATATGGGAGTATCAGGACGCTCCCATCACAACCCACACAGCCGCATTCTGCACCAGTTGAAGCCTTCGGGTGGTCTTCAAGGGCAGCCCCATGTAGAGAGCAGTGCAGTAGTCTATACCGGAGGTAACGAGCACATGAGTGACCGTACGTAGGGCATCTCGGTCCAGATACGGGCACAACTGGCGCACCAGACGAACCTGGGCAAATGCCCCCCTGGCCACGACTCCTATATGATCTTCTAAACTGAGTCATGCATGCAGGAGGACCCCTAGGTTGCGCGCCCTTTCAATGGGGAGTAACACCTCTCCCCCCATAACCAAAGATTTATTGTTATCATTTCTGTACAAAGAGAAAAAAATAAGATAAACTAGATTATTACTTAACTCTGTTATAATATTTGGGAAATTGCAATCCCTTGCAATGTTTTCTTTATCCAGATATAAGATGGGAACCTTCTATCCTGATCTTAGAGGGAAGATGGAATGGAAATGTAAAAAACAATTGTATTAATAAATGCAGTAACTATAAATAAAAGATGGGGAAAATAGAAAAAAGTTTAGAATTTATTTTTTAAAAATATGTAAATAGGGAATGCTACTATCTTATATTTTAACCTTAACCTTCAGCTTTAGATAATTCCTTCCATCCATTACTTAGTATGTAAGAAAGTTTTTTGTTGTATAATAAACTTTACCTTCTGATAAGAGACACTTTCACATATTACTTAGTATATAACAAAGGTTTTTTAAATTATTAATGAATAAACCTTACATACAAATGAATATTTGATTTTTTTTCATTATATTTTAAAGCTTCATCAGAATCAATAATTACTCTAAGCTGCTTACATAAATTGCAATAATTGTATATTCGGGCAACAGTGAAAAATTGTGTTGTTTTTGAGATTTCACCTTAATTTACCTCCACTTATTGTGCTAAGAACCATCAAGACAAGGATGAAATTGTTGATGTTCCCTGTAGAAAGCAAAAAGTCTTGCATTTGGTATCACACTGGACTTCACTCTACAAAGATTGGTTGCATGAAGATGAGCATCTGAAGCAATTTCTTAAGGTATGTTTATTTAAATACTTTCTGTATAGTACAGTGATTATAATTTTTTTTAAAATCCAAAAATGCACCTTAATCTATGCAACCTGTAATCAGTGGTGGGATTCAAATATGTGAACAACCAGTTCTCTGTGTGGATGCCCCTTCCAGAAGTCCGTTCTGGGCCTGGGCAACAAAAAATTTGCTACTGGTTCTGCTGAACTGGTTCAAACTGGCTGAATCCCACCACTGCCTGTAATGTATTATTTGAGTTAAGCACACTTACTGGATATAGGATCAGCATTTATAATGTAATATCTCCTAAAATTCTACTGGATGCTTCTAGATGAAGAAAACGTAGCCTGCAAATAATTGCTCTTCTGTTATGATCTAAAAGTGCACAATTAATTTTGATTCCAGAATTCAGAGGAACTGGTGTTCTAATAATGTGTTTATACATTACACATGTAATGTCCATGGAGTGGTCATGAAATCCTTTACTTTTCTTAATTTTTCACAATTATATGAAAGGTGGAAAAGGGGATTGTAACCTTATAGACAAAAAAGAGGATTAAGATGGAGTAATAAATTTTGACCTGTTGTGAAAGCACATAGATGATAAAATAGCTGTCACAAAATTTAATAAATTATGTTCCATTAAATTAATAACAACTCTTAGCAACGATATATTTTCTCCAAGAAAATTTTCTCTGTCACCAACTTGCCCACTATTATAGCCTTCCTCAGAGAGTCTGCTGAGTATTTTCTTTTGTCTGGTAGGTGATTCTAAAAGGAAGAAGCTGTCTATTGCTTTGCTGTTTTCATTGTCAGTTGAGAGGCTTTTTTCTTATTTGTTCTTCTTTATACTTAATCTGGAGCATTCAAATCACTTGTATTTTCAACTGTCGGAATATTGTCATCATCCTAGCACAATTGTTGAGTTCCTTCCTCCAATTTTAAAGCAATATTAATCTTACTCTAATTCAGCTTCCCTCAATATATGTTTTGTATATAGGTTGAATAGATGAATAAAACTACACGGCAGTGTTTCACTTCTTTGCCAATTTACAACCAGTCTTTTACACCATGATGCTTTTTCAATTGTGCTTTATATGAGGACAGCAGTGGCGTAGCGTGGGTTGTCAGCACCCGGGGCAAGGCAAGTAATTTGCGCCCCCTAACCCGTGGATTTTAGCACTCGAGTCTGCACTGTCCCTCCCCCAGATAGTCCCTCGCTCTCTCTCCGCACCGCACTGCACGCCTGGCACCCCCCTCCACAGTGGGCGGCGACCCGGCAGCTCGGATCGGATTCGCACAGCCAGCACTGCAGTGAGAGAGAGTGAGTGAGCCAGGCAGGGGCAGAGAGCTGTGAGTGCGAGTGCGCCCCCCCAGATGTTGCGCCCGGTGCAGCCGGGCCCCCCCTGCACCCCCCACGCTACGCCACTGGAGGACAGTGAAATGTTCTGGGATTCTTATTTTCTTAAGAACAGTTCATATCTTAATATAGTCAGTATTGAAGATCTTTCTATAATCAGCAAAGCACATAATGACTATTTTTAAAGTATTCTTTGAAAAGGTTTTTAGTTACTCAGCATACATCAGCAATAAGGTAAGTAAGATACTGCCTTTCAAGATAACTAATATTGACTGGTGGTTGTGTGCCTTCACGTCAGTTTCTGACTCCTGGCCACTGCCTGAACTACTGCCTCAGTTTTCTTGGGAAGGATATTTGGAAGTGGTTTGCCATTGCCTTTTTCCTAGGGTTGAGAAAAAGTGATTGGCCCAGTGCTACTGAACTGGCTTCATGCCTAAGGCAGACTTAAACTCATTCTCTGCATTAAACCACTACACTAAACTGGCTCTTTAAAAAAAAACACCTTTAAAAACCCTCTTTCCAACCTGAAAATCTTAACATGAAACATTTGTGAAGTATTGCTTTAACTGGATTACTGCAAAGCTGTAGCATATATTTCTTTGATTCTTTCTCCTCCCCTTTTCTCTCAACTTCCTCTTTCCTTAGACACTATATAGAAATGTGTTAGATGATGTGTATGAGTACCCTATTTTGGAGAAAGACATGAAAGAATTTCAGAAATTACTTGGAATGCATCGTCGTCAGTAAGTTTTTCTTTGTCCTATTTTTTATTTCTTCCTTTAGAGAGTTATAATTAGGGTTATAATGGGGGTTTTTGTGAGTAAATATTACCAAATGGTCTGGTTTCAAGTATTTAATGTTTGTATATGTCAAGCTTTGGTTTTGTATAGTTTACAAGGGAAAACCTGAAAGAATAAGTTTGATACACAAATTATTATTGCAATCTAGTAGTCCATTCTTACTGATAATGTAAAAAAGCTTGTTAGAGAGCTGTTAGATTAAAAATAATATCAGCATGAGAAGTAGATAGAAGGTTGTTTGAACAGAGTTTTAATATATGGCACAAATTTAATTTTTTTCCTGCAAGAATACTGAATGATCTTCATCAGTTTTGTTGTGCACAAATCTTACTTCTTGTCTCTTTCAAGCATGATTTATGAATGAGTACAACAAAAGAGTGATTGCACAATAACTATTAACTTTATATTTTCAATGGAGTCATCAGTTGTGTTTTGGTTTTTGAGATATTTGTCCACTAACTTAAATGAACAGAATGTTGATTTGACAGGTATTAACAAGTCAATATGCATTTTTCTCCCATCACACATAAACAGTGCTTTTATATAATTATTATATGAACACAATTATATTTGCTTAAATATAATTGCATAATTACTTTTATATCAATACTATTATTATAGAATTTCCTATTAAATATTGTCAAACAAAAACTGGCTGGAAATAGTGCTGTATTATGTGTAATCTTTAATATATTTTAACAAGTAAGTAGCACAATATCCTGGAGGAATATTGTCCATGGGGTCGCGATGGGTCGGACATGACTTCGCAACTAGCAACAACAAAGCACAATATCTATGTAGGGCTGGAAAAAATCTTGTCTGAAATTCAGAGAACTCCTGCCACCGAATATTGAAAATACTGGACAAAAAAGAATCTTATTCACCCTTAAATAAGACTGGAATGTTTAGTTTTTATGTAGGCAATGGGTTTTGTGTAAACAAATGCTATAAATATTATTCTTACCAACGATTACTGCCACAACAATTGCTGTTACAGATTACTACCTAATAACAATGTATAGTAATAAGTGATATAATTAGTCATACATAATAGTAACATAGCTAGAGTCAGTGTGGTGTATTGTTAAAACTGTTGAATTAAATGTGTGAAGATCCAACTTCCAGGCCATTACATTCTATGCCCCTTGTTAGTAGAATCTAAACCAATGTAAAAGCATTTTTATTAGAAAGATGAATATCATACATATTTTTTCTTTTAGCACAGTTGATGAATATTCACCTCACAGAAAGGTAATATGAAAAGATGCTAAAATTATTTGTATTCTAATTTAGTAACTTCATGTTTCTTTGCCTTTGATTCTTTTAATTAATGAAAACAAATAGCCAAAATAAATAAATAGGCAAACTACACTTTTCTGCTGGCATTATTAAAACTGTTTGCTAATGATGTGGCTCTGCTTCCAAGCATAGAAACAAAGAGAAGATGCTTGTAGCAATATTAACGGGTAGTTTGTTTGCATGCATTGTGGACAAGCCAAGTAATTTTTCTTGTAGATAATGTTGAATCGAAATGGCTTTTGACAGCAAATCTGGACAAACATATTGAATGCAGCTGTTAGGAGTAATGACAGAAATAAAGAGTATATACTAGTATGTCTTTACCTGTGTAAGTAATATATCCCCAAATTTAGAGAAATTACTGTTTAAGTGTGTTCTTGTCAGAAAATTTTATTTATGTAGAAAATTTATATGGCCTCCCAAACCATTCCTAGTGATTCTGGATAGCTTACAAAGATAAAATGCCAGTACAACCCCCAGTACAAAAGCCAATAAATCACTTGATAAGTTCCATATCACTTTGGGGTCCGCAGGCCTATTGGCAGAACTGTATCTTCAGGGCTCAAACTGGGGGGGCAGTCTTATCTCTACAGGGACAATATTCCACGGGGAGGGGAGCCACCAGGGAGAAGGCTTTCTGATTTCACTAGCTGGATCTCCTTAGAAGAGGGGGCTCATAATGTCCCCTGCTTCCTTGCAGTGATGAATTGGGTAAATATGACTGGGGAAAAAACCGTCCTTCAGATAACCTGACCCCAAGCCATCAAAGGCTTTAAAGGTGATAGCTAGAACCTTGAATTGGGCCTGGAATCAAAGCAGCAGCCAGTGCAGTTCCTGCAAGAGAGGTGACACATGTGCAAATCTTGGCTTGCACAAAACCACCTCATTTTGAACCGATTGAAACTTCCAAATACTTTTAAGGCCAACCCCATGTAGGGCACATTTGCAGTAGTCAAAACTGAAGGTGACTAGGGTGTGGTTAACAGTAAACAGTTTTCAAAGATGAATTCAGTCATTCCAGAATGAAATGGTCCCAGTTACCTCTTATTTGGATCACTATAACACTCTCTACATGGGCTGCCATTAATGAGTATTTGGAACATTCAACTGGTGCAAATTGAGGGTACACAAGTAGTTAATGCTGCCAGTTATGTAGCATGAGTAAAATCACTACAGTGGGAGCTGCATTGGCTTCTCTCATGTTTCCAGATGCAATTCAAAGTGTTGGCTCTCACCTTTAAAGTGGTACATAGCTTGGAAGTGGGTATGTAAGGGAATGTCTTAGTTTCTACCCATCCAATTCAATATAATAGGTTGATTGCAGGTCCCATCAGCCAAAAAATGTTGGCTGATAGGGTCCAGGAGTTATATCTTCTTGGCAGTAGCTCATGCCCTTAAACATCCTTCTTTTGGAGCTTAGGATGGCCCTGACCATGTTAGTCTTTTGAAAGGCTTTAAAGATCTGACTATGTGCCTGAATCTGGGTTCCCAAATATGTTAGGGTATGGGTGTCACGTGATGTGTTGCGATGTATTGCGACTTTTTTTTGCATTGCCAGAGCTGGGGTGGCGCAGCCTCTGCATGATGCAACTGGCCTGTGGGCTGGCAGTTTGACACCCCTGTGTTAGGGGCTTTATTATCTGGTTGCACTACTAATTTTTATGTAATTATCAAGATAATTTTTTGTTGCCTATAAATGCAATTTGTAACCATTTTTTTGTTTTATGCTTTTAATTATTGTGACATTGCCTGCCTGCATTAAATTGGATTGATATGGGCACCAACAGAAATTGAATGAATGAATAACTAATAAAATAAAAGTATCAGAAGCAGAAAACAAAGTTTCAGTAATGTTCTCATAAAATTTTGTGTTTGTGTGTGTGTGTGTTCATCTTCACATCTTCTATTTTCCATGAATAGAATGTGAATTTCCATGAATAGTTTATTTTGACAAACTGTTCATAGACTTTTTTCTTTGATTCCTTTTTTTAAAACATCCAATAATTTTGGCATTCTTTTTTTTTAACTCTATAGCATAAAGCCATTTTACATCAATACAGCCTTAAGCAGAACTGGCTTCAGACGAGACAACCTGTGAATGAAACAGAAGAAGGTAAGTATGAACAAAACACAAAAAGAAATAAATATCATATTAAGAGCATCTGCTGTGGTAAGGACCTGATTCTTATTCCAACTTTTCCCTCATCCTTCCAGTCACAATGTCCTTGTGGAGTCAGATGGATTCTGTTAAATGCCAGGGTTGTGACCTTGTTTCTCCACAACCTGGGGGTGGGGTGGGGAAAGAGCGAAAGCACATGACCAGTATAATTGGAAACTGGTTTGGGTTGAATAATGATGAAAACATGCCTTTACCTGAAATCTCCCCAATTGGATTTTGGATAGTGCACCAATTTTGACTACATAATGGGAGAAGGGACGTGGGAATTTTTCAAGTATTTGTTCATTTCTGCTATGACAACTATGGGTTTTTCCCAAGGCATCACAACTTAACATTGAGAGTCACATGTTTGATATAGTTTTAATCTTGGAACAATGATATGGGTTGTAAGTGGAGGACATTAACAACTGTGCTATATCATAGTTTGTCTGGGAAGATAGTCCTGTTAGATTGGTCTGTCCCAGGCATTTTATGGATTCATTTGGCTTCCAACAGGCCCTTGGAGAGTTTTCCAGTGACCTATAGTTGTCTCCATATGGCCTCTGCCAGTTTGCTTATATTTTAATGCAAAATGTTGTCACTTTGCAGTTTCAGACAATCTAAATTCTTGCAATACTTCATTGGCTTCAAAGAATTAAGAATATAACAGTTAATACTGTTTTTGTCCAAGTAATTTTAAATGTGTATTTGTCTAAATTGTCAAATTACAATTATCTCAAAATTATGCATGATCTGGGATCAAACTTAAACTTCCACTCTAAAATCTTCCAAATGTATCTTTCAGTCTTTAATAAGTGAATTTTGAATAAAGGACAAGGGATCAAGTAATAATTTTTAGTTGTGCTCATAATGGTTTCTGGAAAAAACCCCACTGGTAGTTCATGTATACACAAACATTCTTAAAATATAAGACCAATGTGAAACTTGAAAATCCAGAAATTAACTCTCCTCCTTTATATGTATAGATAGTATACGGATGTACAAAGTAGAATAACAAATGGGATAGTTCCATCCAATAAAACTAAATACTTATGAGGGATAAGATCCTTCTTTATGTTTGTGATCATGTATGTGCCTAAGTTGTATTCATTTTAACAACAATTTTTCTTTTTAAATCCATTGGAATATTCACTATTGATATCATTATTATTTTGTGTACAAGACTAAAATATTTAAATCAGCAAATACATGTTTTATTAGAAATATTGCTACATATTTATTCATGAAAGAAACAATATTTTAAAATTTCAAGTTTTGTTACGTCCAACAAATGTACAGTATTGGACCTGCTTCACTTAATTGAATAATGTGAGAGTTTAAGAAATTTGTACCATACCCTGAAATTTAGGTTAACTGCCTTTACCATTATTAGTGTTATGGGTGTTAATGTTTACCTTTTATTCAGCTCTATCATTCACTCTATTGTATTTGTTTCCTGAGTCACATTGCTAATCCATGATTCATCTCTATTCTTCCTGTGATGCATTTCCTGTTCCTGTTCTTATATTTCCTCTCTCTAAGAAAGATGGCTTTTGCACAGTGATGCCTTGTATTGTATTTACTGACTCCACATGAAACATGGTGTCAGAAGTGGGGCAATTGCTAACAAAGTCTTTGATTTTGCCTTGCATGTTAGGCCGATAAAGAGTATCACAAGCTTGTCTGTAGCAGGCCTCACCCCCAATGTGGCTTGAGTATATGCGCAATAGCATCTCTGCTCTCAGTGACTTTGGCACTATGACTCTTGAGCCCTTGTATAAGATACCATCTTATACGTTGATCTCATCTCTGAAGGACCAATATTCCCTCACAATTGCAGGAACTGCCTCCTTCTCATCTGGCCACCCACTCAGAATGATAACCTTCATTGCCTGTAAAGTTGCATCAGTGTCTGTGCGCTGCTTGAGCTGACGTAGCCACTGATTTGTGACTGTGTCAATCAAGTCTGCTTGACTGACTTCAGGAAAGAAAGTTTGTTTCTGTTGCAACCAACAAACCGTATGATGCTTGTGCTCTCCTCCAGGTGTCACCTGATCTGATGTAGCCCTGCTCAGGATATCACTGACATACATTTCACGTCCTTGGCAGATTGTCAATATAGATTTGTTCAACTATGCAGGAAAAGATTTAAGGTGCTGGTACTTACCTTTAAAGCCCTACATGGCTTAGGCCCGGGATATTTGCGGGACCGTCTGCTGCCAGGAACGATCTCCCATCGCCCAGTACGCTCACACAGAGAGGGCCTCCTCAGGGTGCCGTCGGCTAGACAATGTCAGCTGGCGACCCCTGGGGGATGGCCTTCTCTGTGGGAGCACCAGTCCTATGGAACCAACTTCCCCTTGAGCTCCGGATGGCCCCGGATCTCTGGTCCTTTCGCTGTGGCCTTAAAATACTTCTTTTCCATCAGGCTGACCTGGACTGACGACAGGGATTTTAAAATGTTTTTTAATTTTTAACTTCAATTTTAATTTATTTTATTGGGGCTGTTAATTTAATTCTTTTTAACTTTTGTATCGTTGTATTTTATTGTTGTTAGCCACCCTGAGTCCTTCGGGAGATAGGGCGGCATATAAGTCCCAAAAACAAACAAACAAACAAACAAACAAACAAACAATAATAAATAAATAAATAAATAAATATTTAGATGATAGATAGATAGATAGATAGATAGATAGATAGATAGATAGATAGATAGATAGATAGATAGATAGATAGAGTGCCTGATACTAGCTGATCATTATTCAGACTTTTGGAAAATTGAACTTCTTCCTGACTTGTCTGCTGAAACTACCATTAAGAGATGCAAGGCTCAGTTTGCACATTATGGCCAACCAGATAAAAGTGATCTCGGATAATGGCTCTCAGTTTGCAAGCCTACAGTTTAGGAAATTTGCCATTGAGTGGGAGTTTGAGCATGTGACTTCCTCACCATATCATCCACAAGCTAATGGCAAAGCTGAATCAGCTGTGAAGATTGTTAAGAATTTATGCAAGAAAGCACAAAGTGATGGTAAAAAGCCATGGAAGGCCATTTTACATTGGAGAAATACTCCAACTGAGGGCATGGACAGTAGTCCGGCACAGAGATTGATATCAAGGAAACTGAAGACCTCCTTACCAATGGCAAATAACTTGCTTGAGCCCTCTGTGATACAAGGTGTCCCAGAAAAGTTACTGCTTAAGAGACAGTTATTCAAGGCAAAATATGACAAACCAGCCAGATATTTGCCAGAATTGAATATTGGAGAATGAGTTCATATGAAACCACTACTTGGAGATCGAACAGGTCGCTGGAAAATGGGTATCTGTTTACAACAGGTGGCACCACGCTTCTATCTAGTGGACATTGATGGAACTCTCTCTCATTGCAATTATGTGGATCTGCATGTGGTGAGCAGCCTGACTCGCAGCTGACAAGCCCGATTCACCTGGTGTTACCGGGTCACACTTACCCACTGGCAATAGGGAATGCATACTATTGATGCCAAAGACCCATACTAATAATGGTCCTGAGCCAGCCAGCCAGTGGTGGGATTCAGCCAGTTCGCACCAGTTCGGCAGAATGGTAGCTAATGTTTTGTTGCCCAGGTCCATAATGGACTTCTGGAAGTGGCATCCACACAGAGAATCGGTTGTTCACATATTTGAATCCCACTACTGGAGCCAGCATACCTGCCAGCAGTCAAATGCAGAATGTCCCATAAGCGGTGAAAAGAGCTCAGCAACTTCAGTGAGATCGGAGAAACTCTTAGTACAAAGAGGGCCAGACTTCACCCATAGTGGCAGATGTTCACAACCATCCAACAGACTCAACCTATAGGAAGTGTTGTTACTGGTTCTCATCCAAAATTTCATAACGTTGTTAACACGAAAAGGGGAAGATGTTATGAGTCTTACGTTGACCTTTTATGCAGCTCTATCATCTCTATTGCATTTGTTTCCTGTGTCGCATCGCTACTCAATGATTCATCTCTAATGTTCCTGTGATGAATTTCCTGTTCCTGTTGTTGTATTCCCTCTCTCTCTAAGAAAGATGGCTTTTGCACAGCGATGCCTTGTATTGTATTGACTGACTCCACATGAAACAATTAGTAAGGCTCAACATTCTCCTGCATATAATAATTTACCTGCTGCTATCTTTAAAATCAATAGGCCAGTGGTTCCAAATCTGAATTAAATATAAGAAGTTAAAAGATGTCTTTGACAAGGTTCACAAAATATGGATGAAGTAATAACTTCTTTTATAATACAGTCATTTGAAAAAAAAGGCATACTCTTTTTGAATACTATGCTTTTACATATCAGGACATAATAAAAATCATTTGAGTCACAGCAGTTCTTAAAAATAGGTAAATAGTTATAGTTATAGTTATAGTTTATTTGATTTATATACCGCCCTTCTCCTTGGTAGGGACTCAGGGCGGTTCACAGGGCATATATCAAAAAGAGAATACAAAAATTAAAAAAGGAATTAAACCCATGCCCAATAAAACAGTGGTGCAAATTAAAAACAATTAAAAACCCATAATCCCCCATCAGGCCAGACCAGCTAATTCGAACAGGTGGGTCTTCAGGCCCCGACGGAAAGTTCGGAGGTCTGGTGCCATCCGGAGCTCCACCGGCAGTTGATTCCATAATGCCGGAGCCCCCACAGAGAAGGCCCTCCCCCTGGGGGACACCAGTCGACATTCCCTGACTGGCGGCACCCTGAGGAGGCCCTCTCTGTGGGAACGCACAGGGCGGAGGGGAGTCGATGCCGGCAGCAGGTGGTCCCCGAGGTATCCCGGACCCATGCCATGTAGGGCCTTAAAGGTCGTAACCAACAGCCTCAGATGAACAACACATAATGTACATGATGACATATTACACCAAGTCATCATTTATTTTATAGAAATTACAGCTACTCTGATCTTTAAGCAGATTCATTTTTTTGAATCCAAATCCTCTAGTAACTAATTTCTTTTATCAAAGAATGACTTTGATAATGACAAAGCCATCTAAAACAGTGCAATCATTAAAGTTTTTTTATTTTCAATAAGAATTTCTTTTGTTGATGAAAATGATTTTCCTCTCCACAGTTTTTTGCCGTGTGTATATAACAGAACATTCTTACATCAGTGTAAAAACTAAATTATCCACTTCAGTTCAAGAGATTTTGAAAATTGTAGCAGAGAAGCTCCAACATTCTCAGGAACATCTGGCTCTAGTGGCTCTTTCATTCTCTGACGGTAAATGATACTCAGCTATTTTTTGGTTTCTTATCTGAAAATTATTTTCTAGTGCAGATGTAGCTCTCCTCCTGTGGGTCCACAGCTTGATGACCAAAGTTAAAATAAAGAGCTGTTAAGCAGAAAGTAGTTTCCATGACAACTACTAATACTTTAATTCTGCTGTATAACACATTCCACTTCATTTCTACATTGAAAAGCATTTTACTTCTTCAGAAACATGTTGTAAGGTTTGCAATTAGAGATAACTGTAGACAGGCAGTTCGTAATTTAAACTACCTGTATAACAAAAATGCACTCTGCAAAATGGATTCCTGCGTTGAAGTAATCAAATGGTATTTACATATGAAGGCAAATTGTGTGGAAATATTACTTTCAGGAAATGAATGTTTTCTAAAATAAAGATAGTCCTTGACTTATGACCACAACTGAACCCAAAATTTCTGCTGCTAAGAAAGAAATTTGTTAAGTGAGTTTTGCTTCATTTTACAACCTTTCTTGTCACAGTTGAATCATTGCAATTCTTAAGTTAGTAACACGGTTATTAAGTGAATCTGGCTTCCCCATTGACTTGGCTTGTCATAAGGTTGCAAAAGGTGATTGCATGACCCGGGACACTGCAACTGTCATAAACATGAGTCAGTTGCCAAGCATGTGACCATGGGGATGCTACAACGATCCATAAGTGAAAAATGCTCATAAGTCACTTTTTCAGTACTGTAGCAACTTAGAATGGCCCATTAAATAAACTGTTGTAAGTCGAGGACTACCTTGACTTTTTTAAAAAAATTAAATCCTTAGAGTTTAGATATCAATATGTAAAAATAAATTATGTGTTCCATTTAAAAAAAGACAAGTTGTTTGCTTGTTGAAATAAATTATACTGCTCAAAAATGCCCAGTCTTAATCTATTGATCATCTTGGTCCCAATGTTATGGGTTCAAAAAAGGCTATAGTTGTAAATGTGATATGGTTAATCAAAATACTGCTGGTGCAATTTATTATATGAACTACTTTTATTACCCTGCAAATATTCTACGCGGTGGCTCAGTGGGTTAGGACGCTGAGCCTGTCGATCAGAAGGTCGGCAGTTCGGCGGGTCAAATCCTGAGTGCCGCGTAACAGAGTGAGCGCCTGTTACTTGTCCCAGTTTCTGCCAACCTAGCAGTTCGAAAGCACGTAAAAATGCAAGTAGAAAAATAGGGACCACTACGGTGGGAAGGTAACAGCGTTCCGTGCGCCTTTGGCGTCTAGTCATGCCGGCCACATGACCATGGAGACATCCTCGGACAAACGCTGGCTCTTCGGCTTTGAAACGGAGATGAGCACCGGCCCCTAGAGTTGGAAATGACTAGCACACATGTGCGGGGGAACCTTTACCTTTACCTTTAAATATTGTAAATTCTTTTCTTTTTGCTAAGAAACATTCTTTATAACTATCCAAGGTATTTGTATTCTCCATCTCCAAGTCTAGCAGTCTTGGGTAGTACAAAAACTAGGTTATTACATTCTGTTCTTAATTCAGCATTTGACTTTTCCAGCCTAGGGAATTGTTAAATAAAAAGTTGACAATAAAATTTCAGTCCTGTGTAGTCTTATGAAGATACTAGATTTTAGTTTAAAAATATGTTTTAATTTCTTACTATGATTCTTTTCCCTACTCTTAAAGAAAAACATGAATTGCAACCAAATGACCTAGCAATCTCCAAATCTCTTGAGTTATCTGCTCGTATGTTTGTATTTCAAAAGGATCTGACAGATACTTTGGTAAGTTTTTGTGGCTCTTGTTCTTTTGTGGTTCTTGTGGCTTGACGTTTTCAACTGTATTAACTGTATTACTCTCCTATATACTCAACATGAGAAGAGGCTAGGGAAATCATTAACTAGGCCATTTCTCCCTACCCTATGACTTCTCCAGGTATAGGGAATTCTTGCTGGCGCTAGGAGAGCCACGAACCTCTTGCCAGCACTAGGAGAGCCGCAAGCCTCTTGCTGGCGCTAGGAGAGCCACGAGCTGCATGCTGGCGCTAACAGCCTCATTTGTGGAGCGTGCATGCTCACAGACCCGTTTATGTGCATGTGCACGCAGCCACATTTGTGTGGGTGTGCATGCGTACATAAAGGTCCCTGTCTCCCTTTCCCACTGAGCAGCCAACCCAGAAAGGTTGGTGACCCCTGCTTTAAATACCCAAAAAGCCTTAGGGCCCCACAGTGAATCACTGCTAGGAATCTCTAGTTAAGGAAGAAAAGGAATTCAGTCAGGTTTTGGCTAGGAAGTGTGAAGGTGCTGACCTCAGTCACGGCTGAAAGTTATTTAGTGATACTTAGAATTGCAATAGGGTTCTTTTGTATATTATCTTTTTAGACTGTATCGTGTGCGTGTTATTTTAGTAACTTTAATAGAGTTGATTTTGTTTCAGTCCTGGAATTAACTAGTTGTCCTCTATCATTTGCCTCTGCTTTGCTGAGCTCAGTTGTTGTTTTTTCTTCTTACTGTATATAGCCAGGCCCAGATAGAGGAGAATTTCCCAAAAATCTGTGTAGAAACTGATGTATATTATTTATTTATTTAATTAATTTATATACCGCCCTTGTCCCGAAGGACTCAGGGCAGTGAACAGGGCAATACATAAAAACTAGATACAAAAATTAAAAATGATTAAAAAGTAATTAAACAATGCCCATAATAAATTAATACAGATTAAAAATTGAAGTCCATTAATAAAATCCCACCCCGTCCCATCAGGCCAGGCCAGCTTGTTTAAAGAGATGGGTTTTAAGATCGCGCCGGAAGGAGCGGAGATCGGGCGCCATCCGGAGCTCGACCGGAAGATGGTTCCATAAAACCGGTGCACCCACAGAGAACGCCCTCCCCCTGGGGGCCACCAGTCGGCATTCTTTGACCGGTGGCACCCTGAGGAGGCCCTCTCTGTGGGAGTGTACTGGGCGGATATAAAGGAGTGGGACTAATGTGGAAACAAGAAGACCCCCTTTACTAATCACTGTTCATCTACAGGGATGAACAGAACCAAAACATCCCAAAGGAAGGGCTGAGGGTGTCTATCTCCCTTATTATATCATTTTTAGAAAAATAATTGCAAAAATTCAGACTCTATTTTCCTGAAGTATTTACAATCAAGAAAATCTGTTATAAAGTAAGGAATATTATGATGGTATGAGACATGAATTTATTAAATCTTTATTAATATTAAATGATACTCCATATGAAGAAATGTTTGTTTTAAGTCCTATGTTACAGTGACATATGATTATTCAAATTACTAACTGGCTGCCCTCTTATCATTCTTGCATTCCACATTGCAAAAATTGTTATTGTAACTGTATTGAAGGAAATATTAATGGAGATTCTGAGTCATCTTTGGTATTTTGATTTTGGTACATATTTACTATGAAACACATTCAGTTGAATTTAGTGGGATATATTTCTGATGTAGAGACAAGTCACATGATTAATTATACAGTAATAAAAAACTATTAGAGTACTATTAGTACAGCATGCTTATTTAGGTTTTAGAAAAACAACTTACAATTTACTTGCAGTAACTTGTCATTGGTATGACAGATTTGAGATGCTAGCTTCAATATGGTCCTCGTGTATCGTATTGATTATTATTTTTATGTTTATACAATTGCAAATATAGAATGTGCAAAATGATTTCCAGAGTTTGAGGCAGGAACTTAGGATAGACTGTAGACTTACCTTTTCAAAGGTTTTACCAGTGTGAGGAATAAAAATTCAACTCCAGGGGTGTTGGAAAACAAAACAAGTTTTATTAAAGCTTTTGCAAAACCTGGTGGATCTCTTGGTAATTGCAAACCCCAGAGTCCACACTTGAATCAATTTTTGCAGAGTTTTTATACCCTGTTCCGTAGAATTATGCCACATCCTTCATAGCCAGATCAGTGGATAGCCTGGTTGAGTCACATGATTTCTGACTGCCTAGCAACCAGACCCTCCAATTATTAGATCAAAAGATCCTTTTTTTCCTGTCTTATCGCCCTTCCCTTTTCTGTGGCATGATTTGTAGCATCCTGCTAACTAAGGGTGTAGCTTATCTACAAGGTAAACTGCTATCCAAACTGGATAGTTGCATTTATAAAGGATTTACGTTTTCCCTTGTTTATCTATAAGAATGCCTGCTTTTCATATAGAAAAGCTATGTGTGTAACAGAGTTCATGCTTCAGTTAAACATGGCTACACTTTGGTTCATAGTTATACTTTAAAATATTAACTCTAGGCAGTTTTTTTTAATAAAGAATACACCTTATATAAATTGAATAATATGTTATTCATAAGCTATACACTGTTCTACAATAGTGTGCACTATTCTATAAGTATGCTTTGAGTCAGTGTATATACTTCATCTCTATTCCTCCAGCCCACTACATCTCCTTTCCTAAAAGTACCTTAGCTAAGTGCCTCTATATGGCTATTCCGCTAGCAAAAATGAAAAATTATAACATGTACATTTCTTGTGTACTTCACACCAGCATATAAGGAACAACAAGGAAAAGACCAATGTATAGCGGAGTTCAATGTGTGGCTAAAAGAGTGGTGTAAAGGGGAAGGCTTTGTTATATTAGTCATGATGTCTGCAGCTGGTCCAATGAAAAACTGTTCAAAAGAGATGGTCTGCATCCATCAAAGAAAGGGACTGAGGCACTTGGCATTTAAATTCACAGACTTTCTGGAGAAACATTTAAACTAAACAATGGGGACAGTGAGTTAATTGATATAGAACATTTCTGTCCCCAGCAATCTAAAACTAATAGGGTTATCAGTGCATGTAGCGGTTAAATATGAGCCAGAAATGTGCTGAAGCTGCCAAAAAAGCCAACACAGTTCTAGGCTGCATTACCAGAGGGATAGAATCAAGATCATGTGAAGTGTTAATATTACTTTGTAATGCCTTGGTAAGGCCACACTTGGAATACTGCATCCAGTTTTGATCACCACGCTGTAAAAAAAGATGTTGATCAGTGGAACAGCTTGCCTCCAGAAAATGTGAATGCTCCAACAGTGGAAATTCTTAAGAAGACAACAGACAACCGTTTGTCTGAAATGGCATAGGGGATTGGACTAAAAGACCTCCAAGGTTCCTTCCAACTTTATTATTGTATTCTACTCTAGATGTTTATCTTCATGGCATTCCTAATGTAATAAGTAAATAAGACACATGCTGTTGCTCTTAATATTAAAATTAATCAGGGGCCATAATGATTTCAATGCAAAAATATTTAAAACATTTCTTTGGAGCTCTCTTTGAATTATATCTGCTTACTTAAAATGTGTGTTTCTTGATTTAGATCCCTTTTGCTGAAAATGAGGAAATCCACCAACGATCAGTGAAAATTCTGGGGATTAACACCTGGGATCTTGCTTTAGAATTAACAGTTTTTGACTGGAATCTTTTCAATTTGGTTCATGAAGTAAGATGATGAATTTGCACGCTAACTATAATCAGTGCTTTGTTTAGCTTTGATTAATTACAAAAAATTTTTCTCATATAATTATTTCTTTGTAATTATTTTGGGTCATTCCACAGGCTTATTGCCAAATATAGCTGTATGTATTACGTCAGAGTTCCCCAATGTTTTTGGTTTTGCAGAAGAGGGGCAGGAGAGGGGATGGTTCCATGTGTGTGGTGGGCAAGTGTGTAGGTGCGCACAACTCTATTTGCACAAATGGGCACATGAGCCTGCTGCTCATGCAAATGGAGTGCACACACTCGCCCCCTGCTCATGTGAGTGGGGATGTGCATGCACTTGCCCGTCATTTCCACATCCTGGTTCTGAAAGGCTCAAGGCCCGGCAGTAGGCCGCAGCCTGGGGGTTCGGAACCTTTCTGTTACTTCTTTGACAAAAAAGAAAAATAGATTTCACCCAGTTCTCAAAAGCTTTTCAAACTGAAATCAGCAGTGACTAATAGATATTAAGTCACAAACAATCTGATTATTAATTTTTTTTATAATAATAGTATAGTTGCCAAATTACTTTTCTGAATCACTATAGATTTGTTCAAGTTACTAATATGGGTTATCTGACCAAGCAACAATAATTACATTTTTCAGGTTATTAAATTAAATTAAATTCTAATTTGCCTCTAACATTCTTTTAAATTGTCTTCCAGCAAGAACTGATATATTTCACCTTCAGCCGACAAGGAAGTGGGAAAAACACTGTGAATCTTAGTCTTCTGCTTCAAAGATGCAATGAAGTTCAACTTTGGGTTGCCACAGAAATACTCCTCTGTAACCAGCTCTGTAAACGTGTACAACTAGTGAAAAAGTTCATTAAAATTGCTGCTCAGTAAGTTAAAAATTAAATAAATATTGATAGCTGTTGAATCTGCTCAACAAGGGGTAATGAAAGAAAATATTCTATATTTTTGACTTTGCCCATTGAAATATGCATAGGAAAAGCTATGCGTGGTTAAAGAATTATGTGCCAAAATTTGCTGCAAACTGATAATTAGTATATATACACAATTTATTTCTCCAATTGCTTCTCTTTTTGATGATGCTTCTCTAGTGATGCTAAGCAAAGTCCTACTGAACTACCAACTATTATTAAAAGTATATTAGCTTCATTTCATTTCATTTCCTTTAATTTCTTCATGGCCTATTTTGGTTGTATACAGTGGATATAAAAAAATATCTATATGCCCCTGTTAAAATGCCAGGTTTTTATGATGTAAAAATCAGATCAAGATAAATCACTTCATAAGTTTTCCACTGTTAACATAAGTTACACAATTCAGTTTAAAAACAAATCAAAATCTTTTAGGAAGAAAAGTAAGAACAACAAACTTACAGTAACATGGTTGCATAAGTGTACACAGCCTTAAACTAACACTTTACTGAAGAATCTTTTGATTTTATGAATAGCACACAGTCTTTTGGGGTAGGAGCCTATGAGGCACATGGCACATCTTTTCTTAGGAACCTTTTTCAATTGGATTCAGGTCTGGGCTCTGGCTAGGCCATTATAAAACTTTGATCATCTTCTGCTGAAGCCATTCTTTTGTTTATTTGGGTTATTGGGTCATTATCGTCTTGAAAGGAGAAATTCTTCTACATCTTCAGCACATCTTCAGCAGGAGAGGCCTGAAGGCTTTGTGCCAAAATGACTGAAATTTGGAACTGTTCTTAATTCCCTCCATCTTGACTAACTCCCAGTTCTAGCTGAAGAAAAGCAGCCCCAAAACATAACACTGCCACCAACATGCTTCCCCGTGGGTATGATGTACTTTGGGTGATTCACAGTGTTGTTTTTGTACCAGACATACCTTTTGGAATTATGGTTAAAAAGTTCAACCTTGATCTTATCAGACCATAACACACTTTCCATATGCTTTTGTCAGACTTGGTATATGTTTTTGCAAAATGTAGTTGAACTTGGGTGTTTTTCATTGTAAAAAAAGGCTTCCATCTTAGTCACCCTACCCCACCACCCAGACATATGAAGAGTATAGGAGATTGTTGTCACATATTATACACAACCAGTACTTGCCAAAGATTCCTGCAACTCCTTTAATGATGCTGTAGGCCCCTTCTTTCATATATTGTGGAGGGACATCCAATTCTTGGTAATGTCACTATTGTGCCATATTTTTTCCTCTTGTTGATGATTGTCTTCACTATGTTCCATGGATTCCCTTGGATATATTTTGTTCTGACTGATATCTTCCATCAATTATATCTCTTTGATCCTTTGTAAGCTCTCTGCAGACCATGGCTTTTGCTGTATGAGTCAACTGAGTAAATATCAGAAAGATCCTACTAAAACAGATAAACTTTATATGGGCTTGATCAGAATCATTTTAATTAGTGACAGAGATATACTGACTACTATTTAGTATCCATTTCAATGTAATTGGATAATTCTGAACACAGCCACATCTCTATTTATGGGAATACACTTATGCAAACACATTATTGTAAGTTTTTTATTCTTATTTTTCCCTTAAAAGATTTCAATTTGGTTTTTTTTATTGAATTGTGTAAGTGTTAGAAATTCTGGTCTGATTTTTTTTTTTACATCTCAGAAACCTGGCATTTTAACTGGGGAGTATAAACTTTTTATATTCACTGTACTTAATCCTGCCAATTATACAAAATAAGCAATGTGAGCAATGTGCTTACAAAACATGAACACAGTGTTCATATGAAGATTAACATTACAAATAAATAAATAGACATTATGACCTGAAACCAAGCCATTTTGCATAGCTCTCAAATTTGATTATTTAATGTACAGTTGATTTTGAGTATTTACATTTCCAAGTCTGATTTTATAATGTGCAGTATACAGACATAAGGGACATGGTGGCTCAGTGGGTTAGGACGCTGAGCTTGTCGATCAGATGGTCGGCAGTTTGGCGGGTCGAATCCCGAGTGCCGCGTAACAGAGTGAGCACCTGTTACTCGTCCCAGCTTCTGCCAACCTAGCAGTTCGAAAGCACGTAAAAATGCAAGTAGAAAAATAGGGACCACTACGGTGGGAAGGTAACAGCGTTCTGTGCGCCTTTGGTGTCTAGTCATGCCAGCCACATGACCACGGAGACGTCCTCGGATAAGCGCTGGCTCTTCGGCTTTGAAACGGAGATGAGTACCGGCCCCTAGAGTTGGAAACGACTAGCACGCATGTGCGGGGGAACCTTTACCTTTTATACAGACATAAAAATTAGCCAAGAATTTTAAAAGATTGTCTGTTTTATCATTAAAATTTTAGAAAATGTAAAACTAAACATAATGAATTGAACATCAATAGTTTTTGTATATCAGCGGTCCCCAACTTTTCTAGCCCCATGGACTAGCAGCAGCGGTGGAGAAGGGAGGGGATGGTTTTGTGTGCAACCTAGATCCTGCAGATGCGCAAATCAGACTTTGTGTGCTTCCCCACCATTTGTGTAGCCTGGTTCCCAATCATGGCCTGGGCTGGTACCATTCCATGGTCTGAGTGTTCAGGAAACTTGTTTCATATATTTGTAAATTCTGTTCAGAAAAGAGGTGTTAAAATATTAATATACATTTTCAATGAACTATACCTAAGTGGAAAGTCATATTATATTCAAATTTTTTAAATTCTTTGTTTTTAAAAATAACTGTAAATATAATTATAATTTCTAATAATTATCAAAATACTGCTATCTTTACTCAGTAAAAATACCTTCTGTTGAAACAATATACTGCCTAGCCCTAGCCAGATAAAAGTTGCTCTATAAGTATTTTCCATAGATTAGGACTGTACATAATACATTTATGTTGTGTCCTGGAAATATTATGCATGGCAGAATATATAACAATTATAAAACTAGTTCATACTCGGAATAAGAATTTAAGAATGAGTAGTTTAAAATTTTAGTTGCTTTACTAACTTGAAGGTAAGCTGACATGACATTCATAATGTTATGTCATGTGCAACTGATGCTTGCATATTATGTCCTTATTTATATTTTTTGAGCAAATCTTTCTAGTATAGGTAGTTACAACACCCCCAAAAGTAATTGCAACCCCAAAGTAATGACTGTTGCAGCACTCCTGCGGTGATTCTCCCTTATGACCAACTGCAGAAATGTCTCCACACTTCATTGTCACGATGAAGGAGGAAAAAGAGACACTCCAGGTTTTAGTGGCTTCTCTTGTTGCAACTTCCCCAAACCCCACTGGCCAGAATGAAAGAGTTCCTGCTCTCAGGGCAAGCAGTGACTTCACTTTTACAAGGAGCCAAGCTGCTTCCCTTCACTCCACGGGGAATCTGGATTTAAAGTGCTCCTTCTGCACAAAGAGCTTTTTTGAAGCAGAGGCTGTACTCTTCAGGAGGAGAATTCCTACACAGGTGAAATGGAATGAACTTTCTGCTGGTATTCCCTCTGCAGTGTTTCAAAAATTCTTAACCAGGGACTTTGTATGCTGCTCTCCGCAGCTCAGTTGTAGCGAAACATGGCCAGCATCATATAGTATTAGGAGTTGGGTTGGCTTTGTGGACTAAGATGAAGTAGATTGGAGAAGTTTGCACTCTAATCAAAATTCAACATTTGAGTGCACAAGCATGTTCCTTGGCTTTTCCAATCCCTTCTTTCTGGATTGGTGTTTGAGGACTTAAAAGGGATGTGTTCTCCTCTCTTTCCCAAACGCTGCAAGTGCCATTCTCCCTTGAGGTAAGAAACATACTTGAGTCTTACCCCAGTTACAGCATCCCCATGGTCATGCAATCAAAATTCAGATGCTTGGCAACTGACTCATCTTTATGACAGTTGCAGTTTCACAGGATTATGTGAACCCTTGTGACTTTCTGACTAGCAAAGTCAATGGGTAAGCCAAATCACTTAACAACCACGTTACTAATTTAACCCTGTAGTGATCCACTTGACAACTGTGGCAAGAAAGGTGGTAAATTGGGGCAAAATTCACTTAACAACTGTCTCGCTTAGCAACAGAAATTTTTGGCTGAATTGTGGTCGCAAGTCAAGGTCTACCTGTAACAGAAAAGTACTTGTCCGATCATAATGTGATTTTAATCAATAATATATAATAATATTGGTTGCACATTAACTAAATTTTCAATAAGCTATAAAATACTGTATATTGAAGGCTGTAGAACACATGAACAATATTCTTAACATTGGAAAGCTTTGTGCAGGCAACAGTGGAGAAATATTTAATTTAGAAAAATCCAATTTGTGCAGTAAAGAATATTAATTTGCCAGGACCTGTGCATGTGAGGTATGTGTGTTTGTGTGTAATCTATGTATACCTCTAAGAAGAAATTGTACATTTATGACTGGCAGTTGAGATAAAACAAAACTGTTCTTTCTTTTGTGAACCTCCATAAATTTGAATTTTCAATTTGCATTTTAAAATAGTGTTTGGAATTATCAAAATTATGGTGTGATTTCCAAAGAGCAGTATTTTCTTTCTTTTTTAAAAAATGAATCCAATTTCACAAAGTTTAGATTCATGAAGTTAGAAAATAATAACTTTGCATACATTTTATCTGAAAAAAATTTATAAAGTCAGCACTCTATTTTAAACAACAGAGTGTTAAGTGACTTTGAATACCACAAGGAAATTACTTTTCTGATATTTTTTCATAGTTGCAAAGCCCAGCGAAATCTGAATTCATTTTTTGCCATTGTCATGGGGCTCAACACTGCCTCTATCAGCCGGCTTTCTCAGACCTGGGAGGTAATATGAGAATTTTATTATTATTTTTTCTAGATAATTATTTTTAATCATATTTTTTCAGCAGTTTGGTAAAGAAAAAGTTGCACTTTAGTACAGGCATGTATTCTTTACTTTCTCATAATTGTTACTGATATTGAAAGAACAGATTTAGGAACCTTATTTTAGAGAAATAAATCCAAAACAAAATTTATAAACTGTTTTGGATAATGTCTTTAAATTGTTTTTTTTAGTATGAGTTGCATGACATGGAACTACCACAGAAAATTCTAGACATTTAAAAAAAGTTGATTCCTGGAAAGTTACATGATGAAAACTTTGTTACATATACAATAGATTAGATTACCTTGCTAGGCCCCAAACATGGGACAAATCTTTATTTCCTATATATATCCGGTATACAGTATGTTATGTAAGTGCCAAGTGTTTTCTAACCTAATATTTCTGCTGCATATTTCAGTTTTTTTTATTTTTACCCTCATTTTTTTTGATTGAGAAAAATTACATTTGACGAATCTTTTCATATAAATATAACACCAGTGATTTTCCCCTTCAATATTTCAGTAAGGCTACTGTGATAAAATAAATAACCATAGCATTCTGTATTCAACAAAAGTCATAATGTGTTTGATGATGACCTTTCTCCTCCCTCCTCTACATAAACCTTAGCAAATATATTATTAAATGAATCCAAATCCAGATGCTTATAAACAGTATTAAATAATAAATGTGGGTTGTAACACATTTTTATGTCATTCTCAAACATTATTTGTTAAAAACAGTCTAAGAAAGATACTGCCAGAGAAATTTTATTTCTTTAATATACTACAAATGAGTCACTGATAGAATCTAGTATTTAATTCCAGTTCCAGGTTTTTTTAATATGCAGTATTTTATTGCAGAGAATGCCTGGAAAGTTTAAGAAGCTCTTTGCTGAACTTGAAAGTTTGACAGTAAGTAGACTTGATGTAAAACAGTCTTTAATTTCCCTATCTATGTATTTTTGTTGATAAATAATTGATAAATGGAACCATTATTGTATGTCTAAATGCTATTGCTATTACTATTATTATCTAACTTTGGATGTATTTCACTTAACATTTAGTTTTACACAAATGTCATGTGCTCTAGACAAGAATATATATTATTTCATCTATTTCAGTTTTTTGTACTTTTACCCTCAATTTTTTTTGATTGAGAAAAATTGCATTTGATGAATCTTTTCATATAAATATAACTAGTAATGGTGTTTAAGGCCCTACATGGCAGGGGTCCGGAGTACCTTAGGGAACACCTGCTGCCGGTATCAACTTTCCTTCGCCCTGTGCGTTCCCACAGAGAGGGCCTCCTCAGGGTGCCATCGATCAGAGAATGTCGATTGGTTGCCCCCAGGGGGAGATCCTTCTCTGTGGGCGCCCCGGAGCTATGGAATCAGTTACCGGTTGAGCTCTGGATGGCGCCCGATCTTCGCTCCTTTCGTCACGATCTAAAAACATTTTTATTTGAACAAGCCAGCCTGGCCTGATGGGGGATTGGTGGGGTTTTTTATTGTTGTTTTATTGGGGTTTTAATATTGTATTTACTGTTTTTAGTGGGCAGATATTTAATTCTTTTTTAATTTTTGTAATTTTGTATTTTTATTCTTGCCCTGTTCACCGCCCTGAGTCCTTCGGGAGAAGGGCGGTATATAAATATTATTAAATAAATAAAATAAATAAAACATCAGTGATTTTCCCCTTCATCTAATTCTCTTTAAGAAAACTTTTCTGTCTTATTTTTCAAGAAATAAATACTTTTCTATCTGCACATGTTTTATTTAAAGGAAGCTTCTATCAGTATAAACTGCAGTTCCTAATAGAGTCAAATCATTTTAACAGGATCCTTCTCTGAACCACAAAGCCTATAGGGATGCGTTCAAGAAAATGAAGTCCCCAAAGATCCCTTTCATGCCTTTACTTCTTAAAGGTAAAATGATTTAAGCATATATATTTTTTATTTTAATTCCATTTATATCCCGCCCTTCTCCGAAGACTCAGGGCGGCTTACAAGCTTAGCAGTAGCCTTCATTCTATGTATATGCCTGCTTATTAGGGCTTTCACCCCCCCCCAAGCGGCATTATTACAAAGTCAGCTTAATTGCCCCCAACAATCTGGGTCCTCATTTTACCTACCTCAGAAGGATGGAAGGCTGAGTCAACCTTGAGCCTGGTGGGATGCGAACCTGCACTAATTGCAGGCAGCTGGTGTTACTTAAGGAGGCATTAGCCCACTGCTCCACCAAGGCTCAATTTGCAGTCCTAAACTTAGAGGCCTTGCCTCAGTCAAGTGTAATCGATTTTAATCCATTTTAGTAATATTTAGGATTATATTTTTAGGCACTGAAAAGTAAAGTAACTTTTAAGACATACCTGTATAGCTGAAATCTATCAATAAAATTTTCTGCTCCTCCATCAGATGGTTCTGAAGTAGTAACCATTATTGAAACAGCACATCTACATTCAATAATATCACAATGAACAACTATGAATCTGAACGAACCTTTATTCTCAAAGTACAACCATGTGTACATTGAGATTAGCTGAGCCTCCCTTCGTGCTCCCACCCCCCAACTCACAGTGACAACAAACCCTCCATCTTATTACACCATGTGAAGTAATTGCACCACACACTGGCCTCGCAAGTCAACTCTGCGTAAAGTTTATAAAAATTATTTCCCGTTCAAAAGACTAACAGCCCACGGATAAAAGCTGTTTTTCAGCCTGTTGGTGCGGCTGGCTATACTCCTATATTTCCTACTCCTGCCAAATACAATTGCACTTTATTTTCATTCTATATTAATCTAATTTATGTTACAGAGGGCTGCTGTTTTAATCTTCCTAACTTAAGAGTTTTCTTGAGCCTCTTCCCTTTGGTCTTGAAAAAACCAACAAGATGCACTGTAAATTACCTCCTGCCATTCTGCTTCCCCCCACTTTTCCTCTCAATTACTCCCCCCCCTCAATTTTTGGGCCCATGTGAGAGGTGGGTGTTGGGATCTTTAGCTTAAAGGATTAGAGAAGAAGGTGTTTCTTTGGGATAGCAAGCAGTCGGCTCCATAACTTAATTGGGCTGAGCTTTTGGTGTGAGAATACAATATGAATGAAAGTTATGCCTAAAGTCCACCAGTTTGAATTGGCAAGATAGTGTAATAGTAAGGATTTGTTTATAAAAGAGGAAGTGCAAAATTTGGTCCTATCAATCAGAAGGTTACAGGAGAAGAGTAACCAACAGGAACTTGTTGACATTAGATGTGTTTCCAGAAAACTACCTTATGGATATATGATCATGGGTGCTCCATCACTGGAGGTTTTTTAGAAGAGACTGCACAGATACTTGTCTGAGATGGTATAGGACAGGTTCTCCTGCTTGAGTGGGCTGTACTAGAAGACCTCCAAGGTCCCTTCCATCTCTATTCTATTCTATTCTATTCTATTCTATTCTATTCTATTCTATTCTATTCTATTCTATTCTATTCTATTCTATTCTATTCTATTCTATTCTATTCTATTCTATTCTAATTTCACTTAGAACTCCAGAAATTGAAGTTTGGATGTGTGTTTTTACATTTTTATCACAATTAAAATTTCAGAACACTTACTTATACATGAAAATGTATCAGTTACCATTGTGTTTTATTACCATTGCAAAATGAACATGGAAAGTTAAGTTGGAAAATATATTTGCCTTTTTTAGATGTAACATTTATACATGAAGGAAACAAAACATTTCTGGATAACCTTGTAAACTTTGAAAAGCTGGTATGTATCATTCCTCACTAAATTCAACATAATAAAAAGAAACTCCCATTTCTATATTTTCACTCACCCTCGTTTCTTACTCTTATAATGTTTCTTCAAATTAAAATTGAATTTAGTTCTCTTTGCTTCAGCTTTCCACTGAGTATTCCTCCTATAAAGCAACGATATTCAAACTTACTTAACATTTAATATTCTAAATTTTTCCCACATTGTTAATTGAACACCATTTATTATTCCTAATTATCTGCTTCCTTTACTGTGCAAAACAAAATAACTGGACATTACCATTATTTTTAGTTCTCTGTTTTGCATGGGTTTTGTTCTTCTCTTGTAGAAATATTCATATTTTTATTGGTTGGAGTAAATATAACAAGGATTATTAGATTATTATATATAAATAGAAGGCAGACACTTGAAGAGGTAAAAACAATTGCATAAATAACATTTCCACAGGACCAGTAATTATGGTTAGGTTAGTTTACATTATTGTAGGAAAATATTGTTATATTTTTAGGAAGTTAGGCATTTTGTGCTTTTTATTCTATATGCTTCCGTATGCCTTATTTGTAGGCCTATTAGTTCATTGCTCTACAAATTAAATTATTTGCCCTATATTGATTAAAGGATCGCAACTGTGATTTAATAATAATTATAGAAAAATACATT
The DNA here is from genome assembly GCF_947247035.1 of Vipera ursinii. NCBI lineage: Eukaryota > Metazoa > Chordata > Lepidosauria > Squamata > Viperidae > Vipera > Vipera ursinii. The sequence goes on from NC_139517.1 coordinate 91,433,547, forward strand.
TTTTCTTCCAGGAATAAATCAGTGAACATTAATGGAGATATGCCAGTTCAAATCAGCCTGATATCTGATCATATATGTATAGTTTTTTTCTCTTTGGTAACATATAGATCTTTGTGATCTACCTACAGAAAAAATGGCATAGGAGTCATTCTTTTAAATTAACTTAAATTTTAAATTAAAAATTCATTCTTCTTCTTTTTTAAACTATTAACTCCAAGACCTGCAGTTCCTATATATACTGAGTAGAATGATTTTATGACTTCTTCAATTTCCGATGCCATATTGTCTACTTTTTGCTGGCTAAAATCTGTTCACATGAATTACTAATCTGTTTATGGAAGGAATGGAATTTGGAAGATTTTTTTTAAACAAAGTTTGGATGCCTTCTTGGCTACCTCTTCCCACAAAGACAGAATTCAAATGGCATCCTATAATAAAATCTGTGAATGCAACCATGAGTTAATGTTTGAAATCATCTATATAGGGACTACTGGAACAAATACAATCCAGATTTCCATTCTATGGCAAACACCTCCTGCCTTAATAATTTGGAGCTTGTAAATGCTGGTCGTTCCCAGTTTAAATGTTTGCTGACTCATTAATCTGTGTATTTTACCTTCCCAGCACATGATTGCAGACACAGTACGATCATTGAGGCATTGTAGGCGTAACCAATTTGGTAAGTGAATGATATTTTGAGAGGTTCCCCATCTCGCCTTCATTATCTAGCTTAAACATTTGGGAATCAGAGTCTATCTTCTCTGTGTTTTTGTTCTTACATACCAGAGCAGGAATACAAAATTCATTTAGCCCTAAAGGCTAGCCTTGGCTTTTTATTGATATGCTGGTGGCTGTCTTCTTAAGATTAATAGATGAGTGATAACAACTTTTGGTTTTATTTAAATTACACTTAAAATAAATAATATGGTTATCTCTAGTTATGTATTAATAATTGTTTCTATCACATTAATATTACAAGTTAATTTGGAGTTTAAACATCAACTCCCAATAACTTTTAGCAGCCAACAGAAGCATACTCCCAATATAGCTGATGGGGATTAAATTCATAACATCTGTTATTAAATTCATAACATCCCCATTACTATTGTGATATGCTTCCTACATACCTTTGTTAAGTGACGAGCAAAAACTTCATCTATTTCCTCTGTTTGGTTGGGTGGCCTATAGTATACACCCACTGGTGGGATTCAAATATGTGAACAACTGGAAGTCCATTCTGGGCATGGGCAACAAAAAATTAGCTACCAGTTCTGCTGAACCAGTGCAAACTGGCTGAATCCCACCACTGTATATATTTATGGCAATGTCATTCCCTCCACCCCCCTTTTACATTGACCCAAATGCATTCAAGACAGTTTCATCATTCTTGTGCTTTATTTCCATTTGTGTGTTTCATCCCACCAAGTTTCTGTAATGCCAACAATATTATATCTGCCCTCATTTATTTGATTTCTAATTCACCCTTTTTATTGCTAATACTCTATGCATTGGTATATAGACATTTGAGTTCTTTTTGACTGACCCTCTGTTTACTTTCTACATAACCTGTGTGTTGCCTGAATTCCCCTACTTCCTTACCACATGGTGAAAAGTTTGTTCATATTTGTACAGTCTACAAATATAATGTAATGGCATGCCTACTTTATATTCTTCCTTAATGTAGAAGACATACAAAGACACTATGAAATTAGAAGTCATTAGAAAATTTCCATTATTTTGTAGAAATAAATAATCTGAAGTTCAAGAGTTCCTTAAAATAAATTGTTGATTAAACTTCAAAATATGCCTTCAGAAAAATGCTGTGAGATGACTGATCTATTATTTTTCTCTTATCAAAACTGTAGGAAATGATATACCTTCCAAAGAGCATGAGGAGTTGAAGTCCTGTGTCCATCATTTGCATATCATTGACAACCAGCAGATGTTGTTTGAGCTTTCTCACAGGATAGAACCCCGTATATAATTCATACTTATCTATCTCCAGCACTTTCAATTCATGACTACTTATGTGCCAAGCATGTTGTTTTCCTAAGAAATTGATGATTACTGAGTTTTATCAGTAATTTGTGCCACAGTAGACGTTAGCCTCTCAATGCTAAGAAAGAGGATCTTCACAACAACCTTACAAGATGAAAAATGCCAAATCTACTTAGCTACAGGGAGAAGAAATGATTCACCATATTGAAAACCTTATTTTTCTTGAATTTTTTTGTTTGAAGTAGCTTTCAGCGCTCAGTATTAAATTGAAATAAAATGTTCTATGCTTATAAGGATCTAGCAGCACTGTTTTGAGAAAGATGTTCATAATTTGGCACATAGGGATATACCTCACTAATCATAAGCTGCCCTAAGTGCCAAAAAGAAAGTAGTAGGGCAGGTATTGATGAATTATCCCTGAGATATGGCATCCATTTCAAGATTAAAGCATAAAGTATCAAAAAGTTGTTAGAACATAGATACTTAATAGAATTTAACAAAATGTAAAATTTAAAACAAGCACAGTTAATACTTGATTTAATATCTTGTACAGTATTTCACAATGTGCTGCCTAACAAAGCAAAATGTCACAGCATCAATTATGGTAATTTTCATGTTGGATTAGGATTTAGAGCACTCTGCCTTTAATATTTCTTATGGGTAAATGCTTTTGAAACTTTAGAACCACCTCAGTTTTTTGGTCCTTTACTTAGTAATTCTATTAGAGGCAAGCAATGTCACAAAAGTGTCCTGCCTGTACCTTTATTACAAATGAATATAGTTTGTTTTACTTCCATGTTCACTTTACTGTGCTATTACAAATTACTGTTATCTTTAGACTGGGACACGTTTATTGCAAAACAGTATTAAATTGGTAAGGAAGAATCTATCATGTGGGGCTGTAGCTTGCATCTCAGAAAACTACAGTGGAATCCCCAGAATTAATTTAAAAAAAAGAAAGAAAGTAAAAGTGCTATGGCACACATACTGCTATTATTATTTAAAGTGGTAATAATTTATACCTATCAGTCTGATCTTCTTTATCCATCATAAACATGATTTACAAACAAAAATGAAAAATGTCCATACAACATATTAAGCCAAATTCAAACAATTATGGTTTGTCATGGAATCTGACCTTAGAGGAATTATTCTTTGAGAAACAGCCATATAGTTGTTTTTTCCTTGCAAGGTTAAAAGCTGAGGTTGAATTCAAATTTACAAGATGAGGAGGTCTCTGACTAGCGTAAGAGAACTTGCATTGGAAATGAAATGGATGATTCTCAAAATCTGTCTAAGAAACTTTTTTTGATAGTTTTCTTTCATTAAGGTGCAATTACAAAAGAGAAAAGGTGAAGATTAGGGGGTTTCACACTGACAACAGACTGGATGGATAATGGTAATCTATGATTTTAAAAAAAAGGTTTTCTGAAAAGAAAGATTTAAAGCCTGTGCGACAAATATGTGAGACAATCACAGATTTGTTGTAATGCATTTGAGTGTAATTTGAACATGTGATCTAAAAGTGAAAGCTTTGGTGTAATAAATCATGTGCCTTGGTTTTCACCTTAAGATATCAAAACTAGGCTTACATTCTTGAAATCATGTTTGCAATTTATTTTAATCTTCAGAATGTCTTGTTTATCCTTCTATTAAGTATTCTCAAGAAATTGCCTAAAGAATGCAGTAAATAGAATTTATTCCACTGGGTGTAAAGGAATGCATTTCATTGTGAAAATCTATTTATATGCGCTTTATACAAAATGGACTTTTATAATACCACAAGACCATACTGTTTGACAAGAGAGGCTATGTTAAAATTTAGGCCTCCATTGAAAACATCTGAATTATTTTGTTTTACTGCTTCGATCACATTTATTCAAGAACTTTTTCTACACAAGATCCTTCATAGAAGATTGGCTGCTTGTTGACAGACAAAATCAGTTTTAAGTGAGAAGGAATGCTTTTTGTTTGTTCACAATGAAGTAGAGTTTTTTCATTAGATTTGGCCTTTTTCATAAAATTGAAAACCGTGTATAGGTATAATATGAAGAGAATAATGTACATTTCTGAACTGTAATTGTTAGCACTTACTATACTGGTTATCCAATGTCTTCTAGGAATTATTTGGCAGAAATCATTAGATTACATTATTTTTTTAGGAAGTTGAACAAATTAGAAACAGCATAGATAAATTATTTAGGAATTTTCAGGATGTTTTTCTTATAGCAACTTAGCTGAAGAAGCAATTTGTTTGTTAGCTGAAGAGCAGTTGTTTGGTTTGACGGTAGGAGTTGTAGTAAAAATATGTTATAAGCCTTATTTTTATCCACACACAAAAATAGCATTTGCAGTGGGAGAAGTTCCAACTGTTGTAAATAAGCTTTCTATGCTCACAAACAAACCACACCTTTAGAAATGGAATTGAACATTTTGAAAAAGGTATTGCAATCTGGCTTGTTTTATAATGCCACTAAAGGGTATTTAGAGGGAAGAATTAGAGCCTGTTGTTTAATTCATGTATTAGGGTGAGCCTCTGTTTGCCAAGTGGCTGAGTTTATAAAATAAAAATTCTACATTTGTAGTTCTAGAATAAATTAACTGGAAAAGATGAGATTTGCAGGGGAGGATTAGTAGATAAGAAACTAATGATGGGTAACACGAGGTGGTTGGTTCTTATTGCTAGATATTGTCTTGCTTTTACACATCCATTAACAGTTTTGTGTAATTGCAGTCTTAAGACTACAAAAGACTAATAGGAATTCAAATCTTTTCTGTTTTGCTACCATTCTGAAACCTGTTTGCTGCTCTTATGAGCAAGCAAAAACTGGTTAATTTTCAAACTTTGTGAGTGGGACTGTCTGGTGCCAGGTGTTGTAAGCAGCATTACTTGAGTTCTTCACTTCTTCACTTCAGTGGCCTCTTGGTCATTATTTAGCCAAAGGGATCACTCTAATTATGAGCCAAATATTTCCTAAAAATAAGCTATGGTTAAAACTTGGGTCTCATTCTACCAATGCAAGATTATATTGCAGTCAACTGGACTTTAGGTAATTTAAGCTATAGTAAAACAAGGGAAACAAATATGATGCAATAATGTACTACCTGCTGAGCAGTTTTTTTTAAGTCCAGTAACTTCATTTGTTACTTTAGAGCTAAATAACTAGATAATTTCATTTCTGTGGAAATGCATTCAGACTAGATTGTAAAAATGAACAACTTTCTCTCCAAGGTTATGTTCAGGAAAAGAAAAATGCATGCCACAATTTGGAGCAGAAGCCAGATATATAGTGTATAATCTCCATTTTATTTTACTTCCGATACATTCATGTAACTTTCTCCAGGAAGGAAGCCAACTTTACGACAATGACAGAGTCAGCCTTGAGATCATTAAGATATACTGTTGTAACAATAAACAGTCCCTGCAGTGAGTTTTTTGTGTACACCCCAAGTCTTGCTAGCTTTAGAAGAAGATTAGAATCAAAATTGTACAATGTTTCTTATGCTTGAGAGTAAATCTCACTAAACATGATGGGACTTGTTCCTCAATAAACTTGCATAGGATTGCAGTATAAATTGGGCTGACTCTTGGACCCCAAACTGCTGTAAGAGCTATGAGCTCCTATAATAGGAGCACAAATAGCAGTAATTAAAAGAGGGGAGATAAACTCTAGAAATATCTATGGAATCAAAAAGGCACCGTTACAGAATAGAGTAAGACCTTTTGAAGTGGTATTGAGCATTATAAATGAACATTTGCATGGCTGTAAAAAAGCAACAAGTTGTAAATACTAACCTTTGTAGCAATTGCTATTTATTTGCATAGCTTATTTATTATGTTCTTTTTACATTGCTGGGAACAAAGGCACTCTCAAGATAAAAAGAAAAGGCTACTTACATCTTTGCTGCACAGGTTTGGATAATTGTGATGGCGGCATAAGATAAAGCTGCTGCTGCTGCTAGCTGTTGCTTGCGGCCCTGATATGGTTGATTTAATTTTTCCCATTTTAGTCTCTCCAGACCATTGTGTTTCAACCTGCATTAAAATTAACAGAAAGATTGTCCAAACTAAGGTTATTTGCCTAACACTTCTCAGGGACACACTTGTACTTACCTAGCATTATTAGAACTGGCATGTATAAAATACTCTCGTTTAACAAGAATACAGTTGACAACGGAGCCCTTTACAAGTTTAATTGTGTTGATTTCTGTCTATATCATTGTTTTGTGTATTTATGAGAGCTAGCAAGCAATAATTTGTATGTCAGAATAATAACAAGCAATACAAAAATAAAACTTGTAAAAGCAAAATGTTATAATTAAAGCTTTTTTGATATGCTTTTCAAAATACAAATGATATTAAAAAATTATGTCTCTGTGAGTCTTTGCTTAATCTGTCTTCCATAAAGGGATGTTTCACAGCATGTGCTTGTCCCACATCTAATTTAAATAATCATGAGGTCCCTGGATGACCTTGGGCAACCTTTTGCTCTTTAGTTTTATCCCACCCAGATTCAGACAGTATGGAGGAAGTAATGTTAATCCAAAAGATTAAGGTCCACAGTATAACAATTACGACAAGGGTGCACAAATCATACAGAGAAAGTCTTCTGCTCTTAAGAATACAGTCCATAGCATATTACCCATTTGCAGCCTTATAAAAACCCTCTGTATTTCAAGTTATCAGGAGCACACACAGGATCTACATTAAAGTAATTGGCATCTAATCATACAAGCAAAGAGAGAATTCTTTGCTCGCTTGACAAATATGCAGGAAAGTCTTTGCACATTATAGTATAATCTGATGCTTATTAATGATTAATAATAATAACCTGATGCTTATTATTAATTGACAAGGAAAATTACTTTCTTTGGGGAGTAATTCATAGGTTTATCAAGCAGACCGCAAATTTCCAAATATTTATAATTAAAGGGATGGGTGGTGGGCAGATACTGTGGAAGACTTCTGCCTGAGAATTATTATAGTCTAAGTAAAATTTCTTGCATTGACATGATGTGTGTGTGTGTGTCATTTGATCAGACATGTTTCTGATGTTCATGCAGTACATCAAGTACAGCTTAATTGTGATTTCAGTAGATACATCCATGTTAATTTCTTGGCAATGATTTCCCTTTGTTTTCTAGAATATTTGTTCAAGTTCCTGGCTGAATCTATAATCCTGTGATTTCCTGTGGTTCTATCAAAATATTGAATAGGTTGGACCCTACTTAGCATTTACATTGGCAAATTTCACTTTAATGAATGATGCAGTTCTGCCATTTCAGGTCACCCGCATTTACCAACTATCACTCTCTTCTCATCAGTGGTGGTATTCAGCTGGTGCTCACCACTTTGGCAGAACCAGTAGCTAATTTTTTGTTGCCCAGGCCCAGAATGGACTTCCAGAAGTGGCATCCACACAGAGAACCGATTGTTCACATATTTGAATCCCACCACTGCTTCCCATCATTTCAAAGAATAATGCTTCTCCATTTCAGCTGCCTTAGTAGAATCCAATTATGGATAGGAATACAGGGGAAAAATTCCTGATTGCAAAAATAAGGCACATTTGTTAATTACAGCATCATAGCTTTTAACATGTAATGAAATAATATTTCCCAAGTTTGGAATTTTCTCCTCATAATGACCAATCAAAAAAGCACAACAGGTTTTAAAAAATGTAGAATGGGGGCATGGAGGACATCAGTAGAGAGAAAGTGACATAAACTATTGTAGTGAAACATTGAGTGGATGGCATTTTTGTTCATCTGGACGCAATCACAGGTTGGATCATGGCATACCTTGAGTTCCATTGGTATACAGAAGATACATAATCATAGAACAGTTTGGAAAGGAAATAAGGGTCCTATTGTGTATAGTAGTCTTCAACTTATGAACACACATGAGCCCCAAATTTCTGTTGCTAAACAAGATAGTTATTAAGTGAATTTTGACCCATTTTATTTTCTTTCTTGCTATAATTGTTAAGTGAATCACTGCAGTTATTTAGTAACACGGTTGTTGAATGAATCTGGCTCCTCTATTGACTTTGCTTGTCAGAAGGTCACTAAAGGTGATCACATGATCCTGGGACACTGCAACTGTTATAAATCTGAGTCAGTTGCCAAGAGTCTGAATTGTGATCCTGTGACCGTGGGGATGCTGCAACAACCGTCATAAATGTGGAAAACACTCATAAGTCACTTTTTTCACTGCTGTTGTAACTTTGAACAGTCACTAAACAAACTATTATAAGTGAAGAATTACTTGTATATTATATATCTTGCTATATTTTAATCAGCATATGATTTTGTGGTAGGCAGATTAAAAATACAATAGAATGATAATGAAGCCAGCTGGTGACCTTGGACCAACATTCTTTCTTGGCCCCTCAAAGGGCAAAGAAGGAATATTAGGTACAGTATGTTAAGAAACAGAGAAATAGAAACTGGATTTTTACACCTTAAGTGACTTTTGAAAGCTGACCATCCTAACATTTGGAGCTTTAAAGAGCAGATGAAAATACCAGCTATAACAAGAATTACAGAATAATTATATTTCCTTATTAGGCTCAGCCTTTGCATCCTGGGTGTTTTCAGACAGAGCATCCTTCACGTTGATTTCCATCTGCCTCCTATTTTACTTCTGCTATGTTTGCTTGCTGAAAGATTATGGCCTGGGTCCGGGTTATTTGAGGGAACACCTGCTGCCGGCATCAAACGCCCTTCGCCCAGTGCGCTCCCACAGGGAGGGTCTGCTCAGGGTTCCGCCGGTGAGAGATTGCCAGCGGGTGACACCCAGGGATAGGGCCTTCTCAGTGGGAGCACCTGCCCTCTGGAACCAGCTGCCGGTGGAGCTGAGAACTGCCCCCGACCTCCGATCATTCCGTCGGGGCCTGAAAACCTGGCTCTTCGAGCTCTCGGGCCCAGGCTGAGGAGAAATTTTTAATTGGGGTTTTTAAGAGTACAGGATCAATCTAATATTTTTTAATTTGGTTTTTAACTTTTGTATGTTGGATTTTTTAATTCCCTGTAAACCACCCTGAGTCCTCAGGGAAAGGGCGGTATATAAATGTAACTAACTAACTAAATAAAATAAATTATGAACAAGCAGTAATTCAACACAATGGGGCATGATGGCATTTGTTCTTCATATAAAATTTCCTCAGTAAGACTGGGGTGAAACTTCCCCTGCTTCCCTCTAGCTTTCTCTGGAGATTTCCCTTTGTCCATGTAAGAGATTTTTTTAACTCACTTTTTCTTTTCTGAACACCTCCTTATAGTTCTCCAACACTGCAGACATGAGCGACATCTAGTGTACGAAAGCAAAATCTTCACTTGATTGCTTTTAAACTATGTGAATTTCTAGGAAGAGCACATTCTGTGGTCTTTAATGAGTGTAATGGGCCTGCTCTGACTTGTTTGAATAAGGAAGTGGAGTGGTGGTGCAGGAAGACCATTGTCATTGTGAGGAGTTAGTGACATTTTGATTTCTCCTTCACATTAAGAAAAGTCTATTAGTTCACAGCCTATTCTGAGCTAGCCTGCTTGTTTTCCACTCATGCTTGCTGAACAAAGGAGAAGGGATGGGTGAATCTTCACATAGCTTCAAAGCTGTGAAAGTCTCAAACTTTTGATTCCCATCCCAGAGTCATTTGCTAGGCAGTCAAGGTCAGGCCTTGCAGTCTCCCAGCCATAGCAGAGCCATGAAGTCATAGTGTCAAGTTTTGATAAAAACCTTAAGTGTTGCGTGGTTTATGGGAAGCTTCTGCACAGAACTTGGCATTAGGTACTGTGGAAATTGGCTGCCCATGGGTTATTTCTGCCCTTATTAACGAACTCCTGGCAGCTTTCAAGAGATTTGGGTCTCATTTTGCTTGCTATATGTGCTTTTTATGTTATGCTTTTAACTCTTGTTTAATGAGCTAATAATAAAACTTAAAATCCCTTTATTTACTGGTGTGATTATTGTTGCTGGATCCAAAAGAAACAATTGCCTGGTGACCTGACCATTGCACTTATACCTGGCAAGTCAGGAACTAAATGGGAATGATCAGCTAATTTTTCCATCTTGATGACAGTAGTGCATATTGATGCAGTTTAGAAACTAATGGGAAATGTCATTCTGATATGGCTCACAAAAGTTAGTCTTCAACTCAACTGAGGTTTGCTGCATTGCGACAAATTACTCCAGGCCATATATAAAAGTGAGAGTTGCAACCATTAGATTGATATACTGTCATCTGATATCAATATAATATTCCAACAGATAATTTTTGTCTGCCGATTGTCCCATTTGACTTTTGTTTCTGGGTTGTAATTAAAATACTTTTTTGCTGATGTACAGGAGAAGCAAAGGATAAAGAGTATTTATCTGGGAGGCTAGGAATAACAATCTCACTTTTTGTCTTCTGGCGAGCTGCTGTTCTGAAACTGTCTTTGCCCATTGTAGCAACTTTTTTTGTGTGAACAGAAAAATTCCACTGTGTCAGACATTGAAACCCCTTCCTTATGGAAGCCCTTCCCCATTAAATCTGGCATGCCCCTAAATATTTATTTATCAAATTTATATAGCCACCTATCTTACCAAAGGTGATTCTGGGTTGTCTTTAATAATAAAGGAAACTGTCCGTAAAGTATTTAAGGTCTGGTTTTATCCAAACGGGTGGGAGCAGTGGTGGGATTCAGCCGGTTCGGACCAGTTTGGTAGAACCGGTAGCTAATTTCTTTTGAGTTCAGAGAACCGGTTGACGTATGGCAGAAATGCCACCCCCTCCCGCCCCCGTTCAGACCCATGCAACACCTTCTTTCCAGCTCTGGCGCGGTTCTCTGTCACTTTCTCCGCTGCCATGAGCAGTCTCACAAACAAAATAAGTTTATGGGACTAAAAAAAAAGTTCAACCAATCAATTCCAACTTCGCGAGATTTTTTTTCCCATGATAAGTTGGATTTGATTGGTTGAACTTTTTTTTTTGTCCCACAAACTTTTGTTTCTTGGGACTGCACATGGCAGCAGAGGAAGTGATAGAGGAGCTGGAAAGAAGGTTAGAAAAGAAATGGTTTGGGAAGCGAGGGCATCTGGGCGGTGGTGGGTAGGGCAAGATCTCCAACTCCGCAGCAGCAGAGGAATGCTTTCCAGCTTTGGCGCTCTAACTGCCACTTTGGTGCCTGTCTGGGCAGAGCTGTGAAGAGGGCTCAGAAGAGGAGTGAAAGGGAAGAAGATGGGAGGGCAGGTGAAGGGGGATCTGCTGAAGCCGTCCAGAGGAGAAGACAAAAACAGGCCCTGCCTCGCCCGCCGCCAGCAGTTCAAAGAAGCCGCCTCTGAGCTGGCTGGCCGGCCAGCCAACAGCTGAGGAGGCGCTGCAGTGAGTCGTGCCCAGGAAAAGGAGAGTATGTGAGGCTGGGACGGGCGTGGTGGTGGAAGGAAACCAGCCATGTTAGGATGCAGGGCTTTTTTTGTCATAGAACACCCAGAACGGAGTTCCGGCACCTTTTTTGGATGAAACCTTGTAGAGTAATCAAGGTGGGTTGTATGATATGTGTGAATTCTAGCACCTTTTTTTAACAAAAAAAAACCCCACTGTTAGCATGTATCCAACCATGTGGGATTTCGGCAAGCTAGCGGGCAGCTGGTTGAAGAGAGGGATGATTGCGGTTCTGCCTGCTTTATTACAGAGCAGGCTATTAACAGGCAAACCATTCCATTTCATTAATTTTTTTAAAAAATAGGGTGTTTTTTAATGAAATTTATTTATTTATTTATTTATTTATTTATTTATTTATTTATTTATTTATTTAATTTATATACCGCCCTTCTCCCAAGGGACTCAGGGTGGTGAACAGGGCAATACATAAAAACTAGATACAAAAATTAAAATTATTAAAACATGATTAAACAATGCCCATAAAATTAATACAAATTTAAAATTAAAGTCGTTTATAAAAATCCCACCCCGTCCCATCAGGCCAGGCCAGCTTGTTTAAAGAGATGGGTTTTAAGATCGCGCCGGAAGGAGCGGAGATCGGGGGCCATCCGGAGCTCAACCGGAAGATGGTTCCATAAATCCGGTGCACCCACAGAGAACGCTCTCCCCCTGGGGGCCACCAGTTGGCATTCTTTGACCGGTGGCACCCTGAGGAGGCCCTCTCTGTGGGAGCGTACTGGGCGGAGGGAAGTTGACACCGGCTGCAGGTGCTCCCCAAGTTATTCTGGACCCATGCCATGAAGGGCTTTGTAGGTCATTACCAACACCTTGAACCTCACCCGGAAGACAACTGGTAACCAATGCAGCTCGCGGAGCAAAGGTGTGACATGGGAGTATCGGGAAACTCCCAGTACAACTCTCGCGGCTGCATTCTGTACCAGTTGGAGCCTCCGAGTGGTCTTCAAGGGAAATGGATCAGGTTGCCTGGTAATAGCCTGCCCCGTAATAAAGCAGGCAGAACTCTGACCGTCCCTCTCTTCACCCACCTGCCAGCTAACTTCGGTTCCATAGGAAGAAGGTAGGTGTCAAATGGCGACTTATTATTTTTTCTCCAACTGGCTCTGTCCGGTGTTAGAACTGATAGCTTTCAGGGAGACCGTATGGTTGAGGAAGGTACCACTTGTAATAAAAAACATAAGAGGCACTGCCCTGCATCATGGCAAACCAGCCACGGAGCCCCATCGGCATGGGGGGAGATAGCCCCGGGACGGCCAGAAGGGAGTCCTCACCTGGCCCGGGCCCTGTCTGCTCGGCAGCTCTGATGGGGGTGGCTGCTGCTGCTGCTCTGAACCTCTTGCCCCACTGGCCATGCAGAGAAGCAGAAAACTGCGGTAATCCCTGCATCGCCTGGCCTTGCTGGCAGCAACTCTGGAAGTGAAGCTGTGCCGCCTCTCCTTGCAGTGGTGGGGTCCCAGCAGATGCTGCTCTAGGAAGGGAGACGGCATGCTGCTGGCCGGGCCTGGCGATGCAGGGATTACTGCCACCTCCTCCTCCTGCTTCTCTGCATGGCCAGCAGATGGTGCACTGCGATATCTGGGCAACGCATGGGGCTGGGAAGGAGGAGGCGGCAGCAGCGATTCCTGCATCACTAGGCCTGGCCAGCAGCATGCTGTCTCTCTTCCACAGAGCAGCATCTGCTGGGATGGTGGCGAGGGGCTGTGGGATGATATGGAGCCAAAGCAGTGAGGAGTGGGTGCACGCCAGAGCCTTCCCTCATCCCCACCAGTGCAAGGACGGATGATACAGCTTCGCTTCTGGAGCTGCTGCTCCATCAGAGCTGCCAAACGTATGGGGCCCAGGCTGGGCGAGGGCCCACTTCTGGCTGTCCCAGGAATGTTTCCACCCGTGCTGATGGGGCTGTGTTGAGGAAGGGAGACGGCAGCTGCTCTATTCCCCCCTGCTGGCAGCTCCCCCTCTAGCCCCCTGCCTGGTGCCCCTTCTATGAAATCCTACCTGACCGCAGTGTGGATGATAGGCTCGGCCAGTGGGGGCATGGCTTTCCCTGGTGGAGGCATCCCAGCCCTCCCACCCACCCTAGCCAGACCTCCTTACCTTCCCCCAGCTGGGACATACTGACCCTCTCACCCTCCTGCATCCACCCCATTCTGAGACTCCTGCAGTCCCCCCCCGTATCCTGCCCTCCCCAGCTGGGACCTCTAGCAATTCCATAACAGGAGCTCCTACCCCCTTCCACTGGGACCTCCTGTCCCCATCCCATCTGACCCCCCAAGCTGCCCACCCCAACCAAGGTGGAGGGAAGGCGAGGCAGAGAACCGGTTGTTAAATTATTTGAAACCCACCACTGGGTTGGATAAGGTGAGACTGGCATGAATGTGCTGTAGGTTGCGTTGAAAGCAGCTGTGTTATGCCATATTTATTTGTTTTCATTGTTTTCATTTCATTGTTTATACATACTGCCTTAAAGTAATTCAGAGTTTTGTTGAAGATGAGTGGCCACATAGAGGTTTTTTGAAAATGAAATATATATATTTTGCAAGAATTAATTTCTTTTTTTAAAAAAATCCAAATTTTCCATTAGCAAAACAAAAGATTTAATTATCTTAGTTTAATACATGCTTTGCCTACAACAATTTAACAACTAAATACTAGATTAATAGCATGAAATAAGAGATGACTCAGGTACCTAATGGAAAGTTTTTGTACTTCTACTCTGGCATTTCTCATGAAATGGAAGGGAACTTGGCAGTGAATATATCAAAATATAATTAAAACTTGAAAAATATAAACATGCTGATTAATTTGACCAAATTTCACCTGCACATCAAATTTCCTAATAGGTGAACTACAGTTTACCAATAATTTACTGCCAACAATACTCTTATGTTACTGATATCCAGTGATGAAAATCAAGGCTTAAAATGTGAATTAAAGTGAATGTAGAAGGATCTGTTGAGATTTATTCTTTTTATACAGTGGTGTCTGGTTTCCATAGTTTTGTACAGCTGCTCTGTTTTCTTTCAAACAGTCCAAGCAGCAGACAAGTATTTGTTTATAGAGAAAAGGAAAATTGTTTTCTTAAAGCTTTCCTCTTAGATTTACAATTGTCTGCTTTTATGCCTGTTTCTCTTTCCTTGCCTTGTCATAAACTCTTGGAAGGGAGACTAAACATACAAGGACAAGATGATAGTTGCTTTCTATTTAACGTTACACTACACTATTCTGCTTAGATACTGGGATCCTTTCAGAGGTTAATGTCCTGATGTGGAAATGCAATTCTCCATGACTGATTCATAAATGGTTGTCTCTAAGATAAAATGTTTAAATGTCCCTCCATATCATTAAAGGTAAAGGTAAAGGTTCTCCCGAAAATGCGTGCTAGTCATTTCCGACTCTAGGGGCCGGTGCTCATCTCCGTTTCAAAGCCAAAGAGCCAGCGCTTCTCCGAGACGTCTCCGTGGTCATGTGGCCGGCATGACTAGATGCCAAAGGCGCACGGAACGCTGTTACCTTCCCACCGTAGTGGTCCCTATTTTTCTACTTGCATTTTTACGTGCTTTCGAACTGCTAGGTTGGCAGAAGCTGGGACGAGTAACAGGCGCTCACTCTGTTACGCGGCAGTCGGGATTCGACCCGCCAAACTGCCGACCTTCTGATCGACAGGCTTAGCGTCCTAACCCACTGAGCCTCCACGTCCATATCATTAGGCCCCAACTATTGCCAGTGAGTTAGTTACATATGACCATATTATTAATCAATCATGGATCAGCATAGAATGCCAATACATTGCTACTAGCTTATAATGGGAATTGTATAATAATGGTCTATTATTTGAATGTCACATATTTGTGTGAATTGGCATGGTTGAAAGATAAGGGAATGTACGACCTAACCAAAGCAGAACAAGAAGCCCAAGAAGTTTGATCAGAAAGATTTCAGTTTATGCAGCAAGTAGAAAAAAAAGTATCAGAATTAACAAAGACACCAGCACTGAAGAATAAGAACATGTGAGAAAAAGTAGCCAGGTGGGATTGACTAAGCTTTGATGCACTGCTTAAGCCTTGCTGGAAAATATAAAAAATGTATGAGAACTATAATTCTTGGGAACCCATCACATGGAATGACTTCTCTATGTTGGTTATGCACCTGGATTCTTTAGGAATTCCAATCTAGCAAATAGCCAACTAGACTTTTACCTGGAGAGGTATGAACGTGTGAAAAGGTGAAGATTTTAGTTGAGAAAGAGAACAATAAAAGTTCTATGTCTGCATTTATTTCTACATGCTTGAATCTCTGAATAAAAAAGAAAATGCATTAGAAACACAAAGACTGACAGTATTGTCAGTGTGACAGTGGGAGCAACATGAGAGACATGTGCACGCATGTGTGTGTGAAACAGTAAATGAGCAATTCCACTGATGGCAATTGTGAATACTAGAAAGACTAAATAAATGGGATTTTTTTGTTTGTCTCATGAAAACAAACGTACACAGAAACAGATTGCATTGTTTTGCAATGGATGCAAGGAAAACAGAAAAGCACATCCTGACAAATAATACTGTTAATTAGAGGGGATGTAGTAAACTGATATGATTGCTATAATTTTATATGTATTTTTCTAAAACCTATGGTTGCAAATAATTATTTTAGTAATAATAAATGGTGATAAATGCACTGCAGTTGTGCTGGAAGTAGAGAATCTTAAACAGACTCTTCTTAATATTACTTTTCATTGGACATTTTGATTCCTTTAGTTTTCACTATTCTTCCTTTCTTTGATGGTAAGGGTGGACATTTGTCCAGTCTTTAGGATACTCTTTATATAAATAACCATTACAGTCTTTGGTTGGAATAATCCAACATCTCATGATAAATCCATAACCAATCAGGACCCATTTATTTGTCCAGTCCAAGCTTAGCTGTATATCTGAAGTTGATTACATTTTCAGATGGTCTTTTTCCATATAGGATTACAATTCACTTATGGTGAATTTGCCTTTTCAAATCGACTGATGGTGAATTTGTCAATGCTGATTATTATTATTATATTTTTTCCTATGTCCTGTCCTGCAGATATATGTAATTCAAATATGAATTACACTGCTTGGTGGAGCAGTGGGCTAATGCCTCCTTAAGTAACACCAGCTGCCTGCAATTAGTGCAGGTTCGCATCCCACCAGGCTCAAGGTTGACTCAGCCTTCCATCCTTCCGAGGTAGGTAAAATGAGGACCCAGATTGTTGGGGGCAATTAAGCTGACTTTGTAAAAATGACGCTTGGGGTGTGTGTGAAAGCCCTAATAAGCAGGCATATACATAGAATGAAGGCTACTGCTAAGCTTGTAAGCCGCCCTGAGTCTTCGGAGAAGGGCGGGATATAAATGGAATTAAAATAAAAAAAATAAAAAAATTATACAAACCCATAACCCAATAAAAATGTGAAAATCATATTAAAATATACAAAACACACATATTATGAGATATTCACTAGATGGAAGAATATTAATATCTGTAACATGCTGACGCTATGAACTGCATCTTTTTGTTTTATAAAAGGATACATTTTCTACTGACAAGTATACGTGGCCTGTAATCTGGGCGCAGTTTTCTCCATTCATCCGTTTCTACTCTTTTTCATGTTTCATCACTCATGGTATCCTGGCTTGTTTTCTTCACATCATTCCTGAAAGACAGTAGAATAAATATGGAGCTTACTTTTTGCCATGTGATCCAAAGCGCATTGGCTTGAACTGGAGAATGATGTTTTAGAGACGCGCTGAAAATATATCTGTGCTAAATCTGCAATAGTTAATGGGAAAAGTCCAGTGCCATGATTTAGCTAGGAATAGAGTGGTGCCATAAGGCTGCCAGGCAACCGAGTCATCTTTCCCTTCCAATAATCAACCCTAACTTCTCTTTTTTTTGGCATTCGTTGTCTGTCACCATATGGCTCAGTTTTAATCTTCTCACATTATTTCTTTATTTTATAACTTTACCCAATTTATAGCCTTTCTGTTTAAAAGTACTGCACTGCTTATTGGCAAAGCATTTCTGACTGCGTCTGTTTCCTGCAAAGCTTTTTCTTCTGCATTTTGACAGCCTACCCTAATTTTACAAGCAATGGGTCCGGACCACACCATCTACCTTAAGCTAAAAGCTTTACTGGCATCAGACCTCCGATCCTTCCGCCGCGGGCTGAAGACCCACTTATTTGAATTAGCTGGTCTGGCCTGATGGGGGAATATGGGTTTTTAAATTGGTGTTTTTTAGTACTTTATTATTGTTGTTTTTTAACTGGGCACTGGTTTAATTTCCTTTTAACTTTTGTATCGTTATTTATATATGCCCTGTGAACCGCCGTGAGTCCCTAGGGAGAAGGGCGGTATAGAAATCAAATAAAACTAAACTAAACTAAACTACTATTTGGAGTTATGAGGGATTTTAGGTCACTTCAATCAGAACAGATTGTGAGCAGTTATTTCTTTCCTGCCAAGCAACAGGAAAGGAAGAAATAGCTTTATTGTCCAGGATCATGTGTATGGAGGGGGAATCTCTTCAGTATGCAACTGAGAGGGACCTTCCAAGGAAGGGCATTGCACTACTACTCTCTCCTATTACTCTCTCCCACTGCCCTTGCCTTTCTTTCAAAAGAAGAGTAGATATTTTTATGTAATTAAAAGCCTCCAGCACCATCTAGTGGGTTTTTTATTTATTGCTGCTCTCTAATAACACTAATATTATAGGAGAGAATGCAAATAACTTTTAACTATTAGCTTTAATATCTTTGAAACCTCTAACCAGTGCTTAGGAAAATTGATTAAGCCTTTTAAGGGTTTTAGTTTAAATGTGTATACTTTGGGGTATGTAAATAATTTGAATATTTCTTTAAATTAATTCTTTAGGACTTAATAGATGTTGTGTATAGACACATCAAAAGAAAAGGTGGTTATAATTGCAATTTTAAAAATTCCTTTATAAAATTTGTTTCTGTAATTATATTTAAAAATTAAAATATGTGGCAATATTAATTCATTTAATTAACAAATTCACAGATTGAACCCTGCAGTCCTCACTTTGTAGCTGCTATATAATTCTATGCAAAGGAACATATCTACTGTATTTTATTATCTTTATTATCCCAAGCAATGGTAATAGTATTTTTATAATATTGAATTTTCTACTTTATTGTGTGTGCTTAAAAAGCCAACAGAGAGTGGGAAGCATGAACTAATAAAAGATGTAAGATGATTATTTTTAATATGGGAAAAAAATTCAAATTATGTATAATAGAGGTAGTACAGATGAAATGGGTATCGAAAATAGATTCATCCAGCTAAGCAAATTTTAGTATGACAAAACATAAACTGGACAGACAAACAGGATCCAGATACTCTTACTGATACAATTTTGGATGCAACATGTATAGTGAACTTTATTCTTTCTCTGAAGAGTTCATGTGCTTCAACTATTCCTGAAAATAACAGCTGCTGGAACACTTAATTTTTACTCTTCCCTCTGTCAGCTTATATATTCCATACACTTATTCTTTTTCTTCTGGAAGCCTTAATCTGGTTCCAAAGGGTGAGTTTATAATGACAATGTCTAAGATTTGTATTTGTTGTGAACATAGCAGCTGTGCTGGTATAGTATATTGGTAATAAGTGCGAAACATTTGTAGCCATGGAGAGAGGGACAGTATTCTTGTTATCATGCAGCTCATGTACCAGATAATCTCAGCAGGTGTCACTATGGTAGGGAAAGTGTGGCTTCATTAAACTGTGGTCAGTACTACAGCTGCAAAACAATGCAAAAGGGAAAAAAAGCCACAAAATTCCACATAAATGCATTTTTTTGTCAAGTGACATATTTAAAATTTTGGAGAGGTCCTATCTAATCTTTCTTAGATTTTGTTGCTGCCATTTATAATGGTTGTGCATTTTTATATGTCGAAGGCATGCAGAAGTGATGGTTCAGAATATGAATAATGCCTTCATAGAGAAAGAGGAGTTATTCTCAGAAGATCCTATAAATTGCCCCTTTCCAACCTGGTGCCTTCAAGATGGGCTGGATTAGTAACAAGTACTCATATAGCCTGGCTGAAAGATTAACTTGAAAACATTTGTTGCATCTCATTGGCAAATTTCTAATGTTGAGATGTTGAGACTATAGAAAAAGTATAGAAAAGAGCAACAAAGATAATTAGGGGACTGGTGGCTAAAACATATAAGGAACAGTTGCTGGAATTGGATATGTCTAGTTTAATGAAGAGAAGGACAAGAGGTGACATGATAGCAATGTCCCAATATTTCAGGGGTTGCCATAAAGAAGAGGGAGTAAAGCTATTCTCCAAAGCACCTGAAGGCAGGACAAGAAGCAACGGATGGAAACTAATCAAAGAGAGAAGCAACCTAGAACTAATGAAATATTTCCTGACAGTTAGAACAATTAACCAGTGGAACAAGCTGCCTCCAGAAGCGGTGAATGCTCCAACACTGGAAATTGTTATTTTGTTTGTATCCCAGCTTTTATTATTTTTATAAATAACACGGTAAACATATCTTTTCTCCTCCTATATCCCTACAACAATCCTCTGAGGTTGGTTGGTCTGAGAGAGAGTGACTGGCCCAAAGTCACCCAGATGGCTTTCATGGCTAAGGCAGGACTAGACTCTCTTATTTTAATGCTACTTGAGAACATTTGCTTGGGATTATTTGTGGAGAAAATAAATCTAAGGAATAAAATCAGTCAAACACATACCAAGAGTAATCATATTCTTTGTGGTGGTAATGCAATCATTATTCTTTGTGATTGCATCAAAATGCAATCAAAGTAACTGCAAAAAATAACATTTCTTTCCCTGTTGCTTGTATTTTTATTGCAATATTTAGTGTAAATGACATGGTGTGAAAACATTTGAATGACTTTTTTTATAACTGACATCAAATCACATTCACATTTTTCTAAATTTTACAAAGTGGGCTTTCATTAAAAAATAAAAAAACCCATTACATTAGAAGAAAATTTGCAAAAAAATGCAATCATTGGTAACCATGATGATTACATTGCATATTGACAGGAAAAAATGCTTTCATCAACTGTGCACAGTAGGTAAAATTGCAAACATACACATAAATTAGGAAGAAATGCAGGCAGATTTAATGAAAACAGATTTTAAAACCATCTCAAATTAATATAAAAGTAGAGCAGACTGAATCCAAAACAGAAAAATTAGGAATTCATTCAGCACTGTCATATCTTTGAACTGTTTCTGAACAAATGGTCATAAGTCAAGGATTACCTGTACCTATGGAATTAAAATATTTTTTTTCTTTAACCACTGTTTATTAATTCTTTTCCCCCCACTTTCCCATTTATCTTTCATTTAATTGCAGAAGAGGGGGAGATAAATATTTTCACCAACTCCCAAATTTCCAGAAAGTGTGTTTACATGCATTATTTTCAGCTAGCAACAGAACAGATTAAAACATAGTACAAACCTTTAAGAAATGTTACTTTGTGCCTCTCTACATGCATTTCATTACTACAAATCTACTCCAGATCTATCTTCATGACACAGACTCTTCTCTAAGAAGAATTGGTATATTTCTGTCCTACCTGAAATTGGAGCAAAGCTTAATTTTATTAAAGATGATTGCTATTATAGTTGTAGTCAGTTAGTCCTTCTACTTGTTTTGTCCCTGCTTCACTATGTCTTTCAGTTCCTGAATTCAAATGAGCCTTTCTTTTCTCTCCACCACGCATGTTATCTGCATGTTTATATAATTAGTTATATTCAACCAAAGCCACCTTTTCTACTTGCTGTGAAAAACATTTGATTGCAAAAAGCTACCTTATTTGACTTTCAGTGTCACAGATGGCAGAAGCAAATTGCATCTTTATGGTAGGTGGCTCATTTCATCCTTTAACAATTTGCCAGACTGATAAGATAGACACTCTTGGTGCTTAAGGAATTTCACTCTATAGCTTCAGAATCTACAAATACACCCTATTCATCTAGGCTGGCTGACCATGATATCAACATCTATGCAAAGCAGAAGAAATGTCTTGCGGCTTTTCCTTCTATCTTACCCTCCCCCGGCCCCCACCCCAACATCTCCTGTTGATCATTGGTTTGGCCAGATGCTCCTACCAAACACCCACCTGGCCCAGCTGTGTCTTTCAGCACCACTTACTGGCTGCCAAAGCAGCTTTTAATCTTTCACTTTTCAATGAGGGCTAAAGTAGCAGTTTTTAATTATTCTCCCTTATTCTGGCTACTTAAACAGCAGTGAAGTGTTTTGTAAACCTCAGCTGCCAACTGATCGCAGGCTTGATTCTATTCTCAGTAAAGTATTATGGCAGCACTGCTTTTTCTAGCTGTCAACTGGGTGGACCTACTCAAATAACTCCCAGTGGTGGTTGATTCCAGGGAGATTTAAAGTCTAGTTGCCATTCCTTAAAGATCTGATGTATCTCAAGGATAAAATACAAAATGTTCAGATATTTCAAATTACTTAGCATTTTGTAATTTTTAAAATATATGCATTCCCTTCCAAAATATGTTTGTGGCATAATTAGTAATTGCTCTTATCTTTTATTGAGCACATCCTTTTTTCTCTATTGTGCCTGAGACTTTGTTCTTTTAATTAAATTGTTTTTCAGGATAAGATTCCACTGCAAAATGTATATCTACACCAGGGGTGTCAAACTCAATTTCACTGAGGGCCGCATCAGCATTGCAATTGGCCTCGGGGGGGGGGCTGGGTGAGTGTGTCCAGGATGGGCACAGGCTACTGGGTGGGTGTGGCTGGAGTGTGTGTGGCCTACTGGGTGGGCGTGGCCAGCTCTACATCATTCGCATCGAGGGTGCCAATGGGGGCCTGGCCAGGAGTGGGACACATCTGAGGGTCTCTGGCAGAAGGAGGTGGGACCAGGGCAAGTGCCAAGGCATGGTCCACTGGAGGAGCCTCACTGTTCCTCTCAGGCCATACAAAGGGGGGGCTGGACAGTGGCACGGAGGTCAAATGCCCAGCCCAGCCCTCAAGCACCCACGGCACTAAGCCCAGCCCCACTTCCCCAAGGGGGCACCAAGCTACACTTACCTCTTCCTCAAGGCTGTTGCTGCTGTGCTTGCTCTCCTTAGCCAGGTTGCTCATGATGGGTACGAGGGCAAAGTCAAGAGGGAGGCCCACTCCATGTCCATGTGAGGAGACCCAGCTTTGTATCCAAAGGTTCCTTAGCAATAGGATGGGAGACCCCCCCAGGATAGGCCAGGAGGAGGGGGCAAGGGGATGGTGAAAGGACAGCAAGGAAGGACTAAGGCAGGACTTCCCTCTGACCCTCCCTCTCCTTCCTTCCTTCCTTCCTTCCTTCCTTCCTTCCTTCCTTCCTTCCTTCCTTCCTTCCTTCCTTCCTTCCTGTGGTGGGAAAATATTTGAGATGAGGGAGGGAGAAAAACAGGCAAGAAACACAGCTGGGGAGTGTCATCCTGCAATGCTCTCTACATGGGGCTGCCCTTGAGGACTACTCGGAGGCTTCAGCTGGTGCAGAATGCGGCCGCACGAGTGGTGGTGGGGGTTTCCCAATACTTCCATGTAACACCTCTACACCGCGAGCTGCATTGGCTTCCGGTTGCCCTCCGGGTGAGATTCAAGGTCCTGGTGATGGCCTATAAAGCCCTAAATGGCATGGGTCTGGATTACCTATGGGAGCACCTGCTGCCGGCATCAACTTCCCTTCATCCAGTGCGCTCCCACAGAGAGGGCCTCCTCAGGGTGCCATCGGTCAAAAAGTGTCGACTGGCGACCCCCAGGGGGAGGGTGTTCTCTGTGGGTGCGCCAGACCTTTGGAACCGTTTACCGGTTGAGCTCCAGGTGGCTCCTGACCTTAGCTCCTTCCGCCATGACCTAGAAACTTACTTATTTGAACAAGCCGGCCTGGTCTGATGGGTGTGGGGTATTTTAATATTAATTTTATTAATTTTTATTGTAATTGGGCTACATTATTTAATTCTTTCTTAACTTTTGTACATTGTATTTTTATTGTATTTATTGCCCTGTACACCGCCCTGAGTCCTTCGGGAGAAGGGCAGTATAGAAATTAAATTATTATTAATTATTATTATTCTTCGTGAGGAATGAAGAAATGCACCATCGATTGGAAGTGGCCAGCACATGGCCCTCACCTACTTCACATATCCGGCTTGGTGGGCTCTGGAGGAAGGGATGCTCTGAGCAGCATGAGAGTCGGTGTTACCTGAGCAATGCTGCCCAGCCTCCAACTTGCCCAGTTTTGGCAGGCAGCAGGATGCTCTCCTCACAGTGCCAAGAGGCTGAACTGGGTGGCATGAATCTGAGGAGAAGTGCAATGCTGCCCAGCCCTTAGCCTACCCGAAGCAGGCAGGGCCATGTGCTGGCCACTTGCAGGTGATGGTGCATTTCTTCATTCCTCACAAAGGGTGATACCTCCCCAGAGTGCACCCAGGGGGCCAACGCGACAGGGACTGGTCCCTCGCTGTTTCCAGACAGCCTTGTGGAGCTAAGACTGAATGCGCTTCAGCATAGATGGCCACCATGAAATTGTACATTGGTTCCAGGCCGGCCTGGGCCACGGCCAAGGCAGCAGGGGCCATTCCTTCACTGTTTCCAGGATGACTTCACGGGCCACATGAAACCACTTTGTGGGCCGGATCTGACCCCCGGGCCTTGTGTTTGACATGTCTGGTTTAGATAGTTTACAGAGAGATGAAACATAGGAAAAGAGAGCAATAATTAAAGTATCCTGGCTTGTTTTTCCATGTTGTGACTTTGGCTCAGAGAAGAATATCCATTGATTGCTAGGCATTCTAATGCTATTACACATTGGGAAGGCTTTGGTCAGAGAAAACTGTCCAAAAGAGGGTGACTGCACTATTTCCCTGATGTTTCCGATGGTTGTTGATAGGAGCCATATTTCTAGATGTATGACCATAATGAGAACCTGCCAAAAAAATGAATAAGTATAATGTTATCATTTAAATGCATTTCATGATGAGGACTGAAGGCCAACAGACTATCAAATGTTACTGCTGTTCACCTTCCCTTCCCCCACCATTGGGGTATTAGCAAATATTGCTTCAAACAGGTGCATGCTCATTATTTCTCCACATATTGCCGTCCCTTTCCCTCCCCTCAATATGCATCGGAGGCAAACTCACAGCTCTTTTCTATCCTGATAAAGACGCAGCATTCTATTCATAGGAAAATGGTTGGGTTAGGCTCTTGGGAGATTTTTTTTGTTGTTGTGCACCACAGGGAGCCTAATCGCACTGCAGGGGTAGGAATCCAGTCATGCAAGCAACCTACAGCCTGCACTGCCAGCCAAAAAGAAAGAAGAGAGAGAGGGAGAAAGGGAAAGTGTTAATTAAAGGGTGTCAAATCCAGAAGAGCCAAGAGTGGTTTGGGGAAGAGATGAGGGGACATAATTTTCTGTAGAAAAAGAAGTATAGAAGAAATGTCTTTAGCCATTTTTAAAAAGGGGAATTTATAACTTGTGTTCTTATTTTTTTCATTTCATTGGGACTGGTTGCAGTAGCTTTCTTCATTTTCATTATGTAATACTGATAAATACCATTAAATGCAAATAATTCACCATCATTCTATATTTGTTCTTTGAACACAGAATGCTTTTCAGGATATAACCCACACAAATTTTCGTTTGATTTCAAAATGCGAAGCTATCTGCCAAAAAGAATATAGAACAATAAATACGCAAAAATAAATAAGTTAAAGCTGTATAAATCGAATTATTGCACATATATAATTGAATTCAGTGGCGTAGCGTGGGTTGTCAGCACCCGGGGCAAGGCAAGTAATTTGCGCCCCCTAACCCGTGGATTTTAGCACTCGAGTCTCTTCCACTAGCTCAGGAATTCTGGGAGTTGAAGTCCATGAGTCATAAAAGAGCCAAAGTTGCCTACCCTTGAGTTAGGTTCAAGGCAAAAAAGGGTCTCTGGAGAAGAGGGAAAATGCTAGTTTAAAACTGAAACAAGGCAACTTTAAGGTGCCTCAGCTGTGATTTAGAATGAGACAAAGAGAGGACATGGCGTTGAAAATGGTTAATGGGGCATGTTTGTTCCACTCTTAGTGGATGTCAAGATAAACCCCACGAGAGAATGACCTTACAACAGATGTGAATAGGCTTGGACTACGTTTGTAGATTGAGTGCATACATCACATGGAGCGATGATGGGCTTCATCAAGATTTATGATCCCACAATTGGCTAGTTTTCTCCATCTTGTCCTAAACCCTGGATACCAACCACGGTTTATGGCTTAGCATGTGGTGTGGGGTGACCCAACATGTTAGGCAACAAACAATGACTTCCAACTTACAATGCCTCAGCTTCCCAAGGTTATTCCAAAGCCGGAAAAGCCAACCAACCCACCCTGCAGCTTTGCCTGCTTAGGCTGAACCCCAGGAGTTCATACTTGCTGTGGCGCCTGACCTATTTTCTGCCCAGACGCTGCTTATCCAAGCCAAGCCGCCTCCTTCTCTTTGGCACCTCGCCCCAAAGATTCACCGGACTGGCTGGAAACTCTCGCTGCTGGCGACGTGTGTCGGGGGGGCGTCCTGATCGCCTCCTGCAGGGGGAACCGAGTGGCCACAGAGAGTCAATACGGCAGGAGGAGGAGAAGGAGGAGGAGGAGCAGCAAGCAGCCGCAGGTGCGGCGGCTGCAGTTGTTAGCTTTACCTCCGGGAAAGGAGGAGACGGGGCGGGAGCTGGGTCGGGGGGGGCGGGCTTGCAGGTTGAGAGCCAAGCGGAGGAGAGCTGCGGCGGGAGAAAGAGAGGGAGGCAAGACGCCGCCAAGCCTCTCCACCCCCACCCGAGAAAGGAGGCGATCTGCAGCCGCGAGAGGACGGGATCCCGCTCTGGCTGGGCGCAGCGAATGCGGTTGCTTTCTATGCTCCGCCCACTCGCTTGCTCCTCCGACCCTTGGTGAAGCAGAATCGTCCCCCTCCGGCGAGCTTAATGGGCGCCCCCCCAGATGTTGCGCCCGGTGCGGCCGGCCCCCCCTGCACCCCCCACGCTACGCCACTGATTGAATTACACTTCATCTTTAAAATAATTTATTTTCAACATTCTTACATCAAAAGACTGAGGTTACTGAGGTGAACTTCTCCAGAATGCAAGCTTAATGGAAAAGCAAAGATACACCAGACAGAAATTAGAATTGTGTTGCCTGCTAATAGAACTTAAAATATGTATGGGGATTGAAGATAGGCAAAGAAATTCTTCCTCCCTTTTTATAAATCAGTTTTTGTTCAAAGTAAAATTGATCTTTTTCAAAGCTGAAAATAACATTTCCAAACAAATATTCCTATGGAGTCTGTGATGTTGCCCTTATTTAATAACTAAGCAGCCATGAAGCATAAGTAAATCTTGGCTTTCATGATTCAACTGTCTTTCTGGTGGCCTACAACTTCTCTGGCTTCTCACAGTTCCCTTACATCCCTTGGAAGATACTATGAGGAACCTCTTCCTGCTGGCCTTTACCAGTCACAATGCTAATGTGGATGTTTAGCCAGTAAGACATTTCTTTGTACTCTATGAAATTCAGAGAAATCATTAACCAGTTCTTCATCTCATATGCTTTATGCAGAATTTGAATGGATTTTGAGTCCAGTTTTAATAGACAGAGAAAGGTATTGGATCTAAGTTTATGCTGAATTGGTAATTAAATACAGGGACATTAGTGGAAAAAAATCACTGGAATATGGCATTCAGCTTCATTAGATGGGAAGTTGGTATTCATAAGCCCCACTTCTGTCTTTATCCATTAATCTGTGATCTACTTGCATTGAGGGAGATCAGAAAATAGTTCTTTTGCTAAACTTTAAACATATGTGATTGGAGACATATGTGATTTAAGGTATTTAATTTATTCTAAATTCTGGAATTATAGTTACCAAAAGGAAGTTAATCTGAAGAATTAGGAATAACAATGAAGGGAAGATTTGAAAAAAAACACCCATGTTTGATTTCTCAGCTGAGAGGGGAAACACTTGAAAAGAATGAATCTCTTCTCTAATGTAATTTTTGATATTTTCTCAGTTGAAATTTTCCCAGGATCTGAAATTAAGTTTTGTGAAGAGAGTGTTTTTAAGATTTTGGGAAGTCAAAAAACTGTGTTGAATATAAAAGAATGCTGGATGTGCTGAGATATTATAAATGTATGATTTTTGGTTTTGCTTATTTACTATTTGTTGAAAATACACATTGTCTATTCATTGAAGTATGATGCTTAAGGCAATTAGCAACAGTAATGAAACCTAATTGCTTAAACACTGTTACAAAGACACTGTTTTTGTCCCATGAAATGAAAGACTATGGCTATTTTGTGTTGTTTCCCCTTTGAAATAAGATTTCTAATACATAATAAAAAATGACACATTTTTAAATACATTCTATAGACTAGCTCACTTTCAGGAAAAAAAAATTTCCTGGCACCACTAGTGATTTTATAAGGAGTCCTTTCTTTAAATCAGTGTATGGATCAGGAGTATACATATTATTGATGACAGTTTATAAAGATAGTAATCTCTGTGTGATTGGTAGAAATCATCACAAGCTCCACGTGGTTTCCAACTTACCAGAAAAAAAACCCTTTTATGCTGGGGTTTTACTTCCAAGCCAGGTAGTCAGAGCTTTTTTGTAAAAGAAAAAGGTGCCGGAACTCACACATGTCATACAACCCGCCTTGCCTACCCTACAAGGTTCCATCCAAAAAAGGTGCCGGAACTCCGTTCTGAGCGTTTTATGAGAAAAAAAGCCCTGCCAGTAGTAGATCTGGGAATGCACATGTATGAATGAAAACTATAAATTTTGTTTTCTTGCTGTACTATAGTTTGAATAAATTTAGGATTATAATGAAATTATGTTTATGATATTTATAATGAAAATTAGAATTATTTCTCTTTCTATCCTAAAACATATATTTTTACTTGTAGTCAGACAGTCTTCGCTTTAATGTTGTGAATTTACAGTTAGATAAATTCAGCCTTTGAAAAGTTACTGCTGGCTATATAATATGGGTAGTTCTTAGTTTAAGACTTGTTTAGGACCTGCCTTATTTGTTTACTGATCATTCAAATTTGTGCAGTAACCCATCTCATAAAAGTGCAGTGGCATACAACAGTTTGATAAAACAAATATATAAAACTATTAGTACAAAATATAAGAATCAGTAATAAGAGCAAATGGTTTAGTGACTGAGTTTTGAAGGTGATGAAAAGGTAACTTTATGAAGAATCGTCATACTTAATGACTTTCACAGATCTGTAAAGCAAAGGAAAACTTAATAAGATTGTAAGCACAATCACAGTTTCATACACACATACACACACACAAACATCTAAAAGTTTATTTCTTAATATAAAATAGAAATAAAGACAATGGGAAAATGGGAAAGGAAAGAAATAGAGGAGATAAGTGAGGCAAGATGAAAAAGAAAGAAGCAAAAAGCAGTGACTTCTAACTTTTTTGTGCAGTAAGATAGACAGTAAAGATATAAAATCAACTTTTAGTTATGCCAAATAACAACCACTAGTCATTTCTATAACAATAATCCACCTAATTATCAAAACACAAAGTCAAGATTTCACTTTTTCTCTTTCATGCAGAAAATCCAGAAGTGGTTTTCAAATAACCACAAAACTATTTATATTCTTGTCTCTAATTAATTCAGTCAATTTTGTTGTCTCCACTAGTCCACTGTTTCACTTATTGACTGCTTGATCACTTCACCAAGTTCTTTGTCCACTAAATGAGGACCAACATGGTATTTGTGTTCACTAAGTGAACAGTGTTTGTCTGATTTTTCAACCCCAAGATTTTATTTTTAAATTGTTTTAATGAAAAAAAACAAGTTGCTATGTTACAAAGCTAAGTATCAGACTCTGACAACCTATTTCCAGAAATGATTCTTAGTGAACCCTGTATGAATAGCTTCTCTCTATTAAGGAAGAGGAAATAAGAACCACACCATTCATTTCAAATTGTTTTCAATGCCTCCCAGAGGGTGTGGTGATAATGTGGCAATATCTGTGGATTTGTTTCCTGGTTGTGGAGTGCAAAATAGCTATGCTAAGCCTCACAGTAAAAAAAATCATACTGCAAAAACCTAATATGCGTTATTAGAATTGCAGTATATACAAGCCAAAGGGAAAAATCTGTAGCTTGCCTATCTTTGGTTTAGCATTATCTAAACCTAACTTTAAAACAATCTCATCATTATTGTATGCTTGATCATTTTTTTTAAAGCAGGGCTTAGAATGAGGAAGAAGAGATTGAAATGTTCAGTCAGCACAGCAGATTCCAAAATGCCGCTGAAATGAAGACCATTGAACCCTAACAACCCGGAAGTGGCATGCAGTCTGTATATTTTGGGAGCAGGCGGTTGACATGGTGCTAAATGATGTTATGTATCATCTCATAGATGTATAGCACTCTGTACATCTGATTGTAGGCTCTATCCCTTTTGTAGGGGCAGACATACATACATGAAAGCTACAGAAATTGTTTCACTTATTGCAATGTTCCTTTCATCATTTTTACTACTGTCCCTGACTCTGTGTTATTTATCGCTATTCTAATCTCAGTTCTGATCACAGTCTGTATGCTCTGCATATTCTGCACAGATCTGCATAAACACTGACAATTGAGGCAACTGAAAGGTACAATCATGATAAAATCAATTATAAGAGAAAAAAATAAGTCAGTCCTTTCAACCATATGAAAGATAAGGCTAAATTCAACCCCTCAGTTCTGCACTATTTTTTAAAAAAGATGTAGTGGTTTAGCATGCAGGAAATACTTTCAGCATTTCAGTTCCACCTCTAAACAACACTAACAAAGCATCTTTGAAATTTTGGTTGAAACCAATGCCTGTTTTATTTTTATTTTTTATCATTTCCATGTTAAGTGTGACATGTTTGGGGTTTGCTAATGCAACAGTCACTTTTGAGAATCATCCAAACAGAAACCACATCAATAAGATACAAAACCCTTAATTACAGTAATGTATGTACTAAAGTTTCCTCCTCCTTCTCCTCTGTGCCCCCCCTTCCTCCCCTCCTCCCCAACCTTTCTTCATTCCTTTGGGTCTCCCAACTGCAGCATCTCAAACCCATCACCGTGGCACACACTTAAAACTGTGGCAGGAAATTTGTTTTACAAGGCTGGTTTTAACTGAACTACCTGCTGTGCGCCACATTGCTACTGTTTGGGAAATGAATGATGAGAGAAGCAAGTCTGTGATTTCATTTGTTCAGACCGATTAGTCACACGTTGCCTACAGTATCATTTGCTTGTCACTTAATGACTGACCAGCCTGCCTGAATCATTAGTACTGTAGCGCAATGAAAGGAAGACATAAGCATAATGTGGAGCTGAAGGAAAGTGGAGTGCTGTTTTACCTAAAAGAAATGGTGCGCAGAAATCCAGCACAGCTGCAGGTGTTCCAATGACAATGTGGGAAGCAGTTAGCTTCCAATTTAGCAGAAAATTAAGAGCGAAAAAACTGTTATTTGTGAGAGAAGATACTCATGGCAAGCAATCATCCATGCTCTATATCTACAAGATGAGCATTCAGCTGTCTTTGTCGTGACTTAAAACAATTGGTATCTTGGGCAGCATTCAACACCAGATTGGTGCTTATTATCTGCAGTTTATTCTTTCTTGGGATATTTTGTTTTTCTCTCACAACCCCCCCCTCTATTTTATGGTTAATTTGCTTGCATGAATGTAAAGCTATTTAAGCTGAAAATCTGGATTGTGGTTTATCATTGTGCTCTGTATTTTGTGATACACATAATTGACAATGTTCAGATTCATAATTCATTTTGATTCATGGCTGCTCAAGCAAACCTCTCTTCTAAAATGAGTCACAGGATAGATTAAAGCTTGCAGATTCCTTTGGTCAAATGCCACAAGTCAGAAATGCACCTTGTGTTAAGTAACACATACTCTTTCAAATCAAAACAACTTGGTACTCAAAATTCACTTTAGATATTCAATTTTAGAATCTGAAGTTGTATTTGTTTATGTCCTATGGCGTCTACAAATCTCTAAAAGAGCAGCAGAATGTTGGATGGGGAATTATTTGACAGGAAGAAGAAAACTTGGAAAAGATGATCACGTTGCTGTAAATGTTGTCAGCAATCAGCAACAGTCTGCCAGCTAAAATTTTGTACAGCCTAGTTTAATGTGATACTGTGATGGTCACTAGCTTTAATGGATTGAATAGATAATTCAGCAAATTAATGGACACTAGATCTGTCAGCGCAGCCATCTGGTTGGCCCTTGTACCCAAATCAACAGCATTTATACAAGCAGCTCTAATGTAAGCCCCTCCAAAGCTTGCTGAATTGGAGCTCCTCTGACTGTTTTGATGGAATTGATGCTCATTAGGATCCTTCTATTATTTCAGAATCCATACATTTTTAAGGCTTATTTCTGGTTGGGTTGCTGGGGGTCAATAAATTGAGTCAAAATAATGCTATCATGTTTTTCACCCACCTGTTGGATGGATGGTTTCTGAGTCTGGGATGGAATCTTGCAGGGCTTTTTTTGTCATAGAATACCCAGAATGGAGTTCCGGCACCATTTTTGGATGGAACCTTGTAGGGTAGGAAAGGTGGGTTGTATGACGTGTGTGAGTTCTGGCACCTTTTTTTTTTTAAGAAAAAAAAGCACTGGAATCTTGTAATCCAACTGGGGGGACTTGCAAAAATCTTCTCACTAGACCCCAGGGCCTGTTTTGAAAACACGTATTTTCAGATTACAGAGAGAACATTGCATTTTTGTTTAGTGATAGAATTAAAATCTTTCAATGTTATTATGTGTTGTGAAATACTATATTTGAAAATTTAATTTTACCTAACTAGCACCTTGCTTAAGAGGAAAACTTTAATTTCTCCAGTCAAATGCAGTTTAGGATAAGACAATTCCAGTTCTCCTTCTGGTTAATATAAGCAAGCATACATAGAACTATTAACTCCCCTGTTGAAAGAAATGGCAACATTTCAATTCAATTCTTAATTTTTTTAATCTATGTATACTTGGGTAAATATAAAACAGTAAATATTATACATATGTATGTATTCTATAGTGTGAAACAAGTCCTTGGGACTCTGCAGTCAAGTATAGTTGTCCTGTTTGTCCTTGACTACAGTACAATACTTATTTAAATCCAACTCACACCATGACCTTGGCTGTCAGCCTTCACCTTGGTCAGGTTTTCAGACTCATGTTTGAGAAATTCAGCATCCAATAATTTATTCCTTTAAGGGAATCTTTGTCAGCTTGAAAACCTTAAGACAATTCTTGGATTTCAACTCCCATTATTTTGCCATTAGCAATTCTAGGAGTTGAAGTCCACAAAGTCTTAAAGTTGCTAAGATTGAGAAATGCTGTCTTAAGCTATGGATAAGGAGTAGAACTTTGATCTGTAAAAACAATAGAGAAAGAGAAGAAAAAATAGACATGCTTGAAATGTACTCTAGATGTATGGTTGTGGTTTGGCCAAGGTGTTATGATTCGAAGGGCTCCTATAGCTTTATTCTCTTCATTTTTGCAGAAACTTCCTAGTTTGTAACTGTCTGATACTTTTCTCTCTGGACTATAAAAAAAAACATGAAAAACTCTCCATTATCAAGAAAATAAGTATTTTGATTTCATCAAAATTCAAGGAAGAAAAATCAAGATGCATTTATTTGTTCAAAATGTTTATCCACTGCATGCGATGGACCACTTGTTGAGACTGTATACAACAGTAAACATTATAAAAATGTCTTATAATATGCAGTACATTTAAGTTAAGCATTACAAAATATTGCAATGCACTTTAATCTAGAGCCAGAAAATATCAGACTATCAATTTCTAAATGCTAAAGTGACCCACAATTGTGTATGTATTTTAAATGCCACTAGATAGATCTCTTTTGCTTTTTGATAAACTTCTTTTTTTATGCATAGATCATGTGTATAATTATGTCTGACACGTGCAAGGTTATCTCATCTATCATATGTGAACAAGGCAGGCAGGAGGTAGTTGGCTTGTATACTAATCACGTGGCCTGATCTAAGTGCTTACGAATGTTACTTTCTCTGGTAAGCAAGAGGGCCAGGCATATTTTGAAAACCATTTGAAAAAAACCCTTCAGATTTGCACTAGTGCAGCCCTTCTTTACTATTTATTAAAGAGCTTTCCTCAGGCTCAGAATGCACTCAACTATTTAACGGACAGGAGAGAAGTGTTGCAGCCCTGCAGATGTGAATCATTTCTTCAAATCATTTTCAAAGCTGCACAACTCTTAACAAGTATTCAGGAAATTGTTCTGTTGCGTGGAAATAAGAGTGAAGTGAGTAGAGTAAAACTGCGAAAGTAAAACCAGAAATATTTCAGTGTCAAGGTCCAAGGGCTATATGGCAATATAAAAAAATGCTTATGCATCATGTGAATTTTTGATTTTCGGTGATATTTCCAAATGCATTGACTTGCAAAATTCTGAAGTAACAGGGAATGTAACTAAATCCAACAGTTGGGAGCAAAAACCTACAGGCATGAATGAAAGCTGCGTCTTATAATCTCTGTGCTGCTTAATTTCCCTTTCCTTCCTCTTACCTCCCCCAGCCCAACATCCCCAATTTGTCTTTTGTGGCCTTCTAAACAACAAAAAGAAAGAAAAACATTCATGCATCATTTTTTTTAATCTTATGAGCGGAGACATCCTTTTCCCTCCCCAGGGGAAGGGGGAATGCTTGTCTCTTGCTTGCAGCAGGAAGGTTGCTTTGGTGTAAAGGGAGAAGAAATTTCTTGCTCCTGCTGTGGCAAAGAAAAATAAAATTGTCTCATAGTGAGAGAGGGGTTTTCCAGCAGAGTAAATTGTTTGTCAAAATTGCATGATCCATTGTATTTGACCCCAAGTTTAGAGTTTCCCTACTGTGGATTTATGTTTTAATAAGTCATCCTGGCAGGAGAATGAACCTCAGCAAGAAATTGTTGACTAAAGTGGTTATTATATATTTTCAAGCAGAACCTTGTTATTCTAAGCTCCTTGGCAATCCTTCTTTTTAAAGCTGTAATGATTCTCTGCAAATCAAGTTTTATCGTAAGACACTTTTCCTACCTTGTCCAGTATCAACACAGGGCGAATTGGGCAGATGATCCTGGTGTTCTAATCACAGGACTTATGACCACAGAATTTCCGTCATAAGTCATTGCAGTTGTAAATCAAGGCACCACATAAACGCACCTGATTTTCCTACCAGTTGTTAAGCAAATCTCATGGTAGTAAGTCTAACTCTACTCACCCAAATGGGCATGTTCTGCTTTCAAACAACTGGTTGTAAGTCAGAGATTACTTATACGCCAGTTAGATCATGTCCAAATTTCAGGGGTGTCCACAGGATATGGTCAAAAGAGTCAAAGTAGCAGTCCTGACACTGTAATCAAAGCTCCACTTATTTTTAAAAAAAGGCAGAGTTTTGACTGTACCATTGTAATTGCCGTATGACATTTTAAAATGATTCTTGTATATCCCTGTTTTAATGCATATATTTGTATGTTTGTTTTCCGGATATATAACTTCTCATTTGGAAAGGAATCTGTTGCCTGTGAAAAGACTAGTTCTGAGATGAGAATGCTTTCCCAACAGCTATTTTAAATTACTTTATAGATTGTTTGATTGAATAGGTGAAAAAGTTTGGGAAGATATTCCCATTTTTTTTCTAATTCCCATATTTTGCAGAATACAAAAGGGCAGATTTTCCTCAATCCTACTTTGGGTTTTACCTGCCTTGAGTACTTTGCCCTTTTTTATGAAAGAAACAGAAACATTAAACAAAGCCTTAGGGTGATTTTGCAATTTACTAAAAATTCTATGCAGAAAGACCAGAGTAACAGACCCCTTCTTGCTAGTGGTCTTTTGTACAAAGCCATGGTTCTCAAAAGATTTAAAAACAAGAAGATACATTCTATGAAATCAGATATAATGACCCTGGAATTTATTATGAGTGCTTCATGTAGTAGCTGTTCTGTGAAAAGTGGCAGGTTGATGATTTCATCAGAACTTAACATTTATATCCAGTTACAGAGCTGCATCCAAATGCAGTCAAAACAAATGACTTCACCGGGGAGGAAATGATGTTGAATTGCATATACTGGACCATATCTGCCTATATCAATTTTCTATATAATAACATCCTGTATGTGCATTGTTTTTGGGGAAAAATGACAAAAACAAAAACATGAATATTTACTTTAACCATCTTTATGCTGATACTGGCTATTTAAAAGTGGCTAAAATGCAGCTATCATTGTAAGTCTTCACAAATGGGATCATAAAACTCCCAAAAATAAAAGAATGTTGCAACATACTTCTCCTATACTGTGTTGGGGAAATTGGGGAGGCAGAATCAGAGTTTTGTACATGTATCATTAGGAAGATGATATATTTCTCAATTTCTCCTTCCAATTTTCAGTCTTTTTTAACCAATTTCAAATTTCTTGTAATATCTACCATCTACCATCTATCTATCTATCTATCTATCTATCTATCTATCTATCTATCTATCTATCTATCTATCTATCTATCTATCCCTCCATCCCTCTGTTTATCCATCCATCCATCCATCCATCCATCCATCCATCCATCCATCCATCCATCTCTCTCTCCTAACATGTAATATTATGTGATGTTATGTTATTCTATATTATATGTAATAATAAAATAAATAACAGTTTAAAGATTGTGTGTTGCCCGATACTGAATGTAAAGCAAAAGACTTAGTTAGTAGGCACACCTGCCTAGTTACCCTCTTCAGTATGGTTGCGGTGTGTGTGTGTAAATACTTTTAGCTCAGATTACATCAGCTACTCTGTTGTAATTTAATATCCTCCCATAGCATAAACTGGAACAGAGATTAATCAGAAAATAATAGGCCTAAGATCCAGACAAGGGTGTGGAATAAGCAGATCTGTTCACTTGTTGTTGTAAGTGCTTTGCAATTATATGCCGGGTTTCAAAGTAAAGCAGCATTTCTAATACTTGTGAATGAAAATAAATTGGGATGCAGTGAAACTATTTTAATGGCAAAATATCTTCCCATAGTTCATGTCCAGTAAGGATCAAACAAGTGTTTTAAACTTCTTGTGTTTTCTGAATAGCCTTCAAAGAAAATTCACTATCCAATGTGTTATCAGAAAATGACAGGCTACCTAAATAAAGAAAA
Source organism: Vipera ursinii (assembly GCF_947247035.1). Lineage (NCBI taxonomy): Eukaryota > Metazoa > Chordata > Lepidosauria > Squamata > Viperidae > Vipera > Vipera ursinii. Next base: position 91,470,259 of record NC_139517.1, read on the forward strand.
AGATGGATTTTCCCCTATTAACTGAATCATTAACTAACAGTACCATGGTTCATACAGTACACTTTCCTGTTAGCCTTAATGGCTGAACAAAATAGAAATGATTAGTATAGTGCTCACATATATTGAGCCATAAATCATAGTTCAGAATATGGTATAATAGACACACTAGCTCAGTGGGTTAGGATGCTGACCTTGTTGATCAGAAAGTCGGCAGTTTGGCAGGTCGAATCTGGAGTGCCGTGTTATAGAGTGAGCGCCTGTTACTTGTCCCAGCTTCTGCCAACCTAGCAGTTCGAAAGCACGTAAAAATGCAAGTAGAAAAATAGGGACCACTACGGTGGGAAGGTAACAGCGTTCCGTGCACCTTTGGCGTCTAGTCATGCTGGCCACATGACCACAGAGATGTCCTCGGACAAGCGCTGGCTCTTCGGCTTTGAAACGGAGATGAGCACCGGCCCCTAGAGTTGGAAACGACTAGCACGCATATGCGGGGGAACCTTTACCTTTATCTTTATAATAGTTGTGGTATGGTATAATGTCTCCATCAGTGTAAATTCCTTAAATATTTGAGCACTGTGACATCATTTCAAAGAGGAAGTTCTCCTTGCTGCTGAGACTTTTGGATTGAGACTGGATTGGAGCAGAACGTCCTGCTCCAAGAACTTAGGTGCACAAGAATCTTTTGGTGTCAGACCTTGCTAGAAATGGAAGCCTACACTGCTAGAAATGTCATTGAATATGTATACTGAAAGGAGAAACTGAAATTGCAGCTGAGTACAACTACAATGGATGATTATAATACTGAGCCAACTATTTCTAGCAACAAAGACCCTTAGCATATTAACTCATTCAGTGAGTTGCATTGTGTTTAATTCTTGCTTACACTTGCTGTCATGCACCGTAGTTAAAATTTACACTCTTTTATTGGACATGAGAAGATATTTTTATTTATATCCTCTTTTGTTAGCCATTTGGCTTCATAATAATTAATCAAGTCACCAAAGGAGTATCATAGTGGGGAGCGAAGAGGACTTATTTGCATTATTAAGATATTCCAACAGGGTATCTCAGTGTGTTAACAGCTCAGCTACAATATGGGACTCTTATTTTATGACAAGTTACAATTTTCTTGTAATGTTAGCTGAAGTTCATCTCAATAATTATGCTAAATTAAGGAGTCTTGCATATATAGAAATAAACATTAAAATGCATTAAACTGAAGTAAAGAATGTAATTTAATCCTTCTGTGACTAAATGAAAGTCAGCCATGCCAGTTAGTCCTTGTTTCACCCTGTAAGGCAGGGCTGGGCAACTGAAACCTGTTTTGGACTATGACTCCCATAATTATCCCTGTCCCAGGTTTCTGGAAGCTAAAGGTCCAGAAATCTAGAGGGCATCTGGTTAACTCAAATTCAAATCAGAACTGGGAAACTTCTGGATTTTCAGATCTTGTTTCAGATCTACAGTTCTTAAGTATTTTGGAAGCGGGCCCGAGATAGAGGTTATTTCTCTGTCCTGGTCCTATTAGATCTCTCAGCGCTTTTGATACCATCGACCACGGTATCTTACTGCGTCGTCTTGAGGGGTTGGGAGTGGGAGGCACCATTCTGTGGTGGTTCTCCTCCTACCTCTCAGGCCGTTCGCAGACGGTGTTAGCAGGGGGGCAGAGGTCAAGCCCTAGGCCCCTTAGTTGTGGAGTGCCTCAGGGATCAGTGCTCTCGCCCCTCCTGTTCAACATCTATATGAAGCCGCTGGGAGAGATCATCCGTGGCTTCGGGGTGAAATATCATCAATATGCTGATGATACCCAGCTTTTCATCTCCACCCCGAACCAACCCAGTGATGCCCTCGACGTGATGTCCCGTTGCCTGGAAGCGGTACAGATTTGGATGGGAAAGAACAGGCTGCGACTCAACCCGGCCAAGACTGAGTGGCTCTACATACCGTCATCTCGTTTAGTCCAAGAGGTTCCATCTTTGACTATAGGAGGAGAGATGTTACCTCCCATTGATAGAGCACGCAATCTGGGCGTCCTCCTAGATTCACAACTCAGTTTTGAAGATCATATTGGAGTCGTGGCTAGGGGGGCATTTGCCCAGATTCGCCTAATATACCAATTGCGCCCCTTTCTGGACCGAGATGCCCTACGTACAGTCACCCACGCACTCGTTACCTCCCGTATAGACTACTGTAATGCTCTCTACATGGGGCTGCCCTTGAAGACCACCCGGAGGCTTCAGCTGGTGCAGAGTGCAGCTGCACGGGTAGTGATGGGAGCACCCCGATACTCCCATATTACACCCCTCATGCGTGAGCTGCATTGGCTACCGGTTGCCCTCCGGGTGAGATTTAAGGTGCTGGTTCTTACCTTTAAAGCCCTACACGGCTTAGGCCCAGGATACTTGCAGGACCATCTGCTGCCGGGAACGAATTCCCATTGCCCAGTACGCTCACACAGAGAAGGCCTCCTCAGGGTACCGTCAGCTAGGCATTGTCGGCTGGCGACCCCCAGGGGGAGGGCCTTCTCTGTGGGAGCACCAGCCCTATGGAACCAGCTCCCTCATGAGCTTCGGATGGCCCAAAATCTCCAGTCCTTTCGCCACGGCCTCAAAACACTCCTTTTCCACCTGGCTGACCTGGACTGACAGGCATTTTAATTATATTTACAATTTTAAATTTATTTTTAATCTTTAATTTTAATTTATTGCACAGATGATTTTAATTTTATTTTTATCTTAATTTCTGTACTTATTATATGTTTTGTTGTTAGCCACCCTGAGTCCTTCGGGAGATAGGGCGGGATATAAATCCCATTAATAAATAAATAAATAAATAAATAAATAAATTACACAATGTTAAAGAGTGCTGGGACCACAATGTCTGGAATATTATAGTTCCACACTCTGACCTTATAAACAAGAATTTTTCCTTAGTCTGCATATGAATATGTAAGCATGTAGAAGGATGAGAAATGTTTCAATGTTGTGGAAGTAGCACAACATTATGATTAGTGCTAACCAGGCCAGTCTTTCTTAAGAAGTCAATGCACAGCAAGATGCAAAGTTATTATTGCCATAGGAGAAATCTCCTTTCCCTTCAATGTCATTGTATTGTTTACTGTATATGGTTGCTTCTCTAGCATGGAATACTATCTCCATGTAGTTAAGCTAGTTATGTTTAGGCATTTTCAGGAAGGGGGTGGGAGAAATATGCAGATAATATTAACAATAAATTAATTTAGAGACTTTACTCACAAAAACTAACCAACCTAATAGAATTATCTTATTTTGCATGCTATGATAAATGTTATTTGCATTTTTAAACTTTCTTTTCATCTGACCTCATAGCCTTCATGTCTTTTTCATTGGTGGCAAGAATATGTCTATTGAAAATAACAGACTACATTCAATCCGTGAAAGCTTATTCCATAGTATATGCTAAAGTCTTCTATTTTTATATAGTAGTAAATCTCATTAAATAAAGTTAGAGTTATTTTTGAGAAAACATAGATAAGGTTTCACATCAATGTGCAAAAAGGCCATTATAAGAATAAAATGTATTCATTTCTTTTTTGTTTAATTGTGTTGTACAAAGCTATGCTCACTTTAAGACTTTAGTTTGGTACACAGATGATCTGCTAAGAAGTTTCTGAAATGTGAAATACTTTCCATGTTCTTCTGCCAAGGAGTAGTCTAAGGTAATCTAAAGTCAGTAACAAGTGTGTGTTTGTGAAAGAAATACAGTTACACTTTGTCTGTGTATTTGCATGGTTTTAAAAGTAGTCAGAATGTAAATTTTTGGAAGCAACTTTGAGTTGCTTCATAAGATTGCTGCTGCTACATGTAGGAAAATAATACTGCTTTAGCTATACAATATGGAATTCATAGGGATGGGGGTTGAGTATGGGTAGAGTATGCTGTTGATTGTAACATTCCTTTCAAGTTCCCTGCAGAGCAGGTTGCTATTGAATCATCTTTATCTAAGCATCCTTCCAAAACATAGAAAATGCCTGGACATTTATTTGGCATTCTATTTAGCAGGCATCTGGTCTTAGTACGGCTAAGTACTCAGATTCACAAAGCCAGACATGTTTCTCCCAACACTCATTTAAAACTGAACAGAAAGTGAGAAAAAGAAGATTTAATAGCAACAATATTACTGTTGTCTAAAATGGAAACTCTCTACTTTGACACTTTAATGTAGGAAAGGCAGAAATGTCATTACATTTTCAAAATTAGCCAGATTGTATTTTCTACATCACTACCTTCCCCAAATTTCCATCATTTATAATCATGTCAGGAACCTTTATTTAGAAGTAGCTTTCTCTAATTTGATAGATCAGTGTTTTTAATACAGGAGTAGTATTTCCGCCCTTGGATAGTAATCTTTGGAAAATTTAATAGAGGAAGAAATTGGTTGTATTCATTTTGCTATTTACACTAGTATTTCTATCTTTATTTTTTTCTAAAAACATTCAAAGTAGCAAGTAGTATACTGGGAAATTAAAACATAGTATACATTACAAAGCTCATAAAATAAACCCAGCCAGTAACCCTGCCCTCAATCTCTACATAAATATAGACAGAAGAACATAAGGAAAAACATTCTGGAAAATGTTATCTAAGACTCCAGCCATTGTTTTCAGAGCCTGCATCCTCTACCTCTTCCCATAATATAAGGTCAACCTGTATCAAGGCATCCCAAAGATGTTGTGAAGGAATATAGACCTGGTCTTGGAAATGGGGAAGTGATGAGCAAACTGTTAAGGAAAAGCTTTCAGGAGACGTTATGTGATGGCGAGAAAGAGGAAAATAGAAGAAAGAGGATCAAAATAAAATTTGTCTTGATTTTCTTTGGCATAAGATGGGGCAGAGAGAAACTTTAACAGGCTTTAACTGTTTATTCTATCTTACAGCAATGAAGGAAATTCCTGGAACCCCTACTCTAGCCTTCCTGAAGTTGCCTACCTTGATGGACTAACAGGTGTCCTCTGATCCTCCCACTCCACAAGTACTGCTGTGCCTCTCCCCTGCCTCAAGATCTTTCATTTGACAAGCTGTGGAGCATAGGGGAGGAAGCTTGATGTAGCACAGTTAGGGATGGTCCTACAGGTCTGCTGGGGAGCTGACTTTTTCAACTGATCCCTGAGATTGGAGGCTGGTGGCAATGGAGACAGGTCTGATTTCTGCAGCCCCTTTCCCTTCCCTTTCTTAAGTGTCTAGCCTACCAGTTTATGACAGGTTATCGAAAGTGTAGATAAAAGGAGTAATGTCTTGTATTTGTAAAATTCTACTAGTGGCCACTGCTTCCACTTCTTCTCTTTACATATTGTTAATAGTTTCTAGCTCCCACACCAATCCTACACAGCTGAAGCCATTTTTTCAAACTCCACCTCTTCTACAGCAGATCCAGCCTCTGATTCTTGGTTGCACTGTTTAGATGACTGCCAGAAGGCAGCAAAGCAACCAGTTGACCCAAAGTTTATATATATATATATATATATATATATATATATATATATATATATATATATATGTGTGTGTGTGTGTGTGTGTGTGTGTGTGTGTGTGTGTGTGTGTGTGTGTATGTTATATATATATATGTATGTGTGTATGTGTGTATGTGTATATGTATATGTATATGTATATATGTATATATGTATATGTATAGTTTGATTTGTTGAGATTTCAACAGAGAAAGAAAAGAGAAAGAAAGAAAGAAAGAAAGAAAGAAAGAAAGAAAGAAAGAAAGAAAGAAAGAAAGAAAGAAAGAAAGGGAAAGAAAGGTTTCTTGTGTGCATGGAATAATATGTATGGAGTAACTGCAGGGTTCTGAAGGGCAAGTAGAGAAAGGTTTTCACATGATGGATGAAACCAAATATGGCTGGAATTTCATCAAAGGAAGCTATCAAGCATAGAATATTGCATGTGCAAGTTGTACTAAAAGGAATGCAGTGTGATAAATGTTCATCCTCGAGATTTAGAGGGGTGATTTTTGGATGGCTCCAGGACAGAAGAGGAGCATGGTGAAATAGCTGTGTGGATATGGCCTTAGTTTAAAGCCATTATATACAGATAGATCAGTTAAAGAATACAGGTAGTCCTTGATTTACAATAGGTCATTTAATGACCATTCGAAGTTATAACAGCACTGAAAAAATGGCTTATGACCATTTTTCACACTTACATTTGTTGCAGCATCCCCTGTGGTCACATGATCAAAATTCAGGCACTTGTCAATTGACTCATATTTATGACAGTTGCAGTATTCCAGAGTCATGTGATCATCTTTTGCGACTTTCTGACAAGCAAAATCACTAGGAAAGCCATATTCACTTAACAGTCATATTACTAACTTAACAGCTGCAGAGATTCACTTAACAATTCTGACAAGAAAGGTCATAACATACACTTAACAACAGAAATTTTGGGCTCAGTTGTGGTCATAGGTTGAGGACTACCAGTGCTTTTTAAAAAAAAAAAAAAAAAAAAAAAGGTGCCGGAACTCAGAGGTGCTGTCACTGGGAGTGATGCTGTTGTCTTGCTATGGCCTCGCCACCCATCCTTTGTACCCCCACCCCTGCAGCTCGGTGCCACAGGCCCTAGGGATTCCCTTCCCCACAGCCGCCACAGGGATTCCCCTCCCCACAGTTGCTACACTGCAGCCAATGCTGAACCCCCACCTGGAGCTGCTCTGAACCCCGACCCAGAGCTGTGTTCCTCGTGGCAGTGGTCTCTGGTGCCAAACAGCTGATTGCCTCCAGCACCAGCACTTGTTCACTTACTGCCCTATTGCTTCCAAATGCAGTAAGTGAGTGAGTGAGCAAGTGGCGTTTGGAAGCGTTTGGAAGAGACAGGGCAGTAAGTGAGTGAGTGAATGAGCAAATGGCGTTTGGAAGTGACGGGGCAGTAAGTGAGTGAGTGAGCAAGAGGCCTTTGAAAGAGACAGAGGAGTGAGTGAGAGTGACTGGAGGCTTTTGTGAGCAAAGTGTGAGTGAGTGGGGGGGGGCTTTTGCGAGCAAAGGGTGAGACAAAAAGGGAAAACTGAGGGGGAGATGGAAAAAAGAAAAGGCACTGACTTCTGACTTCCTCTGTTACAGGAGTAGAAGGAAGCATTAACATTGAACCTCAAGTTTTTACTTTTCTATAATATTATAAACTAGCCATTTCTATAACAACAAATAAATCTAACCAATGAAACCCACAATACCCCCCCTTTTTAGTCAAGTTTTTGACACCTTGTTAAGCACTGGTGGTACTTGAATATTGTCATGTCCTAAAAGTAGTACAATTTCTGAAAAGGTTGAAAAGCCCTGATGTAAATGCAGCCTAAATTGTTTTTTGCCATCCTATTTGAAAATAATATCTTTCTTACCTAGTTGAGATGGTGTAGTTGGGCAGCAGGGAGGGTGCAAAGTTCCTGCCTTCGCTGCAGACAACTTGCCTGTGCAACGTTTGCCGGCCGGGTTTCTTGGCATGCTCAGCAGCAATCCCTATTGGCTTTTGAAAGCCAATAGGCCCGGGGTAAGCATCCTTGGCTCTTTTATGACTCGTGGACTTCAACTCCCAGAAGATGTTACATAACATAACATCAACTGGAAGATGTTAAACTGTCCTTCTGTTTCTTTCCTTTCCAAAAATTGTGTTAATGAGTCCTCTCTAAGCTCTACTGATCAGCTTGTCCTGGGTTGTTTTGCTGCAAAACGGAATGGTTTGTAAGTTGCAGTTGAGACAGCCCATCTCAGTTTAGATATATCACATATAATTGAAGATTGTAATTAGTTGCGTGTGCATGTTCAGCAAGTGTGATGTATTTGTGCTGGCATTTCTAGGCCTCTTTCCAACCACATCCAGAAAAATTTGTAGCAAACATTAGAATTCTCAAGGCCATGTTTGGTATTTCCCAGCAATCTGTTACTGGAAGGAAAAAGCAATCCCTATTGCGTTACTGATCCCAGAGAAACATTTGCATGTATGCAGGTATCCTTAGGGTGCCATAGTTATGGATGAGAAATATTGGTTGCAAAGTTGGCATTTCTGGATGTAATCCAGATATTTTGGACTTATTTTTGTTTCTTTGCATGTTTGATATTTTTAAAAAGGCATATGCTACTGACTACACTTATGCACATATGTAACATCTTTTGCTAGGTTACATGACCACTGCTTGTCCAGAATGTGAAAAGTGAAAGATTGTGACTAAACAAAATTTTAATGTACAGATAATGCCACCAGAAATTATTTTAGCCTTTTTAATAAATGTTGTTATTGATGTTAAGCTCACCATGGAAAACATCATATATTGTTATGCATATACTAGGTTAATTATTTAAAGACTGAAGTGCAACATAACTAGATTCTAAATAATCTATTTTTCAAAACACACAACAGTCCAAACAGTAAAAGTAAAGTCCAAATTAAGAATATTTCATTCTTAAGAATTGTTTGATTTAAAGTGGTTTAGTTGTAATAGATGGTCATAGATTCAAAATAGTTTTCAAGAGTAGGTACAAAAGATGCTATTTTTTTCTAGCATCAGCTAAATTAGACATATTACATTGAGAAAAATGTTTCTCATTTCTTTCCTGTTACCTTTATTGATTTCATTGCAGAGATGCTAACATAGGAAATAGATTATTTTGTTATCTAATTTTAACTTCCAAAAGACAGAAGCAGATGAAAAATGTGAGGTTCTTTCCTGTTGGCTTTTTGAATTAGCTGTTTTAGATTCTAAAAGTTTAGTTCCTAAAGAAGTAACCTTGTAAATAATTTTAATGTCCTCCTCTAGTGCAGGGATAAGCAACCTTGGCTCTTTTATGACTCAAGGACTTCAACTCCCAGAATTCCTGAGCCAGCATGCCTCAGCTTGGAAACCTCTCTCTTTACCCTCAGCGTGGCTGGCTCAGGATTTCTGGGGGTTGAAGTCCACGAGTCATAAAAGAGCCAAGATTGCCTACTCCTGCAATAGGCTTTCGAAAGCCAATAGAGGGAGCTTTTTTTTTGCAAAAAAAAAAAGGTGCCTGAACGCTGTTCTGAGCGTTCTATGAGAAAAAAAAGCCCTGAGGACTACTTATATTACATCATAGATATATGACTAGAAAAGTAAAAATGCTAAGTATATATAGCTACAAAATGATGGTGGATTCATAGCTGTAAGAAACTGTATTAAAACATTGTATTAAAAATTTGGTAATGATTGTATTTATTCCCTGAAGAATCTGAAAAAAAATGGGAATGATGTTTTGATAATTTTTTAGTAATTTCAGAATTTTAATTTGACTTTTGCAAAGACTGCAATCCGAATTTAAACTCAATGTATCCTGGGAATAGCTAATCAAAAACATAGCATACCAGGCACTCTATCTACACTGGGATTGTCAAGTGGAAAGACCGACTCTAGCAAAGTAGAAATTAGCAATTCTGAGGCTAGACAGAACCATTACCCCAACACAGCAGATCCCTCCCAGTCCAAAGCCAGAAGAAGAACATCCAGGTGTCCATTGGTTCAAAAAGGTGAGAGGAAAAGCTTTAGACTTTTGCAGAAGACATAGATATATAGGGATACGTACAGGTGACCTTCGAGTTACAGCCCATCATTTACTGATTCTTTAAAGTTACAAGAGCACTTATGACCGTTTTCATACTTATGACCATTGCAGCCTCTCCAGAATCACGTGATCAAAATTTGGAAGCTTGGCAACCAACACATATTTATGATGGTTGCGTTGTCACCTTTTGCAACCTTCTGACAAGCAGAGTCAATGGGGAAGCCAGATTCACTTAATAGCTGTATTACTAATTCAACTATCGCAGTGATTCACTTAACAACTGTGGCAAGACAGGGACAAAAACTCATTTAACGACTCCCTTGCTTAGCAACAGAAATTTGGGGCTCAATGGTGGTCATAAGTTGAGACTACCTGAAGATATTCTTCCCGGCTTTGCTTTCTGTGTCCTGTAGTAGTAAGCACATTTTCTTAGCAAGTATGGCTTCTCTCTTGCCTGAGTGAAACATCTAACCATGTTGTATTTATGAAGCTTGTGCTGCAAGTAAATTCCTGAATAGTGAGGTTTCCAGGGAACTGGAATTTATTGCTGTGTCTGGCATAAACCCAAACTCACAGAATAGATTTTGTCTGTATTACTTTTGTGATATTGCCAGGTTTTTGCTGTAAGGATACTATGTACAACATACACACCCTAGTATGTTTTAATATAGTACTCAGCCTAGTAGTTACTGGATGTGTCATTGCTCTTATTATTTTAATGTGTGTGTTAGTGAATCCTTTCAGACTCAGCTGCAATCACTAGCATATAAATAATAAAATGTCTATAATAAAATTAACCAAACCCCCAAACAACATAATGCAGAAAACATTCATCACACAAAAAAACAATAACTAACAACTACAATTGTGTAACAAAAATTATTCCCAATGGTGACTAATCATTCCCTGAAGGTCTTTTGGGAGTCTGTCAGTGAGAAGACCAGAAGTGGCCTTTGTCCCATCAACCTTACTTCATGCAGTTGGTGACCCACCAGCACCTTCTACAAATATTTGGAAGACAACTTGGAGCAGGATTGTTTGGAAACAGGCCTTTTGAAGAAAAACACAGAGGAATAGTAGAATTTTATGAATCGGTTCTTCCAGAAAGTTCTTCCAGAAAGCAAGGGATTGCTGAAGTGCAGTTCACCAAATAGCATTGATTGTATGTCAGCCAGAATTGAAGAGATTTAGAGCCCAACCATATCTGGAGTTATAAATCCATATCCCCACCTGACAACAAGTAAAAACTCAGCTTCCCTCCTTTCTAGGAGGAATGTGCAGCTTCAGGAATCTCTGGGGCATCATTTTGTCCCAGGACAGCAAGCAGGTTCTTGGAGGCTGCATCTCTACTTTATAGGAAAGCAATATTTCTAAATATGGTGTTGGGAAATCAGTAGTTCAATAAGATTTATCACGCTACAGTTTTCTTTGTAAAGGTGCCATTGTTCCAATAAACATACATGTTTGTTTGTTTATTTATAATTTCCTATTCCTTAGGTAGTTTTATAACTCCCCTTATGCTCCAACTTGCCATTTGATTTTAATGTGACACACAGGTAGTTGTAAATATTCCTGGAAAGAAGTCTAGAGCAAAAGAAAAAAAATCCAGGCTTTATTTTTATAATTCAATGCAGAACACTGGGCATGAATCTAAAACATTAATAGATTTGGCATAGCGATCCTATTACTGCTTTATAGACATATCACAAACTAGCCCTTGTTTCTGCATTTGAAATGTGGCACATTTTCATTAGGTACATGCAGATTAAGAATTGGATCCAGTGATTAAAGTGCAGATTTCAACACTTCATTTAGAAAATAATGTGCTAACAAATTTTAAACTGGCATGTGTTTTTTGAATAGTGATTCACTTTTGAAGGATTTAAATAATCAGTCACTTTTATAATTAAAAAGCCCAACATAGGATGAAAAATAATAACACATTGGTAGAGGATGAACCATTGTGAGGACTAGCCTGTTATAAGAAGACAGAGAAAAAACAAAACTATAGAACAACACTTTATCACTGGTAACTCCCAGTTAAAGTCTCTCAGATATCCATCTACGGCCCACTAAGGACAATATTATCTTTTCACAGGGCATATATTTAGAATCAGAAGCCCAACATAAAATCCATATTTAGGAACATCACAAGAACTAAGGAGGCAGGCATTTTGCATGGACTTATATATCAACTCTCTATATAAAATGACAACATCATAATCAAATCTCTTAATCCACAACATTATGGATTGAGATATGCTCAGTATCTATGATATGTGCTATCATTTTTGGCAGCATCCTAGCATGAGAATGGACAATGTTTCACTTGCAGCCTAATTGCAGTAGTTTTTTGCAAAGAAACCAAAAAATATATAAAAATGTTGTATCTCATTTAGAAAAATTAAACTAAAGTAGTTGCTTTCTTCTAATAAATAACAATTTCTCACTGTGAAGTAACTGCACAAAATCTCCTCAGAGGGCAGAAAAATGATTCTGTAGTGTTTAATTTTTTTTATTCCAGTTTAAACCAGCAATATGTAATGGTGAAAACAATTAGCATTTAAATCTGCTGAAGGTATAGAAACTTTAAGTTGCTTCACCTGTCTCATGGTTAATATATAGACATTTACTAGTACTAGTCCTTGTTTTTAAGAGAGAACAAGACTTGATTTTCTTCTATCTTTTGAATTATAGGCATTAGTAATTTTAAAAGAGAAATTAAAGGAGGACAATAGCAATTTTAAGTATAGTAGTTATTACATACTGGTATAATATGCTGGAAGACCTAAAGGAATAGTTTAGAGTGTCATGGAGAAAATATATTTATGTAGTTGTTAAGAAAAGGGATGCGGTGGCTCAGTGGGTTAGGACGCTGATTTTGTCGATCAGAAGGTCGGCAGTTTAGTGGGTCGAATCCCGAGTGCCGCGTAACAGAGTGAGCGCCTATTATTCGTCCCAGCTTCTGCCAACCTAGCAGTTCGAAAGCACGTAAAAAATGCAAGTAGAAAAATAGGGACCACTACGGTGGGAAGGTAACAGCATTCCGTGCGCCTTTGGCGTCTAGTCATGCTGGCCACATGACCAAGGAAACGTCATCGGACAAGCGCTGGCTTTGAAATGGAGATGAGCACTGGCCCCTAGAGTTGGAAATGACTAGCACGCATGTGCAGGGGAACCTTTACCTTTACCTTAGTTGTTAAGAGCTGACACTGATTTGATGGCAATGCTCAATTGTTAGTGTGGTAGATTGTGAGGGGGGAAGCTGTGACAAACTTAAAGTAATTTCTAGGATCTAAAATTTAACATGACTTTGGGACTGCCTGTACCTTCATCCTTACTTTTCAGTCTTCAGGAGCAATCCCATAGTACTTAAACATGTGCCCTTTGCAGCTTAAGTTTACATTCTGATGTTAAAACAACAAAGAAGTCTAAAATTTTATGTTGAAAGCAATCAGGTTTTTTTTCTTCATCAGTTAAAGACCTTCATTCTAATAAGGTTTCATTAGTGAACAATTAGTACCACTACATTACATCAAGAGAAATTGTAATCAACAGGTAGTAATGGCAAAATAGGTTCTTCAGCCAAGACCATTAAAATGCAACGAAGGATTAGCTGTAATGAGAGAAATTTGACTGAAAGAAATAAGAAAAATGAAAGGAGAATTTAGTTAGATAAGGGAATTTCAGCAGGGCATCTGGCTGAAATTTAGGATAATAATCCTCTCAAATAATAAGAAAAATTAAAAAAAAATCAAAGAAAACCTTCCATAATACTGTATCTGTGGATAAAATCTAGTATTACACAGGGACTGTCCATCAGGGGTCAGAATACAACTGAGATCTTTTAACTAAAGATTATTTTAAAAAAAACAAAACAACCTTTGCATCCTGGACTTCAGAAATGTGACCATACGTATCCTTGAATTGGGATTTTACTGAGACAATAAAAGTATATCAGTGGGAAATGGCAATGAAGGGGAAAGTAGCAATCAGTGGAGAATTAACATTCAATAGAGAAATATTTTTTAAAACAATCAACGGTGTGGAAACAATGCCTATGAAGGTATAAAGAACATTCACAAGGCACTTAAGATAGAATGTAACAGTCAATGAAAATGGCAATAAAGGGGAGAAAGCGCGTAAGCCATATTGAGAATGAACACTGTGTAGTGTTAGTGATGAGACAACATATCCAGTTCAGATTTGGAGAAAAAATCCAGAATATGTTCTATATGAGCATGGTTTTTTTGTCATTGAGCAAAAGGGAAGATCCTTTTATACAGGGGTGTCAAACTCAATTTCATTGAGGGCCGCATCAGCATTGCAGTTGCTCTCAGGGGGCCGAGTGGGTATGGCCAGGGTGGGCGTGGCTAGAGTGCTTATGGCCTACTGGGTGGGCGTGGCCAGCTCTACATCGTTCGCATCAAGGGTACCTATGGGGGCCTGGGCAGGAGTGGGACAGATCTGAGGGTCTCTGGCAGAAGGAGGGTCTCTGGGCCAGGGCCAAGGCAGTGGGGGCCGTTCCCTCACTGTTTCCAGGATGGCTTCACAGGCCACATGAAACCACTTTGCGGGCCGGATCCGGCCCCCGGGCCTTGTGTTTGACATGTCTGCTTTTATATATGCTTTAACTTTAAGAAGTTAGAGTTCAGCTAAAGGAGAGGGAGTGAGAAAGGAGCAAAACATCCAGCCTCTGTGTGAGAGATGGAGGAGGGAGAATGTAGAAGAAAAGAAAAGAAAAGAAAAGAAAAGAAAAGAAAAGAAAAGAAAAGAAAAAAGAAAAAAAAGTCCTAATAACTCTGTGAAAAGACAGATAACAGATTAGTAAGGAATGGAAGAAAGAAGACAATCTTGTTTATCCTTTGGTTACCCAATTCTGGTTCTCAAAGATTGTTGGCATAGCTTCCAAGACTTCAGGGAAAGTGAGGAATGAAAATAAAGCTGCCAATCAATAACTGATTGCTGGTGCTTTTTGCTGTGTCAGGCCAGCAAGCTCTGTAGGATTATTTCAAACTATTCTGGAGGCTGGGTAAGGTAAAGGTAAAGGTTCCCCCGCACATGTGTGCTAGTCGTTTCCAACTCTAGGGGCCAGTGCTCATCTTCATTTCAAAGCCGAAGAGCCAGCGCTTGTCCAAGGACATCTCCGTGGTCATGTGGCCTGCATGACTAGATGCCAAAGGCGCACGGAACGCTGTTACCTTCCCACCATAGTGGTCCCTATTTTTCTACTTGCATTTTTACGTGCTTTCGAACTGCTAGGTTGGCAGAAGCTGGGACGAGTAATAGGCGTTCACTCTGTTACGCGGCACTTGGGATTCGACCCCCTAAACTGCCAAACTTCTGATCGACAAGCTCAGTATCCTAACCCACTGAGCCACCACGTCCCTTTTGGAGGCTGGGTACTGGTGTACTTAGTTGTTGAGATGAAGCTACCAGGTCTTCCAGACTTGGAAACCTAAGTTGCTAATGGCCAAGAAATAATGTCCTTTGGAGGCTCACAGAAATACTGTATTGTACTCAAGGGCTAAGTTCAAGTAGGCGTAAAAGTAAGGGGAGAAAGATTCTTCATTAGTATCCTATTTCATGTCCCCCACAGTGATTTTGCATTAGCTTAAAATTGTAGGATTCGGTTTCAGGAGTAAGGTTCGCCCTTTCACAGCAAGATATTTAAAATACTTTTATACAAGGAGTATTTAGGATTCTGTTAAATCAGAACCACTTAACAATATATGAATTAACATTTTTAGCATACACTGGTTTGTTGTTGTTTAACAGCAGAGTTGGTCATATTGAAAACCTGAATGTATTTTGCTGGCTAGAGATGTTAATAGAGCATTAAAAACAAAATAGAGCATTAAAAACACAGATTTAATGGAGAATAATCAAATTTCTTAAAATATCTTCTCATAGATTTAAATAAGAATTTTATTTTTAAACATATTCAGAACATCAGAAGTCTTAAGAAGATAGAGAAATTGGAATATATATTTATGTATATTTAAAGAATACAAAGTGACAGAAATTGTGAAATAAAAAAATTGCACTGTAAAACACTGAAATTATTCTGGAAAGTATATTTTAGAATTGTAGTACTTGAAAAGACATGGAAGATGATGGTATGAAACAGTCTTTAAATGAACCAATGCTTAGTGAATAATATAAAATAATAAGATAACATTTCAACAGTAAGGAACATTTATAATATTAAGTAATTAATCTTAATTAATTTACTTAATTAATTACAAGTAGACCTTCAGAATTTTATCTTAAATCCCCATTGTAACCATTCAGTAGATGTGCTAAAGGGAATAGCAAGTGTATATTGGCAGTATATACAAAAGACTCAGAAAATAGGAATGAAGAATATGAAGAATATGAAGACCTCCGTTCATTCCGCCGGGACCTGAAGACCTGGCTCTTCGAGCTCTCTGGCCCAGGCTGAGGATTAATTTATTTTAATTGGGGTTTTACTTATACAGGGATAAATTTAATCTTTTTTAAACTTGGTTTTTTAACTTTTGTATTTTGGTTTTTAATTACCCTGTAAACCACCCTGAGTCCTTCGGGAAAGGGCGGTATATAAATGCAATAAAATAAATAAATAAATAAATAAATAAATAAATAAATAAATAAATAAATAAATAAGATCACCCCAGTTATCTAACTAAGTAAAGAGCTACCTATGTTGGACAGGAGGAATACTGTAAAGAAAGCTGCTGGAAGATGATGATCACCTTATTGCAACAATGGCAAGGACATCATCACTTCATTATCTATGGAAAAAGGCAATGAAAACTAGCAAAGATAAGTTGATTGATGATACAGTGGCAGATAAAGGTTTTCACAGGTCAGGTGGCACTCAACATGCTACTAGGAAATTGCTGAGGTTCGTTCAGAGAACAAGTGATCTTTATGACATACTGTAGCTAAATTAAAGCTTTTAGGATATCTAGTTGCTAATATTTGGTGGAGGAAAATAAAATCTGAAGCAGCAATGAACGAATTACATGGAATGTAAGAAACATGAACATGAGAAGCACAATGTAAGATGAAGTAAACTGACTACATGTTGACATCCTAGGCATCACCAAATCAAATGAAGTAAAACTGAACAAATGGAGTCAAAAGATCATAATGTTTATAACTCAGGACATGAAAAATAAAGAAATGACACTGCTTTTATGGTAAGGAAAAAAAATGGTAATACAATATTACAGACAATGACTAAGTACTATCATTTAGACTTTGCAGGCAATTCTTTAATATGATGGTTATCCAAGTTTATATCCAACTACTGATAGTCATGAGACTGTTTGACAAAGAACTGGAGGAAGGAAAGTAATAAAGAATATCAATGAGTTGCTAGAAAAGACAAAAAAATATTATAAGGCTATCTAAAGAGACAAAAAAGGGACAATTTTTCATAACATTTTCAACCTCAAAAGGAAATTTTAATCTCAGATTAGTATTCTATAGAAGGCAAATAGACAGACAGCGGTTTGAAGAAGCAGAAAGATGAAAGGAGTATTCTGAAATTCTGTTAAGTAGAGATGTCAACATCTAGCATAATTTAGCAGATATTACCTGTTTATATGAACTTCTAAAACTAGAGGTTAAAGTTAGATCAGTATCCCAGTCATTACCACATTGGAAGGCTAGCGGAATTGATGGAATGTTTACAGAAATATACCCAGCAACAACAACAACAAAAATCAGTAAAGGATCCGTGCAGGCTTTGTCAGTAAATTTGGAAAATGATATAGCAGCCAACAGATTGGAAGAGGTCATTTTACTTGCTGATGCTAAAGAAATAAATAAAATGTGCAATTGCATATTATCATAATTTTAATTTTATGTACTGGCCAATGTTGAGGAACATCCACTGAAGATCAAAGACTAAAATTCTACACAGAAAGGAAGATGCCAGATGTTCAAACAGATTTTTTTAAAAGCTGAGGAACAAGAGGTATGTATGTATGTATGTATGTATTCAATAGATTTATACATCTGCCCAACTCACACACAACGACTTCAAGTGGCATTAATATTAAAAAGTTAAAAATCCAGTTTTAAAATACTGCACCCCACAGTAGCAGCAACACAGACAAGCCACCTGATCTGCTCTGAATAAGGTCCGCACGCTAACTGATAAAACCATGTCTTCAAGGCATTGTGAAAAAGCAACTAGATAGAGGCATATTGCATTATTGCTGATATATACTGAACTATTGAAAAAGCCAATGAGTACCAAAAATAAGTCAATATAGTGTATGCTTCATTGATTATAGAAACATCTTCGGCTGTGTCAGCCATATTAAGCTGTGGAATATCTTCAAGAAAATAGGAATCCCAAACATAACATTGCCTTCATGTCATGTGGGATAGTAAAGATCGAGATGAAATAAATCGGTGTATCTTCTCTTTATTTATTCAAACTATATACTTTATAAAAGGGACACGGTGGCTCAGTGGGTTAGGACGCTGAGCTTGTCGATCAGAAGGTCGGCAGTTTGGCGGGTCGAATCCCGAGTGCCGCATAACAGAGTGAGCGCCTGTTACTCATCCCAGCTTCTGCCAACCTAGCAGTTTGAAAGCACGTAAAAATGCAAGTAGAAAAATAGGGACCACTACAGTGGGAAGGTAACAGCGTTCCGTGTGGCCACATGACCATGGAGACATCCTCGGACAAGCGCTGGCTCTTCGGCTTTGAAATGGAGATGAGCACCAGCCCCTAGAGTTGGAAATGACTACCACGCATGTGCGGGGGAACCTTTACCTTTATATACTTTATATATACTGAGGGAAGCTGGATTGAAAGAAGATGACTAGTTTTAAAAAATGGAACAAGAAATATCAAAAACCATTGTTATGCTGATAATATTGTTCTGATATCATGATACTGATGATGATAGCTGAAAATGTAACTAAACTGACTGCTCTAATAATGAAGGTCAGTGAAAAAATAGGCCCAACATTAAATATAAAGAAGTAATGTCAAGAGGTACTACAACCAATTTTAGAATTGACAATGAAGTTATATTTTCTCTGTAACACAACATGGAAATGAAAGTTGAGTTTTTTGATAGCAGGACAGAAAGATAGCTTTTGAACTTTGGTATTGGAGACTTATGAGGATACCATGGGTAGCAAAGAAAACAAAGAAATGGATTATAGAAGACATCAATCCAGAATTCTTACTCATGGAACAAATGACCAGGCTGAAATATTGGGCATGTTATGGAACCAATCAATCAATCATCAATCAATTGACTATCTAGCTCTGGAAAGTCTAGTCTGAATCTTTCTTAAAGGCTTTCTTATAAGATATAAATTGGTACGAATGGAGCCGTTCAAACTGAACAACTATTATTATGAAAGCTTGTCAACTGTTCTTGTCAATTTAGCTATACACTCACACAATACACAATAGCCTTATTCTGACTCAGACCATTGACACATCTAATTTACCTTCACCAGCTCTGGGTGGTGGTGTTTTCCAAGCTTTCAGGGAATGTCTTCCAATTCTGTCTGGAGAAACCTGTGACTGAACTTAGAATATTTTTCACGCAAAATATAAATGCAACTTCATAGCTATAAGTGCCCCTACCATTGCTACATATAATGACTGCAAATAAAAGATCCCTTTCATTTTTGTACCTGGAAAATTTTCACTGTAGCTTTGGCATGCTCCTCTTAAAATTGTTCAGTATTTTCTGAAAGAATACAATTATGTGTTCAATTATAGAAAAAAAATACAGGGAAGGTGCCATGAATGAAATCTCTAAACTGCCTTTATTTTTTTTCAGCATAACTATCCATAAACAGTTGCTAATGAAGCCAAACCTGGCTGTTTGAAGATATGTGAAATTCAAGTCCCAGAATTCCCAGCCACAATGGTAAACTGGGGAATTTTGGGAGCTGAAGTTCATACATCTTCAAGCTGCCAACGTTGAGAAACATTGTGCTAAAGGAATTTGGTCAATAGTTTCCGTGGTCTCCATAATTCAAATTATAGTTCCATGCCAAGGCTTTCATAGTTGATCTTGAAAACCTCAATATTTACAGTTCCAAGCAAGAAGAATTTATATTTTATGAAAGAGCAGACAAACCTCATACAAACAAGCCCATAAAACACAAGTTCTGCTAGTAATGCAAGTTCAATGCAGTTTCTCACATATTGGTATATGACATGACAGTTCATGATCATGGATATCATCATCAAAGTTGCTTCCATTCTGTATTTGTTAAGGTTTACTCATACACCTTCCATTCACTAAAGTATGGATCACAGTTTCTTAAAAAAGCTAGAAGAATGGAAATTTCTTGATTACATTAACTGTTTACATGACTCTTACACCTTTGTTTGAACTTATACTTTGAACAAAACTGGTTACTGTGATTCTGTATAAATAAATATTTATATGTCCAGAAATGAGAAGATAGGTGAGACGCAATCTTATTTGACTATATGAAGAGATTTCAACCTGATTTCCTTATCTTTATGAACAATAACACAGATGTTCTGGCCAGCAGAGGGCATTGTTGTTTCATTTTATTATCGACACAGAAATTCATTAAACCTTGATAAACTTTCTCAAAAATTCCTTACTGAACAGATGCAGCATTAAACAAGACAGGCTGACTTTTTAATAATTCCTTGAATACTTGGAAGGGATTCAAGTCTTGGCAAAGCTGCTATTTATTATCATAGCAAACACCAAGAAGTATAACTTAGTAAATGTTGCCAATAATAAAGCATACAAGGACAGAATTGGGAAGACAGCAACAAAGGGCAAATAAAGCTGGATCCTGGAAAGACAAAGTGGCTTTGGATTTGGGGTCTTTGTCTCTGGGAGAATTACCATACTTGGTCATGGATAGAGTTGCAATACCCCAGATTGACCCAATGTGTAATCTGGGTGTCCTCCTAGACTTATGACTCTTGTTCAAGTAGCAGGTGCAATTGTGGCCAAGAGAGCCTTTGCACAACTTCAGGTTGAGTACCAGTTACACCCATTCCTAACCAATATGCCTGTCTCAAAGTTATCTATGCCCTCATCACCTCCTGCTTCAACTATTGTAATGTGTTCTACATAGGGCTGCCCTTGAAAGGTATTTGGAAGCTTTAGTTCAGAATGCAGCAGCAAATGACAACAATAAATAAATAAATAAATGAAAAGAAATCAAGTTTTATAACATTATATTTGATGTGTATAATAGGTATTAGAAATAAAAGGAAGGCTTATTTGGTCAAGGTTAAAATGTTTAGTGGACATTTACTGACACCAGGAATAAAATAATAAAGCTTTGTGGATTTGTTTATAGATAAAAGATGGGACATGAGATCTTTTACTATAAGAGAAAATGATGTTAATAAAATTTCTTACACTTTTTGCAATGAAGGGAGAAGTAACTAGTACATATTTCTTTTCTCTTTCCTTATTCTCTCTCTCTCTCTCTCTCTCTCTCTCTCTCTCTCTCTCTCTATATATATATATATATATATATATATATATATATATATACACACACACACACACACACACACACACACACACACATGCATACATATACATATACATATATACATAATACATACACAAACACACACATATTCCTTTCTATTATTTTATAGTTTAGTTTATATTAGTTTTTACTATTGTATTTTTAATGTTAAATAAAGGTACTATGAACAGAAAATAAAGTTATTTTCTAAAATGAGAAAGGACTAGGATGGTCAGAAGAACATTTGCATACTTTCAGGTTACCTGCCAGTTATGCCCATTAAAAGAACTGGTTTTTGAAAGAACTAATATAATCATAAAATAAGAGCAAAGGTCTGATAATCATTACCCTATGAATTGGATTTTAGTGTTAATTGTTGTCATTTCTTGGCACCATGTTTTGACTTTCTTAGTCATTATTTTATTCCTAGGACAGCCTGAAAAATATTTCTGGAGCCTTTCTATTATCAACATTTCCTTCTGAGAAGATAAATTCATTCTTGTCTAGAAAAACAATGATCAAATCAAAATGCTGTACTTGGAACTTTTTAAAAATATAAGCTCTCTTTCTCTCTCTATGAATGTATGTGTGTATGAAAGAGAGAGATTTATTCCATCACTATTTCTTTAAAGCCCAGTAACAAAGGTTAAATGGACTCCAGAAGATGGTAGAGGACAGGAAGGCCTGGAGGAACGTTGTCCATAGGGTCGCGAGATATATATATATATATATATATATATATATATATATATATATATATATATATATATATATATATATATATATATTTAATTCCATTTATATCCCGCCCTTCTCCGAAGACTCAGGGCGGATTACAAGCTTAGCAGTCCATCTAGCTCTGGGAGTCCTAAGGAACTTGGTCTGTGTAGTCATCCATTGTTCTCTGAACCCATAAACATGCACTTGGAATATTCTGGAACTGCATTTTGGCTTAGACTCTAAGCTGAATGAGTCCAAATGCAAAGATGAGCCAGTAGAAAGTTTAAGCCATTCATGGTATTCCTAAAACATCAAAGTCTTCTCTGTGTGAGAACCAATGAAGCAGCAGACAGAGTTTTCTCACTTTCTGAAGTCTTCTGTCATAATATTTCTTATAACACCATGGGCAAACTGTGTTATTTTTTGCTGGACCTCTTGAAAATAACACAGCTTTTTCTGTTTCGTGTGCATGTTTATAAGTTGCATACTGGTTTCAGGGGGCTTTGGCTTAAAATAGCTGCCTCATAAAATAAACTTAAATTGCTTTTTGATTTTGGGAGAGTTCATGTAGGTAGACAGATATATGAGCTCTGACTCCAGCAATTTATTCCAGTCCTTCAGATTCATTTAGGAATTTTATGTAGAATTTCAGTGCCATCCAGGGCTTACTTTTCTTCTCTCCTTCAAATATGTGCCAGTATGCATAGGATGATGATAAGTCCCTACTGATAGATACAGCCTTAAGTGGTAAGATTCATGCAATTTCTTAAGGCATAGTTTACAAATATATAAATGATCAGCTTTAAATAACTGAATGTCCAAGAAAAATGTAATTCACCTGTTTATGCAGCATGAACTAAGTAGTAATGACAACCCAATGAGACACTTATCAATTTACAGTATTTATAAAATACATATTCAATTAGACCAACAGAAAATTTTTATAATAATTGCAAGCTTTCAAATTTCCAATTTTTTTTATTCACACAAGATATTTAGAAAACAAAAGCAACAAAGTGGCAGGAGGGAACATAGTTGATGTCTAGAGGTCTAGAGCGAATCCATGGAGAGAAAGAAAGCCTTGGTGGAGCAGTGGGCTAATGCTTCCTTAAGTAACACCAGCTGCCTGCAATTAGTGCAGGTTCGCATCCCACCAGGCTCAAGGTTGACTCAGCCTTCCATCCTTCCGAGGTAGGTAAAATGAGGACCCAGATTGTTGGGGGCAATTAAGCTGACTTTGTAATAATGTCGCTTGGGGTGTGTGTGTGAAAGCCCTAATAAACAGGCATACACATAGAATGAAGGCTACTGCTAAGCTTGTAAGCCGCCCTGAGTCTTCGGAGAAGGGCGGGATATAAATGGAATCAAAATAAAAAATAAATAAATAAGTGTCCAAGCAATAAACTGATCTTAGCAGTAGATGGTGTTGAGTTGTTCAGGGGTCTTCTCAAAGCTTGCTGAGAAAAAACAACACTAAAGCATTGGATCTCCATTTTTGGAAATAAAAAAAAATGACTGTTAAGTTATTTTACCTTTGTAGAATTCACACATTTCTTGGCAAAGAGAAAAAAGGAACCCAGGAATCTAGTAGTTATGTGTTTTTTAAATGCCTCCCTAGGAAGATGTGGTGCTGTGCCTAACACCACCTTGATTTCACTCAAGAATATTTCTGGCATGCAGGATGCACTTAATCTAGTTTATTCTCAGAAGCTCCTATCAATGAATAATCACAGTGCTCAGAGATTTACAGCATGATCCCATAAGCAATCCTTATTAAGACTTGAGATCTTTACACATAAGAAAAAAGGGGTTATGGTTCAGTTCAGGGAAACATAAAGAATAACAGTTTAAGTCAATCCTTTAAGCTAACACTTTAAGCTAACATTTCAAAAACTTGAATATACTTAATTCATCTGGAAGCCCACAAAAACTATATTTGTAATATTTTGTAGCAACACCTGATTACATTGCTGAATATCTAGGCCTTTAAGGACCAGGAAAAGTTTAATATGTTGCTAATAAATGTTGAGTCATGTTTGACATTTTTGAATAGGTTACTGCAGGTGTTTATATATTTTAATGTATATATTACATTCTTTAACCACATAAAGGCCAATGTTAAAATATTTTAGGAAGCTGTGAGGATGCCTCTTTGACTCATATGTCATTTTTTTTAGCCATTCCTCATCAAAGTTCTGAAGGAGCTGGCAGATGTTATCTCAGAACCATTGCACCATATCTTTCGAAAATCCTGAAGCACCAGGGGAAGTACCTGAGGATTGGAAAAGGGATGATGTGGTGGTTCCCATCTTCAAGAAAGGGGGGAAAAAACAGACACAGGAAACTACAGACCAATCAGTCTAACATCAATACCCGAGAAGATCCTGGAAAAGATAATCAAGAAACAGATCTGTGAACAACTAGAACAGGGGTGTCAAACTCAATTTCATTGAGGGCCGCATCAGCAGTGTGGTTGCCCTCAGGGGGCCGGGTGGGTGGGTATGGCCAGGGTGGGTGTGGCCTACTGGGTGGGCATGGCTAGAGTGTGTATGGCCTACTGGGTGGGCATGGCCAGCTCTACTTTGTTGGCATCAAGGGTGCCTATGGGAGCCTGGGCAGGAGTGGGACAGATCTGGGGGTCTCTGGCAGAAGGAGGGTCTCTGGATCAGGGCCAAGGCAGTGGGGGCCGTTCCCTCCCTGTTTCCAGGATGGCTTCGCAGGCCACATGAAACCACTTTGTGGGTCGCATCCGGCCCCCGGGCCTTGTGTTTGACATGTCTGAACTAGAAGCAAACAAAGTTATAACTAGCAGCCAGCATGGGTTTGTCAAAAACCGACCATGCCAAACCAATCTTAGTTCATTCTTTGATAATGTGACTAAATTAGTAGACTAGTAAAATGCTGTGGACCTAGTATACTTAGACTTCAATAAGACATTTGACAAAGTAGATCACAACCTGCTACTTAGTAAGCTAGAAAAAGGTGGGATAGACAATAACACCATCAGACAGATCTGTAGCTGACTGACAAACCATACTCAGTGAGTAGTCCTCAAGGGTACTACATCCACATGGAGAAAGTAAGCAGTGGGGTACAACAAAGCTCCGTCTTAGGCCCAGTACTCTTCAATATCTTCATTAATGACTTAGTTGAGGGAATAGAAGGGGAACTCATTAAATATGCAGATGACACCAAACTGGCAGGAATAGCCAGCACTCCAAAAGACAAGCTCAGGATCCAAAAAGATATTGACAAACTTGAACAATGGGCCCTATCTAATAAAATGAGTTTTAATGTGGAGAAAAGTGAAGTTTTACATTTAGGTAGGAAAAATCAAAGGTTAAGTAGAGATTAGGTGAGACCTGGCTCAAAAACAGCAACTTTGAGAGGTACCTTGGAGTCCTTGTGGACGATCACTTAACCATGAGCCAGGACGATCACTTAACCATGAGCCAGCAGTATGCAGCAGCAGCCAAAAAAGCTAATACAATCCTGGGTTGTATAAACAGAGGCATAGAATCAAGATCACGTGAAGTATTAGTACTGTTTTATAAAACCCTAGTAAGGCCACACCTGGAATACTGCAACCAGTTTTGGTCACCATACTACAATAAAGATGTTGAGACCTTAGAACAGGGGTGTCAAACTCACAATGTCATGTGCCGTGCCATATCGCGACTTTTCCCACATTGCCAGAGCTGGGGTGGGCACAGTTTCGGCATGATGCATCTGGCCCGTGGTTTGGCAGTTTGACACCCCTACCTTAGAAAAAGTTCAGAGAAGAGCAACTAAAATGATCAAAGGCCTGGAGACTAAAACATATGAAGAATGGCTGCAAGACTTGGGTTTTGCTAGTCTAGAGAAAAGAAGAAACCAGGGAGACATGATTGCAGTATTCCAGTATTTGAGGGGCTGCCACAAAGAAGAAGGTGTCAAACTATTCTCCAAAGCACCAGAGGGCAGGAGAAGAAACAAAAGTTGGAAACTGATCAAAGAGAGAAGCAACTTGGAATTAAGGAGAAACTTCCTAACAGTGAGGACAATTAACCAGTGGAACTGGAGGCTGGACTAGAAGACCTCCAAGGTCCCTTCCAATTCAATTCAATTCAATTCAATTCAATTCAATTCAATTCAATTCAATTCAACTCTACTCTACTCTACCCTACCCTACCCTACCCTACCCTACCCTATTCCTATTCCTATTCCTATTCCTATTCCTATTCCTATTCCTATTCCTATTCCTATTCCTATTCCTATTCCTATTCCTATTCTATTCTAAAAAGTTAGTGGTTGCTCATAGAAAAAGAGAATGGTCCTTTGTTCCTTTCAGCTATGGAGAGTGGACAAGATTATTTCTTAAAGTAGAGGTGGGGAATGATGGCCCCTTTATGACTTGTAAACTTCAACACCCAACAAGGCTGGCTCAGGAATTCTGGGAGTTGAAGTCCACAAGTCATAAAAGGGCCATCGTTCCCCACCCATCTTAAAGAATCCAAATTTATTTCACTGTCCAGGTACCACTGTCCAGAGATAAAAGAAAATGTTTATAATATTTTCCCTACACACACACACAGAGAGAGAGAGAGAGAGAGAGAGAGAGAGAGAGAGAGAGAGGGAGGGAGGGAGGGAGGGAGGGAGAGAGAGAGAGAGAGAGAGAGAGAGAGAGAGAGAGAGAGAGAGAGAGAGAGAGAGAGAGAGAGAGAGAGGTGCTAGTATATCTATTACAAAATTTCACCATTTCAATTTGTTTCTTTTTTTCTTTCATATGGATTACTCTGTTTTAATTTGACCTCTCCACATTGGTTTTTCCTTCTTTCCCCTTTTTAAATAAGAATACAAAATCAGTAGAAAGAAAATATCTGAGAAAAATAATAAGAAAAGAATAAAGTGTCTCCAAAACTTGGAAGTGAAATATCAACCTGTTCCTTAATAAATTTTACACAGGTAGACTTGAATCCTTTAAGCACATCTAGTGAACGGACTAATTGATACAGCTCTACAAGGTAGACATACTAGAAAATTGATTCGAAGGATGATAAGAATTGAATTTATCAGAAAAGCTCTAGTAAAAGAATCTTGCTGGTTTGCTTATTTCCCTTCCCTCTCTCTTACATCCCAGAGAGTCATGGACATGCCAGTCTGTATTTCTAGTATTTTCCTGTCCCGTCTTGCTTAACCCATGTTTCTGTACATTTTGATAGTCCTAACAGCATATGGATGCCTTCTCCAAAATGCTAACCATGCTCTCATACACTAATTAAAAACAAAAGTATAATCAAATACATCAAAAAACCAAAAAGAAATTGCAATACTTCTCTTTCAGAAATTCATCAAAATTGCAATGTTTTGCAAGCAATCATACATTAATATCAAAAAGATATTAGCAACAAAATGACATGGTATCTTTAAATGCAAAACTTTTCATTTTTCATAATAGCTAAATATGTTGTATAATCTGCATCTGTGTAATCTGTTGTGTAATTACTAATAGTTAATTCAAAGATGAAATCAGTAAGCTAGTTTATATGCTAGCCAGCATGCTAGATAACATGCTAGCAGTAAACCACCTTGTGTGCTAGCATGATCAATAGAAAAGATGAGCCTACTGCCTTAGCTTCCCCCCCCCCCCCCAAGATTGCTTCTGGACATGGACACACACACACCCTGGGCAGATATGATTCTACTTCTAAATCCCAGAGACAACTAACACAACGTTCTTCTACTCTAGATTTATGGCATTCAATCACATACTCTTGGATGGACCTTGATATAAAAAAGTTAACATTAACAGTTGGCTAGGATTTTGACTGAATTTAATAATGTAAAATTTGCTGAATCAGATGAAATAACAAAATCATATAGTTCTGAGAAAGCCTTATGTGCATGAATGGTTGCTTAGAATATGGTTTGTCTATAGGGTACCTGCTTAGGAGTTGATTTGAGTTCTGGAACCTAGATAGTTCAAGTTATAAACCATAGTTCATAGTTTACTTATATCATCTGAATCTAACCAACTGTGGTTTACGAAACAATCCATGTCTTAATTTAAAAGGGCAGCCCATATAATTTTGTGAAGCAGCAATGCATTTATTGACTACAGTCCAAGGACCATTTTAGGATTAAATAAAATGTGAGGTAGAAAGTGTTTTTCCATGGAATCAGAAACATTTTCATTTTAATATTCCTGTGAATCCTTGGCAAATGAACTTCCATGATTTCAGGGAAAATAACATAGAAAGGAGGCTGTTTATGAACAACCCATAAAAGAATAAGAAGAAACCTAATAGGCACCATTAAAATAGTTTGTGACCCTATAAAGAAATAATAAAAAAGCAGAGAAAACAAGAGAACCATAGGGAGATGGTGTGGCTCCAGGACAATGTTAAGAATGCAACTATATCTTAGAGGTTCAAGGATTACTTTGAACTGCAGAACAGGTCCCAGCCATTCTTTTCTGCTTACTAGCTGATTTTCAGGGTTAGAGGAAAGGAGGATTATAGTGTTCAGAGCAGCAAGTAATCCTTTTAAGTT
Organism: Vipera ursinii; assembly: GCF_947247035.1. NCBI lineage: Eukaryota > Metazoa > Chordata > Lepidosauria > Squamata > Viperidae > Vipera > Vipera ursinii. The sequence goes on from NC_139517.1 coordinate 91,498,565, forward strand.
AGGTATGTCAGTATTCATTGAGAACTGTGGGAAAGTGGAGGCTTGACGGTCTAGGAGAAATGTGGAAGGAAGTTGAGTTCTTAGCCATTACTAGAATGGGAACTCAGATTAACAAGTATTGAAAGCAAAAATGTCAAAAGAATGGAGCTGGGTTTTAGTTTAATATTACTGATCTATTTTGAGAATGTAGCCAATAAAAACATTCGAATGTTGTATTTAGTCAATTAAGGGCACACTTATTCCATTTGTAAGGGCATGACGTGGAGATGATGCCCTTATTGTGTAATTACATTTCATGTCACTATAATAGTACAAGAAGGAGGAACCTGTAGCAATGATCAGATTTTGATATGTTTTAGAGGAGATAATAATATCTTCATGGAGACATTTATTCTGCTCAGAAAGCAGCAGTTCAAAAGTGCTTCAGCCCAATTATAGGGTGTATCATAAGCCTCAAGTAGAATTATGGTTATGAATTTCATGGCATGATTTAAATTCAAAGGGCTTATCTGAGCAATCATCAGAAATACTGTGATAGGGTGATGAGCAAAGTCAAAGGCTACTTCAGATTCAACAGTTATGAAATGCACTGAATATGATGTATTATGTGGCAGATGAAGAACAGAGTACCCAAGCAAAGATACAAATTAAAATATTTAGAAAAACTACTAACGCAAAGATGACTAGGTCTTAAAGTGGACCTTCTGAAGTAATCTAAAAGGTTTTTTTTTTAAAAAAAATCAGGCAGGGAGAAGTTAATCATGGCTAGAAAATCTATGGCTGTAGAGTGAGAACAGCTGGGGATGGGATATAGCTGGGAAGGTTAGAACCAAATGAATTCCACAGGGCCTTGTTCATGAAATTTAAAAAAAGAAGCATTTTAATCATGAAACACGATAAAAGGAAATGTTGAGGGATGAGAGTTATATTATAAAAACCATGAAACTGTACAACATTATAAAGTTTAACAATAAGAAAATAAAGGTGGAAAGAGTTAGACTGGATGAAATAGTCTTGGGATTGCATATAATTTTTAAAAGGATAGTTAGCAATTCTTAAGATAGATGTACTCTTGACCCTTAAAGAAGAATAGAAATTCACCCATACCAAATTTACTGAGAGTGTAAAAGTCTAATTTCTTAAGAAAATTTCAGTAGGATTTATTTTACTATGTGACACAAATGGCAGAAGGCATTGATTATATGTTAAAGACTTTGTTGACCTTCCTGCAATACTCTGCTTCCTATGACTGTACTGTGACTTTAGCTCAGGAAGTATACAATTTGTGAATTATAATTATGTGATGGGTAGGTTTGTGTAGAGGTAATTATTGGGTTACAATGGCAATTGGGACCAGGATTGCTGTCACTAAGTGTGGCAGCCATAAAATTCAACATCACAGGTCCATATTGCTTATCAGTCACAATCCCCAAACTCCTAATTGCTGTCATAACCCCAGGATGCACAGGTCATGAAGTAGGTAGAGGGGGCAATACCAGGTAAGGCATGCAGAAGTGCCATAAGAGGTGAGGAGGCTGGGAAGGTCACATACAGGCCTGGGAAAGCCAAGGGAGGCTTTGAAAGGGCCAATAGTGGTCACATGCAGGTGGGGGAAGGTGCTGAAGGTGGGAGAAAGAGCAGCAGAGTGACCCACCAAGTGATTTGTGATCTCCCTTGCTGGCTTCCCTGTGACTTAGAGAAGCCAATGAGAAAGATGCAAATGATCATCATGTGAACACTGCTTGCTAAGATGGCCGGAACTTTGAGAACCAATCATTTGTCCATTTTTTCAGTGCCACTGTAACTTTAAACATTTGCTAAATGAATGTTCAATGAAAGCTAAGGACTATCAGTAACAAACTTAACCATGGTTTTATTAAGGCCAGCTGACCAGATTTACCACCAAGGGCAAGGAGAGTTTCCCAATATCTGACATGAGATGGGATTTAAGTCCATAAAATAAATAAGGTAAAGATGAAAATAAAAGTTTGTTAGTAAATAGATCTACCATTCTGGACCACTACCAGAAACCTCCAGCTCAATGGTTCCCAATCTGTGGATTGAAATCCCACACTTGATCAGTTTACCAGAAAAATAAAAACTGAAGCAAAACTGCACAAAAATGGCATTGGCTTCACATTTTTCAAATGATTGTGAATTAAGCTACAATAGGTGATCTAGAGAGAATAGTTTAGTGGTGGTTAAGGTACCAGGCTAGAAACAGGAGACTGAGTTCTAGACCTGCTTTGCGCATGTTATGTCCGGTGCAGCGAGAGATCACGCGGAGGCAGGTTAGGGTTAATCCGTTTATTTCTGGTACACGTGGCTGAACTGGCCTTACCTGCCCAGTTGCCGATATATGTATGCCCGGAACGCCTGACGCTAGCCAACCCGCTGGCTCTAATCTCCCGCGTTTGCCCTGGTCACCCAACCCGGTGTCCAGGAATTCCCGCTGGATGGGTTAGCCAATCAGGTGGCCGGACAGGTGTATACCTAACAGCGCATGAAGCCAACTGGGTGATATTGGGCCAGTCACTGTGTCTCAGCTCTAAGACAAAGGCAATGGCAAACCATGTCTGAAAATGTTGTCGAGGAAACTGCACCAGACACCAGGAGTCAAAAATGTACTTGAAAGCACCAGAAAAAGAAAAAAAAGTTATATGTTGAAGTAATGAATCACTAAAACGGGCTAAGTTTAACATGCATCTTGAAATTAAACATATCAGGAAGGAATAGATTTCTTGCCAATATAACTTAAGCAACAGCAATTTGATGCACCAGTCAATTTAATATACCAGTTCCTTATTACTTTGCTTGACAACCTGCAAAACAACATACAGTAACCACATACTACTGGTGAAGATCTGGTGAAATCAGCAGCAGCAGAGGCATGTTCCCTGTGGGGGAAAATTTGTCAAAAAATATTGCAGTCTATGATAGCATTTGTACATGCATTTATAAAACTGAAAATTGTGACTCCCAAAACAAGTGAGACATTTATTCATTAGCTGCATAATAATTGAGAGCAGATTTCTAAAGAATTGACATTCAGAAGATAAACTAGGCTTATTCTCCATCGTCCCAGAGGATAGAGCCAAAACCAGGGGTTTAAATTACAAGAAAGTACATGTCTGGAGGAACTGTCTTTTTATGAGTTGTCAACAGTGAGTTCTCCCTTGCTGAAGATCTTCAGACAATCTCCCATTTTTATCCTAATCATGGCTTCCTACTTCACAAATAAGCTTCCTCTTGAAAAATCTTTGAATAAAAAAAAATCAGCTTTTTTATCTTTTATAGTTAACTCTCAGGGTTGAACTATGCACCTTGCTGGGTGCAATGCTGTTTACAGATCAACCCTAAATAAAAGTTCTTAAAAAATTAATAGAAAATGTATGCAAACAAGAGAAAAACCATATATGGCCTTTTCTGCATGGCACTCTGCCCTGGAACACCATCTGTCTGGAGGCATGTAGGGAGATGCTCTATCATCCAGGTCATGGTTGTCCCAAAGATGTATTTTAGGAAAAGCACCTTTGGGACATCTCTCTGGAGATCAAACTGGCCTCAACTTGCTGGTCTTTCATAAGGACCTAAGGACTTGCTTCTGTGCTCAAGCCATTTCTTGGATCTTTTAATGGCTGCTTGGTGATTTTTCTCCGCTGGTATGTTTATTTGTTTTAATATAGTTGCCCAGAGTCATATACTTGACATGGGCAGCCATATAAATTGATTAAATAATCAAAACAAACATGCAGCTATTAAGCATAAAAATGTTGCATCGCAAAATGACCAGGAACAGGATATATATGCAAAATGGTGGTGGTGGTGGTAGTGGGAAATTTCAGGAACCTCCAAAGCATGAGCTTTCCTTAATTTCCAAAAACTGCAGAAACAGCACCTTAATATTTTGATTATAGTCAATCTGGAAGCAACAATAGACATATTTGTTGGCCACATAAAATCCCTGGGCCATATTTTTCCATTCCATGGTCTTCAGTGATTTCTCTTAGCTTTTTCCTTCACTAAGAATCCTTGGTTAAAGCCTTTGGGGGAAAAAAAAAACCCTAAAGAAATTTCTCACCTTCAGTAATTTTGACTATCAACTGCCCTCAACAAGCCCACCTGCCAAATCCCAACTATCTAATGTCTTTTTTTTCCTCAATTGTGCAGGAAAAATATTTTGAAAGAATATTTTATTTGAGCACTTAGATTCCTATTAAGGCTCCGAAACCATGTCTTGTTTTGTTTCCTTTAAGAATTGTTGGCCTTCTTACTCTTCACTGTTCATAGGCCTTGAAAGTAGCTGACCCAGGCATTTGAGATAACGTGTACTTCCCAAGGATTGCTTTTCATTAGATAAATGTATTCTGTAAAAACTTAAAAGAGACCCTGTGATGGGAGGAGCAAAGTTCCTTATATGGGATATGCAGTGATGGAATTGGGTGAATGGGTAAGAGGGTGGTATAGAGAAGGAGGGACTGGTTGCAATGTATATAACCTGTGCTGGTAGGAAGAGGTCTTTGTAGCTGCTCTCCCAACAGTTTGCTGTCGTTGTTCTTGGAGAAGACCAAGAACTTAACTTCAGATAGCTGCCTGCCTTTTTTTCTTCTTCTTAAAAAATCAATCTGGCAGAGGACAAACTGGGTAAGGAAAAAACTATTCCAACATTATTGGTGAGCCAGCTAGCAACCTGAGCAACCCTGACTTCCAGGATAGCCACATCCTGCCATTTGCCCAAAGGGTATCTTTCTGGTAAGTTGACCTGGAAGGTAGTAAAGGGAATTTATGAATTTGAGGTAGGTGCCCAAATTAAGTCATTTCATGGTTAGTATTTGATTTTTTTTTTAAATTGCCCAGTGAATGTGTGTGTGTGTGTGTGTGTGTGATAGCCTTTGTTGATAAAACCCACCTATTGACCAAAGCTGTGTGTCTGATGGTTTTAGCCACCCTCAGGCCTCTGCGAACCTTGTTGGTGATGACCAGAGACCCTGAATAGCAAGGGAAATCAGTGAGATCCGCATGCTTCAATAGGGCAGTGAAAGGTTGTGTGACTGAACTATAACTGGGCAGATTACATCTCTACCTTCTTAAGGAGAGAGCCCAGAAAAAAGGAGACTCATGGAGAGCCAGTAATTGGTTAGGAAGTCTCCAGGTGGACTCAAAACCTAGTGAACTCGAGACAGAATTAAAATGGGGAATTAAGGTCCTTCCAACTTTCCTGTTGGGGAAGGGTTTATTGGCTTCGAATCAATTGTAAGAACTTAATTTTTTTCATGCAGCTGTCTTCTTTTTCTTAACTCAGCTCAGGACAACTGGGTAAGGAATAAAATATTCCAGCACTCTTTGCAACAACAGCGATCCAGCTAAGCTCACAGAAAGAATAATTTATATAGTCACTCATCTGACTAAAATTTTGGGCAATGATGTCTTGTAAGAATTATTATAATATATAATTAACAGTTATATCTAGTTTGGTATTTGAGGTTGGTCCTCATTCATTGAATTTTATAATAATTATAATATAATATAATATATTAATAATTTATAATATAATTTTATAATAATGATGATGATGATGTTGGAAGGGACCTTGGAGGTCATCTAGTCCAACCCTCAGGCAGTTGTCTTTAAATTATTAGCATCTCCTTCCAAGTAGTACCTGCATTTATATATGCAACCCACAGCATCTTCCTGGCCCGTTCCGAAGCAAAATAAAGTCCTTTTGGAGGACTTGGCATAAGTTAAGAATTTCTTTTTAATGACACCCGTCAGATGGTGTTGATGAAATTTAAAGACAGACACCTTAAGACCTAAGCCATTGGTAGACCGGGTGGACCTAAAAGGGACTTGGAGCCCTCGGGAGGTCTCGCCAGCGCTCCCTCCCCTCACCCCCGTGGCTGGAGCCGCCTGGATGCTCCACGAGCCCGGCAGTCTCCGCCTTGAGCCCCGTCACGTGTGCTCGCGCCCAGGTGGAACCAGGCGCTCTCCGCAGCCCACCACTGGCTCCACCCCGGGCACCACCCCCTTATCCACCGTCTTCAATTCAAGCTTGCGCCCGGCGGTAGGTAGATCGATATTGCAGCTTTATTTGGGGAAGTGGGGGGACGGATGCTGGAGGCGACGCGGCCAAGAATTGGTCTTTCTCCCTGTTCTTGTTTCAAACTCCCTCAGCGAGAGTAGGAGGAGAACACGCCAGAGAGCGCGCTTTTCAATCGGCTGCGATTGGAGCGCCTAGCTCTCGCGAAGCTTCTATCTGAACCCAGAAAAGTTAGCCCGTTTCAATTTTCTCAAGAGTAGGGGAATGGTTGCTCACCCATCACCCTTCCTCGGATCGTCTTCTGAGAAGAAATAGTACTTTCTCTAAAGTTTGTTCAGGATCGCAAATTCGCGTCCACGGAATCAACTGCGTTTCATAACGCAGGAGGGGGGTCTTCTGGTAGAGAATTTGTATCCTTGCGTAAAGAAACAGTAGTTACATACTTGTTAGATCTGTACAGCTGTAAAACTGGGATAGGCAACCTGGTGCCTATCAAGCATTTTCGCATTACAGGTAGTGTAGCTGCAAAGGTGGCCAGATAAAGCTGTGGCTCCATTCTTTTAGCTTAAAGAAACAGTATCTTGACGATGCAAAAAGTTGCGCTCTTAGATACGCCAGTCTTTAACTCAGTCGTTTCTAATGGGGAGGGGGGGACTCTTCAGGTGTTTGAATGCTCTAGGTACCTAGCTAAAGTTAAGCTATCACTGAAATTCAAGCTAAAAATTAGAAGGCACATTAGTTGAGAAACATTACTGTAAGCATTAGCAGGGATTGAGGGAACTTAATCAAAAGGATATCAGGTTGCCTATTAGTGGCTGAATTATAAAGTTTATTGAATATCTTCTGGCCTTATTAAGAAATTCTGAATATTTGTACAAAAAATATTGAGAGGAATCTACAAGTTTGAGCAACTTGGTTGTGCTTACTGAAGTCTTCTATGGGTTTTTTTTTTTTTTTGGCCTGCTTAGGATCCAGCTTTTCCTTCTTCTGAAAAAAAAACCCCCTGGGATTGCTTTTGGCTCTTGGCCAAACTGATGAAAAGGGTAATTTTATTCATTTCCCTAATTTATCTGGAAAGAAAATTGGGATTCCTTTTGCGTGGCTGCTGTTCTTGATAGCTGAATGCTACTCAAAGCAGTTACTAGAGAACAACAGTAGAAGAGGATTCTTGCCATCATGTCCTTAGGGGTTTCTAAGATAGAGCTTCATGGATTGACTGTATGTTACAGATGGGGATTTCACATGGCCTTGCAAGGATCTTCTACTTAATGGAAGGCTGGGCAGAGAAGGATGGTGAATAGACCTTAGTTCTCTGGATGTGATGACACTGATCTCATGCCCTAAATTAAGACAGATGTCCAACCTAATAATTGAAAGACTGTGACTTGGACAAGTCTGTCAAATGGATTCTTCTCTTAAACTATAGTTAGTTTAAAACACTCATGGGGAGAAGAGAGGGGGTTCAACTGTTGGTTTAAAAGCCTGTAGTCAGTCAATTAGCCAAATTGCTAAAATGGAATGGGGGAAAAAAACTTTAGTAAGCAGATGGAAGAAAAGACTGCTTGTAGTAAGAACTCTTTCTTTTATGGAGAACCAGAATAATGCACCATTATTATGTTCTCTATAAAAGTTGTTAACTGTGCACCTGATATGTATTGAATAGTTCATATTTAAATTAAAGTACTTGGCTGTACTGAAACTCCTGAATTAAAATTAAAATTAAAATCAGAACAAAATAGGGAGGCAATATGTTTTGGAACTTCACTATCACCCATTACACAGAAGATGAAAATGTACTTCACTGGAGAATGCACCTTCCTTTAATAATTAATTACAACTCTGTAATGAGTTTTCTAGTGCAAATGCAAAGACAAAATTAGTTCAGCATATAATGATCACAGCAGTTGTTAGCTCAACTATACAATAAGGTAAGAATTAATAGGCTTGTTCTTACAAGCCAATTATTCATTGCGGTTAGATTTCATAGCTCTTCATGTACACTTTCTGTTAAATTGTTAAAACCTATAAAGCTTCATAGAGAAAAACTTCTAACAATATTGAAAGAGGACTGAGAATAGTGTGTGCGTGATTGATTCAATTCCTGCTATTTTTAGTTAGGCAGAGAAAGTTTGTAATCTATGGCCAGTGTGGACAATATTAAGTTCAGAGGATCATCACACTGATTCTGCCAAAAGAAGTTTCTTCTGTCTTTTCCATGGGATACTTCTGTTCATCTTCAAACTATCCCGATAATGTCCATATGTTTTGATAATTATGTTCATTGTTTTGGTTATGTACCTGTTACTCCTGGAGAAAATGAAATGGCTGTCACAGCAGATAGTTAATGATGACCTGGACTGGAATGCCGCTAAATTGTTGCTGAGTCCAACAATGCTTGTCAACTTGTCCTTACAGCTCTGGGCAACAACTAGTATATTATTTATTTTATTTATTTATTTTAATTCCATTTATATCCCGCCCTTCTCCGAAGACTCAGGGCGGCTTACAAGCTTAGCAGTAGCCTTCATTCTATGTATATGCCTGCTTATTAGGGCTTTCACACACACCCCAAGCGGTATTATTACAAAGTCAACTTATTGCCCCCAACAATCTGGGTCCTCATATCATATTACTAAGATATCTTACTGTGTAGTGTTGTTCCTTAATTGTCTTATAATAAGTTCTATTTTGGCTGAAGGGATATTGTCCATTTTGGGGTAGATTTGGGCTTAACAATAATGTATGTTGGTTTTAAATGTAAGAATACTGTATGTGCTAGATTACAATTGACTCCCATTTGTCTTTTTATTGCCCTATCTTCAGGCAATTAATATCTATTTGCTGCTTATATGTGTACAGTTTCCATATCTGTTATTTTTGAACTCTATTTCTTTATTACTTAATCTACTTTGAAACCTGAATCAACCTGCTTAGCATCTCCTCTCCATTGATTTATTAGTTTTTCTGGGTGTAACTTAAGGAGTAGAACTGAGTAGAAAATTAACAATATAGTAATATTCATAGTACAAAATGATTACTTTTGCAAGCTGACTATTCTATATTTTTTTATGAATTGGACAGATGATGGAATTGGCTGACATATTTAATGACCCAAGTGATGAAGAAGATTTTCTTGGTTTCGAACTTGATATTCCCATTGAAACATTGTCATTGGAAGATGGGCATGAGAATGTTAATTTGCCTGGAACATCAGGAATGGTAGGGGAAAAATTTGTACCAAATTATGCGGAGTTTTCATCCAGTAAATAAAATTCCTTGTAACCCTCATGACCTAAATTGCAACTTGATTTTTCTTGTAGAATTGCTTTCTAAAATGCAGTAGAATCAAATGAAAAAACCCAAATAGTGAATTTTTCTTCTTTTTGTAGCTGTAGGTTCTATTTCTATTTATCTATGGAGTGTTCTTCCAATGAATAGGCAGATGCATTTTATTGTGTCATCCAATACTTGTTGCTAATAGTGTTTAATGGAGCTTAGTCTTTTGTATGATTATGGACTTAAAGTTGTTCTCTACTTAACTGTTGTAATTTCTGCAGTGCATTTTTGTTACAGTATTTCAAACAAATGAATGTTTGAATTAATTGATTAGTTAGATGTGCAGTAAGCTGGCTCTTGTTTGGATCTATAACTGAAAATATTTTTACTACAAAACTTTCTGCTGTCTAATGTAGACTCTGGTCATTTGTCTTTTTCTCCTTTTCTATGTACCAAGCCAACGTGAACAATTCATATGAAATTACTGATTAAAAATCAGATAATTATGAATATTTAAGTAAAAATAAGATATTTTTTAAAAGATACCTTTTAATATGATTGATGTAGGTAAGGGAAATAAAATATTAGCTTTTTTCATAGTAGAAATGCAACTATAACATAGGTTTATTTACTCATCTGTTTTTAGCTAATGGAATTAGAAGCAGGCAATAACCCATCTTTAATGGAGGAAGATAAAGAAAAGGAAGAGAAAATAGAAATTGAATCGCGTCATAAGAAAAAAAGCTTCAAAATTGGGGGGGCACTGCAGCTTCCTAACAAGAAATCAGCTAAAAAGACTTCCCTCAAGTTCTGTTCATCAAACAGTAATCAAACAAAAAATACAAATGGGACAAATGAAGATCAAGATACTTCTTCTGACTCTGAGATAGATGAAGCACCAGACGAAAATTCTGATGTACTTTTGAAAAGAGATCAGAATATAAAAGAAAATAAAGCTGTGGTAAGAACTAATTCAGCATTTTTTGATGGCATTAATAGTCAAGAAAACAAAGAAATGAGTTTTTTATTTTTATTTATTTATTTTAATTCCATTTATATCCCGCCCTTCTCCGAAGACTCAGGGTGGCTTACAAGCTTAGCAGTAGCCTTCATTCTATGTATTTTGTTGTTAGTTGCGAAGTCGTGTCCGACCCATCGCGACCCTACGGACAATGTTCCTCCAGGCCTTCCTGTCCTCTACCATCTTCTGGAGTCCATTTAAGCTCACGCCTACTGCTTCAGTGACTCCATCCAGCCACCTCATTCTCTGTCGTCCCCTTCTTCTATTGCCCTCAATCTTTCCCAGCATTAGGCTCTTCTCCAGTGAGTCCTTCCTTCTCATTAGGTGGCCAAAGTATTTGAGTTTTAGCTTCAGGATCTGGCCTTCTAAAGAGCAGTCAGGGTTGATCTCCTCTAGGACTGACCGGTTTGATCGCCTTGCAGTCCAAGGGACTCGCAGGAGTCTTCTCCAGCACCATAGTTCAAAGGCTTCAATTCTTTGGCGCTCAGCCTTTCTTATGGTCCAGCTTTCACTGCCATACATTGCAACTGGGAAGACCATAGCCTTGACTATACGCACTTTTGTTGACAGGGTGATGTCTCTGCTTTTTAGTGTGCTGTCTAGATTTGCCATGGCTTTCCTCCCCAGGAGCAAGCATCTTTTAATTTCTTGACTACAGTCCCCATCTGCAGTGATCTTGGAGCCCAGGAAAATAAAATCTGTCACTACCTCCATTTCTTCCCCATCTATTTGCCAGGAATTGAGAGGGCCAGATGCCATGATCTTGGTTTTCTTAATGTTTAGTTTCAACCCAACTTTTGCACTCTCTTTCTTCACTCGCAACAAGAGGCTCTTTAGTTCCTCTTCACTTTCTGCCATTAGAGTGGTATCATCTGCATATCTTACGTTGTTGATGTTTCTTCCGGCAATCTTAATTCCAACTTTTGATTCATCTAGCCCTGCCTTTCTCATGATTTACTCTGCATATAAGTTAAATAGGCAAGGCGACAGTATACAGCCTTGCCGGACTCCTTTCCCAATTTTGAACCAATCAGTGGTTCCGTGTCCAGTTCTCACTGTTGCTTCTTGGCCTGCATATAGGTTTCTCAAGAGACAAATAAGATGGTCTGGTATGCCCATCTCTTTAAGGACTTGCCACAGTTTGTTATGATCCACACAATCAAAGGCTTTAGCATAGTCAATGAAGCAGAAGTAGATGTTTTTCTGGAACTCTCTAGCTTTCTCCATGATCCAGCGTATGTTAGCAATTTGATCTCTAGTTCCTCTGCCTCTTCGAAATCCTGCCTGTACTTCTGGTAGTTCTCGATCCACATACTGTTGGAGTCTAGCTTGTAGAATTTTAAGCATAACTTTACTAGCATGAGAAATGAGTGCAATGGTGCGATAGTTTGAACATTCTTTGGCACTGCCTTTCTTTGGAATTGGAATGTAAACTGATCTTTTCCAATCCTGTGGCCACTGTTGAGTTTTCCAAATTTGCTGGCAAATTGAGTGTAGCACTTTTACTGCATCATCTTTTAAGATTTTGAATAGCTCAGCTGGAATACTGTCACCTCCACTAGCTTTGTTGTTGCTCAGCTTTTCTAAGGCCCACTTCACTTCACATTCTAGGATGTCTGGCTCGAGGTCCGTGACCAACTCATTGTGATTATCAGGGACATTAAGCTCATTCTTGTATAGTTCTTCTGTGTAATTTTGCCACCTCTTCTTAATCTCTTCTGCCTCTGTTAGGTCCCTGCCATTTTGGTCCTTTATCATGCCAATTTTTGCATGAAACGTTCCCTTCATCTCTCCAATTTTCTTGAAAAGATCTCTGGTCCTCCCTATTCTATTGTTTTCTTCTATTTCTTTGCATTGTTCATTTAAGAAGGCATTCTTATCTCTTCTAGCTATTCTTTGGAATTCTGCATTTAATTGGGCATATCTTTCTTTTTCTCCCTTGCCTTTCGCTTCCCTCCTTTTCTCAGCTATTTGCAAAGCTTCCTCAGACAGCCATTTTGCTTTCTTGCATTTCTTTTTCTTTGGGATGGTTTTGGTTGCTACCTCTTGTACAATGTTGCGAACCTCTGTCCATAGTTCTTCAGGCACTCTGTCTATCAGATCTAATTCCTTAAATCTATTTGTCACCTCTACTGTATATTCAACAGGGATATGATTTAATTCATACCTGACTGGCCTAGTGCTTTTCCCTACTTTCTTTAATTTAAGCCTAAACTTTGCAACAAGAAGCTCATGGTCTGAGCCACAGTCAGCTCCTGGTCTTGTTTTTACTGACTGTATAGAGCTTCTCCATCTTTGGCTGCAGAGCATATAGTCAATCTGATTTCTGTGTTGACCGTCTGGTGATGTCCATGTGTAAAGCCGTCTCTTGGGTTGTTGGAAAAGAGTGTTTGCTATCACCATCGTATTCTCTTGACAAAATTCTATCAGCCTGTGCCCTGCTTCATTTTGTACTCCAAGGCCAAACTTGCCTGTTATTCCAGTTATCTTTTGGCTTCCTACTTTAGCATTCCAATCTCCCATGATGATAAGGACATCATTTTTGGGTGTTAGTTCTATAAGGTGCTGTAGGGCTTCATAGAACCGGTCAATTTCATCCTCTTCAGCACCGGTGGTTGGGGCATAGACTTGGACTACTGTGATATTGAATGGTTTGCCTTGGATTCGAACTGAGATCATTCTGTCATTTTGAGGGTTGTATCCCAGTATTGCTTTTCCTACTTTTTTATTTTTTTTATTGAAAAGTTTTATCATACATTTTATCTTTAACAAACCTCCCTCCCCCTCCCCTATCCCTCCCTCCTTACCCCTTCCCCCCTCCCCCCCGACTTCCCAGAGCTAAGTACAAGGTATAAAAAACAAAAAAAATCATAAACAACCATATGCTAACAACCGTAAACTCTAAAATCTATCACTCTCTAGCTCATATAGGATAACTACAAACACTATTAATATAAAATATATAAAAAAGAGAAAAAAAGATAAAAGAAAGGAAGACTTATTCAAATGCTACATGAAACTTTTTAGTCCCATATTTGTTCTGGATATACTCAATCCATTTTCTCCACTCCATAATATAGCGTTCTTGCGAATGATCTTTCAAATAGGCCGATATCTTTGCCATCTCTGCCAGGTCAGAAATCTTTAAAGTCCATTCTTCTATAGTCGGCAGTTCCTCCTTCTTCCAATACTGACCTATTAAGAGTCTTGCTGCCGTAATTAAATTCAACATCAACTTATGTTTGTTTTATGTTTATGTTTTATTTAATTTATATACCGCCCTTCTCCCTGGGGACTCAGGGCGGTTCACAGGGCATATAAATAAAAATACAATACTATACAAAAGTTAAAACAAAAATTAAATCAGTGCCCAATTAAAAACAATAATACAATCTAAAAAGACAATTTAAAACCCAACTCCCCCATCAGGCCAGACCGGCCAATTCAAACAAATGGGTCTTCAGACCACGACGGAAAGTTCGGAGGTCCGATGCCGTCCGGAGCTCCACCGGCAGTTGGTTCCACAAAGCCGGGGCACCCACAGAGAAGGCTCTCCCCCTGGGGGCCGCCAGTCGGCATTCCCTGACCGGAGGCACCCTGAGGAGGCCCTCTCTGTGGGAACGCACAGGGCGGAGGGGAGTTGAAGCCGGCAGCAGGTGGTCCCCGAGGTACCCCGGACCCATGCCATGTAGGGACTTAAAGATCATAACTAAGACCTTGAACCTCACCCGGAAGACAACTGGTAACCAATGCAGCTCGCGGAGCAAAGGTGTAACATGGGAGTACCGGGAAACTCCCAAGACAACTCTCGCGGCCGCATTCTGTACCAGTTGGAGCCTCCGAGTGGTCTTCAAGGGAAGCCCCATGTAGAGAGCATTACAGTAGTCAAGGCGAGAGGTCACGAGCGCATGAGTGACCGTGCACAGGGCATCCCGGTCCAGATAGGGCCGCAACTGGCGCACCAGGCGAACCTGGGCAAAAGCCCCCCTAGTCACGGCCACTACATGATCTTCTAGAGTAAGCCGTGAATCTAGGAGGACTCCCAAGTTGCGAGCCCTATCCACGGGGGGTAAGAGCTCACCCCCCATAGAAAGAGATGGAACATTTTGAATGTCCCGGGATGCCGGAATGCACAGCCACTCAGTCTTGTCAGGGTTGAGCTGAAGTCTGTTCCTCCCCATCCAGACCCGAACCGCCTCCAGGCAACGGGACATCACAGCGAGGGCATCACTGGGGTGGTTTGGGGTCGAAAAGAAAAGTTGGGTATCATCGGCATATTGATGATACCCAACTCCAAAACCACGAATGATCTCACCCAGCGGTTTCATGTAGATGTTGAACAGGAGAGGCGAGAGAACCGACCCCTGAGGAACTCCACAAGCGAGAGACCTCGGGGTCGATCTCTGCCCCCCTGCCAACACCGACTGCGAACGTCCCAGGATATAGGAGGAGAACCACCGAAGAACCGTGCCTCCCACTCCCAATCCCCTGAGACGCCGCAGCAAGATACCATGGTCGATGGTATCGAAAGCCGCTGAGAGGTCTAATAGGACTAGGACAGAGGAATATCCCCTGTCCCGAGCCCTCCAGAGATCATTCACCAGAGCGACCAATGCCGTCTCCGTGCTGTACCCGGGCCTGAAACCCGATTGGTAGGGGTCCAGATAATCCGCTTCATCCAGGACCAGAGGGAGCTGATGCGCCACCACACTCTCAACAACCTTCGCAAGAAAGCGAAGGTTGGAGACCGGACGAAAGTTGTTCAATACAGCTGGGTCCAAGGCAGGCTTCTTGAGGAGAGGTCTCACCACCGCCTCCTTCAAGACGGTGGGGAAATAACCCTCACTCAAAGAAGCAGATATAACCGCCAGGAGCCAGCCTCGTGTCCTCTCCCTAGCTGCATAAACCAGCCAGGAAGGGCACGGGTCCAACAAACATGTGGAGGAGCTCAGCCTCCCCATAATCCTGTCCACTTCATCAGGGGTCACAGAATCAAACTCTTCCCAGATAACATTGACAAGACCGTCCGTGTCCTGATCGCCTGACTCTGCCCAGCTGGAGTCCAAACCGGTCCGAATCCGAGCGATTTTATCCGACAGATGTTGACTAAATTCCTCGGCACGACCCTGCAAGGGATCCTCCCTCACCTCCTGATTAAGAAGTGAGCGAGTCACCCTGAACAGGGCGGCCGGGCGATTATCTGCGGACGCAATGAGGGTAGAGAAGTAATTACACCTCGCCACCCTCATCGCTGCGAGATAAGACCTAATATAGGTTCTTAACCGCAACCGGTCGGGTTCGGATCGGCTCGACCTCCAACAGCTCTCTAGGCCCCGTTTCCGACGCTTCATCTCCCGGAGCTCCGCGGAGAACCATGGAGCTCGCTGGGATCTGCGCCGGGTCAGGGGCCGCAAGGGTACAACCCGGTCAAGTGCCTCAGTGGCTGCCCTTCAACTTAGTGTCCACAACTGTAGCATCTGTAATTATTCCCAACAAAAAAAGTTGCGGACAAAACTTTATCCTCTGTTTAAAAATCTTCTGCATGTTCCACCAGACTTTTATCCAAAAAGCCTTAACCTTTTTACAAGTCCACCATATGTGAAAATATGTTGCGTCTTCGTCACTGCACCTCCAACATTTAGGCTGATAATTCGGATACATACTTGCAAGCTTTTTAGGATCTAAATGCCATCTATAAAACATTTTGTAAAAATTCTCTCTTAGATTTTGAGCTTGTGTAAATTTTACGTTCCTCACCCAAATCCTTTCCCACGTATCCATTGTAATAACTTCTTGAATATTTTGGGCCCATTTAATCATACAATCTTTAACAAGCTCTGTTTCTGAGTCAATTTCTATCAATGCAAGATATATCCATTTGATATGTGCTGGACCCTGATTTCTAATTTGCTTTATCAAATTTTCATCAGTCATTGTAAAACCAATTTTCTGGTCTTCTTTCCACCTGGCCCGTAGCTGAATATATTGAAACCAAGTTTGAACAACCTTCTCTTCTCGCAAGAGGCTATATGATTTCAAACACCAGACATTTCTTTCCAAGCTCAGAATCTCCTTGTACGTAGTCACATCATGTTTGAAACCAGCATGTATATTTTCTATTGCGTGTTTTGGAATTGCCCATAGTGGTATCTTGCAATCTAGCTTATGTCTATACTTCTTCCAAACTCTCAACAATGCCTGTCTTAGAATATGCACTCTAAACACATTGTCTACCTTCTTGTCATACAACAAATATGCATGCCAGCCAAACAACAAATCGTGGCCCTCAAGATTTAATAATCTCTCTTGTGTCAAATTAATCCAATCACTTATTCCTACTAATGCAGCAGCTTTATAATATAGTTTAAGATTGGGCATTTTAAGACCACCTCTCTCACGAGTATCCTGCATAATCTTAAGTTTAACTCGTGGCCTTTTCCCTGCCCAAACAAATTTATTGATACCTCGCTGCCATTCCTCCAAATTAGAATCTTTCTTAAGAATCGGTATCA
Source organism: Vipera ursinii (assembly GCF_947247035.1). Taxonomy (NCBI): domain Eukaryota; kingdom Metazoa; phylum Chordata; class Lepidosauria; order Squamata; family Viperidae; genus Vipera; species Vipera ursinii. Next base: position 91,515,411 of record NC_139517.1, read on the forward strand.
TTTGAAATAAAAATAAAAATTTAGGCAGGACGTTCATTTTCACTGCTGCAATCCGTCCCAACAAAGACAATTGCAATTTTTCCCAACTCTTCAATTCTTTTTGAATTTCCCCCCATAATTTTTCATAATTATTTTTATATAACTTTGTATTAGAGGGCGACAAAAGCACCCCCAAATATTTAACCCTTTTAACAATCTCAAATCCAGTTAATCCTTCTAAGAGAGCCTTTTGCGAAACTGTCATATTTTTGGCCAGAATTTTGGTTTTCTGTATATTAACTTTAAATCCAGAAACCTTCCCGTATTGTGTTATTATCTCCATCAGGTCCACAACAGAGTTCTCTGGCTGGGTCACTGTAACAACCAGGTCATCTGCGAATGCTCTCAATCTATAATCCTGATCTCCAATTTGTATACCCTTAATTTTTTCCAAATTCCGTATTTTAACCAATAATATCTCTAATGTTAACACAAATAACAAGGGCGATAACGGACACCCTTGCCTTGTGCCCTTCTCAATATTACATGCTTCTGTCAAACTATTATTAACTATAATTTGGGCAGTTTGTTTTTGATATAATGCCCTAATCGGTTGTAAAAATTTTTCCCCAAAATCCATTTTGTCTAAAACTTTCATCAAAAATTGCCAATTCAATTGATCAAAAGCTTTTTCAGCATCTAAAAAAATTAGCGCCGCAGAGATCTGGTTGTTCCTTTCCAAAAACTCTAACACATCGACTATATGCCTCACATTATTTTTCATTTGCCTACCACTAATAAACCCCGTTTGGTCCCCATGAATCACCTGTTGCAGAACCCTCATCAGTCTATTAGCCAACACCTTAGCGAATATCTTATAATCTGTATTTAAAAGCGATATCGGTCTATAGTTTTTAACTTGAGTAGCATCTTGGTCTTCCTTCGGAATCAAGGAAATAAAAGCTGTTCTCCAAGACGGTGGCACCTTTCCCCCCCTCTGGATTGTCTGGAACAGTTCCTTTAACGGTTTCATCATCTCTAATTGTAAATTTTTATAATAAGCCGCAGACAAACCATCTGTACCTGGTGCTTTATCCATCTTCAATTCCTTAATTGCTGTAAAAATTTCTTCTTCTGTAATTAATTGATTAATCCCCTCTTTTTGTACTTGCATAAGAACCGGGATGCTAGCATTCTCCAAATATATATCAATGTCATTTTCATTAATCTTCTCCTTAGCATATAATTTAGAATAAAAATCCACAAAAGCATCCTTGATAAGGTCCTGTTGAAACACAACCCTTCCTTTATGCTCAATTTTGTCTATATTAGAAGCCCTTTGCTTTTTCCTCAATCTATAAGCTAACCATCTACCTGGTTTGTTGGCGTTGCAAAAGGTATTATGCCTGGCAAACCGCAAATTGGTTGCCACTTGGTCAGCCATTAATTTATCAAATTGTCCTCTTAACAGTCTAATAGCCTCCTTAATCTTCACATCCTCTGGATTCAAAATCAAAGCCTTTTCTTTTTCCTTTATTTCATTCTCCAGTTCTTTCCTCCTAGCTTCCACAGCACGTCTATGTTTATTATTCATATATATCAACACCCCTCTCATATAGGCCTTACTAGCATCCCAAACCATGTCCAAAGAGGTGCCCTTATTCATATTAATTTCAAAAAAATCCTTCATCCGCTGTTTGCATTCTTCCACATTTCTCTGATTTCTAAACAAATTCTCATTTACGCGCCACGAGCGCCTATCTCTATTCTCCTTATCAATCTCTAGCCAAACTGGGCTGTGATCAGAAATAGTTCTTGCACAAATCTTCACCTTCTTAGTCCTTAAAAAAAATCATTAGTCAACAAAATAAAATCGATCCTGGAAAAAGATTGATGTCTGTCAGAAAAAAAAGTATAATCCTTTTCCTGCAAATGTCTCTCACGCCAAATATCTCGCAGTTCCAAGTCATCCTTCATTTCAAAAAAGGATTTAGGCAGTCTAGCATGACTTGGGACGCGCTTAAAAGCTCCAGCCTTGTCCATCTGTACATCCAAAACACCATTCCAATCCCCCATAAAAATAAAAGATTTATAATCCAGCTGGGTAAGCTTTGTATGAAGTAAACTAAAAAAGTCAGCTTGTTGTTGATTAGGAGCGTATAATCCAACTAAAAGCGTCTTTTTACCTTCTAGCAGCAGCTCTATCATAACGTATCTTCCATGCTTATCTGCCTCAATTAAGTCTGCTGTTAAAGCACTTTTAACATAAACAACCACTCCATTTTTCTTATTCATTGCAGAAGCAACAAATTGCATACCCAACCTTGAGTTCGATAAATACTTTTGATCCACAACCCTAATATGCGTTTCTTGCAAACATATAACATCTATTTTGAATTGTTTTAAATATTGAAAAACTTTCTTCCTCTTCTGTGGTGAATTTAGTCCATTAACGTTCCAAGTTAAAAATTTAGTTGCCATGCATATCATCCCAAAGCTCTTGGAGCACTGCTTTGATAGGACTATCTTTTTTAGGCCGTGCTCCTCCCACTGCTTGGCTGTAAGTACGTTGTGGAAGTTCCATAGACTTCTGCTGATCTTGTTCTTTTATTTTTTTTGATCGTTTTAAAGCAGCACGCGTCACCCTCTGCTCTCTAGGATCATCCAAAGAAGTTGTAGCTTGATCTCCTCCAGCACCGTTCTCCTCTGTCTGTCCATCTTCAGCCTCTTGATGTTCTCCTTCTCCAGATCCCTTTGCAGCTTCCAGAAGTGTTAATGGGGTTGCTTTTAAAACATTATTGTAAAAATCACGCGCCTGCATCACAGTAACCAGACAGTACCTTTTACCTTCATGCATCACCATCAACCCAACTGGACTCTCCCATCTGAACCTTATATCTCGTTGCTTGAGCTCTTGCACAAGAAATGTAAAATCCTTCCTTCTCCTTAAAATCTTTGGAGGAATTTCTTTTAGAACCAAAACTTCTTGATCAGCAATCACAACTTTAGCATCATAGGCAGCTTGTATAACTTCATCTCTAATTTCCCTCTTTGCAAAATAAACCACCACATCTCTAGGCAGCTTTCTCTGTCTAGCAATCCATGAATTCACACGAAACACTTTGTCCATGCCTCCCTTTATTTCAGATGCTGGCTATTCAATACCACTTCCAGAGCCTCAGAAATCAGCTGCTTTAGATCTTTCTTAATATTCTCTTTTAAGCCTCTGATTCTAACAGCAAACTGCATCTGGTAATATTGAGCAAGACTCAGTTCTCTGTCCATTTTGTCTCTTAAATCTTCATTCTCCAATACTTTTGCTTCTAATATGGCATTCTTTTGAGTCAAATCTTCCACTTTTTCATCCAGATCTTCCACACATTCAGCCACTTTATGCACTGAAGACAAAATGTCTACCTTCATCACACTGAACTTCTGTTCCATCCTCTCTTCCATTCTCTCCTCCAATTTCTCCAATTTCTCCTCCATCTTTGCAAATTTATCACCCATTGATTCCAAAATTACCTGGGCATGTTTTTCAAGAGCATCTTGTAAATCCTTCGGTGTCAATACATCAGGAGGATGCAACGCCTGCAATGATGATTGTTGCACCGGAGAAGTTCCAGCACTCCGAAGAGTTTTTGGGGGAGGTTTAGCCGCCATCTTTTACTTTTACTTGTGACGCACTTTCACTTTAAGTTTAAAAAGTCCATCAAGCTCGAGAGTAAAATATAATAATCCTCTTCACCTTTTCCTCTTGTACCGCTCTGCCTGCTCCTTTTAATCCGTAGTCATTCCTTCAGGCAGGGGTGGTCGCAAACGCCTGGCTCTGCTCCAAGAAATCCGGAGCAGAGACGCTGGCCAGCTGGGAGCGACCCAGGCTACGGGGGAGTTCGATCCTTCAGCCGCCCAAGCTACAAGCTCAGGCGGCCCCGGAGAACTCGACCCCTACCTGGGGCCTCACCCCCTCCTCTTCTCCCGAGGAGGGGGCTTCAAATTCACCCGAACAGCTGATCGGCGCTGTTTCGGGTGAAAATTACTCAGCTGAGCCGTGGGCAGCCCTAATATTAAGGAAGTCCTACTTTTTTATTGACTATGAAGGCTACTCCATTTCTTCTGAGGGATTCTTGCCCGCAGTAGTATACCTGATGGTCATCTGAATTAAATTCACCCATTCCTGTCCATTTTAGTTTGCTGATACCTAAGATGTCGATGTTTAGTCTTGTCATCTCTTGTTTGACCACGTCCAGCTTTCCTTGATTCATGGATCTTACATTCCAGGTTCCTATGGAGAAAGAATCTTTACAGCATCGGACTTTCCTTTCACCACCAGACATAATCACAGCTGAGCGTCCTTTCGGCTTTGGCCCAGTCGCTTCATTCTTTCTGGCGCTACTAGTACTAGCCCTCTGCTCTTCCCCAGTAGCATATTGGACGCCTTCCGACCTGAGGGGCTCATCTTCCAGCGTCATATCGTTTTGCCTTTTGGTACTGTCCATAGGGTTTTCATGGCAAAGATACTGGAGTGGGTTGCCATTTCCTTCTCCAGTGGATCACATTTTGTCAGAACTCTCTGCTATGACCTTTCCGTCTTGGGTGGCCCTGCACGGCATAGCTCATAGCTTCATTGAATTACACAAGCCCCTTCGCCACGACAAGGCAGTAATCCATGAAGGGGTATTCTATGTATATGCCTGCTTATTAGGGCTTTCAGGCCCCCCCAAGCGGCATTATTACAAAGTCAGCTTAATTGCCCCCAACAATCTGGGTCCTCATTTTACCTACCTCGGAAGGATGGAAGGCTGAGTCAACCTTGAGCCTGGTGGGATGCGAACCTGCACTAATTGCAGGCAGCTGGTGTTACTTAAGGAGGCATTAGCCCACTGCTCTACCAAGGCAGTGGTGACACATGTAATTCTAATTGCCTCTTTGTTTTATCGAACATATTTTTCGTATTTAACTCAGGTAAATTAATTGGATTTTAGGGATTCAAGAATGGACTACCTATTACTGTATTAGTAGGAACAAACCATTTTCAAATCTAACTTATGCATTACTTAAGTAACACCAGCTGCCTGCAATTAGTGCAGGTTCGAGTCCCACCAGGCTCAAGGTTGACTTAGCCTTCCATCTTTCCGAGGTAGGTAAAATGAGGACCCAGATTGTTGGGGGCAATAAGCTGACTTTGTAATAATGCCGCTGGGGTGTGTGTGAAAGCCCTAATAAGCAGGCATATACATAGAATGAAGGCTATTGCTAAGCACATTAATTTGTGCTTAGATTGTAAGATGCCCTGAGTCTTCGGAGAAGGGCGGGATATAAATGGGATTAAAATAAAAATAAAAAATAAAAAAATACTGTAGTTCAGACTGTTACTATTTTGTTTGGGCTTGAATTCCATATTACCTATAGATTTGTTCTTGTGGTTGCACTCAATGCTATATCACATAGTATCCTCTGAATGCTGGAAGGTTAATATGACTAAAAAAAATGACGCCCAAAGTTTTTCAATGAAGTTCTGCTTATAAGTTCCAAGTATTTTCCTTGAATTTTATACCTGCAGTAGATAAGGCTGATGCCAAGATTTGTGGGCCATCTGCCTTCATATTATCTTTCCTCCTCACTCATTGGGTGAAAAAGGACTGAAATAGTTATGTTTGTTCATGTTTATAATTGCATATAACCATATATTGCTACTTAGTACATTTTAACCATTGTGCCAGTGTGAAAAGCATAGTATGCTTTGAATTTGTTGTCCTTCCCTTTGAAGTGAATGACAAAGCCTGCTAGCATGGCATAAATACATGAAGTAATTGCTTCCATAACTTTGGAAATATGAATAAGTTTATTATTAACTCCAAACTTTCACTGTAATCTTTTGAACAGTGAAACTAGTAGTGCAATTTTTATCTGATACATAACTAAAATTATTCTAAAAATGTAAGGATTTATATTTTTAAAAATGCATGATGAAATAGTATATAGATAAGATTGCCATTAAGAAGTATTTGATTTATAGAGCAAATCAATGTCATTCCCCCATTTCAGCTTGCTCAGTTACTAGCAGAACTAGATTCTATACCTCCCTCAATCCAAATGAAGACTTCTTCCTCAACTCTGGTAATTATGAATACATTTTCTTTTTCAAAAATTTCTTTTGCATTTCTAAGACTGACTATACATCGCTAATTTTTGCAGGCTTTTTTTTAAAAAATATTTTTTACTTGGAGCAAGCATAAATACAATAAAGTATAAAATCGTGACCTTTCCTTTCAGCCAGACATGATACAGAAAGGATCAGCTATCTACACTTGCATTTGCAGAGTTTTTCTTCTAGTATATTTATTTATGCATATGTGTATTTTTTTTCAGACTCAAAAGCTTTCATAATTTATATATACTCTAATTAGGAAGACATGCAAAATAACAGACTAACTGAAGGCACCAAGATTAGTTTTTCACAATTTTGTGCATCTCTTTCACCAATTCAATAACAATTTACCTAACACTGTATCCCTTACAGCAGGGGTGTCAAACTCAATTTCATTGAGGGCTGCATCAGCATTGCGGTTGCCCTCAGGGGGCTGGGTGGGTGTGGCCAGGGTGGGCGTGGCCTACCGGGTGGGCGTGGCTAGAGTGCGTATGGCCTACTGGGTGGGTGTGGCCAACTCTACATCGTTCGCATCAAGGGTGCCTATGGGGGGCCTGGGTAAGAGTGGGACAGATCTGAGGGTCTCTGGCAGAAGGAGGGTCTCTGGGCCAGGGCCAAGGCAGTGGGGGCCGTTCCCTCACCATTTCCAGGATGGCTTCGTGGGCCGCATAAAACCACTTCGCGGGCCAGATCCGGCCCCCAGGCCTTGTGTTTGACATGTCTGCCTTACAGTATTTTAATGTGGATATACTGTAACCTGTGAACTGTAGATCCAATACACATAGATAAGTAATTTATAGAATGTTGTAGTTGCATAATAGTAATAACAGTTAACTAAATTCAGCAAAACAAAGCAAATGGTAGGTCTCTTTTTCATGTTCCTTCAGATATTTTCTCTCTTAGAACAAAGAATTCTGAACTTAAGGTTGGTAGAAATTTTTATCTCCAACCTTTTTTCTAGTTTTGTCCAAATATAGATATGCTTCTTCTTACATACTCTCCTAAAATGTGCAGCAATTGGCAGTGTGCCATAAAAGGGAAATTTAAAAAGAGAATTTGAAGTGGATTGAACAAGGTGTTTATGATAAGCTATTGCTTCAGGCTATGTGTTCATAAAGAAAACCTCTCTTTTGTTTTAGAAACCAAAGAAGGCACCAAGGAAAAGATCTTCAGAAGGCCCAATGCAGCGTCGAACTAACCCAATCAGGAGTGCTCGTCCTCCAGAAAACTTTGCTGTGGAAAGAAGCCCATCTCTGGAATACCTTGATAATGAAACCTACCACAACTTATTGAAGAGAAAACTAAATGGGGTACATGCCAAAATTATGTTTTGGATTTATTTTAACAAAGAGTAATTTGCAGTTAGCAAGGATAGAACTTATCAAGCATGAGCTCAACATTGAAGTGAGTCGCCTAGCCCTGGTAATGAGTAGCCAGTCTTGTGGTTTATAGTTGATTGATTGCTGGGCTTACAAGCTGTTCTAGTCACAATATTCTCTGACTATAATAGACTTTGGATTAAACTGATAAACTGGATGAACCATTTGAAGGTTAAGGATAGTCCAAAATATACTGGGGAAGACACTTTTGTCTATTCTGATCCAGAAGCAATTTCTCTAAATTGCCTCTGGAAATTTGAATATGCTACTTCCAGATTTTTCTATGTTTAAAAAATGCTAACCGTGTCAGGATTTAAATGGTATAATTTATTTATTTATTTTATTTTATTTTTTATTACATTTATATCCCGCCCTTCTCCGAAGTCTCAGGGCGGCTTACAAGCTTAGCAGTAGCCTTCCTTCTATGTATATGCCTGCTTGTTAGGGCTTTCCACACACCCCAAGCGGCATTATTACAAAGTCAGCTTAATTGCCCCCAACAATCTGGGTCCTCATTTTACCTACCTCGAAAGGATGGAAGGCTGAGTCATAATGGTATAAAAGGAAACAGAATGAAATTTTGGATTTGGCGTGAGAACAATCCATAAAAAGTACGAAGTACAAACAAATTGCACTTAACTCTTCCATTTACCATTTTTATAGCATATTTTAGGAATGCCGAAAAAAAGAAAATTATCAAGAATCGCAGCACTTCGATCAGTTGTTATAACAAATGAAGATTTGGACCATATTGCATTTACCAATAAAGATAAAATCCACCATAAGATTTTGGTAGGTTGTTTTCTTTATACATTGACATATATTGAATAAATGCAATATTTTAGATCTAATCAGTTTTTTACCCTCTTTATATACACAATGTTTTTGAGATATCTTTACATTTATATAATGATCCAGCTGCCACAGTATTATTTACACTGGTTGAATTACTTTTTCTTTCACCTTCCCATGAACAGGGTTAATCTTCCCTACTGTCATAGTGTACTGTGAAGTATTTAATATTTTAATTACAGTCTATAATTATACTGACAATTCCTAGAACACAGACAGTAAAATAACTACCAATAAGTTATTTATCTTGTCAAGGTATTAGCAGAAGTGCTTGCCTCAAAAAAGAAGTAAATACTTATCAGGAATTTAAGCAAAATAAAAAAATAGAATTTTGGAATTGCTTATAATGTTAATTTTTGCATAATTGTTATCTCTCCAGAATGAAATGACTGTGAGCATTAGATTAAGCTTGGGCTAGTGTTAGTGTTGCTGTCTTGTAAAACCTGAAATATTGCTACAGTTTTGTAGAACGAATACAGTGAACAGGCTTTTAAAATTCCATTTATAAATTGGTTTTCCACTCCAGTTCAATGTATTATCTAATTCATCTTGCCTTATTTGAAACATGCATTTGTATTGGGACTTGGGAAAAAGGCTTTTTAATATTCCAGCAACAAAAATGTGTAATTATCTGTGTTCTTGGATAATTTGTTAAATTTTTTTATTAGAATAATAGGAATAGGGTTATGAAAAACACCATGTTTATCTTCATATGTATTGGATGTGGCTTTCTAAAAATATTATCATTTGTCCCAATATTAGGGAACCACATGCCATCAGTGTCGCCAAAAGACAATTGATACAAAAACAATTTGTCATAATGAAGACTGTGTCGGTGTGCGGGGACAGTTCTGTGGGCCATGTCTCCGTAATCGCTATGGAGAAGATGTGAAAGTGGCACTTCTGAATCCAGTAATACTCTAGTTGCTTGAATTGTGGGATATATAATGAAATGGGAGTTACAGTGAAATTATTGGTGATCTGATTGTTTTATTTTTATTATACATATCTTCAGAAGCATGCACCACTGTGTGTATGCAGGCTCTAACTTTGTGATTTCCGTGCTTATGTGATAGTACAACATATTACTTATAAGTGAACTAATACTTTACTCCCATTTTTAAGGAGTGGTTGTGCCCTCCTTGTCGTGGAGTATGTAACTGCAGCTACTGTCGGAAACGTGATGGTTACTGTGCTACGGGAACACTTATCCACTTGGCAAAACTTTATGGTTATAGCAATGTAAGGGAGTACCTTGAAAGGTAAGCTTATACCTAAACTTTTGTAGGGTAATTTGTATCAGAAGTATTTCCAATATTGTCAGTTGTATTAGTCTAATTTGCTATGTTTATTTTACTTTTATATTTATTTAGATTTATATTCCATTCTTTTTCAGGGTGGCATATCTATTGCTCCTCTTGTTTTTTCCTATCTTTTGGGGTAGGTTGACTCAGACAGCAAGTTTGAGTTTGTGTGGATGTAGATTTTTCACAAAACCTGCAGACATGCTGTTCCACAAGTAATGATTTTATTTATTTGAGCTTATGATTACTTTATACGCTTGTTGGAATATTTATTTGCTCCATTCTGAGCTGAGATGAAAAAAAAAACAACCCACCAGGCACCTGCATGAAATTAAGTTTTTTATGAGGGGTCCTTGGTGCTAATCTTTATCCAAGAGCGACCACAGCAAGTGGTTAGGTAAAGGTAAAGGTAAAGGTTCCCCCGCACATGTGTGCTAGTCGTTTCCAACTCTAGGGGCCGGTGCTCATCTCCGTTTCACAGCCGAAGAGCCAGCGCTTGTCCGAGGACGTCTCCGTGGTCATGTGGCCGGCATGACTAGACGCCAAAGGCGCACGGAACGCTGTTACCTTCCCACCGTAGTGGTCCCTATTTTTCTACTTGCATTTTTACGTGCTTTCAAACTGCTAGGTTGGCAGAAGCTGGGATGAGTAACAGGCGCTCACTCTGTTACGCAGCACTCGGGATTCGACCCACCAAACTGCCGACCTTCTGATCGACAAGCTCAGCGCTAACCCACTGAGCCACCGTGGTGGCAAAGACTACCTTCTTCCAGCACTAGTACAATCATACATGACAATCAGCTTCTCCTTTACAATACCCCACCCCCTTACCCGTTCACCCAATTCCAATCTTACATCATTCCCTATAAGGAAGTTTTTTCTTCCCATGCCAGGGTCTCTTAAATTTTCTGAGAATACATTTGTCTAATAAGACTTATTTGCCTGGATAAGTTACTTTTAAAACCTATGAACAGTGAAGAGTAAGAACTTCAATAAATCTTAAAGTGAGACATAGTCTCTGACTCTTAGTAAGAGTGTAAATGCTAAAATAAAATATTCCTTCTAAATATTCTAACATCCTGTCCAATATTTTTGTAAAAAATAAGAGACTTTTAATGTTGAAGAATAATTTTATGAGTGCATTTAATGATTTTGCTTTTTTTTTATAAAGACCATGACTTACTATTTATATTAGAAGCTGGAACAATACAATTGGTGGCATTATAGCTCTTTGAAGTAGAGTTTATAATAGTTATATTTTCTTTCTTAAACTCTAAACATTTTGTTTTTCTTCTTTATGCAGTTTGCCAATGCATCGTGTTAATGGAAATCAGTGAAAATACCCAAGACATCTGTGTGAATTCTGATCATGGTGATTTATACATATACTATATTTACTTAAAAATTTAAATCTTGAACTTTCATTTATAATCATTATGTTTAAATAATTTCAGAAATATAGAATAACCACTTTTGATTTAGTAAATATTTCCAAGGAGAAAGGCTGTTAATATTGGGAACAGCAATATTTTCCTGCATATAATAAATGTTTAATACTGTTTAAAATATTTTTCTTTAAGAGACCTAGTTTAGAAATATGATTCTAAAATATTTAGAAATAGTAATAATAAAATATTTAGTAATAGTAATAGAAAATTTATAAATAGTAAATTGACATTTGTAATTTAAGTCACATCTTTAAACTTCTGAAAACAAGCATTCCAGATCACTGTTTGTTCTGCTTCACGTGCAGAAAAATGCTATAAAGGTCAATATTGTTTAAAATTTTAAGGGCATAATTCAGCCCAGTTTAATTTTCACCATCTGAAAACGAGCAGCAAAGTTAACTAGATAATCTATGCATGTCCATTGCAGGGTTAACTGAAAGCAGCTTCTGAAACAGTCTAGGACAAGACATGGCTGCTCTAATAATTTTAAAAAAAGGTGCTTTTTAAATGGCCATTTTGTTTTTCAAGGACCAGCCTGGTCCTAACATATATTTGTTGAAATTTGTCATTCAGTTTTGTTGGATTTAAAGTTGATTAATGGCCAGGAGCTTCACAGGATAAACAGCAAGAAGAAAATTATATACGTCTTTGCACATCAGATATGGTGTTGACTATTTTCATATTCAGTGTGCTTTCTTAGCAAATTAATCAGGACAATAAATGACTAATTTAAGCTAAAATTTAAGCCAAGTTTATTTTCATTTTTGTTTTTAATGTTAATTGGAAGAAAACTGCACATTGCTTAATAGTGTATTTTTTTTAGGATAACTGTAGTTTGCAAAAATACAGAAGGTCACTAGGTGGCAGCAGAATTAAGAGTCCTATATGCTTTTGCTACAGAATTGTCCTTTTCTGTATTTTTGCAATCCCGGTTAAAGTAGTTACCATAGTTAACATATTTCACTCTCTGATTATAATTAAGATATTTTTAAGTTTTTGCATACAGCTATATTATATATTTATTTTTTGCTTTTGAGTGACTATTTAAAAATAACTCGCATTGGTCTTACAGCATACATTCTGTCTGTGTTGGGTCCATATATGCCATTTATAGAAACTTGAAATGTTATTCCCTTAGGTGAAGGGAGTGTAAACCAAAGGTTCACCTGCATATTACATACATAACATGTATGATTCAGTGACTTAATCCTTTGCATGTTCACTTGTACATATGTATTGTTTCTATGTGCAGCGATGTAACTATAGCCGATGCATAAAACAAGAATTCAATAAAAGAATTATTTTGAAGGTGGTTTGTGGTAATTTTAAACAGAAATATACCTGAATTAATGCGTGAACTATGCTACCTTGCTGTAAATAATACAACGGGTGTCTGCAAGTATATTGCTAAGCTTCCAGAAGCAAGGCTACTCCTGCAAGCACCCATTTGGATGGCTTTTCTTTGGTTTTTAAGTTAAAAGTCCATGTGTAGGTGGGCCCTCTAAGTTTAGTTTTATAAACTGGACATTTGTAAGTGTGCTTGGTTTCTTGCCTCTCTACCGGAATTGCTCTGGCAAAGATGACTGGCAGCATGGGAGTCAAATTCTTCAAAGGAGCTTCAGCTATGACTCCTGCTTGAATGTCCCATCTTGCTCCTGAAACCAAGAAATACACATTTTAACTTCTGCAGGACGGAAGTGTGTGATTAGCTAGGTAGAATATTACCGTAATTACAATTTGCGTGCTTCGTTGTGTGCCTGAAATCTCATTGATATTCTGCATTCTTTTTATTAATGATGGGGCTTGCTGTTGAAAATAACATACATTTCAAAATTTGAGCAGCAAGCACAGAATACCATCTTGCTTTATTGTGCTTCATTTCACAGTATTATTAAATAGTGAACACCATTTTTTTTAAAAAAAATTGCAGATAGTGTTTGATTAATAACCATTTGTTTAACAACAATAAGGATGGTGCTGAAAAAAGTGACATTATGATCCTCACACTTAAAACTTCCTTGCAAGTCACATGATCAAAATTAAAGTGCTTGGCAAACTGGCATGTATTTACAGTTGTTGCCTTGTCCCAGAATCACATTATCATCATTTACAACCTTCCCAGGGCACTTCCAACAAGCAAAGTTAATAGGGGATTTGCTTAGCAGCGTTGTGATTCGGTTAATGACCACAGTGAGTTACTTAATGATGCAGCAAAAAAGTTCATGAAGAATCAGGTTGGCTTAGTTAATTATTGCATCACTTAAATTGAGAAATTCTGGCCCCTACTGTGATTCTATGTCCAGGACTACTTGTTGTCAGAAAACTTTTCACTGATTCTATAAAATATACTTCTTTTTGATGTGTCTCACACTGATCATTTTTTTACAGGTGGTTCCTCTAACTAGATCACGGTTAATACAGAATTTTAATGAACTTACCTTCCATGTAAAGTCCAAATATATATGCACCTTCTCTTGGTGGATGACCATAATCTTCTCTACTCTTTTTGGTAACATCAGTAGTCAAGCACATCTTATCCAGAGACCAATTGTTTTTTCGTGCTGTAGTTTGCATAATGGCTTTCAAGAAGATATGATTAATACAAATTATTTTATGGTTTGCATACTTAATTACTATGGATTCATTTCCCTCCCATTGTGTCCAATTCTTGGAAACTACCTAGACAAATCTCTTTTTTGACAGGGTGTTTTTTTGCTTCCTCCTAAGGTTGAGAGAAAGCTACTGGTTCAAGGTAACTAGCTGCATGCCTAAGGTGGAAATAGAATTCATGATCTCCCAATTTCTAGCCTGTGGCCTTAATATTGCACCAAACTTGCTTTCAATAGCTATGTATAAGGTCATGTAAAGGTGAGAAATGAGGAATTTTGTTCCTGAGGAAAAATTATTTAATCCAACTTTGTAGCAATACATCTACTGTATATTAGTTATTAACAAAAAGTCAATTTCAATAAACATTAATGTCATGTAATTTAGAGCATTTTTTAAAAAAATATGCCATATTTGCGTTGGCATTGAAGGTAATTTTCTAGAAACTATTGCAAACTAATAGATTCAAGGTGCTGGTGATGACCTATAAAGCCCTAAATGGCTTGGGTCCGGGATATCTGAGGGAACACCTGCTGCCGGCATCAAGTTCCCTTCGTCCTGTGCGCTCCCACAGGGAGGGCCTTCTCAGGGTGCCGCCGGCAAAGGATTTCCAGTGGGCAACACCCAGGGGGAGGGCCTTCTCTGTGGGCGCGCCTGCCCTTTGGAACCAGTTACCTGTAGAGCTCAGGACTGCCCCTGATTTTCGTTCGTTCCGCCGGGACCTGAAGACCTGGTTCTTTGAGCTTTCTGGCCAGGACTGAGAATTTTAAATTTTTAACTTATTGTAATTGGGTTTTTTAATCAGAGTTATAGGGGTTTTAGATTTTTAATCAAGGATAATTTAATCTATTTTAATTGTTATTAACTTTTTGTATTGTAATGTTGTTTTAATTGCCTTGTGAACCGCCCTGGGTCCTACGGGAGAAGGGCGGTATATAAGTTCAATTAATAATAATAATAATAATAATAATAATAATAATAATAATAATAATAATAATAATAATATATTTTAAAAACAGCTTCTGATACTTTGCTGTTTCCCTTTTCTTCTAAAAAAACTAACTGATTCTATAGATGCAATTTGTATGACACCTAAGACATAATATGGCTTAGCATCAAATGTCTATCCATGCCCTACTTGTACTTATGTCATTTTTCATACATGATTAGAAATCACACTAGTTTCCACTCATAAGAAAAGTGGGTACAAATCTGTTCAGTGTATCAGTGTCTTATATAATCTGTTAACGGGATTTCCATCACCTTACCCCTTGATAAGTTTTTTAATAAGTTTTATTCATTCATACATTTGGTCACTCACTCAGTCAATTGATCCATATGGCTGCCTATTCACTACTTGACATAATTTGTGATGTGTGAACTTTGTGACACTTTAAGGAAACTAGCTGTTTTAAAAAAAATCTTCAAACTTATTTTAAAATTGTAAATATAAAGAATCAATATTAACATACCAGTCAAAAAAGATTGAGGATTAAAGAAACCTGAAAGCCACACTACTGCAGGAAGCACAAGATCTTGTGTCCAGGTATCAAGTTCTCGGCATCTCAAAAGAAGGTCATTAAACCTGAATAAAAATATAGCAATGGTAAACATAGGTGCATAAGAAATTAATTTTGGGAATAATTTGCCTTATATAATTTATATGACATCTATATTCTTGATTATTGGTAGTAGATCATACAAGTTGTATGGAGCAGCCTGTTGCATATGAAATATATTACCTTCTAATAAAAAAGAAAACATATGTTAAATTCAGCACAGATTAATACAGAACAGATTAATCTAGGGGAAATTTTAGAAACTTCCTTTTAAATTTTGAGACATCAAAATGTTATAGGACTTGCAAAATCATACTAATGTAGTTATGCTCATTTTAAGGTTCAAAAAGATTTTTGAATTTTAATGCTTTTTTATTTGCTTTCAAAAATACAATTTATGATTTATAAGGTAACTAAAGAGATCCGTTGGTTAAAGAAATGCATTTACCATTGTGCAAGACTGTAAGTAGATGGGTAAGCCAGACTGGTCCACGCATCTGGTACCTTGTCATAGAACAATGATGATTGTAAAGTTTCCATACTAGATGAAAATGTTAGCTCACCCTAGAAATTTGAACCAACACAAACATTTAAATTTACAATACCAGTTTAAGATCCAATTTTTCCTAACAGTACATGTATATAGAGAGTAGCCCATGATAAGATAGGTGGCAATAAATTTAATAACAATAAAGTAATATATTCCTTACTTTTAATCCAAGGTCTAATTGTTTTATTGATCTCCGTATCTCTCTAATGAGAATATTTATTCTCTCACATTCTTGAAAACACACAATAATATATGGGCTTCGTACAGCAGACTTTTGCATTATCTCAGCTAAATTAAATTCTTCTGGCAGCTTTTCCAAAATTTCATCCAGTACATTTTTCACCTTGTAAAGTAAAGTAAAGTAAAATTACCAGGTATGCAATTTGTTTAAATTTAATCATGCTTATAAAGCAAATAAGTGTTGAATATGCAGGAGAGTGCATAAAAAACCCTCACAGGGATATAGATACTGCTTGTCATTTGGGATAAGATGAAACAGAAAATGCATTTTGTTTCAACCTCTGATCAGAATATCACAATTCAGAAGTTCTGCCAAACTGTTTGGAATTAACTGTAGCTCAGCATAAAGAAAAACCAACATATTTTAGTTGTTCAAATGAAACAAAAATAGAGTGGGTTTTATGGGGTTATGAGGGTTAGTTGTGTGAACTGCCTTGTCACTCTTCCTTCCCTCAGCAATTCCTGGTGCGGATTACCTGATCTCTCAAAATCTTACCTTTTCTACCTCCCTTGAGCCATCAATTTCCATGATTTTTCTTTCTCTCTCCATGCCTCCCCCCCCCCCGCTTCTGCTTCACTCCATATGGATAAAAATAACTGAAATAAATGTTTCAGTTTAGGCATGGACTAAAACTAATTCTTCCCTATTTGGAACAGTTAATACAATTCTCACATCCCTACTTGTCAAAACATTTATGTTCGGAAGGAACAAAGTTTTAATTCTGATTGCAGTAAAATTATGAATTACTCTGGTTCTGTGAAGGTGTTATGCAGTGCTTTTTTTGTAAAAGAAAAAGGTGCCGGAACTCACACATGTCATACAACCTACCTTGCCTAGCCTACAAGGTTCCATCCAAAAAAGGTGCTGGAACTCCGTTCTGAGCGTTCTATGAGAAAAAAAGCCCTGGTGTTATGCAATAAACATTAGCAGGATATCAAAGTCTCACCTTTTCTTCTAATGACTGTCCTATAATTTCTCCAGCAAGCAGATTTCTGGGTTGCATTTCCAGCAGGGTTTTGAATAGGTTATCAGACAGAACTGTTAAGAAGTCTATCTCAGCATTAGGGTGGAGACCATACAATGCAGGAGTTTCAGGGGGCAACATTTCATCAATATACTTGTGGTAGCCAATATAATCCAGATTGGGAGGAGATGGGAAACCAGGAGCCAAAGCAAAATCGCCTTCAATCTGTGATTAGAAAAAGAGTATTTTTCAGGCAAAATCTATTCAATGCTTTGACATACTCCCTGTGAGTGTAAAATTCTTAATTCTTATTGTAGTAGTTTTAACAGATTATTTTTCTAGTAGGAAGCCATCTCTCTTATCCAAGATGGTACAATAGAAACAGTTCTAGATGCAATCTGGTTAAATAAGTTGTCTTTAAACAGTAAAAAGCCACAATAATTTTATACTCTTTTAGATAACAATCATGAATGGATCGGGCCAAATAATATTCTGTCACAGGGAAATCATTATGTATTAATAGATTTTAATGAGATATTTTTCCACATTTCTCAGTTTTTAACATAGCTTATGATTATACCACCATATTTTTTTCTATACAACTTCCCTATGACCCATTTTATCTACATAGCTTTTATACCTAGTTTAAATGCAAATTAATCCTACTATTTTAAAACAGTTAGTAAAAGAGTAAAATAACATTTAGATTTATGAGTTTATCTACGGTAAGTTTATCTAAGTTTGAGCAACAAATGCAGAAGACTGACTATATAAAGCCCACTTTATGAAAGCACAATAAAAATTATCTGATGGTTTTTTCTATATCCTTGTTGATCTATTAATTAATTAGTTACCCCTACATAATTGAAAAAAGAAATAATTTTCTTTCCTTAAAGCATAAGAACAGCTCATACTCTGCCTTACTATTGCAAATGGTGTTTAAGGCAAGCTGCCTCCATCTGCATATCAACTTTCAGTGAGGCATCTTGAGTAAGCAAAAGCTTTTTAAAAAATATCTCATCAATATACATGTGGTTATCTATTTGTCCTCAGTTTATAACCACAGGACTTTGTTTATTCTTGTGGATTAATTAGATCCATAACAATCTATACCAGCAGTTCTCAACCTGTGGTCTACAGATTCCTAGGGACCATGGTATCATCACAGAGAGTCCACAAAGGCTTGAAGAAATATTATGATTTAAATCTTAAGTCCTGGTGGTCCATGGCCATGGCCCGTGGCCTCAAAGATATTTAAAGGGGGTCCACGGTGAAGAAAATGTTGAGAACCACTGGTCTACACTTTACTTTTTTTTAATTTTCAAGATGCACTGAACAATATCAGATTTTTGAAGTAGCAAAGATGAACACAATGGGATCCTTTTATGCTTCCCTTCCAGTTAATTGCCCATGGTTCTAGCTAATAATAAACCTTTATTGTCAAAGTGCAACATGTGTACATTGAGATTAGCTGAGCCTCCCCCTGTGCTCTCTCCCCCCAACACACAGTGACAACAAACCCTCCATCCTACCACACCATGTGAACCCACTACACCACACACCGGCCTCCCAAGTCAATTCTGCATAAGATTATGTCCCATTTAAAAGCCTAACAGCCCACGGATAAAAGCTGTTCTTCAGCCTGTTGGTACGGCTGGCTATATTCCTATATCTCCTACCGGATGGTAGGAGAGTAAAGAGATACCGTCCAGGGTGTGAGTCATCCCT
Organism: Vipera ursinii; assembly: GCF_947247035.1. Lineage (NCBI taxonomy): Eukaryota > Metazoa > Chordata > Lepidosauria > Squamata > Viperidae > Vipera > Vipera ursinii. The sequence goes on from NC_139517.1 coordinate 91,534,173, forward strand.
GAGAATCTTCCTCACTCTTCCAAGGCAACAAGCCCTGGCGATGTCATCCAGTGGTGTCAGGGAACAGCCCACAATGTCTTGTGCTGTGCTCACCACCCTCTGTAATACTTTCCTATCCGCGGCTGTCAGACCGGCATACCAAACCACAATACCATACGAGAGGACGCTCTCTATGGTAGACCGGTAAAAGAGGGTCATTAGCTGTTGTTCTACCCTGTTCTTCCGCAAGACCCTAAGAAAGTGAAGCCTCTGTTGGGCCTTTCTAGCCACCTGGGTTGTGTTAACTTTCCAGGTCAGATCTTCACAGAGGTAGACTCCCAGAAATTTAAAGGAGGGAACTCTCTCTACACAGTCCCTTTATCCACCCACCACTGTAAATTGCAAGGAGCTCAAATATTCCTTTACACCAGCCAGTCCTAATCTGAGTTCTTTCAGACATGTAACCAATATGTAGATTAATCCAGCCAGCATGAGTATTGCTGAAAAATTTTGACAACTGAAGCCCACACGTCAAATAATTTCTGAGATGGGAAAGCTATCTTATACCTTTCTAACTCAGTTCTCATGATTCCTGGAAAAATGGGTATGTCATTGAGGGGATAAGGCTATTCTCTTCTGGTGTAATGCTGCTCACTGACCTGTTTTGGATCCAATCCTGGTATTCAGTCATTTGAATTTACCAATGAAAACTACTTTACAGTATAGGCAGAACAGCCTCGTGTAAAAGCTACAGGAAACTTGTTTTGTTGTGGTATTCTAGCTTATTTCCATCTTCAACATTCACAGGTGGGCATACTCCAGATTCTCCCCCTTAAATATTGCCACCTGATGGGACCTCAGAGTCACACCTTCTCAAGGACTACCCTGGCCCTTTGGAACAGTCTTGCAGCTGAGATCTAAGGGGTCCTACCCTTTCAGCCTTCCAGAGGACTAGCATGACCTGGCTATCTCCCATAGGAGATGAATGGCAAGAATGTTGGCCAGGCTATGGAGGGAAAGGTACTTTTGTTTTTAACCTTGTTTGTATGGTTTATTGTGAGCTGCCTAGAAACATTATATGAGACAGGCAGCCATATCCTGCAAATTAAAGGCCATTTGGAAATCCAAAATGGAACAACTTGAACTGTTGAAAAGAGGAAAGTTTTAAACATTGATTAAAAAATTAAGCCAATGTTTGTTACTTTTTTAGGTTATGAGTAGAGATGCCCAGCTCTCTGGGGGACTTTAGGCGACTCATTCTCTTATCAGCCTAACATACATAATTGTTATAAGGAAAAATGTAAGCAGAGCACTATGTATGCAGCTTTCAGCTCCCAACTGAAAAGTAGAACATAAATTTTACATTAATCCTACTGAATATTTTCCTCACAGATCATTTCACAGTTTGTCTAGATGCTCAGCATTTATTTCAGTCAGGATATTGTTTGTACATAAATTTTCTATAGGTATACATATGCCATAATTTACTCAGAATCCTAAAGTAGAAAAGTTTTTGCCCCCCAAATATGCTTAATATTCCATGTAGAACATGGTAAAAATATGTTACCACATCCCTCCCATTTTACTGATAATCTCAATTAGATGAAATGCTAACATGAGAACAAAAAAATGTATAGAAAATGCTGTAGTTCTAGACCTTTCTTTATGTTTGCCTGTCATTGAAGGAATTTTTGTTTCATAGTTTATGTGGGGAGAGACCATTGTCCAATTAAATCAAAAGATATTATTCTGTTTTGGAATATTTAAGTAGACCCACATTCAAGCTTGGTTAACCAAAGGCATCTAATTTCCATCATTTCTTTCAGGTTCATCCCTATATTTGACACCTATTTGAAAGAAAGAACAGGCTGTGAAGGTTAATGGACTGCCTCATCTAGAAATAGCAATTCCTACCCTTGGGCTAGATATAGACGAGGTACCGATGGAATGAGCTTCCCACGCTGCCCCCTTGACCTCAGCTGTCATGTAGAGAAATCAGCTTCGGTGGAGGTCAGAAGTACAGTAGTGTTTATCTTTCCCCATCTCCATGGTAACTCACTCCTAGGCTTTCCAATTGACTCCCAATTGTGTTAAACTGAATGTGGCTTTCTGACATATGAAAACCTACTCATTAAGGAGTGAATAAATGCAAGCAAACTCACTTTGCTTTCATCACAGGAGACACTTCCAACATGAGGTGGCGAAGGTGGAGTGGCCTCAAGGCTCTCTGTATTCCATATCACAGATGAACTTTTGGTGCTTCTGCCTTCCACTGTCACCTCTAACTATACGCCTAATACTTGGGAAAGACAGTGTGCTAAGGCTCCAGTATACACCAATTTGGCATTGTTTATCCCCTTAGTATCACTGGAGCTTCACATGATTCTGTCTTAGGCTGAAATTGTAAGAGGTTTTTTTTAGGATAGATCAAAGGTGGTTTAATTCAGTATCATGTTTCTTTACCAGCCAAGGGCTAAGGAATATAACAACTTTCTCCAACAAGTGGTATTTAGGAATATATTCACTTTGTGAATATTACATATTATTTTAATCACTAATAGGTCCCGATATAATCTTATTCCACTTTAGTTTCTTTATACTCTTTGAAGTCTGTCCAGAGTTGGTGAAAAACCAGCATTTTGTGAGAGCAAATTCTGCATTTTGTTTCTGTGTGAAAGGCTTTCTTTTTTTTACCTAAATTGTTCCATTATTTGACTTCACTGTAATTATATGAACTTAGATTTTAAAATTACAGGTCGTCCTCGAGTTACAACAGTTCATGTAGTGACCATTCAAAGTCACAATGGCACTGAAAAAACAAAGGATTTATCATCATTTTCCACACTTATGACTGCTGCAGCATTCCCATGGTCACATGATCAAAATTCAGATAGTGGGCAACTGATTTGCATTTATGACTTTTGCAGTGTCCTGGGTTCATATGATCCCCTTTTATGACCTTCTGGCAAGCAAACTCAATGGGAACTCCCTATTCACTTAACAATTGTGTTACTAATTTAATAACTGCAGTGATTCACTTAACAACTGTGGCAAGAATGTGGGGCAAAATTCACTCAACAAATGTCTCACTTAGCAACAAAAATTTTGGGCTCAGATGAGGTTGTGAGGACTACCTGTATATAAAGTTAGATTTTAGATTTATGAAAATAAAAGGAATTTATTTAACCACTTTTAAAAAATTGTAGTCCCTATTTAATCTTTCTGTTTTCATAAACTATGAAGTCCTCATATATTGTAACCTTTCTTTGTAGAGGAATGAGTCATTCTATTTCCTCCTCCTTTTTAAAATTTGCCCAGCTGCCTATTGTACATCTTGACTACTGCATACTTTCTGAAATGCAGTAATCAGTACTGAGTGATACAAGTCTTCATCACTCAAGATAATTAAACAACTTAATACATTTGTGTTTTAGTTTTAATTCATCTCATAATAATCCCCTATATGACATTTACTTCTTACTCCAATTTATTGTTGCAACTCCAAACACTCCACCAAAATCACTTATCAATATTTTAACAGAATAACAGAATTGAAAGGGACCTTGGAGGTCTTCTAGACCAACCACTACTGAATCAGGAAACCCTATACAATTTCAGACAAATGATTGTCCAATCTCTCCAGTTTTGGGGCACCCACAACTTCTGGAGGCAAGTCATTACACTGATTAATTGTTATATTGGGAAATTTCTCCCTACTTTTAGATTGCTTCTTTTCTTGATTAGCTTCCATCCATTGCTTCTTGCTTGGCTTCAGGTGCTTTGGAGAATAGCTCGACCCTCTCTTCTCTGTGTCAGCCCCTCAAATATTGGAACACTGCAATCTTCTCATCCCCTGTCCTACTTTGATTAAAGTAGACATATCCACTTCATGCAACCGTTCTTCGTATGTTTTAGCCTCCAGTCCACTAATCATCTTTGTTGCACTTCTCTGCACTCTTTCTAGTGTCTCAGCATCTTTTTTTTATATTGTGGCAACCAAAACTGGATGCAATATTCTAAGAGTGTAATGTTGTATCAAGACATTATGAAGTGATACTAACACTTCATGTGATCTTGATTCTATCCTGCTGTTAATACAGCCTAGGACTGCATTGGCTTTTTTGGAAGCTGCAGCACATTTTAATACAAGTGGAAAAATTATTTTCAAAATGGAATGGCTCAGTTGCTGGTCTCTCTTATGTTTAACAAGCAATAGTTCTGTTTTGAAATCTCCAAACAAATAAAAGGCAGTCAAACAGTCTATCATCATATACATCTAGTCTGTATGCATGTATGTGTATGTATCTCTTTCTTTCTCTCCATATTTAAGAGTGTGTACACAATAAAATTAGCAACAAAATGAAGCCAATGAAATGTCCCATTGCTATAAATTATTACCAGTGAAGGGCTCATCAATTCTTCCAAATATGTGCGGCACAATCTGCGATCCCAGTCATCAGTGATGTGTCCACCATACATAATCTCACCAAAGAGATAATGCAAATCTTCCCATGGAACCTATGAACATAATCAAATCAGTAATCATAAACTTGTTTTCTAAAGGACAAAATAATGTTATTTGTGATCATAGTGTTGCAACAGAATAGGTGACTTTATCAGCACAACAACAAAAGTCTAAGCCTTTAAGATTGCAATCATTATTATACTATACTATACTTCTGGTTTTCATAAAACTAGATTTATAATTGGAGCATGAGAATAACCTGCTCTGGCAACATGTTATATAGTAATGGATTATCTTCTTCAGTTATTATTGTGACTCAGCACATAAAACATGACAGTATGAAGAAAAAGCCATGAGCATATGAACCAAATAGCTGCAATTTTTCCAAATGTCCTAATAATTTTTTATTATTTTCTTAACATGAATTGAAATGTTTTCATTTCTGGAGAATAATGAGCAAGACATGGTATGTAATGTGCTGTTTCAGCAAAAGCCAGACATGTAGGTATTCCAATAATTTAGTCAGGGTGAATTATTAACATTTCTATATTTATGAAAAAATACTTTTGAAAACATAGTTAAAAGAAACCAGTTCATTGGCATTTTGTTTCAAAGGATAAATTGCTGAATTTTGATATGAATCATATTTATATTCTATCCTGCCAATTTCTAAATTCTACAAAATTTAGAATACAAAATGTTTTCAGCAAGGAAATGAATATATATATATATATATATATATATATATATATATATATATATATAAACTATATTAATTCCCAAGTCTATAATTTTATACTTAAACCACCAACACCAATTTGTTAAAAAAGGTCAAACTTGTTCATGTGGTATATAAGACAATTTAATAACAGTAATCTTACATCTTACATCTTCCATAGCTTCAATGTCCTGCCAATATGTAAATTTCAACTCCCAGGGTGGAGGCTTCCATAGCAAGATTGGCAAGTTTACATTGAAGTTACATGAGCTCACCAAAGGTCTTGGGTATGATTCCCAGAAACCCTCAGAAATTAAGCTTTTTAATATAATGGAAAGAAAATAAATAAATTGGGACTAAATTAAATTTATTTACACATATATTTTACTTTAAGTTTAGATTAAATACTCATTTAAATATAAAATCAATTTAGTTATTGTCCTCTGTTTGGAAATGCAGCATAAAAGGATGGCTAGAAAAAACTGCATATTATTATGGATGGTATATAAATTTAATAACCCTCTGGAACCAGCTGCCGGTGGAGCTGAGGACTGCCCCCGACCTCCGATCATTCCGCCGGGGCCTGAAGACCTGGCTTTTTCAGCTCTCGGGCCCAGACTGAGGAAGAATTTTTAATTTGGGGTTTTTTAACTGACTACAGGGTTAATTTAATACTTTTTAATTTGTTCTTAATTTTTGTATTTTGGATTTTTAATTCCCTGTAAACCGCCCTGAGTCCTCAGGGAATAGGGCGGTATATAAATATAACTAAATAAATAAAAATAAATAAATAAAATATATAATTATAAATTATAATTATTATTTATAGATATAAGCTGTACTTAATGGTCAGTTCTGGAGTAGCAGAATAAAATATCGACATGGTACTCTCTGAGCTTAGTTGTTTTCTTGCAGACATTCATTTGTCTCAACCCTGCCAAGACTGAGTGGCTGTGCATATCGGCATCTCGGGTTAATCAGACCATTCCATCTTTAACGATGGGGGGTGAGGTGTTACCCCCCCATTGATAGGGCTCGCAACTTGGGCGTCCTCCTTGACTCCGGGCTCAATTTTGAAGACCATATAGGAGCCGTGACCAGGGGAGCTTTTGCCCAGGTTCGCCTGGTGCGCCAGTTGCGACCCTACCTGGACCGAGATGCCCTACGGACAGTCACTCATGCGCTCGTGACCTACCGTTTAGACTACTGCAACGCTCTCTACATGGGGCTGCCCTTGAGGACCACTCAGAGGCTTCAGCTGGTGCAGAATGCAGCCGCACGAGTTGTGATGGGGGTTTCCCGATACTCCCATGTAACACCTCTACTCCGCGAGCTGAATTGGCTTCTGGTTGCCCTCCGGGTGAGATTCAAGGTGCTGGTAATGACCTATAAAGCCCTAAATGTCTTGGGTCTGGGATATCTGAGGGAACACCTGCTGCCAGCATCAAGTTCCCTTCGTCCAGAGCGCTCCCACAGGGAGGGCCTTCTCAGGGTGCCACCGGTAAAAGATTGCCGGCGGGTAACACCCAGGGGGAGGGCCTTCTCAGTGGGTGCGCCTGCCCTCTGGAACCAGCTGCCCGTGGACCTGAGGACTGCCCCCGACCTCCGTTCATTACGCCAGGACCTGAAGACCTGGCTCTTCGAGCTCTCTGGCCCAGGCTGAGAATCTTAATTTTAATTTTAATTGGGGGCTTTTACTTTTTCAGGGACTGTTGTAATTTTTTTTAATCGTTTTTAACTTTTGTATTTCTTGTTTTAATTAACCTGTAAACCGCCCTGAGTCCTTCGGGAAAGGGCGGTATACAAATCTAAATAAATAAATGAATGAATTACCCAAACTAGATAACATCATAGCTGCTCAGAGTTCTGAAGGATGCTACCTAGTTTATGTAATGTAATGTCTGCAAGAAAACAAGCAAGTTCAGAGAGCAACAAGGACCCCTCAAAAACACATTTCTTTTTCCTGAAGCACAAGAAAAGTATTTTATCTTAACATCTTATTGTGAGTGTGCTTTCAAGACAGAATGTACTTCTGGCAACCATGCAGACAACAGCCTGTTAAGCCATTTATACGTATGTGTAAGAACACCTGTAAAGGTACATTAATAAAGACAGTTTTGGAATTTGAATATACACTTCATTAACATAATGCTTTATAAATAGGCATCTATATTAGATAGCAGGCAGCCCTGACCCAGTTACTTTCTCTTAGTTCTAGAAAGATTGGCAAAAACCTTAGCAAGGTTTTTCAAATGTGGTTTGCCATTGCCGCCTTCTGAGAGCTAAGAGAAAGTGATTGGCCAAAAGTTACTTAGTTGTCTTCGTGCCTAAGTCAGGACTAGAACTTACCATCTTCCAATTTATAGTCCAATGCTTGAACATAAAACTGGCTATCATTTCTCATTATTTTATTATCAGCTACCCAATGTAGATATTATTTTATAAAGCATTATAGTAGGGAAGTGCATGTTCCACAAAATATGTTCCAGTAAGACTGTATTTCTACATGATATTCTTACACATATGTATAAAAGGCTCAGCAGACTATATCATCTGCGTGGTTTCTCCAAGAGACAAGTAATCATAAGCTGAATCAGTCATCTAATTTTAAACCCAAATTCAGCGGGAACATGCCTAAGAAAGTTTAAGTGTATGTTTATGTTTTATTAAATTTTTATACCGCCCTTCCCCTTCATGGATTACTGCCTTGTCGGGGCGAAGGGGCTTGCGTAATTCAATGAAGCTATGAGCTATGCCGTGCAGGGCCACCCAAGACGGACAGGTCATAGCAGAGAGTTCTGACAAAACGTGATCCACTGGAGAAGGAAATGGCAACCCACTCCAGTATCTTTGCCATGAAAACCCTATGGACAGTACCAAAAGGCAAAACGATATGACGCTGGAAGATGAGCCCCTCAGGTCGGAAGGCGTCCAATATGCTACTGGGGAAGAGCAGAGGGCTAGTACTAGTAGCGCCAGAAAGAATGAAGCGACTGGGCCAAAGCCGAAAGGACGCTCAGCTGTGGATATGTCTGGTGGTGAAAGGAAAGTCCGATGCTGTAAAGATTTTTTCTCCATAGGAACCTGGAATGTAAGATCCATGAATCAAGGCAAGCTGGACGTGGTCAAACAAGAGATGACAAGACTGAACATCGACATCTTAGGTATCAGCGAACTAAAATGGACAGGAATGGGTGAATTTAATTCAGATGACCATCAGGTATACTACTGCAGGCAAGAATCCCTCAGAAGAAATGGAGTAGCCTTCATAGTCAATAAAAGAGTAGGAAAAGCAATACTGGGATACAATCCTCAAAATGACAGAATGATCTCAGTTTGAATCCAAGGCAAACCATTCAATATCACAGTAGTCCAAGTCTATGCCCCAACCACCGGTGCTGAAGAGGATGAAATTGACCGGTTCTATGAAGCCCTACAGCATCTTATAGAACTAACACCAAAAAATGATGTCCTTATCATCATGGGGGATTGGAATGCTAAAGTAGGAAGCCAAAAGATAACTGGAATAACAGGCAAGTTTGGCCTTGGAGTACAAAATGAAGCAGGGCACAGGCTGATAGAATTTTGTCAAGAGAATACGATGGTCATAGCAAACACTCTTTTCCAACAACCCAAGAGACGGCTCTACACATGGACATCACCAGACGGTCAACACAGAAATCAGATTGACTATATGCTCTGCAGCCAAAGATGGAGAAGCTCTATACAGTCAGTAAAAACAAGACCAGGAGCTGACTGTGGCTCAGACCATGAGCTTCTCCTTGCAAAGTTTAGGCTTAAACTGAAGAAAGTAGGGAAAAGCACCAGGCCAGTCAGGTATGAATTAAATCATATCCCCATGGAATATACAGTAGAGGTGACAAATAGATTTAAGGAATTAGATCTGATAGACAGGGTGCCTGAAGAACTATGGACAGAGGTTCGCAACATTGTACAAGAGGTAGCAACCAAAACCATCCCAAAGAAAAAGAAATGCAAGAAAGCAAAATGGCTGTCTGAGGAAGCTTTGCAAATAGCTGAGGAAAGGAGGGAAGCGAAAGGCAAGGGAGAAAAAGAAAGATACGCCCAATTGAATGCAGAATTCCAGAGAATAGCTAGAAGAGATAAGAATGCCTTCTTAAATGAACAGTGCAAAGAAATAGAAGAAAACAATAGAATAGGGAGGACCAGAGATCTTTTCAAGAAAATTGGAGAGATGAAGGGAACGTTCAATGCAAAAATGGGCATGATAAAGGACCAAAATGGCAGGGACCTAACAGAGGCAGAAGAGATTAAGAAGAGATGGCAAAATTACACAGAAGAACTATACAGGAATGAGCTTAATGTCCCTGATAATCACACTGAGGTGGTCACTGACCTAGAGCCAGACATCCTAGAATGTGAAGTGAAGTGGGCCTTAGAAAAGCTGAGCAACAACAAAGCTAGTGGAGGTGACGGTATTCCAGCTGAGCTATTCAAAATCTTAAAAGACGATGCAGTAAAAGTGCTACACTCAATTTGCCAGCAAATTTGGAAAACTCAACAGTGGCCACAGGATTGGAAAAGATCAGTTTACATTCCAATTCCAAAGAAAGGCAGTGCCAAAGAATGTTCAAACTATCGCACCATTGCACTCATTTCTCATGCTAGTAAAGTTATGCTTAAAATCCTACAAGCTAGACTCCAGCAGTATGTGGATCGAGAACTACCAGAAGTACAGGCAGGATTTCGAAGAGGCAGAGGAACCAGAGATCAAATAGCCAACATACGCTGGATCATGGAGAAAGCTAGGGAGTTCCAGAAAAACATCTACTTCTGCTTCATTGACTATGCTAAAGCCTTTGATTGTGTGGATCATAACAAACTGTGGCAAGTTCTTAAAGAGATGGGAGTACCAGAACATCTTATTTGTCTCTTGAGAAACCTATATGCGGGCCAAGAAGCAACAGTGAGAACTGGACACGGAACCACTGATTGGTTCCAAATTGGGAAAGGTGTCCAGCAAGGCTGTATACTGTTGCCTTGCCTATTTAACTTATATGCAGAGCATATCATGAGAAAGGCAGGGCTAGAGGAGTCAAAAGTTGGAATTAAGATTGCTGGAAGAAATATCAACAACCTAAGATATGCAGATGATACCACTCTAATGGCAGAAAGTGAAGAGGAACTGAAGAGTCTCTTGTTGCGAGTGAAGAAGGAGAGTGCAAAAGTTGGGTTGAAACTAAACATTAAGAAAACCAAGATCATGGCATCCGGCCCTCTCAATTCCTGGCAAATAGATGGGGAAGAAGTGGAGGTAGTGACAGACTTTATCTTCCTGGGCTCCAAGATCACTGCAGATGGGGACTGTAGTCAAGAAATTAAAAGACGCTTGCTCCTCGGGAGGAAAGCCATGGCAAATCTAGACAGCACACTAAAAAGCAGAGACATCACCCTGTCAACAAAAGTGCGTATAGTCAAGGCTATGGTCTTCCCAGTTGCAATGTATGGCAGTGAAAGTTGGACCATAAGAAAGGCTGAGCGCAAAAGAATTGAGGCCTTTGAACTCTGGTGCTGGAGAAGACTCCTGCGAGTCCCTTGGACTGCAAGGCGATCAAACCGGTCAGTCCTAGAGGAGATCAACCCTGACTGCTCTTTAGAAGGCCAGATCCTGAAGCTAAAACTCAAATACTTTGGCCACCTAATGAGGAGGAAGGACTCACTGGAGAAGAGCCTAATGCTGGGAAAGATTGAGGGCAATAGAAGAAGGGGACGACAGAGAATGAGGTGGCTGGATGGAGTCACTGAAGCAGTAGGCGTGAGCTTAAATGGACTCCAGAAGATGGTAGAGGACAGGAAAGCCTGGAGGAACATTGTCCATAGGTCGCGATGGGTCGGACACGACTTCGCAACTAACAACAAAATACCGCCCTTCTCCTGAAGGACTCAGGGCGGTGAACAGGGCATATAATAAAAATACAAAAGTACAAAAGTTAAAAAAGAATTAAATTATTGCCCAAAATAAAACAGTAAGAATATACAAATATTAAAACCCTAAGTTAACTCCCCATCAGGCCAGGCCAGCTTGTTCAAATAAATGGGTCTTTAACCCACGCCGGAAGGACCGGAGATCCGGTGCCATCTGGAGCTCAACCGGCAGTTTATTCCACAGAGCCGGGGCACCCACAGAGAAGGCCCTCCCCCTGGGGGCCACCAGCCGGCATTCTCTGACCGGAGGCACCCTGAGGAGGCCCTCTCTGTGGGAACGCACAGGGCGGAGGGGAGTCAACACCGGCAGCAGGTGGTCCCCGAGGTATTCCGGACCCATGCCATGAAAGGACTTAAAAACCATCACTAAGACCTTGAACCTCACCCGGAAGACAACTGGTAACCAATGCAGCTCGCGGAGCAAAGGTGTAACATGGGAGTACCGGGAAACTCCCAAGACAACTCTCGCGGCCGCATTCTGTACCAGTTGGAGCCTCCGAGTGGTCTTCAAGGGAAGCCCCATGTAGAGAGCATTGCAATAGTCAAGACGAGAGGTCACGAGCGCATGAGTGACCGAACACAGGGCATCCCGGTCTAGATAGGGCCGCAACTGACGCACCAGGCGAACCTGAGCGAAAGCCCCCCTAGTCACGGCTACTATATGATCTTCTAAGGTAAGCCGTGAATCTAGGAGGACTCCCAAGTTGCGAGCCCTATCCACGGTCACAACAAGGTAGCCTTCTTAATACATAATAATGACACATGAAAGAAATGCACCATTATATATATAAAAACCCGAAAAACCAAGGATCCACATACAGGCACCCGCGAAAACCTCAGAAAACATATATATATATATATATATATATATATATATATATATATATATATATATATATATATATATATATATATATATATATATATATATATATATATATATGTGTGTGTGTGTGTGTGTGTGTGTGTGTAATTTTTTTTGGATTGCTAACAAAGAATTAAAGGGAGACTGATATGGCCATTTCAAACTCATTTGTTCTCATCAGTCAGCCATACCCTTCTGAGATTCTGAACAAATACTTAACACACACACACACACACACATATATAAATGTGTTCTAAATTGTTTCTATGATCAGTATTAATTGTAGTGATTATTAATTCCATGTTATGAACTGTCAGTCTGCTGTATGTAATTATAGTTGTACAAATGCTTCATTACCTGCCTAATGAATCTGGCACATATGAATGTATAAACCACTGTTTTTGCTAATATAATGAAGGACAATTTTATTTATTTATTTATTTACTTGTTTGTTTATTTTAGCTAAGCCAGTATCACTGAACCACTTCAACCTATGTTAGAAAGTTTACATATCCTCTGTGAGAATTTTTGAACTGCCTGATCCACAAAAGGGAAATTTACAGCTATTGCTTTTAAAGGAAAAAAGATGACATTGTTTACTCATTTCTAAATTCCCAATTTTTTTTGTCAAGAAATTGCTTAATCTCTTAGTTCTTACTTTAGTGTTTGCCTCTAAATAATTGTAGAGCACATTAACACAGATGGTGAGGTCTCCCATATTAAAGGGGTATCTTCGATTCCATCCTTGAGGTCCAAATTTGAGTCTCCCAGAAACACAAGTATGAAAATAGCACAGAGAAAAGAAAATACTTTTAAACTCCTGTTCTCGTGTACACAATTCGAGTGTATCCTGATAAAGAAATATGAAAACAGAACATTTGTATCAAATCACATATCAACAAGACGCTTTATAGTTTACAACTGTGTTTTCTGTATAAGCAGTAATTACATTTTTCACAAAGTGGCAAAAAAAAAACCCCTATGCAGAATCTATGAGCAAAAGCATGCAAAATCTGAGTATATTCAGTTTAACAAAAATGTTTAAAAAACAATAGAATTGTTACCACAGCAACCTATGCATTAGTAACATGTAGGTGCTATATTCCTTTTTTTTTAATATAGGCACCATTCACTGTACTATTATTTGGCAGATTAGACATTACTCAAAACTGCACGCAGCTTAGGACAACCTTTTACACTGCATTCTTCTGTATCATCTATTTAAGAATTCAGCTATAGATCAGGTGTAAGTTGATGGATAGTCTGTTTATTCCAACTGGGCCCCACAAACCTATTCTGTTTACTGCCCATCTGACTGCAAAAACAGACTGATTGAAAGCATTTAGCAGGGCACTATATATAGAAAGTAGCTTCCTAAATGGCTAAAGTCTCAAACATAATATACAATAATATATATACAACAAACATAATATACAACAATATATATACAACTACACACACACACACACACACACACACACGTATATATCTTATAGGAAGTACACTAGATGCAGCTATTTGTTATGAACTGAGAAGAAAAAAACCAGATCTACATGCTTCCTCTCCAAGTGTGTGTGTAAACTATTCTCAGTACTGTAAATGACATTGTGCAACAAGATGCCTGTTTCCCTTTTGAATTATAAAGTTCTTTATTTATGTAATTCCTTAAATTCCTTAATTCCAGAATAGATCACCCTTTGGTATGATTGATTATTGGTTGACTTTAGGAGATACACACACACACACACACAGACACAAACACACACACAGATGTAATATTGTTACCTGGTCAAAATTGTAGAGAGCAGCATGAAGATTAGCCAACATTCCTGTAGGAGGTTCATTAATAAGTTTAATAGAGTTTTCTAAAATTCCTTGAGGTATAACATGCTCTTCAAGTGTTGGAGCAGGCTCAGCACTGATAAAAAGACGATAGTCAGAGTGACTTCCTTTACTGTACTTGTCCACCAGTATCTCTAAGGTCCCCAGCCATTTCACAACAAGATGTATATTCTGTTTAAGAAAATGCAAAACATTCATTATAAATACATTGTTATCATTTAGAAATGGCCCCAGCCAGTGGTGGGATTCAAATAGGTGAACAACCGGTTCTCTATGTGGATGATGCATCCGGAAGTCTATTCTGGGCCTGGGCAACAAAAAATTAGCTACTGGCCCCAGCTAATAATATTATCAAGTCCTGGCAAAGCTAGGTAGCAATTACAAAAACAAAACAAAACCCAGAACAAATTACCTTTGGTAAGTTCATAACTTAATTTCATTTTAAATTATAAATATAATGAGTACAATGTAGTTTTTTACTACATGATACTTTAATATCTTTCATATTAACAAGAACTTCATTATCTCCAAATATTCAGTAAGCCAAAATTTTGCAAGGGATGAAGGGAAAAGGGAGAGATGCCTTTCTACAAAGTTCTGAGAAGTCACTCAGAGGAATTTCAAGAGACCATGACTATTACAAATAACAGTAGCTTCTTGTGCCAACTATTATATATCATTAACGTGTAGTCAAACAATATCTGAGACACAGTGGGTGAGAAACCAGAGGTGGGGACTAAAGAGGTCTTGTAATCAAGCCTTGTTATTGAACCTGAAATCCTGAGAATAAATTTTGCAGTCTTTGCTTGTAAAGCAAGCCTCTTTGCCCACATAGGTAATGCATCTGTGCTGTGGAGGGCCTGGGTCCATTCTGCATTTACCAGAATGTCCCAAGCTACTTGGACATCTTTTAACTCAGCCTTGGAAATCATTTTGCCAAGACTGGACACAAAATGGTATAAAACATTCTTTGACAACTGAGATTGCTGAACCACAATCATAAGTGCATTCCATTTGTAGTGACAACTAACATGATAATAGTAGGTCATTGTAACTGGGATTTTGCCAGGAAAAATGGCACTGCATATATAGCTCTGCCCTCTCATATTCCTATTGCAGAAACAAAACATGTATTAAATTGGGGGCCAAGACAGTAATTTTCTGATATTATCAATTCCATTATTGGCATTTTATTTAATTTCTGTTTATTTATTTTTTTCAAATGATTTAACCTATTCACTAATGAATATTTATTAAAAGGCATTTTCTTTTACATTATTTATCCCCAATATATTTATATATTTTGGAAAATGAAATACTCCATTTCTATAGAATACAGGTAGACTTCAATTTATGATTCAAAGTTACAATGCATTGAAAAAAGTGATTTAGGAATGGTTTTATGTCAGTTGCATCATTCCCCATGGGCACATAATCAAAATTTAGGTTTTTGGCAACCGGCATGTATTTACAATGGGTTGCAGTGTCTTCAGATCACACGATGATTTGAAACTTAACACCAAGCTTCTAACAAGCAAAATCAATAGGGGAAGCCAGGTTTGCTTAACAACTACATGATCCACTTTAATGACTGTAGTGATTCACTTAATGGCCAAAGCGAAAAAGGTCATAAAATCAGGCATGACACACATCAGACATGCTTCACTTAGTGATGGAACTGTCTGTCCCACTATTTTCAAATTCAGTCAGTGTTGAATTAAAGAATTAAAGGAAAATAGAATTAGAATACAATTGGCACAATTTTATTAGACAATCCATGGTCCATTGGGCCATTATTTCAGAGATATGTCCTTACCTAAACAAATAAACAAAATGAGCACAGGTGGTCAAAAAAGCAGTGGGAGTGAGCATTGATTTTCTATGTGGAAGCTGGCAGGGAATATTGGAATTCTCCCTCCCTCCGTCCCTCTTCTTTTCAGCAATTCAACAATCTCATCTTGAATCCAATCATTGTGGAGTATGTTCATTCTCAGTTCTACACTGTCTTAAGAATCCATGAAGTAAATTTGGACACATTTGGGTTGCTGGTTGGGGTATGGCATTAGATTGAAATATGTTCAGCATTGCCATACAGATTGTGGAGTTCATTAGGTAGTGGTTGCAAATTGCCTATCTTGACCTTTCCCAAGCTGAAATTGTTATCTTATGCAGGATATTTGATTTGTACTATAGTTTATTAACTAATTTATTTCTTGACTAAATGTTTCAAAAGTACACCCTAAGTCCAGGAAATTTACACAAATATGAGCTGCCACTGCTGTGGCTACTGCCTGTAGATGGCCTTGGGCTAGGCTGAAACAGGAAATAAGAATTGTCCCATATCTGGGACTAAGCAAGTGTATTCTGAATGCTTAACAAACATTTAACATATATATATATGTTATATATATATATATATATATATATATTCAATTATATAATATAATTCAATTCTATGTGGGGAAAAACCCGAATATATATATATATATATATATATATATATATATATATAGAGAGAGAGAGAGAGAGAGAGAGAGAGAGAGAGAGAGATAAGGGACACGGTGGCTCAGTGGGTTAGGATGCTGAGCCTGTCGATCAGAAGGTCGGCAGTTTGGCGGGTCGAATCCCAAGTGCTGCGTAACAGAGTGAGCGCCTGTTTCTCGTCCCAGCTTCTGCCAACCTAGCAGTTCAAAAGCACATAAAAATGCAAGTAGAAAAATAGGGACCACTACGGTGGGAAGGTAACAGCGTTCCATGCACCTTTGGCATCCAGTCATGCTGGCCACATGATCACGGAGACGTCCTCGGACAAGCGCTGGCTCTTTGGCTTTGAAACGGAGATGAGCACCAGCCCTTAGAGTCAGAAACGACTAGCACGCATGTGCGGGGGAACCTTTACCTTACCTTACCTATACACACACACACACACACACACACACACACACACAAACATAAATATTAATTACTGTCCATTTTGAATATATAGCGGAAAGAGGAAGCTTGAGAGTTCACAAGGTTGATGCTATATGGAACAAGACTGTGACTGAATCTGGATGTTTTGCTTTGGATACTACAATGGCTCCTCCCAGAAGGTAACAAGGAAAACAGGTTGTGAAGTGGATGTGTAGCATCCCAGACAATCCTGTGGACCTTGCTCAAGCATTGCTTATATGCTATGTCTTGGATAGAAGGAAGGAAGGAAGTGAACTACCAATAATCTTTTCTGCCATCCTCACCACTCTCTGCACTGCCTTCCTGTCTGAAGCAGTGATGCTTCCAAACCAGGCTGTATTGCAATATGACAAGATGCTCTTGATCATAGAAAGTGGTAAGGACAGGGGAAGGAAGCTGTATTTTTCTCATGCAATGCAGAAAAAGCAGGTACTGCTGTGCCTGCTTCACAAGTGTCTCACTGTTGAATGACCAAGCTAGCCTACTCGTTACCTGCACACCCAGAAACTTGATGCTGCTAACTACCTCCACAGGTGAATCATTAGTACACAGAGGTGTGTGGCTGTGCCTGCCTTTTCTGAAATTGACAATGATCTCTTTATTTCTTCCTATGTTTAAAATGAGGCTGTTTTTGTTACATCAATTCACCAAAACCTCTACTTGCTTGCAGTAAGCACCCTCACTGTCATCTTTAATAAGGCCCACTACTGTTGTATCATGTACATATTTACAATATGGTTGGTGGCAAACCTAGCACAACAGTCATGGGTCAACACGGTGAACAACAGTGAACACAGCCCTGAGGAGAACCTGTGCTCAAGAAAATGGTGTTAGAAATACTAGTTCCAGCTCGCACATACTGGGACCTATCAATAAGAAAATCAAGAATCCAATTGCACAATGGAGTAATAAAGTCTAAAAGGCCCAGTTTGTCTACTAGATGCTGAGGAATAATTGTATTAAATGGCAAAATAAAGTTGACAAACAGCATTTGCACGAGTGTTTCTTTCTTCTAAGTGCGCCAAGCTCAGATGGAAGTCAGAAGAAATAGTATCCTATGTTGAGTGATTTGGATGATAAGCAAACTGAACTGAGTCAAATGCTGGAGGGAGGCTTGGCTAAAATAATGTCCTTTATCAGCGTCTCAAAACATTTCATCATGATGGATGTAAGTGCAACTGGATAGTATTCATTTGAGATCCGTAACTGTAGACTTTTTTGGCACTGGCAAAATAATGGCCATCTTAAAACACTATGGTGCAGTGAAAGATTTAAAATATCTGTAAGAACACAAGCCAAATCGTCTGCATATTCCCTAAGAACACGCTTGTTCCTTTCTGAATGTTAACTTTCCCCAATGTTCTCTGGACAGTGGTAACATTCAAGCTGAGCACTTGCTTGTCAGGATGGCGCACAGCTTTCCTCGCAGGGGTACTATTTGATGCCTCGAATCCACCAAAAACTGTGTTCTGCTCATTTAAAAGGTCTATGTCGCCCTTATTAATTAATTAATTAATTTTATTTGTATACCGCCCTTCTCCCGAAGGACTCAGGGCAGTGAACAGGGCAATACATGTTAAAAAACAGAATACAAAAATTAAAAAAAGATAAAACAAGTGGCCAGAACTCTTAGATAGATTAAAACGCATTTAAAAGTAATAAAAACCCAACCCCCTCCCATCAGGCCAGGCCAGCTTGTTCAAAAAGATATGTCTTTAGATCGCGCCGGAAGGAGTGAAGGTCGGGCGCCATCCGGAGCTCAACCGGAAGATGGTTCCATAAATCTGGCGTGCCCACAGAGAACGCGCTCCCCCTGGGGGCTACCAGTCGGCATTCTTTGACCGGTGGCACCCTGAGGAGACCCTCTCTGTGGGAGCATATTGGGTGGAGGGAAGTTGATGCCGGCCGCAGGTGCTCCCCAAGGTATTCCGGACCCATGCCATGTAGGGCTGTAGGTCAATACCAGCACCTTGAACCTCACCCGGAAGACAACTGGGAGCCAATGCAGCTCGTGGAGCAGCTTATCACACGATGGAGCCACAATATAGTCTGTAATGGCGTGGACGTCTAGTGTTCATTGGGTCCTGAAAAAAATTCTGAACTTTCTGACAATGGGCTTGATGTGCTCTTTTTATGTGCTTTTCAAATTGGCTCTGGCTGTTCTGAGGGCCAGCATATTGCTGGATTTAAAAGCCACATTCTGCGCTTTCAACATCTTGCAAACCTCTTATGTCATCCATGATTTTTCATTAGCCCTCACAACAATGTTTCTAAGGACATAGACATCCTCAATGCATGTTTGAATATATGCAGACACATTTATATATTGGTTAACTAAGATTGTCCATCCAATGATAGAAGACATGAACAAAAACACAAGAAGTTGTACTAAACCACTTTCTCCAGAACAATACTACCCCAAATTTTATGACATACAATAATTTCCCCTCATGTTTCCTGTCCTAATCAGCAGTTTGCTATGGCTAAGAGCTTATTTCAGTTATAAGGCAAAAAGCAAGCAAGCAAACAAACAAGCAAAATGCAAGAAAATTCCATTTTATTCTGCAATAATTGAAGATGAAAAGAAATATCTGTTTAAAACATTGCAAAATTGTGTTCTCTCAGAATTTCTCAGAAAGCCATTCCCCTTTTTATCACTTCCATTACTGCTATGAAATGAAGCAGAGAAGGTACATCAATTATATTGTTTTACACTTACCTGGAGAATAACCCAGTGTCCAAGTTTGGCAGCTTTTTCTATTGCCTTCTCTGCCACAATCTCTTGACCTTGTCCTAAAGAAATATTATGAAGTTTCCCACAGTCAATTGTGAATCCAAGTTTCTTGCCTGCAAGTGGGGCAACAGGGGTGGGAGTGGGAAAATAAATAAAAGGAGAGAGAGAGAGAGAGGGTTGGAGGAGAAAAGAGGATAATGCACCAATAATTTCTCTATCACTGGAACAATGCACATATGGGCTTTTTTTGTGAAGTACTTCAGTCAGCCCCATTTCAACAAGCAAAATTGTGAGCTCTCGAGAGCAGACTTATGGCTAATATTAGAGAAGGCAAGCTGCAGAAATCTGCTCCCTTGGTTTTAAGATAATGAACCTTTTGACATTTTGATAGATGCTAGGTATTGTTACCAAGCTTTATAAAGTCATACAGGGGGTGCAAATCATTTCCGTTATAAAAAAGGGAGCAACATGTGGTAGCTATCACATCAGTTTTTTAACTGATTGGTTCAGGAGGAAAATGTGTTAGTTCCTCACCTTGTGAGGCCAGGGTCTAAATTGAGCACAGTCAGGTCACAGCTGTATTAACCTGGTATTCTCAGCAGAGTCAGTGGGGAATAGTAATCCTAAGTACAATGCGACAGTTTCTTACACAATGAATATAGTTTGTATAATGACCATTATTTAGTCACAGGGGGTGCAAGATTACATGAGCATAGAGAAAATTGCCCTCTGGCCCTCATCTAGTCAAAAGGTAAGAAACAGCACAAAAGAGCTTGCATTATGCCAAGCAGAGGAATGTTCAATTCTAAAAATTTCTTCGTACTGCAGCGTTAATAGCTGCACACTTTTTATCCACTTCCACGGTGAATGGTGGTTCAAGGCAGAGAGGAGGAAGTCTTTAAAAACTTAACTCTCGTTGAAGAAAACAATTGCAAATTTAAATCTGCTTTATATTGGGATAATGCTTGTTTGTGCGATTTTTTGGGTGGTGGTGGTGAGCTTAACATGTATTAATTAAAGACTAAATCCTGTTCTGAGTCAGAGTAAGAGTTTCCATTATTACCAATCATAAATTAAGGGAAATTCTGTGGACTTTGCAGCCCAACAATATTTGGAGAAATGTTTTGTTACCAACCAGAGCAAAATATCTATAACAAACAACTGTAATACAGATTGGCAAAATCATGGTTTAAGTCTCTTAGATACTGGGCAAAAATGCTTCTTCATGTCTTGGTCCCCAAATTCCTATTGGTTTTTGCCTATTTAAGTCAATGGACTTAAATAATTAGGATTAGTTTGAACACATAAATAAATATCAGAATTATATTTTAACATATGGACTTTTAGTCTTGAATTCAAAATAAAACGTATGTTTTAGACGTATTTCTCTATAAATGAGGCTATGAAAAATTATTTCAATACATGTTGCATGCTTCCTATTAAAATTATTTTCTTTTTTCTGACTCTTTTTAGCATAATTTTTCCTTATTCCCCCAATCCAAATCAACTAGTTTTTAGCTGATAATATTCACATGTTCATTATGACAACAAAAAATTAATCTCCAATCAGAGAGGGAAATGGAAGAAATGTATATACTTTACTAATACATGACCTTCATGTATTGCATTCCATGTATTCAACTTACATGTGTTTGCATTCTGTTGATTTTTTGAAACTGAGTGAAAGGAAAATTTACATTGCTGAATTTCCAGATGTGTATAATTTTAAACTAAAACAATATTCATACAATGAAATAAGGCTTACCAAGTGTTTCCATGTCTTTCAGAGGGTCCACTCCAGGAGAAAGAATGAAAAACACAGGAGTAGTTGGACTGCTTTCTTCATAGGACTTAGCCAAGTCTATTCTTGTGCCATCCACATACTTCGAACCTAGCTTTTCTTCTACAAAATCTCTGCAGTAATACACACATACATAATAGTCAGAATTAGAAGCCATTAACCCTAGGTCCTAATTCACAACCATGAAGAGCCGACTGAACTGAAATTTTAAATCCATAATTATGAAGACTGCTCCTATGTAATGTTTCCTTCATGTGAATCATTTGCCATTTTATATAACACCCCATGTTCTATTCACAATAAGCAAGCCTGGGGAAAAAAAGATGTGATAGGACAGACAGATCAGCAAGAAAAGCACCTAGGTATGAATAAATCAACAGCTTTCAAATATGGCTTTAAAGTTGTGCTATCTGGATGTGTGTTTACCTTATATAAAACATTCTAAATCAGATTCATTACACCCGAGAATTTGTTTTCACTTTAGATCAGGAGTTCCCAACTCCTGGTCTGCGGACCGCTACCAATTCATGGGCCATTGGGAGCTGGGCCCTGCAAGCAGCGGGCAAGTGTGTGAAGCTCCATTTGCACCTGTGTGGGATTAGGTTGCACACACAATAAAAAATGGGATATTTGAGGGAACACCTGCTGCCAGCATCAAGCTCCCTTCATCCAGTGCGCTCCCACAGGGTCTTCCCAGGGTGCCGCCGGTTAAAGATTGCTGGCGGGCAACACCCAGGGGTAGGGCCTTCTCAGTGGGCGCGCCTGCCCTTTGGAACCAGCTGCCCGCGGAGCTTAGGACTGCCCCCGACCTCCGTTCATTCCGCCGGGACCTGAAGACTTGGCTCTTCGAGCTCTCTGGCCCAGGCTGAGAATTTTTTAATTTTTAATTTTAACTGGGTTTTTATTTTTCTCAGGGTTTCATTTAATCTTTTTAAATTTGTTTTTAACTTTTGTATTGATTTTCTTTTAAATATCCTGTAAACCGCCCAGCGTCCTTTGGGAAAGGGCGGTATATAAATCTAAATAATAATAATAATAATAATAATAATAATAATAATAATAATAATAATAATAATAATAATAATAATAATAACAAGACCATCTCCTCCCTCCTGCTGCCACCACCTGCCACTGCCAGTCCATGGAACCAGAAAGGATCACTTGGAATGCTACATAGCATGTAACGAGGATGTCCAAATATGTAGAGAACATATTCACATACCCACAGACATTTTGCTCTTCTTCCCCCAAATCAGACATTATACCTCAGAGCATAAGTTATCCGATCTGGGCGCAACGCCCGTAGTATAATAAGTTTCTCAAAAGAAGTTTTATTTTTCCATTCCTGGGGTAATTTTTCTTTTTCCGGACATTCTGAATCCACCCATTTTTTCCATCTCTTAGCAGAACCTTCAATGTCTTTATCTAATCCTCGGAATTCATCCATTAAGGCAATGGCCTGTAATGCATTAATGGAATGCATGAACAGTTGGCTTTCAGATGATTATTAGGAATCATTAGAAAGAAAAACTATCATGTGTCAATAATCTTACTGCAAGTTACTATATAAAGTCTGATTTTCAACCTGTAAGCTATAATATTAGGTAAATGCTCCCACAGCTAAAGACCCCAGTTAGTAGAGAAAATACTAAATTATGTTTCAGTAGACTTCTTAATATTTTTAAAACAGTAATTATTTAAAATCAAGATAGATAATATAAAATGTAGTATATAAATTGAAAACTGTATTTACTTCAAAGCAAAGCAACTTTAGATCAGTGTTTAGAATACACACTGCATTTAAATTTTGGGAAATTAGGACTCTGAAATAAAGATACACATAATTAAGTTAAAAATCACTCAAACATAGGAGCCAGTGCATTTTTACAGTACCCAAAGATAAAAAATATCTCAGAAAAAGTGTTTCTATACTTACCTTAATAGAACTCCATGGCTGAGTTGCTAGAAAGTCAACTGGACTTTTATAGTTGTGTTCAACTTTAAACCGTAGCAAGAAATTCAGCATGGTAGGCTCTATTTCTTTATTCCCCAACAAAATCTAGGAAGCAGAGTGAACAAAAATATAAAACTAACTTTTAGATTTGGTTTGTTAATACATATTATTTATCCATTCATTTATTTTATGAAATTTATAGATTACCCTAATCTGTTACAACTGTGGGTAGCTAAGAGAGACATTTGTTTTTATTACAGGCAAAATAGGTATAGGTAAAATTACCATTTTTATTATAAGACCTTTAACTTTTGCATATATCTGATTCTTTAGGCAAACATTTATTTCTGCTCTGATATAAGAATAGAGCATCAAAATAAAAATTTGCCTCCCTCCTATGCCTGCCGTACTCTCTAATTGCTTCTTCTCAAAAGAACTGTCTCAACTCTTTCAGACCATTTGTCTGGAATGATGTAGGGTCTCTTGTTTGAGTAGGGGGTGGACTAGAAGACCTCCAAGATCCCTTCCATAACTCTGTTATTCTGTTATTCTTGCTCTTGTTTTGTAGTGCCAATGCCATTTCTTATTTTCAACATAGTGATATCTGTAAATAAAGGTAAAGGTAAAGGTTCCTCCGCACATGTGTGTTAGTCGTTTCCAACTCTAGGGGCCAGTGCTCATCTCCGTTTCAAAGCCAAAGAGCCAGCGCTTGTCCGAGGACATCTCCATGGTCATGTGGCCGGCATGACTAGACACCAAAGGCGCACGGAACGCTGTTACCTTCCCACCATAGTGGTCCCTATTTTTCTACTTGCATTTTTACGTGCTTTCGAACTGCTAGGTTGGCAGAAGCTGGGACGAGTAACAGGCGCTCACTCTATTACGTGGCACTCGGGATTCAACCCGCCAAACTGCTGACCATCTGATCGACAGGCTCAGCGTCCTAACCCACTGAGCCAGATCTGTCCATTTAGTTTTAATTAATAATCAAATTAACTGAATGCTATTTTCCTCCATGTATGTGAAGGTGGGCTTTGGAGAAATTAGTGATAGAGTGTTAAAACATCTTGAAATATTTTAACCACAAAATGTTCTAAGATGGAATGAAGAACACCATTTTGCTTCAAAGATGAAAAGCAAACAAACAAACAGGTGATCTATTTCTGAGTATCCTGTTTCAGGCCCTATGGTTTATTTTTGTTTAGCAGCTTATCATTGGACAATTTCCCCCCTCACCCAAAGATCTGTCAGCCTAACTAATTTAGCACTGGGACTGTAAAGCTATTGGTGAGACTGGATAAAAAGATGTGGCAACAAAATACATATATACTCAGAGAGAATATATAAGAAAGTAAGGTACAGTAATTAAAAGAAAAAATAAAACATTTTGCTACTGGGAAGCTATAACTGACATGGATTGAAAGATTATAGAGTCCTTGTTTTTTCTATACTTTATTTTGCAGATAGATAAAGCAAAAATGTGTTCATTTACACATTAGTGTACTTTGTACATGTTTTGAATGCTACGGATGTTGGATAAATTGCCCAGTTGCTTGTGCTGAGACTGCTATTTATTCCAGTTTCTCAAAAGTTAAGTCTGTTTGGTTTAAATTCTTAAGATATATTTATCAGGTTCCTTAGTTTGTGTCTAGTGCCATTTTTATATGAAAGCAGGACTACTTAAAGCTGAATGAAGCACATGGATTGAGACAGTGGTGGGATTCATATATATATGAACAACTGGTTCTCTCTGTGGATGCCACTTCCGGAAGTCCATTCTGGGCCTGGGCAACAATAAATTAGTTACCGGTTTTGCCGAAGTGGTGCAAACCGGCTGAATCCCACCACCATATTAACATTTTTGAAGTTTGGTGTGGTTTATTTTCCCCATTAAGACTACCATGCTCTAATGGTAATGGGATATAATTTGGCCAGGAAGAATCACAGACAAAAAAATATGTGGTACAGAGCATTAAACTGACCATAGCCCAATTCACGTTTAATTCGAAATCCCCATTATTTCCTATGACAAAAATGGTGGAAACTTTTCAAGATTTTTCCACTGAAATCTGGAACATTCAAGCCATTACAAGTTTTATTTCATCAGAATACAAACCACTTGAAACATCTATTGACATGTTCTGAGTGCAACTGTTTTGTTCCAAGTTCATGGTGCTCCATATTCATGGTGCTCCATATTTAACCAAATAGCAATTAATTATTTGATTGCCAAATCTATCCTGCAACGTTATATATATTATTAACCTCAACTCATAGAAGTAAAATTTGCAAAATGTTGATTTACATCAATAAACGCATCCTCAACTTTAAAATGCCAATGCTAATAATAAGAACAAGTAAACTGTTGTAACCTGAAATATTGCCTGGCCAAGAAAAATGAGTTTGTCCCTCTCAAAAAGTCCCTGGCTAATATGTATGAAGGTGAAATATGTTATGGCTTCTGTCAAGTTAGAGATATGTTCCTGGATGTCATCTGATGCTTCCGCTCGGTCAATAGCTTTATGAAATACATTCTTGAAAGCCTAACAAAACAAAACAAGAAAACATTCTCTCAAAATTTCTTTTGGTAGGGAATGTGGCAACTTACTAATACTGTTATCATAGGCATAAACATTAAGGATATTATAACACAAATTAAGGATATTATAGTAACAATAGTAACAATAGTAACAATAGTAATTCTTGCCCTGTACACCGCCCTGAGTCCTTCGGGAGAAGGGCGGTATAGAAATATTAATAAATTAAATTAAATTAAATTAAATTATAGTAATACCTCTTTTTTGTGAATGAAATTTAAAAAACCTCCTTAGAAATGTGTTTTCCAAGTTCCAGAATGTCATCTAGCTTTTTTAGCTGACCAAGAAACAGAGAGTATATAAAAGGCAATGTGATGATCTAGATGTGATGTGCAATGATTTTGTTACAAAGGGGTAGGTTTTATAGCACTCACTTAATATTGTTCTGGGGAAATACATGTATTTAACTTGAAGTATTTTATGAATCTGAATGATTCAATTATTAGGAAGAAGGAATTGGAGCTTCAGACATGTAAAAGAATTTGATTCTTTAATTTGGTATTATTACATTTCTGTTGCCAGGAATGGAAGAAACTATTTGTGCAATTTGATTTTTCTGGTTCCAGAAAAGTTTTGAATTGAGAAAGAGAAGCACCATTTATAGCTTTTTCTCAGACTTTGGTTATAAATGCATTTCTGGTTGTAAATGTAGTAAGCTACAAGATTTTAGAAATGGCTGCACTGGGAGGCAATATGCTGGAATGAGTTTTACATTAGTGGGTAACTAATTTGTGTTAGGAAAAAATGGGGTTGTGCTAGATATATCTACAGATAGATAGACACACACACACACAGTGAAAGACAGAGACAGATCACAAATACACAGACACATACACACTCACACACACACACTTTGCAAGACAGGTTTAGCTTAAACAAGAATGAAGAGTTAAAAGAATAATAAATCAAAACATATTTTCCCTTAGCAGGGAGAAAAAAAAATCAGTTGATTCATGAACTATGTATAAGGAAGAAAGATTTATTCAGAGGCAAATGCCTTAAAATACTACTGTATTTGAAGAACTGAGAGGACCCATATCATGATATGTTCATAAATTACCAGATTATTTTTAATTTACTTAAAACCCATTTACAAAACTTGGATGAAGGGAGGAGAAATAATCAAGTCTAATGTGAAATAATCAAGTTCTCAAATGTTGACTGTTTTTCTCCTCAAACAAACGAACAGAAAAAAGGGAATAAGTGGGGAAAAGATGTCATGGACAAAGTATTGGAAGACACTATAATGGGCTGAAGCCCATTATAAAACGAGAAGGGTCTGGACAGTGTTGCTTGTAGCTGCTCTGAATAATTCTAATTTTCTGTTGTGATTCTCTGCTGTTCCAAGGTACTACTATTCTGTTTAATATTTCATTAATATTCCCCCACTGACACTGGAAAAACAGCAATATATTCTGAGAAGATATTGCATTTGTTGCGCTATACAATCATATTTTCCCATTTCACAATTCTCTAGCTAGAAATTGTCTGCAAGTTTTCAATATAATATAAACTATTATGACTTGACTATCATAAATGACTTTACGTTATTTACAAATTATCATATCACTTTCCTACTTTCTGGGGATATGATTGCTGGTACTCAGCTTTCCCTTTATTTTTAGTTTCAGAAACAAAGCAAGAAAAAGTTAGTACCTTCAGTGAAAACTGATAGATGGGATTGATTTTGCTTAGATCCTGAATGACAAAATAAAGAAGAGAAGCTCTTGCAGCTGCTGGTCTATAATGCTCTCTGGCTTCATTAATATTAACTTCATTTTCTCTGGCTTCTGCAGCCTGTGAGATAACAACAAAGGAGGTTACATAATTAGAGCAAATTCACAGCAATGTTTAAGCTGCAATCTTACAGAGAATTACTTAGGCAAAATTCCCTTTGACTTAAAAATGAGAACTGTAGAGGCGTACTAGCATATAGTTTACACTGGTTAACTACTGACCTGCTAAATCTTTATCACTTTTTTTAAAAGATGCTTTAAAATGGGAACTAAGATATTAGCATCTATAATGAATCCATATCATTGTTCAGGATTGTTGATAGATTGTTTTGATAATATTACTTATGAATGATACAAAAGTCAAAAGTGCTAATCTCTAGTCTATAGGGAAGCTCTACAGCTATTTCAGATGTGGAAGATGAGAATGATTAGATGAAAACTGTAAATAAGCAGTTGCAGGACTATGCAGTTCAGTTTCTGAAATAATGATGGAAGTTAAATTCATGATTTTTTTCATCTTACAGAAATCTGTAAGTATTGATGGTGATAATAGTGTATGTTATAATGTTAAATTATACACACACACACAGTATATATACAGTATATATACTGTTATGATTTGACCATAACAACAGGAGGGCATAATAAATGACTTTAAGTTATTTAAAAGTTAGACAGTCAGGTGTCTCCAACCTTGGGCCACTCTATGGATCAACATTGCCATGTCCCTCTGTCTCATACTTCCTCCTTCAGATCTGTGATGGTGATCCTGGTGTCATCTTTTATAGTGTCCAGGTGTTCTGACTTGGACTTTTGGTTATTTTTGCAGTCCATGGGATGCATAATAGTCACCTCCAGCACCACCATTCAAAGGAATTATAATATAATATAATTAACATAATGTAATATGCCCTGGTTGGCACAGTGGTTCGAATGCAGTGTTATAGTCAAACACTGCCCACAGCTTGGAGTTTGATCCTGATGGGGTTCAAGATTCACTCAGCTTTCCATCCTTCCAAGGTTAGTAAAATGAGGAGCCAGATTGTAGGGGTCAATATGTTGACATTGTAAACCAGGGGTCCCCAACCCCTGGACTGTGGCCCACTACCTGCCACAGCCTGTTTGAAACCAGGCCGCAGGAGAAATGAGTGAGTATGCATGAAGCTCCACTTGTGCGAGTGGCAGGCAAGCTTGTGCATGTATGCAAATCTCCTCTGGTGTGAGTAGAGGGCACTTGCTCTCATGCGCAAAGCTCCATTTGCACAAATGGAACTTCATGTATGAGTGTCGTCCACTAGTAAGCATAAGTGCCCTCCACTCAAGCGCCC
Organism: Vipera ursinii; assembly: GCF_947247035.1. Classification (NCBI taxonomy): domain Eukaryota; kingdom Metazoa; phylum Chordata; class Lepidosauria; order Squamata; family Viperidae; genus Vipera; species Vipera ursinii. The sequence goes on from NC_139517.1 coordinate 91,563,111, forward strand.
TCCAATTGCGTGAATGGAGTTTCGCCCACAAGCACAAGTGCCTATCCCTTTGCAAGTGTAGCTTTGAACACAAACACAACCACCTTCCACTTGTGTGTGAAGCTGCATCATGCCTGCCATTCCAATATGCCGGGCCGGGCTGGGCCTCCAAACTGGAAAGGTTGGGGACCGCTGTTGTAAACCACCCAGAGAGTGCTCTAAGTCTAAGTGCTATTGCTGTTGCTATCTGAGTAATGTGGTTTTACTTTTATAGAATTATTGTAAGGAAATTAAAGCTGGCATAATTAGGTAAAACTGTTAAAAAATACCTCTGGAAAATACAATTTTTAACTTCTGAAAATTTATTTTTTTTCCATTGTGAGAGGTAGGTTTATTAATCTCATTAATAAATCTCATTGAATTTCATTTGTTATAAGTAATTAATATCATTGAATATAATGTAAAAATATGGCATGTCTATATCTTTTTCTAAAGTCAAGCTTCTAATAATTTTGAATAAATTATGTAATAATTATTTCATATGTATAGAACTGATGCAGATTTCTAGGGTCATAACTGATCCCTAAAATACTTCTATGATGTTGTGATTCCACTCTTCTCCCTTAATCAACTTTTAAATGTCACTGGCCAAGTTGTTTTAATATCATGATTGCAAGCACTGAGCATTTAAAAATGGAAATATGCTTTGTCGTTAGCCACCATGGTGAGCCCATGGTATTCCAAGAAACCAGAATTTATTTACTATATTGGGGAGATCAAACTGCTAAGATTTATGTCACAGGAAGGAAGGAGATCCACATAGTAAATCTGGATTTCTCTTCTGATAAAAAAATGTACTTGCAGTTAACGAAGTCAAACCCTAAAGCTGCAGTACCTTGACTTCTATCTCTGCTGCCATTGATTTTGTAGTTTCAAGTTTCTCCACAAGTTCAGTATCTCCTAAGAAGCTGCCTTCAGCAGCAGAAAGGCGAAAAAGTAGATCATCTTCTAAGATTTTCAGTTCAATTTTGAAATCATTCTGTTGTTTTGTCAGAAGAGACTAGGAAACATAATGAAAAGTTTGGAAAATAGAGATTATTCATGGGAAGAGTAATTGAGGCCTTCAAGATATTCAGACTGAAGCTACATAATTCCTAGTTATTATCTATATTTGTTTAAAATTTTCTTCTTTCCAGTCAGTCTGACTCCTCTAATAACTCCTCCAGTGCTCTTGGAGCCAGACAATACAAGCCAAATTACAATTCTATGATTATTCATGGCCAACTATCAATTCAATGAGTTACAAATATGTTCTAACTGATCTTAGACAATGGGCCATTGATTTAGGGCTGCAAGCTGACTTCTCAGCTGTACCCAGAAACACCTTCTTGAGCCATTTTGCACACCCACTCCAACCACAGTCAGATATCTCAGTCACATAACAATCCCAAAATTTAGAAGGGCACTTTCTTTATCCAGACTCAATACCCTTCCAATGGCTGTTACTGAAGGAAGATACAAAAAATCCCCTTTGAAGAAAGACTATGTCTGTGCAGTTGCAGAATAATTGTTTTGAACACATTATGCCCTATTGTCGCCTCTATGTTATTATTACCACTTTCCACTGGTCATTCTGATTTGTTTTATCTTAAATGCTATTATCAGATCAATCTGACTCCATCTCTCTGTCCATAGCCAGGTACTGCTCAGTAATCTACACTTTATACTTTAGGATTGATTCTAACCTCTCTTAGATATTTTAGTTACATTTAGTTACATTTATACACACATTTCTTTTCTTTTGTATTTTATTCTAATTAACTGCAATTTCTATATTCTAATGGTGGTCTATGACCAAATAAAGATTTGCCTCTGTTATTGTCGATGATGATGATGACAATCATGATGAAGTCTCTATTTGCAAGAATGGACAGGAATTGAAATTCAACAGTAACAGAGCAGCCTACCTTGCCTAGAACAGGGGTCAGCAATCTGAAACAGTGAAAGAGCCACTCGGAACTGGTTCCCTCACAAAAGGAAAAACTGGGAGCCGCAAAAAACATGTGTGCACGTGCGCATACATGGGCGCATGCGCAGAACAGGGTTTGACTGAAGAGTGGAGCCAAGGCGAGATAAGCACCTACCCTGCATATTTGAATTGATTGGTTGAACTTTTTTAGTCCCACTTTTTTTTGGGGGGGGGACTGCACATGGCAGAGGACTGGGAGCCGCAGGAGACGGCTGAAAGAGCCGCATGTGGCTCCGGAGCCGCGGGTTTCAGACCTGTGGCCTAGAACATGATAAATGAGCAGCATCAGTGATGTTTGATGATGTATGATGAGTATATCGGTGTCATCCATAAAGGCTGCCTTCAAGAAGAGCAGGTAATCCTCAGCCTACAATCTTTTGTTTAACAAGTTTTCAAAATTATGATAGGGCTGAAAAAAGTAACTTATGACCAGTCCTTGCACCTATGACTACTGCAGCATTCTGCAGTTACATGATCAACATTTGAGTCATTTGCAATGGGTATATATTTACCATAATTGCAGTGTCTCAGGTTCATGTGATCACCATTTGTGATCTTCCCAGCCAGCTTCTAACAGGATACATCAATGGGGGAAAAAAGCAATGGAATTCATTCTCTAAGGATTTGCTTCCACTCTTCTGCCAGCTCTTTAATTGCTATATTATTTTAACATCTATTTTATCATTAATTTGAATTTGTATCTTTACCTTATTATATGGTTGTATGGCTTACATACATACTTACATACTGCAAGGCGATCAAACCAGTCAGTCCTAGAGGAGATCAACCCTGACTGTTCTTTAGAAGGCCAGATCCTGAAGCTAAAACTCAAATACTTTGGCCACCTAATGAGAAGGAAGGACTCACTGGAGAAGACCCTAATGCTGGGAAAGATTGAGGGCAAGAGAAGAAGGGGACGACAGAGAATGAGGTGGCTGGATGGAGTCACTGAAGCAGTAGGCATGGGCTTAAATGGACTCCAGAAGATGATAGAGGACAGGAAGGCCTGGAGGAACATTGTCCATGGGGTCACGATGGGTCGGACACGACTTCGCAGCTAACAACAACAACAACAATGGCTTACATGGTAATTATCATCTTATGAAAAATTTAATATATAAATAAATAACTTAATCTAATTGACTTTGTGATACCATAGCATCATGTAGGCTCACCTTGACTGTCTCCAGCTCTGGTCGTTCAATACTAACAGCCTCAGCCAACAACTGGTCTTCCAATCCATCCTTTGTAACTGTAAAATTAATTAAAGTGGTCTGAGCCTGCAGCTCTGGTTTATAGTGGGGGTTGGCCAGTTTAGTGTGAAGAATGAGACGGAAATTTTTGTTGAATTCACATTCTCTGTCCTCAATTTTGATATACCTGAGATTGATTAAAATGAAAATTATTATAATGTTGAGTCCTCAAAAAATGCAGAAAGCATGTCAAAGGAGGCTAAGCACATTATTTATAAATAAAGCTGATGCTGTGCTTTAGTTTTCAACATGTAGCTTTTCATAAGATTTGTGTTTTTTTTAAAAAAAATACAAGTTAAGAAAAATTAAATTCACATGGGGATGTATGCATTCCCTGTTTAAAAATGTGCATGTTACACCAGTTTTAAAAGTACACGGCTTACACCAGCTACCTGCAATTAGTGCAGGTTCGCATCCCACCAGGCTCAAGGTTGACTCAGCCTTCCATCCTTCCGAGGTAGGTAAAATGAGGACCCAGATTGTTGGGGGCAATAAGCTGACTTTGTAATAATGCTGCTTGGGGGGCCTGGCGAAAACCCTAATAAGCAGGCATATACATAGAATGAAGGCTACTGCTAAGCTTGTGAGTCGCCCTGACTCTTCGGAGAAGGGCGGGATATAAATGGAATTAAAATAAAAATAAAAAATAAAAAAATATAGTACAGGAGAAGGGAAAGCAAATACACAGATATAAAGCTTTGGGGTAAAATACAAATAAAATTCTAGCCACCTGTCATTCACCAATCATCCTAGTTTTCAGCCTGTTTAAAAAGCTAGGTTTTTAGATCTTTTTTGAACGACAGAATAAAAAGACAACATAGTTGAGACCAAACACGTCTGTTAAGGATGGTATTCTAGTAGGTAGGAGCAGCTACAGAGAAGGCAGTATCACACTAGATGGCACTGTTTAATCTTTGGCACCTCAGAGCATGCCCATCTAATCAGACAGAACCTAAGAAAAGTGGTTCCATAAATATAAAGTAATGTGCTAAAGCCAATCCTAAGAACCGGGATACCAAACTATATACTGAAACATTTTTCTCTTTGTATGGTCAGATTTTTTCCCCATAATAATTTAAAATTTGCTGTACAGTTTGAATATGTCATCAAATGTCTATTCACAGAACATATGCTGAACTTCAATAAGTGCTCTGCTGCAAGGGAAAATGGAAGACTGATTTCAGAAATTGGCAATAGAACAAAGAGGGCAATTTTGTAACTCACTGTTTTCCTTTATTTACAGAGAAACTTACCTGGGGAACAATTTCAAGCTATTGCAATGCTAAAATGGCTCATTTTAAAATGAGATCTGGAGCCTTGTACTAAAATTACACTTTATATGTGCTCAACCCTCAGAAGTAATAAATTATTACCAGATTTTGTGGTTATCAGCTATGAAAGGCAAGCACTGCACAATGATTCAGTGAGTTTTATCACTATAGCTATGTTGTGGTTTTTTATTTAATTGCAGATTTGGGGAAAATAAATGTTTCTGCTATTGCTCTCTTATGGTTCAGCTACGATAGCAGCCAAAGAAGTAGAGGGGAAAAGGATGACAGAATTAATTCATCCAATTCAATAAAAGACATTTATGTAAAGGTTAACTCTGGAATTCAAGGTATGGTAATCATGGATTCCCCCCCCTCCCCAATATTCAACACAACTGATGTGAATGGAATCCTTAGAGAAGCTGTGATAGAGTAATTCCTCCACCTTCACATAGTGAAATTTATGTTGGCTATACTAGGATCTTTGTAACACAGTGGAGGAATATCTCTTTTCAACTATACTTACTTGCACCATATATATTTCCATTATAACCTTGTATCAAATATTTTAAACAGAGGAATATTCACGTGCAGGAAGAGAAATGCAAAGCTAGATTGTATGAACAAATAAATTTCTTGGTCTTTGCTCTTATGTGACTCAATAACACATACTGTACATGAATATAAAGAGTAAACAATTAAGGCAAACAATTATTTGCTCTCAGAAAACATTGTATCCTAATGAACTGAGTTTCTCCCCTTAGTACAAGAGATCATCAGAGAATACTTACGAGAATCCAAAGATTTACTGAGATATGAAAAAAAAACAGAAAACATACTAAACAAACTCCATCAATTATATGTCCTTTGCTAATGCAGAGAGTGAATTGTAGTGGATCAGGTGTAAATTTGTTACTTGTAATCACAGCAGGCAGACTCTATAAGTTTATTAAACCAATGAAGATAAAAGCAAAATGTTAAACTAAAAGATGAACACATTTACACCAGGTTCAAGGTAAACTGTAACATTTTTATTTATTTGTTTGTTTGTTTGTTTGTTTGTTTATTTGTTTGTTTGTTTGTTTGTTTTATATACCGCCCTTCTCCCGAGGGACTCGGGGCGGTGTACAGAGCAACGTATGTATACAGTTAAACAATAGTAAAAACAAATGAACCCCAAGAGCTGTCAGGCCAGGCCGGCCTGTTGGAACAGGTAAGTTTTTAAGTCGCGCCGGAAGGTGCGAAGGTCAGGGGCCATCCGGATATCGGTAGGCAAGCTGTTCCAGAGGGTTGGCGCACCCACTGAGAATGCCCTCCCCCTGGGGGCCACCAGCCGGCATTCTTTGACCGGTGGCACTCTGAGGAGGCCCTCTCTGTGGGAGCTCACAGGACGGAGCGGTGTTGACGTTGGCAGTAGGTGCTCCCGTAGGTATTCCGGACCCATGCCATGTAGGGCTTTGTATGTCATCATTAGCACCTTGAATTTCACTCGGAAGGCAACCGGAAGCCAGTGCAGCTCACGGAGGAGAGGTGTGATATGGGAGTATCGGGAGGCTCCCAAAAGTGTTCGTGCAGCTGCACTCTGCACCAGCTGAAGCTTCTGAGTGGCTTTCAAGGGCAGCCCCATGTAGAGAGCGTTGCAGTAGTCAAGGCGAGAGGTCACAAGTACATGGGTGACTGTACGCAAGGCATCCAGGTCCAGATAAGGTTGTAGTTGGCGCACCAGCCGGACCTGAGTGAAGACCCCCCTGGTCACAGCTCCTATGTGATCTTCCAAGGATAGCTGTGAGTCTAGGAGGACACCCAGGTTGCGGGCCCTATCAACAGGGGGTAATAACTCACCCCCGATGTTAAGGGATGGGATGCTCTGAGTATCCTGGCATGCCGGTATGTACAGCCATTCAGTCTTGTCCGGGTTGAGTTGAAGCCTGTTCCTCCCCATCCATTCCCGAACCGCTTCCAGGCAACGGGACATCACATTGATGGCATCACTGATGCTGTTTGGAGTTGAGATGAAAAGCTGGGTGTCATCAGCATACTGATGGTACCCTACTCCAAAACCACGAATGATCTCACCTAGTGGTTTCATGTAGATGTTAAACAGGAGATGCGAGAGAACCGACCCCTGAGGGACTCCACATACGAGAGGCCTCGGAGTCGACCTCTGTCCCCCTGCCAACACCGACTGCGAGCATCCCAGGAGAAAGGAGGAGAACCACCGCAGAACCGTGCCTCCCACTCCCAATCCCCTGAGGCGCCGCAGCAAGATACCATGGTCGATGGTATCGAAAGCCGCCGAAAGGTCTAATAAGACTAGGACAGAGGAAGAAAAAGCTATCTCAGCTAGGAAAAAACCTGGTATTTAATGACATTTAACAGAACAAAACAATTTTCATTAGTGTTTATTTGGAGTATAAGGCATGTTTCATGCACTTTGGTATGGCAATCAGCAAACCAATTTGGTTTTAAGAATTCTCCTGATCACTGTATGTAATGATTTGTTCAGTGCTTTTTTTTGTAAAAGAAAAAGGTGCCGGAACTCACACATGTCATACAACCCACCTTGCCTACCCTACAAGGTTCCATCCAAAAAAGGTGCCGGAACTCACACATGTCATACAACCCACCTTGCCTACCCTACAAGGTTCCATCCAAAAAAGGTGCTGGAACTCCGTTCTGAGCGTTCTATGAGAAAAAAAAGCCCTGGATTTGTTTCACCAAAGCATACAGTATGTAGAAGGTTGAAACTTACTTTCAACATTCAAGCAAGAATTATTTGTATATACTGCAAATGGAATTGGCTTAATGTTCCTAAAAGTGGATTCGGCACTTTATAGTTTATAGACATGTTGTAAAGAGATAAGCAGGACTGGCTCTATGTTTTATATAAATCATAATATAATGTATTCTGGTTGGCTCCATCATATGACAACATATTTGAGATCTGGAGGACTTACATGATGGTTAAAAAAGACTCCTAATGTATTTATCAGTAAAGCTTCAACAAATATAAAGATAAAGCAGTGAGAATGCATTTTTCTATCTGGCAACTTAGTGTTGCCACAGCATGACTGAGGTTCTTTTAGAGTTATACTAGTGTATTTAAGGATGACAATTGCTTCACAGAGGCAACAGAGCCCCCTTAGTTCTTTGATTGCACATAAGCCGATTTAGAGGAATAGTGAACCCCCCCCCACACACTATTTATAGCATTGTCCAAACTTTCTTAGTCTAACTTTGTCTACCTGTCTCCCAGGGCTATTTGCTGGCAATCACCAGCTCTGTTGCTTAGTTACCAATTTTCCCCTTTCTCTTCTTCCATCCCTCTCATGTTTCACTATGAAAGAGAGATAGGGAGGGAATTGACTGAGTCACTTTGGGCTTGCTTAAAGCTTTCATCCTGCTTTTTCAGACCTTATCTCCTGTTCTTCTGCATAGATTTTCTTTTTTTCTAATTCCATTTATATCCCGCCCTTCTCCGAAGACTCAGGGCGGCTTACAAGCTTAGCAGTAGCCTTCGTTCTATGTATACGCCTGCTTATTAGGGCTTTCACACACACACCCCAAGCGGCATTATTACAAAGTCAGCTTAATTGCCCCCAACGATCTGGGTCCTCATTTTACCTACCTCGGAAGGATGGAAGGCTGAGTCAACCTTGAGCCTGGTGGGATGTGAACCTGCACTAATTGCAGGCAGCTGGTGTTACTTAAGGAGGCATTAGCCCACTGCTCCACCAAGGCTCTTTTTTGTGTGATGCATCTAACTGGGTCTTCTGTCTAGTCACTTCTAGTCTGGAGTTTGCAGACATCTTAATACACCATACAGAATAGAGCTGGAAGGGACCTTGGAGGTTTCTAGTCCAACCTCTTGCTCAAAAAGAGATCTTGTACCATTTCAGACAAGTGGTTGTCCAGTCTCTTCTTAAAAGTCTCCAATGATGAAGCACCCACAACTTCTGAAGGCAAGCTGTTCCACTGATTAATTGTTCTCACCGTTAGGGAGTTTCTCCTTAATTCTAGGTTGCTTCTCTCCTTGATTGATTTTGTTCCCTCTTGATTGAGCTTGATTGTGTTTGATTGATCAAACAATTGATTTGTTTTGATGAAACAACTGATCCAAAACAACTGATCTGATTGATCAAACAAGAAATCAAGATTGATTGATCTTGTTCGCTCTGTCCCCATCTGCCTTAATTTTGGGGTGATGCATATCTATCTGGATTTTTACTTCTTTTCTGGAGGAAAGGCTCCAGCTGACATTTTTATCCTCTTCTCCCCCTCTGGAACAAGAAAGTGGCAACTACACATGCTCATGCTGTGTCTCTCCAGCCACCACTTCCTGAACAGTTTTTCCAAAAGCATTTTCTGCCTTGATGCTTCAAAGTGTACAGACTCAAACGTTGCAATGTCTGTATCTTTCCCTCTTTCTCATTTCTTTTGCAGTTCATATTGGAGCATGAACCTCCAAAACTGAGGTGGTGCATCCCTCCTCCAGGCTTTAAATCCCAAGATTTATACTGTATGCTAGGCTCCATCCTCCCACAATAGCCCTGGCTGGAATTCAAGAGTGTTCATCTGCCCTCATAAGAGCACAACTGCATTCCAAAGTCACATCTGAGCTTCTCCTCCCCACTTTTTCTCTTTCCTTCTGATGACCCACAACAGCACAGCAGTAGCAACCTGGCCACAAAACCAATATGCCGAAGGATGCATATTATCCGTACATAAACATAACAGTTTTCCACCTTTGAGTTAAGGTGCTTGGAGAGGCTTCTGTGTTTTCAGACTTTAATTAGTACTAATGCCAATCTGGATGCTGAAAACATTGTAATCTGGTATTTCAGGATCTTCCTTCATAGTTTTTTTATGTTGACAACAACTTCCAAAAACTAAAGGCAGGATATAATTTTAAAAAGTTGCTTCACAGATCATGAGGTTTGCTAATAAGAAAAGCCAGTAAATTTGCTTTGGAAGGTGCATACGCTGATAAATCTTTCCAGTAATACTTTCTGTCGATTGATATCACAAGATATATTTTATTTAAAATTAGGATTGTCTGAAGCTCAGTAGATCTAATTATTTGTAATTACCTAGTTGTTGTCAGTATGTGGCCCTTTTATGACAGCAGTAGCTGTAGTAGGTCAGGTTCATCTGTATATCTTTTCAAACATAGGATTAATGTACTATTGATAAAACCATTACTAGAACCAAATTAAAGTCTGAGCTGATGTATTGGTCCATAGGGTGCTGTCAGACATGAAAGGAGTAATTAGTATTCATTACTTCATACTCTGCAACATTCCAATTATTAATGAACTTCAAACTGTTGATCTGCATCAAATCTATCATAAGCATCTTTCTTTATTACAAGAGGATTGGAGAGTGTGAGTGTGAGTAGAAGAAATAACAAAATTTCAGTAACAAAATTACTGAAATAAACAAAAAATACAACCTGCTGAAAATGCTGTAAATATGGTTTACATGTTTTTGCTCTCTGTAGCCGCAGAACTTAGGGTGAATACAAAAACTGGTGAACTAGTTGTGGACTAGATTGAAAAGAACAGATGAAAGGAGTTTCAGAAGAATGTTTGGTTCCACAGACAGAATAAGCTTTGTTGCAGCAAAACAGCACTTAAGATATGTTTGCATTCATTGTGATACTTGCTTTAGATTATTGAAATATAGCTTTTTTGTGCCAGATTGCAAAAGACATTCCACGCACATACAGATACTATTTCTATTTGCAACATTAATCATTCATTGTCAACTAGTGTTCCACTAAATAATTATTATCTTATCTACACTTAAGCTTTGCATGAAATGACAATAAATTATATTTCTTGTACATCATGGGCTTGGATTGCACCATAAATATAATTATATTTGCTCTGTATATGTTTGAGCTTTTCATACAAATTCTCAGATGTATTTTGAAGAATTTAATACCTTTTTGGTATGACAATTTATCACTTTCTATACCTGTATAAAATATAGGTGTGTATCTATCTATCACAACCAAACTGAGAGTATATCACATAAACCTTAAAGAATTAATCCTACTTCAGAAAAACACATATAATAAATCTGGTAGCTTTAATGTCACCCAATCTTTGAATATGCAACTTAATGGACATGCATATGCTTTGTATGCATTTATGCTATGTTGTTGGAAACTGCAACTTTTACTTCTATTTTCTTTGAAAAGGGTTTATTTTCCCAACTGAAGAGTCAGAGATGAACGAGTACAGTAAAAAATCCTGCTAAGTTATTAAGTTTACTAAGTTTATATCACTACTCATGAGTCTTAATGATCTCAGTGAGATATATTGAAGAAAGTTTTGAGCTCTTTGGAATAAATAATAAATGGCTTAATTAAATTGTATCATAATACACATCTCTAAAAGTTATGCTCACTACTGCACCATTAAGCTATCAAGGTGAAGTCAATACACTTAGAAAACCCTAATTTAACATTGGCTATAAGCATAATTCATTTAATAAATGCATCCTAGGATTATGCAATATAGTAGTATAGCACTATAATTTATTATTTGAAGTTGATAACAGCAATAGTACCATTCTAGATGATGGCCTGGGTGATATCTCGATGACACTGATTATGTCTTATGGGCAAAGAACTCTGAAGATGCTGGAAAATTTTTAATCCTTGGTAAGATTAACTGATTCTTAAACCAGTAAATGATATTGCTTTGATTAATGGCTACTCATAAGAATGCATATTTGGTAAGGCTATGAAAACGTGGAGTAGATCAAATATAGCAGTAAAAAATAGTAAAGAACACCAATCATTATATCACTATTTCATTTTAATTTAATATACTTTTAACTTTCAGAAAAACAATGATAGAAAATGTGTATGTTTTAATGATAGAAAATGTGTATGTTTTGCAATATGTTAAAGATCAGCAATTAATTAACCACACAAAAAGCAATAAGTGCTTTTGCGCGTGCATGCATGTTTTTCAGTTCTTTTTTTTTTATTCAGTGAGAAAAATCCAGTCTGTCTTGGGCTTGAACAAGTTTGGTTGAATGTCTGAGTTGAATATACAAAGGAGAGTTAATAGGTGATCATTAGTAACAGAGGACCTGAAACTGGATTTGTTGAACTTCACCACTGAGAATGTTTGTTCACCTATGGAAGTGGATCCAAAAGGAAGTAATATCTTCTGAGCATGTTTCGTGTGTGGAGAGTTCTCCTCTCTAGAGGAGAGTAAAAATCCAGCAGTGGTACTGACTTAAAGTATTCTTGCCAATAGTGTATCAGACTGCTGGTCAATGAGTTCTAGCTGAACATCAATGGGAGTGTTATCCACACTGCAGGTAAAGGGAGAAAAAAAATCATGTGCATTTCATTCTCAACTGTTTCGAAGTCTTGAAATTGCCTTGAAAACTCACCATGTAATGCATCTCACATGGATAAGAACCTGCAGAAGTGATCAGCTGATAGTATGGTTTCCTTTAGCATTAGTAAATGGGTGGGAACGCTGTCCTCCACTTGATTTGAAAGAAACTACAACTTTCTCATGGAAGCCTTCACCAAGCTGTACATTTCATGTACAAAAAAAAAATAAATCCTTGCATTGCAGTTTGGTATTTAGTTCCTTAATTAGTGCAGTCCCATCAACAAGAAATCCAAAATCTGCCATCCAGTTTGCATCTAAGAGCTTTGAGATATCATTCATTTTCTTCCCTTTCTTTTCACAGAACTTTTGAATCTCTACTCTTGTATCCTGTAATCTTTTAAGCATTTTGCCAAGGCTGAGCCAGTCTCATGCTGCTTAAGTGCAAAAAATCTGTCTCTGATTCTATGTTCTTGCCCTGATAAAGTTAACTATTTTAGTTGCAACATCAATAACATGGTTAATTTTTAGCACTGACTTACACAACATCTCTTGATGTATAATACAATATAAAAATAATGATTTCTGTTCAGGGTTCATTTCAGTCATTGTATTCTACATCTGCTTCAAAAGTCTGACATTTTTCCTCCTCAGATTTGGACCATCATCCATAGTAAACACTGTCAGTTTGTCCCATTTCAGTCCCAGCTTGTCTAAGTATGCATTTACTTCTGTGAACAAATCACTTCCTGTTATCTCCTTTTCATTGATGGCATTTAAGATTCCTCTATAATCTTAAAGTTCTTCATTATCCCACGTACAAAGATGAGTAACTGGCTGTGTCACAAACATTGCAGTTCTCATCCAAAGCCACGGAGAAAGAATAAAAATTGTCTGCTTGTTTTGCAGCTGAGATCCCAGATTTCCTGTGATGACTTCAATCTTTCTCATTATGATTTGTCTCAAATGCCACTTTTTTCCTCAAGGCATATTAGCACTTCAGAGTCCATCAAATTCTCTTTGAAAAACTCTCCATCAGAAAATGGCTTATTGTTTTTTAAAATTTTGCAAGATATCACATGACTGGTCTTGACTGCTCCATCTCTGGATGCACAAAGCTTGGTAAAAAGTACTTATTAGTTTTGCAGCTTAGCTAGCAAGCATCAAATGCCCATGCCCACTCTGTAACATTTCCCTCCATATTTAATCAAATGGTGGCAATTCAAATTGTAATCCTTACGTGGCAATCTATATTCCATAAACTAAATACATAACTTTACCTCTGAGTTCAGTAGATAAAAACTTAGTAAATCCATTTCTTGAAAAACTCTACATTCTGTATCAATCTTTTTTTTAAATGTGAGCTGACATTTTTGAGGGCTAACAGCTAGGTCAGCATCTCTTGTAGACACCTATTCTCTAACACTTTACTGTGAAGGTTCATAGGCACATGTGCACATATGTAAATTGAAAAAAATAGCAGTCACCTTTTTTTTTTAAAAAAAAGAGCAATACACTTGTATTCCATGTATACATACTTATTAACATTTGATTTCTAATTTCTAATTGACCTCACATGGACCAGCCAGAGACAGCCATATGGTTTGGGGCCATAAAATGTCCAGGTCTGCCTTATAGATCAGACATGTCAAACACAAGGCCCGGGGCCCAGATCCGGCCCACGAAGTGGTTTCATGCGGCCCGCGAAGCCATCCTGGAAACAGTGAGGGAATGGCCCCCACTGCCTTGGTCCTGGTCCAGAGACCCTCCTTCTGCCAGAGACCCTCAGATCTGTTCCACTTCTGCCCAGGCCCCCATAGGCACCCTTGATGCAAACGATGTAGAGCTGGCCACGCCCACCCAGTAGGCCATATGCACTCTAGCCACGCCCACCCAGTAGGCCACACCCACCCTGGCCATACCCACCCGGCCCCCTGAGGGCAACTGCAATGCTGATGCGGCCCTCAATGAAATTGAGTTTGACACCCCTGTTATAGATAAACCCTAATTTCTCACTTTTTTCATAGCACAATTGCCTCCTCTTCCTGCACTATACCTAGATATTTTTCAACGTTTTTGTTTAACCATATACAGTACTTTCTTTAATATAAATATCTTATAATGACACCTTAACTTAGAATGTAAAATAAAATGTAATGAGAAAAAAATAACATTGTTCGTAAAACAATACTTTTTGAAAAAAGACAGTCACAATTACCACTTCTTTACTTTTCTGTTCTTCAAAAAGTACTTACGTTCCCTTTTTAATGGTGTTTCTTCCAAGCAAAGGATCGAGCACAGGGTCTATTTTCTCACCCAGGTTTTCAATCAGGACAACATCTCCACAAGCCAAAGTTCTTTCAATAGTTTTCAAAAATCTTAAATAAAATAATAAAACAGGAATTTGTCCAAGACGGTCTATGAAAAGCGTTAACTGAATGTATTTATTTATTCTCTCCATAGGACTTCTAAAAACAGCGCTAGCAAAAATTCAAGCATTGCTAATCTCCTTCCCACCAGATATTTTGAGTGATTCAAGATGAAATAAATTGAGCAATTTGTTACTCAATAATAGATAATTTTTCCACTCTGTATGTCCATTATCAGTACAAGTGGAAGTAATTGCACAATGCTTTCATTTCCCATGGTCTCACCTGTCACGTTTGTTAGGAAGTCAAATTATCTGGCTTAATTTTCTATATTTTGCTCCTCAAGCTGAACATAACATTGAAAACAATCAGACCATACACTTTTATATGAAACATACCCGGGGCACTTTCAACAACTGCAAAGTTTAGTTAAAGAAAATCCCTATAGCAAATTTAGAAAATTTCTTGTTCAGTTGTTGATATTAAAAGAGGCAGAATAGAAGGAGAAGAGGAGAAAAATCTTCTTAAGAAAGGCAGAAATCACCCCCAGTCTTTTTGTTATAGGAAAACAGTCTCAAGCAGAAGCCTGAAGATGCTAGGCTTTATGAATGGATATTTTGCATCCATTCATAAAGCCAGGCCACTCTATTCATAAAATTATCTCAGAGGATTTGCATTTTCCCTTTTGCCTTTAGAGACAGTCATGACTCCTACATGATCCCATATGAATCTGGCAACAGCCATTAAAATATTAAAGGACATAGTTTTGCTCAAGAACAGACATCTCAATCATAAAGCCCCCCCCTCCCCAAATTGTATAAACCTGCCTCTACTCTCAACCCCAATTTTTAAGCCACCCCAGAAACATGCTGTTGTCACTGTTGTTTCTGGCTACCAAATAAACAGAGATATCCTTTCCAACTGCAGCCTGCCTCCAATTTATTTCTCCTGTGTCTTTCTCCTGGCTTGAAATAAGAACTGGACCAGATTTTACTTCCAACACAGAAAAAAATCATGCTCAAGTTAGATATCCAGTAAAACAGTATAACACCAGACACATTGGAAAATAATTAAAATATTGGCATATTTGATAAATTCAGATTAATCTCTCTGAAACACCCACCCAACATGTACTTTATTTTACATGTGGTAAATGACTTTGGGTGGGCAGGAAATATGTCATGCTGTTCTACAATCTGTACTTACCCCTTCTCTCCTAGAGTCATGATTTTAAGATCAGTTCCATATTTATTCTTTATCCATTTAATTGCTTGTAGTTGAGGATCTATGAGAAGTGGCCAGCGTTCACAGTTTGTTAAAATAGCAGCATTTTCTATTGACATCTTATCACTGGGTAATCCTTCATTATTCCATGTTGCTATCATTGCATCATCAGTCAACATGGCAACCAGATCTAACTCTGTACTTGTTGGAATAGGAATCTTGAATAAAAAATATTTTTCCATAATGTCAAACCTTGTACAATAAACCATAATCAAGGAAGCAAGAATCACAAAGATTTCAGTAAAGAATTTTAATGTGAAAATTAGATGCAAGAGACAGAATCCTGCAATCTATAGTAGGAAGTTTCAGTCCTAATTTATGAGTAAATTTGTTAATATGGAGTTTATTTCAAGTTTTGAAACTTTTCTTCCTGAGCTTTCTGCACACAGATTGAACTGCTGTTTACTTGATAAACTAACAAGCTCTTCCATCTGTTGTTTATCTTTAAAGATCTTGCTGTTTCTTTCTCAAATTTTTCACAATCTGTTGCATAATGTTTACTAAAGCCACAAGAAAACATGAACCAGAGTATCAGAAATAAAACAGCTGGCAGTAATATATCCATGTATTATTTGTATATATTTTCATTAAAAAACATGCCAGCAAGATATGGAAGCAGAAAAAATGGAAAGACTTACTTTTTGCAATTTCAGAAATGGAAGCCACATATGTTCTACTAGCTCTTGACGATAAAGTTTAGTAAAGGGACCAATATAAGAAACAAAAGCAGCTGTTAACAAAATGTCACCACATGCGGTTATTTCTTGTTCTTCAAACGATTTAATTGAGTGGCTCCAACGAATATTTTCAGACTGAAAGACAAACAATAGGAGAGGGTCACCTTCTATGTGGGAATATACAAATGAGGTGCATATCTCATCCATTCCCCCTCACCCCAAGAAAACAGCCTGTAGCATCCCCAAATGAGAACTATTGGCTCCAGTTAGGTGATAGCTGTTTCTTCTACTGAGAGGAAGTTCCGGGTGAAGAATGCCGATCATTTTTCATCTTATTTTCTATGAGTTCTGTACTAGATACTTATGATATTTTAAAGATGGGGAAGACTGATTTCTGAACAACAGCAGCCAGTAAGCAGGAATTTCTTCATTTCAATGGTGATAAATGTTAACATTAGAGAGAAAAGGTCCTGCTATAAATAATCACATGGTATAACAGCAAAAGGTACAACAATAAAAGTTTATCTGAATTATATCTGCTCCCAGCTTCTGCCAACCTAGCAGTTCGAAAGCATGTAAACATGCAAGTAGAAAAATAGGGACCACTACGGTGGGAAGGTAACAGCATTCTGTGCGCCTTTGGTGTCTAGTCATGCCAGCCACATGACCACGGAGACGTCCTCGGGCAAGCGCTGGCTCTTCGGCTTTGAAATGGAGATGAGCACCGGCCCCTAGAGTCGGAAACGACTAGCACACGTGTGTGGGGGAACCTTTACCTTTACCTTACCTCAGATATTACTTCATTGCTTTCGTAACGATATATTTGATAGAATAGTTAATCTGTCCTAAAGTTATTAATCTGAAGTTGTGGTCCATATGATAGATCAGAAAAAGTCATATTCCTAGCTAATTCTTCTCAGCCTACTTTTACAGTGAAGAGCATAGCACACATGCCTTAAACTTCTTCAACAGGCATGCCTTAGGTTTCTTGGGGGGAAATGTAAAAAAAAAAGCATGATCACAATTTCTTAATTTTGTTTTTGCACTGTGAGACAGATAGGCTAAAAGACAAAGATATTTTCAAGACCAGCAATGATTGGGAATTTGAATGCAGAAACTGATAACGGTTTTCAATCGAATGATATAGCAACTATTTATTCAATGTTTTTCTGAAGAAATTGCTAAAATTCAGCAACTAATTAAGTAGAACAGTTGTGTACTAGGAATAAGCAAAAGTTAAAAAAGATTACTTTTTGAAATTTTAATTTTGAAGCATTCTTATTCTCTGCAGAGCACAACAGTTTCTTCTTTAAATCATCAACTGAAACAAATCAAGCAACAAACTCATTATTTTGTAAGGAACTCTTGATTTATCCATCTCTCCCCTGGTTGTCATTGGCTGGTAATACATAAACAATAAAGTGCCCCCCACCTCATTCTCAAACTAGCTTTGAAATTTGAAGATTTACTAAACATAGAATGATTGTCTATTAAAATCTTCAGTAATTTTACAGTTCTATTCCAATATCATAAATCACAAGTGACATTGGCTAACAAGAGTTTAAGAATTGGAACATGCAGTGTAATAAATTTCCAGACAGTTAAAAATCACTATAATTTTATTATAATGCATTATAGATTGCCTGTAATATCATCCTGGCCGGGGTGACCCATTTCTAATTTTGAACAGCTGTTCAGCTCGGGAGTTAGTTAATGATTAAATATAAATTGCCTGATTTATTAGGCTGAATGGTTGAGCTTCCAGGTCAATTCTATATAGACAAAATCATCAGTCTTGATGCTTGTTAGAAGTTAAAAAAAAATTCTCCAAGGAAAGGAGTTGGTCCTCTCAATTAATTTCTCTTTTTCTTTGCTTACTGAACAGTACTCTACAGGAAAAAACAAACCCCATTATTGTGTAATAAATGTTTTTATCAAATGAAATAAAAAGGGGAGGCTCAGAAAAAGTATCATGTAAGATACCTTTGCAGGACCTAATGAAAGGCATGAAACTAGCTTTTATTTGGCTAGAACCTTTCAAACACAGGCTATACGCTACTGATAAATTTTACAATTTTGTCATTTAAATATATTATCTAGAGGATATGATCTGTAACTAACAGGTCATCACAAATGTAGTGTTATTTTTAATTTAAACTTACATTGGCTTTTCTAGCTAAGTTTGCTTTAACTTGCCGTATGATTTTCAATATTAATTAATTTTTTACAAAATACCATAGAGCTTTTGTAAAGATTACTTTCTTACCATTGTAAACAAAAGCTATATCAATTACACACCCATCTTTCACTAGTATTGTATCATTGCATGCAGCATTATTATTCATTCACTCTGAATCAATATATAATAAATTATAACCACTAACTGGACTCCAGAGAAATACATGGACCAATTGTCATGCTCAACCACAAACCACTTTTCAATTTTCATCATATTCTGAATATATATTATATACAAAATAGAAAGCTTCATTTTTAATGGATTTGTATTTATTTAATATGCATTGTGTGGTCTGTTGCCTAGAAATTGGGTATTAAATAATCATCTATTTGATGTAACATTGCTTTTCTACAACAGAAGTAATTGAAGCACTAAATATCATATCAATATTTTGGTTAGATATGCATTCGGTTCTTAGTAAAAAATTAATAGCTTTTATGAAAATCCAAAGGTTAAATATATTGTGTGTGAATAGTTCTGAACTGACATTTGTTTAGCCTCGATGTATATTACCTGGAGACTGACTATGCTGTCAGAAAGTGTTCAGGTCTATATACAGATCTGGTGAATAAGTAAGAGTTTGAATTCAACCTACATTTTTAAAAAAGCAATACAAAGTCTTCAGACTGATTTTTCTTATCTTTTTAACGTAAGCAAGCAGAACGGAGATAGGAACTTCCAAGTATTATAGCTAATTGAAAAACTGATTTTGCAAGTAGGCAAACATAGTTAATTATAAATGAATCAAAAAATTGGAATCACCTATATATGCTTTACTGTGGTGTATATCTAACCCCAACTTTTGCATAGCAAAACAGTTACTGTGAATATGACTAAATATCTTTTGGCGTAGAAAAAGGCTCCTAATCTTCTATAGAGATATGCATGTGAAATGGAAATATTCTCCACATATAATCAAGGCCATGGAGTTGATTTGCTCTTCTGTATTTCAGATTGCACTGATTGCTGATATTGACTGTAAGGTAAAAGTCATCAAATATTGGGTAAGGCTTGGTTCTAAAGAACTTTGTTTAGTCTTGCACATTTTTAAACTGCAAATGGACAACAGAATTTCCCAGCATTGATGGCAAGTTACTTTGAAATGGTAGAACCAACAGCCACTCCAAAATAATTATACCTGATGACTGCTAGGTTTTCAAACCACAGCATTAAAAGTAATGAAGCTGATCAAATTAATAGACTAGCACCGAATAAGATTTTGTCCTGCAGATGCATCAGAACTTTGAAGATTGGTTTAGATATATGTTCCTAAGTGACTGTGTGGAGAATAATGCTATCCTTAGGTGAATAAAGCACATAAAATGACATATAGTGGATGCTATCATTATATTTAACCCATTTCAAAATGCTTAGAAAGTCTTAGGAAACTATCAATAGGAACACCACTACACCTTTAGAAGCTAAACAGATAAGCATGAATAAGCAAGGTGGATTCCAATGCGTATTCCACACCCACACACACACACACACCCATACCCCACCCACTCACCCCCCACACAAACGAGAATGAATGTAATATTGACTTGCCTGAAGTCCTTTAACAAGTCTGTTGGCTAGCTCTATAGTGTTATTGGTTTGGCCAACTTCTTCTTGGCATCTGACTTTTTCTGCTGTTGCCTTCTCAAATGATGATGTGAGCTTGCACAGATTGTAGTCCAGTTCCTTTAAAATCAGGAATGGGTTAATTGTGGTTCATTTCATATTTTCATATATGATAACTTATAGGCTTATCAGTACCACACAACACAAATGTTCTAAACCTCTGAATTTGTTATTGGTTCCTTCTTTCTTCTTGCTCATTTCTGGCCTATCGCTATAATCTCATTCTTTCATTCTTGAAATCCATCAAATTCAACCAATTGGGGAAAAATATTTGTGGATTATTTTATACAAATGCGTGTTTACATAAAACATCAATTTTACAAAAATTGTTAATGGTGTTTGGAGTGTAAACTCACAGTTTTTCCATTGCTTCAGAGCAACTACATGCCTTGCCCTAAAGTTCTTGATCATAAATGACTGAGACATCAGTGTTAACTCGATGGTTAGAGATGTAATAAAGTAGCCCACTGCAAGCCCAAGCAGAACAATTGATCCTTTTCTATTGGCTTCCTGGCACATTCAGCATAGATATGGAAAATTAATCTCCTAGAAGAGATTAATCTAAAAGACAAACTTGTTTTACAAAAATGTTGTATTACCCTGAACTTTTCACTCACAAGAATTTTTTTTTTAAAATCTTATCGAGGATTTTCAAACCATTCATTTAAGACTCTAAATCTTTTGCAGAGAAAGAAAGAATCTCTGTATAAAATATACAGACCTTTTACTTGCCAAGAATGTAAAATTATTGAAAACTATATTTTTTTCCAACCATTCTATCTGAGCCAGGCATTAGTTGCATTTTGCTCTATTATACGTAACATAGTTAGAAAGTTTACTCAATGTCTCAAAAATGTTCTTGAGAAAGACATTAGTAAATAATAGTTTAGAAAACAATTGGAGGAAAAGACAATATTATAATACTGGGGAAAAGCAAAACTGCTATAAAGCCTGATTGAAATTCTTCTGGGTAATGAAGTATCTGGTCCAAATTTGTTTATAGTATTGATTGTATGAACCAGTCTGCATAGTAAAATTGCACCAGCTCCTCTGAGAGCTTTTAACTGGAGAATGGAACAATGTGAAATATTAACTGTGATCCAGTCTTGTTTAATGAACTATAGAATAAATTTTAAATGCAATGAATGGTAAGGAAACTATCATGGAGATACTTCTTCCCTTTCCTTTCCTAATTGAAGAACAATATTTCCAACTTTCTCTCTGTAATTCTTTTATATTTTTAGATTTTCATCCTTAATCTCTCCTCAATATTCTCTCCCAATTTTAAGTTCTATCTTAATTCTATCTATTGTGATCCCTACTTTGGCCACCTAATGAGAAGGGAGGACTCACTGGAGAAGAGCCTAATGCTGGGAAAGGTTGAAGGCAAGAGAAGAATGGGACGACAGAAAATGAGGTGACTGGATGGAGTCATTGAAGCAGTAGGAGAGAGCTTAAATGGACTCCAGAAGATGGTAGAGGACGGGAAGGCCTGGAGGAATGTTGTCCATGGGGTCGCGATAGGTCAGACACGACTTCGCAACTAACAACACCCAAAACTGTGATCCCAGCCCAAGTCCAGACACACCAACTGTTATGTGCTGGGCTTTTGGAATATCACCACATGAATTGCTGGAGAACTAATGGTTCTCCAGCAACCCAGACAGGACGTCTCTGGTCCTGCCATTGGTCAACTTTGGGCAGCAAGTATAGCTTCAATCCGATTAGTTAATACCATAGGGCCTGGCTATATATTGAAGCAGGAGGACTCCAATCTCTTATAGGACTTGATTGGTTTGAGGCTTTGGGCATTCAAATAACAGGCATTAACCGGACACAGACAGCAGACCTCAAGGCTGTTTGTGAGGAATTTGCAGATGTTTTCGAGTCAAAACTAGGAACTTATACTGGGCCACCCATTTCTTTTAAATTAGATCCTAACGTTGTTCCGATAAGAGTCAAACCTTGCAGAGTTCCTTTCGCCTTAAAACATAAAATCGATTCTGAAATTGATAAGTTAGTAGAGCAAGGTGTATTGCAGCCTGTTGATGGGGGGGGAATGGGAAACTCCTATTGTCACCCCACTAAAGCCCAACAGGGAGGTTCACATTTGTGCAGACTACAAATGCACGGTAAATAAAGCCTTAAATCAACATGCATACCCGGTCCTGATAGTCAGCCATATTTTAGCCTCTTTGCAAGGGGGAACCATTTTTGCTAAACTTGATTTAGCACAGGTGTATCAGCAGCTGCCAGTAGACAAGGCCACAGCCGCGGCTCAAACTATAGTGACTCATAGAGGAGCATTCAAAGTCAAATGCTTGCAATTTGGGGTTAGCATTGCACAGGGCATTTTCCAAGGAATTATGGAGCGCACACTTAAAGGAATTCATTGATGTTCTCATTGCCAGGGAATCCCCAGAAGTATTGGCCAACAGGCTCAGGGCTGTGTTACAAAGGCTACACGATATGGGCCTCAAGTTAAAGAAAAACAAATGTAGTATTGGGGTTTCTTCAACAGAATTCTTAGGTTTCCGTATCGATGCTAGTGGGATTCACCCCACTAAGTCACAAGTTAAGGCCATCAAAATGGCTCCTAGCCCAAAATCAAAAGCAGAGCTGCAAGCATTTTTGGGCCTGTTGAATTTTTATCACACATTTCTACCTCATAAGGCTGCAATAGCTGAGCCCCTCCACAGGTTATTTGATAAAAAAGCCCCTTGGAAGTGGACTGAATTACATGAAAAAAAGTTTCCAGGATCTAAAGGCCCTCCTTTCAGAAAAGTCCACTGTAACTCATTACATTGAGTCTAAACCTGTATGTCTTGCATGTGATGCATCTCCCTATGGGGTGGGGGCAGTCTTAAGCCACATAGAGAAGAATGGGAAACAAGTTCCTATTGCATTCTATTCTAGAACCTTATCTGCTGCTGAGCGTAATTATGCACAGATTGATAAAGAAGCCTTAGCCATAGTGGCTGGAGTAAAAAAAATTCATGATTATTTATATGGCAGGGATTTCACTGTCTTCGTTGATCACAAACCCCTTTTGGGCTTATTCACCACAGATAAGCAAACTCCCCACATACTGTCTCCAAGAATGCTGAGATGGTCTATATTTTTGGCTGCATACAAATTTAAGTTAGTTCACAAACCTGGAAAGGAAATGGGCCATGCAGATGGCCTCAGAAGATTACCAATGCCACTGATGGATCCTGATCCAGCTTCTGCTGCTAAAATATTGTCTATTCAGGATTTACCTGAGTTTCCCCTCCATGCTGGGGATATTGCTGCTGAGACTGCTACAGATATAATTCTGAGCAGAGTATTGTCATGGGTACACACGGGCTGGTTGGAAAAAAGTCCAGGTCCTGAGTTCCAAAGTTATTTTGTCAGGAGACATGAATTGTCTGCACATAAGGGCTGCATATTATGGGGCAACAGAGTTATTATTCCCACATCATTGAGGGACAGAGTCTTACATTCCTTAAATGAAGGCCATCCAGGCATTGTACGGATGAAAGCTTTGGCTAGAAGCTACCTTTGGTGGCCTGGCCTGGATAAGGCTGTGGAGGATCAAGCCCATGGTTGCTATACCTGTCAGAGGTCTAGGCCTGAAATGCCGCAGGCCTCAGTTTATAGATGGGAAGAAACACATACCCCTGGTCTAGGGTTCATATTGACTATGCTGGGCCCTTCCAAGGACAGCTTTTTATGATCCTAGTGGATAGCCACTCAAAATGGCTGGAAGTAGTTCCAGTTCCTAATATGACTACTTCTAGGAGCATCCAGATGCTGAGAAAACTCTTTGCAACACATGGGTTGCCTGATGTTTTGGTTTCTGATAATGGGGCTCAATTCACTGCTGCTGAGTTTCAGGCTTTTCTCAGAGCTAGCCTCATCAGACATGCTACGTCTGCACCATTTCACACCTCTACGAATGGACAAGCCGAACGCATGGTGAGGACAACAAAGGAGGCACTCAAGCGCATCATCACAGGTGACTGGCACCATAGACTGGCAGATTTCTTGCTCTGTCAACACACTACACCCTGCACACCCACAGGAAAACATCCTGCTGAGCTTCGTTGGGGAAGGCGATTAATTACTAAACTGGACAGGTTGCATCCAGACAGAGTGGCATACGAAGCCTCTAAACCAAAACCCCTGAGGGGGCTGCAAACAGGTGATTGGGTTTGGGCCAGAAACTATGGGCCTGGAAACTTGTGGGTTCCTGATCAGGTGGTCAAAGAATCTGGACCCCTATCTTACAAAGTGGGGTTGGAGGGAGGGCGACTGGTCAGAAGACATATTGACCAACTTAGAAAAAGATTCCCAGAGTGGTCACTAAGTGAGGACTATGGCACAAGTCCCTCCCGAGGTCCTCAAGCTGGCATCCAGTCCAGCTCACACCAGTACCACCAGGGCTTTCCTTCTTCAGTGGAATTTGATCCAGAAGAGGAACATGGCAGCTCAGAAGTGCAACACGGAACCCCTGACCAGGCAAACCAGCCGAATCTCAGCGACCATTGTGCCTACTCTGCTAAACAGTCAGACTTTGGGGTGGGCCCAACAGAAGAGGCCAGCCAGAGCAATTCAACTCCCCTGGACACAGGAGCTCAGGGGAACATGGGTCTACCCAGCCCACCGGGTAAGCTGGTAGACCACAAAGTGACTGGAACTGCGTTCATCCAGACCACATAAACCCCCAGTATATCTTATGTTGAAAAATAAAGTGATGTGTAATTGTATGACATTTTGCCACTACCTACAGAAATTGGGGGTAAATTGTAACTGCCGTAAGGCATGCTCATTGAGATGTTGTTTTATCTCTTGTAGTATATTGCATTGACATATTGTTCTTTAATTTCATTGTAGTCCACTCTACAAGGCACATCTGAGAAGGTCGTGTATTGACTTCTAACTACCTTGGCTTAACAAAACATCACATTTATTATTGTTTAATATTATTTTAGTTTAGTTTAGCGTAGTATAGCCTGATCTTAGGAGGGAGGGGTGTTATGTACTGGGCTTTTGGAATATCACCACGTGAATTGCTGGAGAACTAACGGTTCTCCAGCAACCTAGATAGAACGTCTCCGGTCCTGCCATTGGTTAACTTTGGGTGGCAAGTATAGCTTCAATCCGATTGGTTAATACCATACCTGGCTATATATTGAAGCAGGGTGACTCCAATCTCTCAGTACAGTTTCTGCTTAAAGAAAGTATGTGTTTGTCTGTACTCATCTGTGTGTTCTTGTTCCTGCTCATCAGAGCCCATGACATAACACCAACCATCTTTTGGCTATTGCCTACTGTTTTAGTTAGATATCACTACTGCAGTGCTCGGATTGATTGGAGTATTTTCTGATATCATCCCCAATGCCACATCTTCTAGTACAGGTAATCCTCAACTTATGACCACAATTAAGCCCAAAATTTATGTTGTTAAGTGAGAAATTTGTTAAGTGAGTTTTGCCCCATTTTATGACTTTTCTTGCCATATTTGTTAAGTGAATCACTGCAGTTCTTAAATTAATAACACGGTTGCTAAGTGAGTCTGGCTTCCCCATTGACTTTGCTTGTCAGAAGGTTACAAAAGGGATCACATGATTTCAGGACAATGCAACCATCCTAAATGTGAGCCAGTTGTCAAGCTTGTAAAAGTAAATCATGTAACCATGGGGATGCTGCAACAATTGTAAGTGTCAAAAATGGTCATAAATCACTTTTTTCAGTGCCATTGTAACTTCCGTCACTAAATGAACTAACCTGTTCTTGCTTTTGCTACATGAAGCTCTGGTTCTCCTGGCTTTGGCTTTGTGGTGATAGTCCTTTGGCCCAGACTGTTCTGGTTTGCCCCTCTTGGTCACTTGTTGCATCTGACCTTGGCCTGCTCAAGCTTGATCTTTTCTTTAACCCACTCTCACTTGTCACTGTTTGGGTTGGTCACTCTGGCATAGCTCCTTCTGATCAGTTCTGATTGATTCTTGCTTGCATGTCGTGGTGTTGTAACAGAGGTAATGGCTAGTACTCTTAACATGCTTCCTATTTTTCTTTAAGTTGC
This sequence comes from Vipera ursinii, assembly GCF_947247035.1. Classification (NCBI taxonomy): domain Eukaryota; kingdom Metazoa; phylum Chordata; class Lepidosauria; order Squamata; family Viperidae; genus Vipera; species Vipera ursinii. The sequence goes on from NC_139517.1 coordinate 91,589,260, forward strand.
CTTCAGCTGCTATCACCCACCTCCTTCAGGTATTTCAAGGCCTGTTTCACCACTGCTGCTTCTTTCTTCTAGAGTTTCTGAAGTTGAACTTGAATACCCTTTCTCCCAATCTTATGTTTTCTCCTGCTGTGTTTTCTCTCTCTCTCTAGTTGGGGTGTCTGCTGATGTGGTTGGCTTCCATTAATATGGTACTATCTGACTGTGGTAGCCTTAAAAAACCTTTACTTCTTATCACAGAATTTTCTTAACACCCTGAAGTGACTCAAAGAAAATATTATTCACGAAGTTACAACTTTATTGTTAATTTATGCTAGTGCATAAATGTTTATTTTTATAAGATAAGAGGCTAAGAAATTATTCAAAGGGCCATGTTGCTATTTATTTCAACTATATGAAAAAAATATTAAAACTGTTTCCATGAGCATATCCAAAATGATTTTTATGATATTTTTCAAAGATTTAGCCTGTTTTACTCAATGTGGTTAAAGGATTAGAAATGAAGTTCCCCTTATATTTCTTTATTTCTTGTTTTCCATCTGGTCCCTCTGAAAAAAAGTTTAATATGACTTTTATCCCATTTTATCCAAGTTGAGGAATTGTGATTTTTAAGAGTATGATTTTAAGGCTATTATAATGAATATATTTAAGGCTAGAATTAACAAATATATTTTTATGTTGTTCTTTTTAAACAGAACATGAATCATGTCAAAAAGGTAGTTGCAAGGGAAAGTCTCCTCAGCCGCTATTTAGAAAACATAGTTTATCTGTCTATTTTTAAGCAAATGCAAGTCTTCTGATTACATCAAGAGAAATCTTGATTATATATTAGAAACTAAGATTTAAAATTGAAATATTTCCCAGATTTTTAACAATACAAAATGTTTTCATGGATAAACTTAGAAAAAATATTTTAAAATGGTTACCATAATGTTCATTTTGTACTGACAAGAATTAAATTACTCATTTTGAAGTGTATTTTAGTGGGCATTAAAAATGATAGGTTGTTAGCACAGTACCTCGAAACTGATGATGTATTATTGATTGCCAAGTAATAGCTGCAACATTTATTAATCATTACAGAAAATTACCAGCCAGAAAAAATACTTCTGCATGAAAAATTAGTACATTTTCCCTAAGGAAAGGACTGGATTACAGGAAAACATCCCTTGGAAATCCATGAGATGGAGTTGACTATCAATAATTTTATTATTTTTTAAAGAAAGTCAAGATCCAGAATATGTGCATAATGTAGACATACTGATAACAAAATCCCAGTGAGCAAAAGAATCAAAGCATACATAAATGTGCTGTCCAAAGGGAAAATAATTTATTTATTTATTTATTTTATTACATTTCTATACCGCCCTTTCCCGAAGGACTCGGGGCGGTTTACAGGGTAATTAAAAAACCGAAATACAAAAGTTAAAAACAGATTTAAAAAGAAAAAAAAATATATGTGTCCCTGCCAAATAAAACCCCAGTTAAAATAAAATTAATCCTCAGCCTGGGCCAGAGAGCTCGAAGAGCCAGGTCTTCAGGCCCCGGCGGAATGAACGGAGGTCGGGGGCAGTCCTCAGCTCCACTGGCAGCTGGTTCCAAAGGGCAGGCGCCCCCAATGAGAAGGCCCTATCCCTGGGTGTTACCCGCCGGCAATCTTTAACCGGCAGCACCCTGAGAAGACCCTCCCTGTGGGAGCGCACTGGACGAAGGGAACTTGATGCCGGCAGCAGGTGTTCCCTCAGATATCCCAGACCCAAGCCATTTAGGGCTTTATAGGTCATCATGCATAGGGTTGTCAGTGTTTTTAGCACAGTTGTTTGTGTAGTTAAGAATATTAATGTTGCTGTTAAGAAAAATCAAGCTTTTGATAGTGTGTGCCATACCGCGGGCACTAATCAAATAGATGGTAAGGAAGAAGAGGAACAAAACAGGTTATATAGAAAACAGTGCAGGGTCAGTCAAAAAGGACTCAAACGCCTATACATCAACGCACAAAGTATGAAGAATAAACAAAACTAGAAATTCAGGTAAATATGATATTGTTGCCATTACAGAATCTTGATGGGATGAAACCCTTGACTGGAATATAAAGCTAAAGGTATTTAAACTGATTGAAAAAGAAATATACCTAATAAAAGAGTAGATGGAGTTGCGCTATATATAAGAAATAACTACATCTCTGTAGAAATATAGCAGAATGATGAAAACCGTCTTAAATGCGTAAGAATTAAAAAGGATAACATTGTCATAGGTGTATACTACAGGCCACCCAATGAAGCTGAAGAAATTAATGAACTTTTTGCTAGACAGTTAGTTAAAACATGTAGGAAGCACATCACAATACTAATAAGGAATTAACTACCCTGACATCAACTGAAGACAAACTCTGCACTTAATGGAAAATCAAACAGATTCCTGACAAACCTAGCAGACAATTTTATCCCCCAAAAAGTAAAAAAAGGAACCAGAGAGTCAGCCATACTGGACTTAATTCTTATTAAAAGAGAAGGAATAATAGAAGGTGTTGAAGTTACAGTTGAGTGGAGTAATCATGCTGTATTGGAATTCAACAGCACAAGCAATAGAACAAAATGAAACTGGAGTCTTGGACTTTAAGAGAGCTGATTTCAATAAACTTAGAGACAGCTTGGGAAGGATTCCATGGAGGAGAATTCTCAAGGGGAAAACAACCAAAGAAGTTTGGGACATTTGAAAAGTGTGATTATAAAAGCCCAGTCTAGCACAATTTCAGTGAAGAAGAAAAATAAGACATCTCAAAAGAAACAAGCATGGCTCCACAAAGTGATGATAAACTGAAAGACTAGAAGTATAAAAGGGGAAAGAGGGGTATATAGCAAAGGAAGAATATCACAAAATAGCCAAAACCTGCAAAGATGAAGTCAAGAGAGCTAAGGCTTGTGATAAAAGTAAAAAATAACAAAAAAGCTTATTTCAACATGCAAATAACAAGAAATAAAATGAAGGAAATTATTAATCCATTAATGGGAGAAAATGGCAAGAAGGTGACGAGTAGCAAGGAGAAAGCAGAACTGCTTTACTCATTTTTTTCATTTGTCTTTACACAAAAGGAAAAAAAAGTCAAAATAAGCTAGAAAACGGTAAGAGAACACCTATACTCTCTAGATCAGACATGTCAAACTCGCAACGTTATGCGATATCACACAATGTATCAGCGCTTTTTCCCCATTGCTGGCAATGGGGTGGGCGCGGTTTCCCAGTGACACATCCGGCCTGCGCGCTGGCAGTTTGATACCCTGCTCTAGATGAGTTCAAATAACCAGGACTAGATGGTTTACATCCCAAGTTTGTGAAGGAATTGGCAGATGTGATATAAGAACCACTGAACAACCTGTCTCCAGAAGTGAACAACCTGCCCCCAGAAATTGTGAATGCTCCAACACTGGAAGTTTTTAAGAAGAGACTGGACAACCATTTGTCTGAAATGGTATAGGATTCCCTGCCTGAGCAGGGCATTGGACTAGAAGCCCTCAAGGTCCCTTCCAACATTGTTGTTGTCATTGTTGTTGTTGTTGTTGTTGTTATTGATCATCGCACAGTCAGCCAGGTGTTCAGACTGGATTTGGCATTTTTGTCTACCTATCGAGTCCTTACCAAGGACCTGGGATAGGCAGATGTGGATGTTTGATGGTATTATAGATATTGTCGCAGGATGGAAGCAGTTCCTAGTAAGGCCACCTTTTGCAATTGACTAATGGCAAATTTGTCAATGCCAATGGTGTTCAAGTGGTGCTCCAGTTGTTTTGGGATTGCACCCAAGGAGCCTATTACTATTGGTACTACCCTTGCTTGCCTTTGCCACAGTCTTTATATTTCTATTTGTAGGTCTTTGTATTTTGTTATCTTCTCCAGTTCTTTCTCGTCTATTCTGATGTCTCCAGGGACTGCCACATCCACTATCCAGACATTTTTGTCTTTCTTATCGACATTTGTTAAGTCTGAGATGTTATGTTGCAGGTACTTGTTTGTTTGAATTGTGAAGTCCCAGAGCAGTTTAATTTTATCATTTTCTATGATTTTCTCTATTTTATGATCCCACAAAGTTCTTGCTTAAAGGCAAATGATATTTCTTGCAGATCTTCCGATGCACCATTCTTGCTACTTTGTCATGCCACTGCTTGTAGTCAGTCTGTGCGATTTTCTTGCAGCAGCTTACCAGGTGGTCCATTGTTTCTTCAGCTTCTTTGCATAGGCGGCACTTACTGTCTGTTACTGTCTTCTCAATTTTGACTTTGTATGCATTTGTCCTTAAGGCTTGGTCTTGTGCAGCCAGAATTAGTCCCTCGGTCTCTTTCTTCAACTTTCCTGCTCTTAGCCATTGTCATGCTTTCCCAGCCATTTTTTTTAATGTATTGGCCATGTAGTACTTTGTCTTCCCATACCTCTATTCTGTTCTTCATTTGGTCTTTCTTGTAGGTCAGTTTGGTCTCTCCAGTAGTCAGTAAGCCTTCCTGATATACTTATTTCAGTGCATCTTCATCATTGTCCTTCAGATATTCTTCCAAAGCCATTTTTTCTTCTTCAACCATCTGATGTACTTGCAGCATTCCACGTCCACCTATTTGCCTTGGTAGATAGAGTCTGTCAATGTCACTGCGTGGATGAAGGGCATGATTCATTGTCATTATTTTTCTGGTCTTCCTATCCATTGCTTTTAGTTCTGCTTGAGTCCAGTCCACTATTCCAGCTGTGTATCTAATGACTGGAATTGCCCAGGTGTTGATTGCCTTCATGGTATTTGCTCCATTGAGTTTGGACTTTAAGATCTTCTTCACTCTCTTGATGTATTCACCTCTAATCTTTTTCTTGACTTCAGTGATATTGTCAGCTTGAAGGATATCCAAGCATTTGTAGTAATCTTCCACATCCAGACTCTTAATGTTATTTTCGTGGGGCATCTTGATTCCTTCAGTTTTCACTATTTTTCCTTGTTTGAGAGTAAGTGTGGCACATTTGTCCAAGCCAAACTCCATTGCAATATCTTGGCTATATATACAGACACTATTACTTCTTCTTCTTCTTCTTCTTCTTCTTCTTCTTCTTCTTCTTCTTCTTCTTCTTCTTCTTCTTCTTCTTCTTCTTCTCACTGTCAGCCAGATGTTCAGACTAGATTTGGCATTTTTGTCTACCTATCGAGTCCTTACCAAGGACCTGGGATAGGCAGATGTGGTTGTTTGATGGTATTATAGATATCGTTGCAGGATGGAAGCAGTTCCTAGTAAGGCTGCCTCTTGCAATTGACTAATGGTTAACTTGTCAATGCCAATGGTGTTCAAGTGGTGCTCCAGTTGTTTTGGGATTGCACCCAAAGCGCTCTTCTTCTTCTTCTTCTTCTTCTTCTTCTTCTTATTATTATTATTATTATTATTATTATTATTATTATTATTATTATTATTATTACTATTATTATTATTATTATTATTATTATTATTATTATTATTATTATTATTATTATTATATCCTGGTGCACTGGGGAACTACCAGATGATTGGAAAAAATCTGATGTATTTCTCATCTTCAAAAAAGGAAAAAGAAATGGATCCAGGAAACTACAGACATATTAACCAGATATCAATACCTGAGAAGATTCTGGAAAAGATAATCAAGCAACAAATCTGTGAACATCTAGAAACCAGAAGCCAACATGGCTTTGTGAAAAAGATCATGTCAGACAAATCTTATTGTATTCCTTGAGATTATGATACAATTAGCGGACCAGAGAAATGCTGTGAATATAATTTACTTCAGGTAAAGCATTTGATAAAGTAGACCACAATTTACTACTTGATAGAATAGAAAAATGTGGATTAGACAGGATTACCATTAGATGGATTCGAAACTGGCTGACCAAACAGACTCAATATATAGTCCTTAATGGAACTGCATCTACATGGAGGGAAATATGCAGCACTGTACCCCAAATCTCTGTCTTAGACCCAATACTCTTTAATATCATCAGCAATGATTTAGACGAGGAGGTGGAATGGGAACTCATCAAATTTGCAGATCACACCAAATTGGTAGGAATAGTCAAAACTGCAGAAGGTATGCTCAAAATACAAAAGATCTCAAGAGACTTGAACACTGGGCTTATCTAACAAAATGAAATTCAATGGTGACAAAAGTAAAATTCTACATTTAGGTAAGAAAAACCAAATTCACAGGTACAGAATTGATGGAATCTGGTTCAATAGAGGGATCTTGGCATCCTAACTGATAATTAAATATGAGCCAGCAGTGTCCTGCAGTTGCCAAAAAAGCCTAATGCAGTCCTAGGCTGCATTAACAGAGGGATCAAGATTATGTGAAGTATTATATGCTTTTGAGTGTATGCTAATCCTATTGTGCCTGGGAAGTTCATTAAAACTAGGAAAAAGATGTAATTCTAATAATTCTGAATTATCATTCAGAAGGATAGAATCAAGATCACACTTGGAATATTACATCCAGTTTTGGTCTCCAAGATACAAAAAAAGATGTTGAGACTCTAGAAAGAATGCAGAGAAGAGCAACATAGATGATTAAGGAACTGGAGGCTAAAATATATGAAGAATGATTACAGGAATTGGGCATGGCTAGTTTAATGAAAAGAAGGACTAGTGGATTGATATGATAGCAGTGTTCCAATACCTCAGGGGTTGCCACAAACAAGAGGGAGCCAAGCTATTCTCCAAAGCACTGAAGACAGAACAAGAAGCAATGGATGTAAACTAATCAAGGAGAGAGCCAACTTAGAACTAAGGAAAAATTTCCTGACAGAACAATTAACCACTGGAACAACTTGCCTCCAGAAGTTGTGGGTGCTCCAACACTGGAGGTTTATAACAAGATATTGGACAGCCATTTGTCTGAAATGTTATAGGGTTTCCTGCTTGAGCAGGGGGCTGAATTAGAAGACCTCCAAGATCCCTTCCAATTCTGTTTTTCTATTAGAATGGTATTGAATTTTGTCATAAACACAACTAAATAGCCTTGGTGGAGCAGTGGGCTAATGCCTCCTTAAGTAACACCAGCTGCCTGCAATTAGTACAGGTTCGCATCCCACCAGGCTCAAGGTTGACTCAGCCTTTCATCCTTCCGAGGTAGATAAAATGAGGACCCAGATTGTTGGGGGCAATTAAGCTGACTTTGTAATAATGCCGCTTGGGGTGTGTGTGAAAGCCCTAATAAGCAGGCATATACATAGAATGAAGGCTACTGCTAAGCTTGTAAGCCGCCCTGAGTCTTCGGAGAAGGGCGGGATATAAATGGAATTATAATTAAATTAAAATTTATTATGCCCCTGTCATGGACCGATCATCACCTCCTGCGGATGGTCTTCCGTTTTGCCACCCCCCGCCGTGGGGGTACGGAGCCAATCAGATGGTACCGCCCCAGACGCCTAATGGATTCTGATAGATTCCAAGCAGCGCTGGGGTCCCCTCCTGCCTCCATAGCTCACAACTCGGCAGATGCCTTAGTGGAAGCCTGGGAAAGGGCAGCCACTGAGGCACTTGACCGGGTTGTACCCTTGCGGCCCCTGACCCGGTGCAGATCCCAGCGAGCTCCATGGTTCTCCGCGGAGCTCCGGGAGATGAAGCGTCGGAAACGGGGCCTAGAGAGCTGCTGGAGGTCTAGCCGTTCTGAATCCGACCGGTTGCGGTTAAGAACCCATATTAGGTCTTATCTCGCAGCGATGAGGGTGGCGAGGTGTAATTACTTCTCCACCCTCATCGCGTCCGCAGATAATCGCCCGGCCGCCCTGTTTAGGGTGACTCGCTCCCTTCTTAATCAGGAGGTGAGGGAGGATCCCTTGCAGGGTCGTGCCGAGGAATTTAGTCAATATCTGTCGGATAAAATCGCTCGGATTCGGACCGGTTTGGACTACAGCTGGGCAGAGTCTGGCGATCAGGACATGGGCGGTCTTGTCAATGTTATCTGGGAGGAGTTTGATTCTGTGACCCCTGATGAAGTGGACAGGATTATGGGGAGGCTGAGCTCCACCACATGTTTATTGGATCCATGCCCTTCCTGGCTGGTTTATGCAGCTAGGGAGAGGACACGAGGCTGGCTCCAGGCTTCTTTGAGTGAGGGTTATTTCCCCACCGTCTTGAAGGAGGCGGTGGTGAGACCTCTCCTCAAGAAGCCTGCCTTGGACCCAGCTGTATTGAACAACTTTTGTCCAGTCTCCAACCTTCGCTTTCTTGCGAAGGTTGTTGAGAGTGTGGTGGCGCATCAGCTCCCTCTGGTCCTGGAGGAAGCGGATTATCTGGACCCTTACCAATCGGGTTTCAGGCCCGGGTACAGCACGGAGACGGCATTGGTCGCTCTGGTGAATGATCTCTGGAGGGCTTGGGATAGGGGATATTCCTCTGTCCTAGTCCTATTAGACCTCTTGGCGGCTTTCGATACCATCGACCATGGTATCTTGCTGCGGCGTCTCAGGGGATTGGGAGTGGGAGGCACGGTTCTTCAGTGGTTCTCCTCCTATCTCCTGGGACGCTCACAGTCGGTGTTGGCAGGGGGGCAGAGATCGGCCCCTAGGTCTCTCGTTTGTGGAGTTCCTCAGGGGTCGGTTCTATCGCCCCTCCTGTTCAACATCTACATGAAACCGCTGGGTGAGATCATTCGTGGTTTTGGAGTTGGGTATCATCAATATGCTGATGATACCCAACTTTTCATTTCGACCCCAAACCACCCCAGTGATGCCCTCGCTGTGATGTCCCGTTGCCTGGAGGCGGTTCGGGTCTGGATGGGGAGGAACAGACTTCAACTCAACCCTGACAAGACTGAGTGGCTGTACATTCCGGCATCCCGGGACATTCAAAATGTTCCATCCCTTTCTATGGGGGGGTGAGCTTTTACCCCCCGTGGATAGGGCTCGCAACTTGGGAGTCCTCCTAGATTCACGACTTACCCTAGAAGACCATATAGTAGCCGTGACTAGGGGGGCTTTCGCCCAGGTTCTCCTGGTGCGCCAGTTGCGGCCCTATTTGGACCGGGATGCCTTGTGTACGGTCACTCATGCGCTCGTGACCTCTCGCCTAGACTATTGTAATGCTCTCTACATGGGGCTTCCCTTGAAGACCACTCGGAGGCTCCAACTGGTACAGAATGCGGCCGCGAAAGTTGTCCTGGGAGTTTCCCGGTACTCCCATGTTACACCTTTGCTCCGCGAGCTGCATTGGTTACCAGTTGTCTTCCGGGTGAGGTTCAAGGTCTTGGTTATGATCTTTAAGTCCTTACATGGCATGGGTCCGGGATACCTCGAGGACCACCTGCTGCCGGCGTCAACTCCCCTCTGCCCTGTGCGTGCCCACAGAGAGGGCCTCCTCAGGGTGCCTCCAGTCAGGGAATGTCGACTGGTGGCCCCCAGGGGGAGGGCCTTCTCTGTGGGTGCCCCGGCACTTTGGAACCAACTGCCGGTTGAGCTCCGGATAGCATCGGACCTCCGATCCTTCCGTCGCGGGTTGAAGACCCACTTGTTTGAGTTAGCTGGTCTGGCCTGAAGGGGAATTTGGGTTTTTAATTGGTTTTATTATTTCATTATTGTTATATTTTAATTGGGCATGGTTTAATTTTCTTTTAATTTTTGTATACCTATTTATATATGCCCTGTGAACCGCCCTGAGTCCCTAGGGAGAAGGGCGGTATAGAAATTCAATAAAACTAAACTAAACTAAACTAAACTAAAATTAAATAATTTAAATCAGATTAAGCCCAGGTTATATTCATATCTGGGGGTGTGATGGCTCAATAATTAAAGATGCTGAGGTTGTCAGCTTTCCAGCTGACAGCCTGGATTTGAGATCTGATGTTGTACAATGGGGTGAGTGCCCATTACTTGCCTCAGCTCCTGCACAACCAGCAGTTCAAAAGCTTGCAAATGCAAGTGGATAAATAAGTACCAGTTTGGTGGGAGATAACAACATTCCATGCAGTTTGGTGTATACATGACCATGGAAATGAAAACTCTGGCTCCCTCAGCTAAGAAATGGAAATGAGCACCATCCCCTAGAGTTGGAAACGATGGACAGCGGAAACCTTTACTTTTACTGTTATATTAATACATTTCAGAATAATTGAGAACTTTAATTATAACTAGGAATTAATCAAAATAGCTTGCATTTATTTTACAAAAAGGATGGATCATACTTAGCTGGTCCATGGGAAAAGCCATGAAAATGCCAAAAATCAACCACCTCTTGTCTTTGACATCATAATAACAATTGAAATTCTAAAAGTATAAGGCAATAAGATATTTTCTATTTACATATATCACTTAGCATTATTACAAGAAGAAATAAAAATATTATGTTTTCTTAGAAATGGAATTATGCTAGCATTGGAATTATACTTACAGCAAGTTTTTTTCTGATAACTTCCAGCTTTTCAGTAGCTGCTGCAAGTTCAACATTTGCTTTGATCAGTGCTTGACGTTTTGGCTCCACATCACAGTATACCTAGGAAACAAGCAGTTCACAATATCTGTACCAAATGATTTATAAAAGAGAACTACAATACTGTTTTAAGAGAATATATTCTGTATTTACATAGTTCATTAAACAATATTTCAAATGGAATGGATTGCTTCTTTTCAAGATTTTTTTTTCTGGATGCCCTTCAGTCATAAAGAACTCTCAGAACACATAAATCTCGATTATTGATATATATTCAGAAAAAATAGCATAAAATATACATTTAGAAAAATAAATTCAGAAAATAGCATACAACAATATGGTAGATAATCTAATACTTTTCAAGTAATTTTTGATGTCACATTTGTGGGGAGTTTATTTGTGGAGTTTTTAAACTGCTGTTTAAAATTTTGTAATTCACTGGAAGATGATCAATTTCAGTGGATTACAATAATGCTTTTTAACTTCTTGTGTTTTTCACTACTGTGTTAGAGCTGGTTTCTAAACCACTAGTGTAGTATAGATATTTTTTCTGGAGCATCAAGTAGTTAAACTCAGGTAGTATTCTTATTTGTGTATTTAAGATTAAAAGTTCACTCACAGAGATTTAAATTTCGGTGTAACTGGAAATAGTTTGCTTACACATTACAAGTATGAACAATGAGTGCAGACAACAACAACTACACATGTAAAATCACCAATCATTTTTATTAATAGCAATAGTGAGAGGGAAGCATGGTATTACTCCAGGTTTAAGCAGCTTGTTTAGCAAGTACAGATAGTCCTTGCTTAATGACCATTAGTTCAGCGACTGTTTGATATTACAACACGCAGAATAAATGATATTTGTGTCTGGTCCTTAAAGTTACAGCCACTGCAGCATGCTCTCCATTGTTAAAATTCAGAGAATTTATATGCAGAAAGCCTCAGATACAGCCCCCCCTCCCTGAATCTTCAAATGCCACTGGAGAATATATGTGAAGCCTAAAACACTGCTTCTAGTCAAGAATCTCTAAGACTAACACAGATGACTCTATGGTCTGATACAGTACCTACATTCATGCTCAAGAATCAATTTATATTTTTCTGTTTACAAATTCAGGTGTTTGGCAGCTTGTTTGTATTTACAACAGCAGCATATATTTCAGCTCCTCTAATCTTCCCCCATCTCAGTCCTTTTGGCCACCCTTCACTCTACCACTCATCTATGCTTCCCCCCTCTCAATAATCCCCTGCAGATCTTCCTCCTATTGCTGATAAGTCAAGCTAGAAATCTTCCTGGAAACAGAGATCCAAAAGATACTGAGCTTCTATGGTTTCTCCAGTGACCCCGTCCTAACCATTTTAACCATCAGATGAGGCTAGATCATATTTTTCCATCATCAAAGTGAAAGGTAGCAATTCTTCTTCCTCCTGTCAGGATCTGTTGCAGATAATTAAAAAATAATTCAGACCCAGTTTGATGGAAGAATAGGATGTTGTATGGAAGAGAAGGAGTAATCATTTTAGTTTGCTGAAAAGAAGTATCCATTAATGGAAGAAGACCACTACTTTACTCAATTCAACAGCCTTAGGATGATGGGGCTTTAAATAAAAAGATCTGAAACTATACAGTTCAGGATGCTTCTACTACATTGTAATTTAAAATGGATACCATCTTTACCTGATAGTCAAACACACTCACTCTGTCCCTAAAAACCAAGAATGGGAAGAAGACCTGAAATGTAAGATGCTTTTGAAGATTAATCCCTTGTATTCACATATACAAATATAAAACACACATACCACACACAAACATTTATTCATGGGTCATCATAAGGTTGACAAAATGGAAAACATTGGGCACTGCATTATCTATCCTTAAAAAATATTTTCTGTCCACTTTTATTTTTTTCTGTGCACTATCTATACTTTAATTTGGAAGTATATTCTTTTCAGGCAAATAAGTATCTATGTTATAACAATAGTGACTAATAATAATAAATTCAGTATGCATCTTTAATAATATGTATACAATATATTATTTTATCTCTGCTGGCAATATGTCTACTATGAATTATAGCATATTTAAATATTATACTGTAGGTCCAGCTAAATCAAAAGGTTTACCTCATAGAATTTTACTGTGTTGATAACCCAGGCACAAAGACCAGCCGCTGCAAATGATTTGGTACGAACGAGATTTGGACTGAATTCAGAATCTTTCAAATAATGTTCCTTCAACACTTTCAAACAATTCTCTGGGATATGTTCTTTATCGTAGTTAATTAAGGCTTGTAAGAATTCATCAACCTGGAAGGTAGCAATTAAGGCACCTAACTTGTTATCATTAAACAACACTGCAACTTCAAAAGCTGATTCCACAGTTTAATTCTTTTTTAAAATCCAAACAAATAAGTGCGCCTAGAAAATAACAAAATAAATATATATGAAACATTGGGTTCTATAGCATATTTGAAGCTTATCTATCTTCAATCTAGAAGTAGTTACTAATTACGGAAAAAATTAACTGAGTTAAGTCTTTTCCCCAATTCTAATACTAATCTTTTTTCCTTCATGTTTCTTATGTGGAAAGATTTTTAGATAGTTTTTAAAAAAGAAAACAGAAATTGCTAATTTTTTATATATGTTTTGCTTAAACTAGTTCAAAAATGCTTTTTTTAAAAAAATACTATTGATCTGCTTGGGGAAATTACCAATGATAATTGCTGACAAAAATCTTCCTCCTACTATTGTTACTTGTCATTAAACCAAATACTATCAGAAGACAGATATAGAATGAGTGTGCATAACCTATGTGCAAGCTTTCTACATTTTTAAAATAGTAAATAATGCTCCAAAGGAAACATTGCTAAACACCTCCAAGCCTCACAGTGGCCATTGGCTCCTGTGATACCACCGCACACTAGCGCCAACAGCTGGGCAGTGTGCTTATGATTCTTTTGTAACCTGCAATGATTTGTAATTAATCAATTCCCATTTTCAGGTTCTGCAGGCCTGCTATAAAAGATGATTTAGGATCACAGAATATTTAAATAAGAAATGATATCTAGGATATCACGTAAAGTATTAAATATTTTATTTAAAAATAGTCTAAAAACTAGTTCAGTTTTTTCAAAACTAGATTCTGCAAGCAATCTTCTGCGACTAAAAGGAAAATGATCTTCACAATGAACTACAATGATGGTGGTGCATTGGAAACCTCAAAGGCACTTAGTCATCTATTCATACATCAGTACTGTTCTTCAGGATGTTGATAGCAATTTTTGCTAGAGTGGAAAGGAGAAGGCTTTTAAGCTGCTTTTCAAAAATCTGATATCTTTTTATTAGAGTCTCTTGGAATTTTTGTTCTTAATGAACAAGTTCCATCCCTGAAAAAATATGAAAAATATATTTTAGCAAATGCCAATATTGCAAATACCTTTCCCATGAAACGTTTAGCAGCTTTCCAAGTTCGATCTCTTGGTACTTTTCCTTTATTTGCTAAAAGGACCATGACTGCAGCTATGACATTGGTCACTGCAATTGGTGGATTAGGGAAAGCTTTCAATTCAGAAAGGTTCTCCTGAAAACAAAAGACCAGACATAATTATTTCAAAAGTCAGTGCAACTTTTAAGTAACATGGTGGACTAACTTATTCCAGTAGTAAGGGGAATTTAAGTAAGTAAAGTGAAACCATAAAAAAGATACCTATTCACCATACCGGAACAGAAAACTTTTATTAAAATTATAGTATGATTGGAAGAACCAGCTTTAAGTCTCTATCTAACCATTAAGTACACTCCGTGCTCTTTAGACCAATATTAGCTTAATCTGTGTTACAGGTTTGTAGTGTCAGGACAGAACAAGAGGACACCCTATATTTACTATCTTGATCTCCTATAAGAAAGGTGACATGATGATGATGTGAATAATAATGTTTTATATGATAATCCCCAAAATTAAAAGAGTTTTGTTAAAATAAATCACCAATTTATCACACAGCAAAAATAATCATGCAATGCTTTGACATTTACCTTATTAAGGGTATTTAAAGCTGCAGTAGCAGCTATCAGAGCAGGCTCCGCTTTCATCAAATCATCTTCACATTCTTTCTGCCTCCGAGATACCTCTGCTTGAATTGCAACCACCTACAGCAACACAGATGCTTAGTTTTAACTGAATATTCTATAAGACTTCATAACTTGAAAATACAGTGAATGCCTATAAAACGTATGCTGAGTAAATATGATTCAGATTAGGGTGAAGTAGTAAGCAAAATTTTGTTTTACAAGTATCAGAACTTGTAACACTGTGGCTGGAATTGATCAAGTTACTATATTTAAATGGGAGTCGTATGTTGTGTGGAGAATAACATTATTATTTATGACTGTGAATGTTCCGCATGCTATGGAGAAGAAAAAAACAATTTGCTAATCCTATAATGTCTGAATGGTTATCAAAGAAAAGTTGACATACATTTTCTTCTTCAGAAGAGAGAGTCACAACTTCCTTCTGCATAAGGGCCAAAGGCCCTATCTGAGAATGGATGTTGCGTTGCTCTTTCTCTCTCTGTTGGGCATATACATCAGTAGTACAGAAAATTCTTTGGGGTGAATCACCGAGATGCATTTCTTTCTTAGGGAAAATGAGAGTGCACTCTGCAGAATCTTGGCTGAGCACTATATTTCTTTTTTGGAACTACAGGCCAAATTTTGAACTATACCACCAAATGTCAGATTGTGGATCGCATATGGCTTGGAAGCTGCAGATTATTTTAGGAAAGGAAAATGGCTGGAAATTGCAGGGAAGAAGAAAAAATGAAATTCCTTAAAGAGTTTCAATATTATCCTTAAATTTTCTCATTTAAATATTTTACTAAGTCCCTCAGAGGTATAGTTTAAAATTATTTATGATTTTTGAGAAAGAAAATATCAACATAATATTGAATTATAAACTGAGAGTTGTGTTATTATGGTAGTTACTAATTTGAAGTAGTAATGATTTTTTTACTCTAAATAACTCTTTTATTTTTCTGATGGAGGCTCAAAATTAATTTATTTGTAGAAGAAATACAAATTTTATCTAAAACACTATAAATTGTCTTTGGAATATTTAAAGAAGACTTTTCCAAACTAATGCTTTCTTAAATAGTAGGACTTTATATGTAGGATTTCTAGTTAAGATACTCAATGCTCATGCGAGTGTGAAGTTCTGGGATTCATGAATTTGTATTCCATTCATCTGGAAGGAATCAAGCTGGAATGCTAGTTTAAATGAATACTGTACAGGTAGTCCTTGACTTACAACAGTTCATTTAGTGACCATTCAAAGTTACAATTTTTTATTTTTTTATTTTTAATCCCATTTATATCCCGCCCTTCTCCGAAGACTCAGGGCAGCTTACAATCTAAGCACAATCAATGTGCTTAGCAATGGCACTGAAAAAAGTGACATGATCATTTTTCACACTTAAGAATTCCAGCTGGGTAGCATATCACTGGGACTGCTCATGTATTAATGGCTTTAATTATATTTCCAGCATTCAGCTTTGATTTTAATATTTTGCGGACTCTCCTGATGTATCAACTGGACTTTGGCTGAATTGGAACACCTAGACCAGAAAACGCGTAAACTTTTGAATATGCACCATGCTCTACATCCACGAAGTGCCATTGACAGGTTTTACCTGCCAAGAAGAATAATGCCATAAAGCAAAGATACAAAAATCTACTGACAATCCAAATTGCCGACTTTGCAACGACAAAGTTGAAACTGTTTCACATTTAATATGTGAGTATAGCAAAATTGCGCAAACTGATTACAAAGCTAGACATGACCAAGTTGCTAAACTAATCCACTGGGCATTGTGAAAAATATGACTTGCCTGTGTCTGAAAAGTCATGGGAACATAGGGTGGAAAAAGTTGTTGACAATGAGAGGGTGAAGATCTTGTGGGACTTCCAAATACAGAAAGATCGCCATTTGGAACACAACACGCCAGATATCGCAGTCATAGAGAACCAAAGCGTACAGTTCGATTGATATCGCTGTACCAGGAGATGCCAGAGTTGAAGAAAAAGAACTGAAAAAAATTATGAAATACTGCGACCTGGCCATCGAAATTGCACGATTATGGATGAAACGTGTAACAGTGATACCCATTGTCATCGGGGCACTTGGGACTATGTCCAAAAACTTTGCAAAATACATCAAGAAATTGCAGCTTCCTACAAAAACTGTGCTACTCGGAACATCTTACATATTAAGGAGATACCTGGTTGATACCTAGGATGCTGGCAGCAACCCATGTCAATCATTAGTGCCAGTCAATTTGAGTGTTCAGTTGACTGAGTTTCATGTTTTATGAATAAAAGTTTAATAATAATAATAATAATAATAATAATAATAATAATAATAATAATAAGAAGAAGAAGAAGAAGAAGAAGAAGAAGAAGTGACTTAGGTGCAATCCCAAAACAACTGGAGTACCACTTGAACACCATTGGCATTGACAAATTCATTATTAGTCAATTGCAAAAGGTGGACTTACTAGGAACTGCTTCCATCCTGTAACGATATGTATAATACCATCAAACATCCACATCTGCCTATCCCAGGTCCTTGGTAAGGACTCGATAGGTAGACAAAAATGCCAAATCCAGTCTGAACATCTGGCTGACTGTGCGATGATTAATAATAATAATAATAATAATAATAATAATAATAATAATAATAATAATAATAATAATAATAATAATAAGTTGGAAGGGACCTTGGAGGTCATCTAGTCCAACCCCCTGCTCAGGCAGGAAACCCTATACCATTTCAGACAAGTGGCTGGCCAGTCTCTTCTTAAAAACTTCCAGTGTTGGAGCATTCACCATTTCTGGAGGCAGGTTGTTCCACTGGTTAATTGTTCTAACTGTCAGGAAGTTTCTCCTTAGTTCTAGGTTGCTTCTCTCCTTGACTAGTTTCCATCCATTGCTTCTTGTCCTGCTTTCAGGTGCTTTGGAGAATAGCTTGACTCCCTCTTCTTTGTGGCAGCCCCTGAAATATTGGAACACTGCTATCATGTAACCCCTCACCTTTCTCTTCATTAAACTACACATACCCAATTCCAGCAACCGTTCCCTATATGTTTTAGCCTCCAGTCCCCCAAGCATCTTTGTTGCTCTTCTCTGTACTCTTTCTAGAGTCTCGATATCTTTTTTACATCGTGGTGACCAAAACTGGATGCAGTATTCCAGGTGTGGCCTTACTAAGGCATTGTAAAGTGGTATTAGTACTTCACGCGATCTTGATTCTATCCCTCTGTTAATGCATCCTAGCACTGTGTTGGCTTTTTTGGCAGCTGCAGCACACTGCTGGCTCATATTTAAGTGATTGTCCACTAGGACTCCGAGATCTCTCTCACAGTTGCTACTATTGAGCAAGGTACCACCTATACTATACCTGTGCATTTGATTTTTCCTGCCTAAATGTAGAACCTTACTTTTTTCACAATTGTATTTCATTTTGTTAGATAGTGCCCAGTGTTCGAGTCTGTCCAGATCCTCCTGTATCTTAAGCCTATCTTCTGGAGGATGGGCTATTCCTGCCAGCTTGGTGTCATCTGCAAATTTGATGAGTTCCCCATCTATCCCCTCATCCAAATCGTTGATGAAGAGCACTGGGCCCAGAACAGAGCCCTGGGGCACCCCACTACACAATTCCTTCCATGTAGATGCAGTTCCATTGAGGACCACACGCTGAGTACGGCCTGTCAGCCAGCTACGAATCCATCTGGTGGTGATGCTATCTAACCCACATTTTTCTATCTTATCAAGTAGTAGGTTGTGATCTACTTTATCAAATGCCTTACTGAAGTCCAAGTAAATTATATCCACAGCATTTCTCTGGTCCACTAGTTTTGTCACTTGGCAAAGAATGCAATAAGATTTGTCTGGCATGATCTGTTTTTGACAAACCTATGTTGGCTTTTGGTGATAACTTTGTTCGCATCAAGGTGTTCGCTGATTTGTTGTTTGATTATCTTTTCTAGAATCTTCCCAGGTATTGAGGTCAGGCTGATAGGTCTGTAGTTTCCTGGATCTATTTTTTTCCCTTTTTTGAAGATGGGAACTACATCACCTCTCTTCCAGTCCTCTGGTAGTTCCCCAGTGCTCCAGGATCTTTGAAAAATATAGTTCAGTGGTTCTGAGATCACGTCTGCCAGTTCCTTGAGAACCTTGGGGTGTAATCCGTCTGGTCCTGGTGATTTGAACTCATCTAGGCTGGACAGGTGCTCAATTACCATTTTCTTGCCTATCTTAACTTACGTTTCTATTCTGTTTTTCATGGCACTGGTTTTGGTAGGTTGGACTGTTTTTTCCCTTTGTGTAAAGACAGATGCAAAAAACGAGTTAAATAGTTCTGCTTTCTCTGTGTTGCTTGTCACCTTCTTGCCAGTTTCCCCCACTAATGGACCAATCATTTCCTTAACTTGTTTCTTATATGTTGAAAGAAGCTCTTTTTGTTATTTTTGAGTTTGGTGGCAAGCCTTAGTTCATTTTGAGCCTTAGCTTCTCTCACTTCATCTTTGCAGGCACGGGCTGTTTGCTGATATTCTGCCTTAGTTATGTGCCCCTCTTTCCACTTCTTATACTTGTCCTTTTTATCTTTCAGTTTATCAGAGAGTTCTTTATGCAGCCATGCTGGTTTCTTTTGAAAGCTGTTATTTTTCTTCTTTGTTGGTATTGTGCTAGACTGGGCCTTTATTATCTCACTTTTCAAAATTTCCCAAGCTTCTTGAGTTGTTTTCCCCTTGAGGATTCTCATCCATGGAATTCTTCCCAAGGTCTCTCTAAGTTTATTCAAATTAGCTCTTTTAAAGTCCAAGACTCTAGTTTGGCTGTATTCTATTGCTTGTGCTTCCATAATGTTGAATTCCAATATTGCATGATCACTTCCCCCCAAGGTTCCTGTGGCTTCGACACTTTCTATGATTTAATCTCTATTAGTGAGAATTAAATCCAATATGGCTAATCCCCTAGTTCCCTTCTCTACTTTTTGGGAAAGAAAGTTGTCTGCTAGGTTTGTCAGGAATCTGTTAGATCTTCCACTTGCTGCAGAATTTGTCTCCCAGTTGATATCAGGGTAATTAACGTCCCCCATTACTATTATGATGCGCTTCCTACATACCTTAGTTAACTGACTAGCAAAAAGTTCATCTATTTCCTCTGCTTGGTTGGGCGGCCTATAGTATACACCTATGGCAATGTCATTTTCCCCCCTTTTATAGGGAGGAGGAGGAGGAGGAGGAGGAAGCCAGGGCGCACCGCCTCGCTGGCTCTTTTCCCCTCCCCTCTCGCTCGGCCCGGCCGCCCCATGGAGTGCATCGCCTGGCGGGGCCCTTCTCCTCTCCTCCTTTAGCCGAGGCAAGCCTCTTCCACTCCATCCTCCTCTTCCTCTTCCTCTTCCTCCTTCTCCTCCGCTCGCAGGGCCGCCATGGGTGACGTGATCTCGGCGCACCTGGACGAGAACCGGCGCCAGCTCATCGCAGGGAAGACAGACAAGATCCTGACGGAGTTTAGCCGCTTCTACCAGGAGCAATATGGCATTGCCCTGTTTAACAGCGTCCGCTTTGAGATCGAAGGGGGAACCGGTCCACAAGCCCAACTATTGCATCGCAAGGTACCTCTGGAGGACCGGATCATCTTCTCCGGCAATCTCTTCCAATACATAGAAGAAAACAAGAAGTGGAGGAACCGTTTCAGCGTTGTACCCCTCAACTATGGGGTGGTGCTCTACGAGAACAAACTGGCCTACGAAAGAGGTCTACAGCCCCGCATTCTCGTCAACAGTGCTGGCTACAAGGTCCTCACCACCCTGGACCAATATTTGGAATTGGTCAGCAATAACTTAACAGCTTCTGCATCCAAGTCCAGCAATGCGTCCATCATCAAGTGCCCCACTCAGTTCCCCATCATCCTTTGGCATCCTTACGCCCGCCATTATTACTTTTGTGTGATGACCGGCAAGGAGCAGGAGAAGTGGCAGGCCATTTTTCAAGATTGTGTGCGCCACTGCAACAACGGAATCCCAGAAGAGTCCAAAGTGGAGGCACCGGCCTTCACCGACGCCGTGCGGATGTACCGCCAGTCAAAAGAGCAGTACGGCACCTGGGACATGCTTTGTGGCAACGAAGCTCAGGTCTTGAGCAATCTGGTGATGGAGGAGCTTCTGCCCGAGCTGAAGAATACGATTGGCCCGCGGCTGAAGGGCAAAGAGCAAGAGAGACAAAAGGCATGGATTCAGATCTCGGATGCCGTGTACAGGATGGTCTGTGACCAGGCAACAGCCCATTATGACTCATCAGTGGCCAGATGTGAGATTCAGATTCCTGAAATGAAGAGCATCATCCGGACAGATATGGATCAGATCATCCAATCCAAGGAACACCTGGCAAACAAAATCCGAGCCGCCGTCTTTTCCAAAGCTGAGGTCTGTGTCCGGAATCATGTCCAACCATACATCAGTTCCATCTTGGAAGCCCTGATGATCCCCACCAGCCAGGGTTTTGCTGAAGTTCGGGAAGTCTTTTTCAAGGAAGTCACTGACATGAACATGAATATTGTCAATGAAGGAGGGACAGAGAAGCTGGGAGAGTACATGGACAAACTTTCTCAGCTAGCTTTCCATCCTGTGAAGATGCAGTCGTGCTATGAAAAGATGGACCAGTTGAAGCTGGAAGGTCTCCAGCAGAGGTTTGATGTCTCCAGTGCCTCCGTGTTCAAGCAGCGGGCCCAAATCCTGATGAGGCAGCAAATGGATGACACTGTCTACACTTTTGAGACTCTTCTACATCAGGAGTTGGGGAAGTCGTTGAGCAAAGATGAACTCTGCAAGACAATCCAGCGCATCCTGGAACGGGTGCTCAAGAAATACGATTACGACAGCAGCACGGTGCGGAAGAAGTTTTTTAGGGAAGCTCTGCTGCAAGTCACCGTCCCTTTCCTGCTGAAGAAGCTGGCTCCCACTTGCAAAGGGGACCTCTCAAGATTCCAGGAGCTGATTTTTGAGGACTTTGCCCGCTTCATCCTGGTGGAAAACACATATGAAGAGGTGGTCCTGCAGTCTGTGATGAAAGATATCATGATGGCTGTGAAAGAGGCAGCCGTCCAGAGGAAGCACAACCTCTACCGCGACAGCATTGTGATGCATAACAGCGACCCCAACATACATTTGCTGGGCGAGGGGACGCCCATCAACTGGGGAGAGGAGTATGGTGACGAAGCGGACATAGACCCATTGGACGAGAAGCAGCACCGGGCCAAGCAGGTTGTCTCCGTGATCCACGTGGATGAAAGCGCTCTGCCCTGTGAAGTTGGTTCTTTGGAAAGCTCTCCAAGTGGCTCAGAACCAGAGAAGTCCGACCGCTCTCCTAGTCCTCAGACACAGGATTCCTCCGAGCCTGTGAAGGAGCTCCACACATTGCTGGTGAAAGAGGTGGAGATCCCAGCTCCCGATGACCATGAGGCTGAGGAACAGTTACGCAATGGTACCGTGACACAAGAAAGCGCAGGCACCTCGGAGCCAACAAAGGAGAAGGAGACCTCTCAGGCAGAAGATGGCTGTCCCATAGAATCCTCCACAGAGCTCAATGGAGAGGAACGGGAAGCTCCAGCCTCAGCCCCTTCCCCAGTTGCCCCCACACAACCTCCAGCTCCAGACGGAGGAGTCCAAGCAGAATGCCCGGAACCCAGCCATAAAGAGACAGGCGAGGAACAGGTCTCTGCTCGAACCAGCAAGGTAGAAGCAGAGATCCCGGTGGAGGACAGCCACAAGGTCACAGATGAAAGTGAAGGGATGCAGACTCAGTTCTAGATCAGCCTCCCCGTTGGAAGAGGATTCCTCCTGAGCAGATATCAACACTTGACGGGAGACCAGAACGGTGGGGGCGGGGGGAGGGAAACCCTGTGGGATGAGAAGGACAAAAAAGCAAGTTGATCCAAAGCCGGTGTAGGATCATCTTCAGCTTTAGATGCACTCGATTCTTCTGGAGAAGTTCTGCCTTTGGAGAAGGGGGGAGGGAAGGAATTGCGAGGGGAGGGAAACCTCAGAATGCACATTCTACATCTCTCGGGTCGCAGGTGATTCCCCCCCCTCCTAGTCTGTTCTAGCGTTTCCCACAAACACGCACACTCTAGTTCTCCTGACTCAAAAGTTGCATGGTTGGGTTGGGTGTTGTGGAGAAAGGACTTGACCTTAAGATGCTAACAAACGCCTGGAGGGTTGAAACCGAGAGAAGCCATTGTGTTTTCCCATCTTGATCCAGACTGGTACTAATTTGACTTTTTGACTCCTAACTTGATGTTTGATGTTTCACCCCTTTGCCTTCGTCTAACCATGGATGGTAGAAGGCTCTTTCTCCTGTTTTTTTTTGGGGGGGGGGCGGGGGGCAGGATCATTTCTTCTCGTCACCGGTGTTCAGGATTAGGAACGGTTCTCTCTCTTTAACTTATCCTTTCCTGGGCCCTCCTCTTCCAGACGATTTTAGCAAACCATCCTAGAATTGACATGGGAGGTGGTCAAATTGCATTCTTTCCCCACTCCCACCCCCACCTCTCGGCACCCATCTCGGTCCAAAGTTATGCAGAGATGGAAAGCCCAGGAGAAAGTTCAGTAGACTTTTAGGAACGTGTGGATGTGGGTTAGAGAAAGTGGCGTGTGCTGGTGAAGGCTTGCTGGCGTTGGAACAGACCAGCAAAAGTTGACAGACAAGACAAGACTGCTATAGGAATTTAAATTATTTCAGTGGGGACCGTTGGCTGAAATGTCCATGCAAACAAAAATAACCCGTATATGCCATGCTAATGTAGGATTTGTTCATGGGTTTGTTACCTTGGCCTGCTCAGGTATCCTTGGTTTACCTGCACAGGTTCTCTGCTGAGCGAATGTTTTGTATTTTCCTTCTCTTTCCCAGGGAAGCAAAGGAGCAGAATAATCTTAGAAGCAGCCAGCAGAGATCCTATAAAAGAGAGATCCTATATGCACGAGTCTTCAGCCTAGTGGGAAGTCATTGAGGTTGCAATTATTATTATTATTATTATTATTTTAAATGCACTTGGTGTGGTGGCAGTAAACGATTTTTGGGGGGGACACCAAAGGGAAAATGGTATTTCTTGTAGCTTCGGCAATTTCTGGCAAGTTATGTTTAGCAATTCAGTCGTGTTCTTGCAGGGTTAGCGATGTAAGATGACTCGCGTCCTTTCAATAGGAACTCATTCCCCGTAAATTTAGGGGTCCCCGTTGCTTGCGTGACATGGGCAAAAGTGAAATAAAAGGCAGGGAATTGGGAGCGTGGCTTTCGGCATCCCATCCTGCCTTTATAAACCGGGTATAAATTTCCCCCTCTCCTTCCTCCTGAACCTGTGACGTGGATTGAAAGTTGGAAGCCACTCTTGAGCTTCCAGCTTCCGGCACTGGATTTACAAAATACCCATTCTAGTCCACATTTATACACACACACACACCTAGTACTCATCCATCTCCTCATCCATCCCTGGAGGACTTCAGAGAATATGGTTGGCCTTTGGCTTTTCACCTCTTTGAAGGACCAGGTTTTATTCTCATTCAACTTCAAGTTCTGTCTTGAGAACTTCAGTCAGTCCCTTGGTGAGCCAGGAGCCTCGCAACATCTGGATGGTTTCTGTTCTGGAGGAGATGGCGGTATAGTTCAACTCAGATCTTCTCTACAACTACTAATAGTGAAGGGCGGCTTCTTCTGTCTTCTGGGAAAGCCGTAGTCCGCTTCCAAGTTAGCGATGAAGGTTTCTGTCTTAAGCATCTCCACGTTGACTGGATCGATTGATTGAATGGGCCTACAAGAGCCTATTTTCCCAGGGTCTTCACCCCCCACAAGATGGAAGATAACCTCTCTCCTTGTTGATTTTCCTCCTCCTCCTCCTCCTCCTCCTCTGTTTTCATGGGTGGGAAGTACAAAACATGGGTGCCTCATCACGTGCTTTGCCCCAAGTCAGTCTGGACTAGCAAAAAGTTCATCTATTTCCTCTGCTTGGTTGGGCGGCCTATAGTATACACCTATGGCAATGTCATTTTCCCCCCTTTTATATTGACCCAAATACATTCACGTTTACAGTTTTCATCATTGTTGTGCTCTATTTCTGTAGAGATAAAGTTATTTCTTATATATAGAGCAACTCCACCTCCTCTTTTGTTTAGTCTGTTTCTTTTAAATAATTTAAATCCCTCTAGCTGTGTGTTCTATTTGTGGGTTTCATCCCACCATGTTTCCGTAATGGCAACAATATCATATCCGCCCTCATTTACCTGAATTTCTAGTTAAACCTGCTTACTGTTCATACTCTGCGCATTGGTGTATAGACATTTGAGTCCTTTATGACTGACCCTGTGTTTACTTGCTACATAACTTGTGTGGTGCCTGAGTTCCCCTATTTTCTTAGATTGCCGGGGACAGTGATGTTCTGTATCAATTAACTCACTGTCCCCATTGTTTAGTTTAAATATTCCTTCAGAAAAGCTGTGAATCTATTGTCAAGTAACTCAGTCCCTTTCTTGGATGGATGCAGACCATCTCTTTTGTACATTTTTTCATTGGACCAGCTACAGACATTGTGACTAATATAACCAAAGCCTTCTCCTTTACACCACTCCTTTAGCCACATATTAAATTCTGCTATATTTATTTATTTATTTATTTATTTATTTATTTATTTATTTATTTATTTATTTATTTATTTATTTTATTTGTATACCGCCCTTCTCCCAAAGGACTCAGGGCGGTGAACAGGGCCATAAATACCAAAATAACCAAAATACAAAATTAAAAACAAATTAAACCTTAGTGCCCAAATGTAAAAATAAATTATATTAAAACAATAATTAAAACCCAAACCCATCAGACCAGGCCGGCTTGTTCAAACAAATAGGTTTTTAGATCACGTCGGAAGGAGCGAAGGTCGGGAGCCATCCGGAGCTCAACCGGTAAACGGTTCCAAAGGTCAGGCGCACCCACAGAGAACGCCCTCCCCCTGGGAGCCACCAGACGGCATTCTCTGACCGGTGGCACCCTAAGGAGGCTCTCCCTGTGGGAGCGCACTGGGCAGAGGGAAGTTGATGCCGGCCGCAGGTGCTCCCTAAGGTATTCTGGACCCATGCCATGTAGGGCTTTGTAGGTCATTACCAGTATCTTGAATCTCACCCAGAAGGTAACCGGAAGCCAATGCAGTTCACGGAGCAGAGGTGTAATATGGGAGTATCGGGAGACCCCCAACACAACTCGCGTGGCTGCATTCTGCACCAGTTGGAGCCTCCGAGTGGTCCTCAAGGGCAGCCCCATGTAGAGAGCATTGCAGTAGTCTAACCGAGAGGTCACAAGCGCATGAGTGACTGTATGCAAGGCATCCCGGTCTAGATAGGTCCACAACTGGCGCACCAGGCAAACCTGGGCGAAGGCCCCCCTAGTCACAGTTACTATATGATCTTCTAAAGAAAGCTGTGAATCTAGGAGAACTCCCAAGTTGCGAGCCCTATCTACGGGGGGTAATAACTCACCCCCCATAGTGAGAGATGGAATGATCTGAATTTCCTGAGATGCTGGCACGTACAGCCACTCAGTCTTGTCAGGGTTGAGCTGAAGCCTGTTCCTCCCCATCCAGACCCGGACCGTCTCCAGGCAACGGGACATCATGTCGAGGGCATCACTGGGGTGGTTTGGGGTCGAAATGAAAAGCTGGGTATCATCAGCATACTGATGATACCCAACTCCAAAGCCACGAATGATCTCACCCAGAGGCTTTATATAGATGTTGAACAGGAGAGGCGAGAGGATATACACTGGCCTTTTCCATTTTGCTCCTTATACACTGGTAATACCTCTGAAAAAGTGAGCCTACAGCCTATTCTGCTGAGTTCCTGCCCCAAGCTCTGGAAATCATTCTGCATTTTGGGACAGATCGTTAGTGCCAAGATGTACAATGGCATCCACATCACAGTCTTTGCTGGCATTGTTGACTATTTTGAAAATATGCTTCTTGTCCCTACTGGCAGTAGCACCTGGAAGACACCTGACCTCTTTTGAAACCTCTGTATCCTTTCCTAAATTTACATCCCTTATAATTGAATCACCAACCAGAAGGTGGCTTCTCTTTTTGGGTACCTTTCTTTTCTTGCATGACTGATGTGTAATACCTGATTCGCACTTCTCCCTGTCAAAAACAAGTTCATCTCGGACCATGGTCCCCTGCTTATTTGAGTGTTGGCTGTTGGCTGAGCAACCAGGGCCAGCAGCTGCAGAACTACTGGAAGAAAAGGTGTTTACCCATCACAAATACACAGTGATTGAAAACAAAGAAATAATTATCTGTTATTACAGATCAAGTCCAACAAGAAGAGGATATCTAAAACGAATGCACCAATTCTGGAAAGAACAACATCCAGAATCAGAAATAACAGAACAGAGACTAGCAGATCAATGCTGATTTATAATATGAAATAAAGTATTCACAGAAACAGAATTGGATGAACTTCAAAGGTTTACCAAGGGCAAAGAAATCAAAGCCTTGCCAGAAGTAATTCAGAATGTAGAGGCAATCCAGGGGGAGTTGGCAGTGAAGGAATCCAGCAGAGATATACAACTGTTTTCATTTGGAAACCAGGCACCTCTTTCCTCAGGAAGAACAAAGCACTCTAACTAAAGAAATAAACAAATTGAAACAAAGAATAACTGAGCATCTAGAACAGCACAAAAACAACAGAATAAGGCAGTCTGCATTGAAGCTTGTTCCAAAGAAACAGCTAGCACAAGCATTAAAAGATGCAAATACTGGAATATCAAGTATAAGCACCAATTCACTGCAAGAAACAAACCAACTAATGTACAGCACAGCTGCAGTTATAACTGAATACCTGGGATGCAAAATCAACAAAGAAGAAAAACAAACAAACAGTGCACCACAAAAATGGAATGTTAGACTAGAAAATAAGATCAGCAGGTTAAGATCACATGCAAGCAAGCTAGAACATATGAAAGAAAAGAAGGTGAAGAACACGAAGACCAAGGAATACCTAATCAAGAAATACCACTTAGAAAAGGAAGATCAAGGAAGCACTGGAAATAATAAACAGCAAATAACAGCTACAGCCAGGAAGATCAGTAGATACGAAGCTCGAATTGCAAGTTATAGGCAGAACCTCCAATTTCAATCCAATCAGAAACGTTTCTACCAATCCATCAATGGAGAAACTGCAATGAATCAGAAATGTTTCTACCAATCTGACAAGGAAGAAACAGTGCAGTTCTGGAAGCAGATATGGGATAACCCAAAGAAACACAACAAGGATGCGGCTTGGTTAAAAGAGGTAGATGCAAATAAAACAGAAGTTGAATGAAAGAACTAGTAATAACAACAAAAATGGTATAAAAAGAGCAAGGAAGATCAAAAATTGATCAGCACCAGGTGAAGATGAACTGCATGGGTTTTGGTTGAAGCATCTAACTGTTATATACCCACTCATTGCCAAGCAGTTCAACAATATACTACAAGGCTGGAGAAATTGAAAAGTGGCTAACAACTGGGAAAACCTACCTAATTATGAAAAATCCAGCAAAAGGGGCAACACCAGGCAACTACAGGCCAATTACCTACTTACCAACAACTTTCAAATTACTAACTGGTGTGGTAGCTGATCCAGTACAACAGCATCTAGTTGAAAACAATCTCTTTCCACCCAAGCAAAAAGGAAACCGCCCCAATAGCAGAGGAACAACAGATCAACTCTTAATAGACAAAATGATCTTGGAAAACTGCAAGAGAAGGAAGACCAACCTGAATGTGGCATGGATTGACTACAAAAAGGCACTTGACTCTCTGCCACATGACTAGATAATCAAGTGCCTAGAAATAACAAGAGTCAATAAAAACATCAGAAAATTTGTGCAAAGATTGATGGCACAATGGAAGACACAGTTGAAGGTCAATGGTGAAAGACTGGGAGAGGTCAATATCAAAAGAAGAATATTTTAAGGAGGTTCATTATCACCACTGCTATTTGTTATTGTACAGTATCCTCTGTCAACAATACTGAATAACTCAGGACATGGCTATCAAACACCAAAAACACCTGCCAGACTACCCCACCTCCTTTACATGGATTATATGAAGCTGTATGGAAAAACATCATCTGAAATAGAATTGCTGCTGAACACTGTCCATATATATAGCCAAAATATTGCAATGGAGTTTGGCTTGGACAAATGTGCCACGCTCTCAAACAAGGAAAAATAGTGAAAACTGAAGGAATCAAGATGCCCCATGAAAATAACATTAAAAGTTTGGATAAGGAAGACTACTACAAATACTTGGGTATCCTTCAAGCTGACAATATCAAGCACACTGAAGTCAAGAAAAAGATTAGAGGTGAATACATCAAGTGAGTGAAGAAGATCTTAAATTCCAAACTCAATGGAGGAAATACCATGAAGGCAATCAACACCTGGGCAATTCCAGTCATTAGATACACAGCTGGAATAGTGGACTGGACTCAAGCAGAACTAAAAGCAATGGATAGGAAGACCAGAAAAATAATGCTTATTTGAAGGATCATTCACAAGAAAGATATATTTCAGTTTGGAGGAGATGGATAGATTATATTCAGAATAAATATGGGACTAAAAAGTTCCATTTAGCTTATGAATAGATTTTAGAGGGATATTGTTATTAATTTTAGTGTTAGTACTTTGTATGTATCTATGTTAAAGGGGAGTTAAAGCACATTATGAATTTGGTTAATTTTATATTATGGATAATCTTTAGTTAGAATATGATTATTAGAACTATAACCCTGTATTTAGCTCTGGGAAGTGGGGGGGAAGGGGGGTGGTTTGGGGTGGGTGGGATTAGGGGATGTATTGTAAAATCTTGTTTTTGTAAAACTCTTTAATAAAAAAAAAAGAAAATGGCTGGGAAAGCAGATAATAACAAGACCTGACAATGGCTAAGAGCAGGAAAGTTGAAGAAAGAGACGGAGGGACTAATTCTGGCTGCACAAGACCAAGCCTTAAGGACAAATGCATACAAAGTCAAAATTGAGAAGCAGCAACAGACAGTAAGTGCTGCCTATGCAAAGAAGCTGAAGAAACAGTGGACCACCTGGTAAGTTGCTGCAAGAAGATTGCACAGACTGACTATAAGCAGTGGCATGACAAAGTAACAACAATGGTGCATTGGAAGATCTATCAGAAATATCATTTGCCTGTAAGCAAGAACTGATGGGATCATAAAATAGAGAAAGTCATAGAAAATGATAAAGTTAAACTGCTCTGGGACTTCAGAATTCAAACAGATAAGCACCTGCAACATAACACCCGGACTTAACAAATGTTGATAAGAAAGACAAAAAAGTCTCGATAGTGGATGTGGCAGTGCCTGGAGACAGCAGAATAGATGAGAAAGAACTGGAGAAGATAACAAAATACAAATACGTACAAATAAAAAAAATACAAAAAGAAAGACTGTGGCAAAGGCAAGCAAGGGTAGTACCAATAGTAATAGGCCCCTTGGGTGCAATTCCAAAACAACTGGAGCACCACTCAAACACCATTGGTATTGACAAATTTGCCATTAGTCAATTGCAAAAGGTGGCCTTACTAGGAACTGCTTCCATCCTGCAACATCTGTAATACCATCAAACATCCACATCTGCCTATCCCAGGTCCTTGGTAAGGACTTGATAGGTAGACAAAAATGCCAAATCCAGTCTGAACATCTGGCTGACTGTGTGACGAATAATAATAATAATAATAATAATAATAATAATAATAATAATAATAATAATAATAATAGTAGTAGTAGTAGTAGTAGTAGTAGTAGTAGTAGTAGTTGGAAAGGACCTTGGAGGTCATCTAGTCCAACCCCCTGCTCAAACAGGAAGCCCTATACCATTTCAGACAAATTGCTGTCCAGTCTCTTCTTAAAAACTTCCAGTGTTGGAGCATTCACTGCATTGGAGCATTGGAACACTGGTATCATGTCACGCCTTGTTCTTCTGTTCATTAAATTAGACATACCCAATTCCAGCAACCATTCCTTATATGTTTTAGCCTCTAGTCCCCTAATCATCTTTGTTGATCTTCTCTGTACTCTTTCTAGAGTCTCAACATCATTTTTACATCATGGTGACCAAAACTGGATGCAGTATTCCAAGTGTGGCCTTTACCAAGGCATTGTAAAGTGGTATTAATGCTTTATGTGACCTTGATTCTATCCCTCTGTTAATGCAGCCTAGCACTGTGTTGGCTTTTCTGGAAGCTGCAGCACACTGCTGGCTCATATTTAAGTGATTTTCCACTGGTATTGAGCTAGGCACCACCTATATTATGCCTGTACATTTGGTTTTTCTTGCCTAGATGTAGAACCTTGCTTTTTTCACCATTCAATTTCATTTTGTTAAATAGCACCCAGTGTTCATGTCTGTCAAGATCCTCCTGTATCTCAAGCCTATCTTCTGGAGTGTTGGCTATTCCTGCCAGCTTGGTGTCGTCTGCAAATTTGATGAGTTCCCCATCTACCCCCTTGTCCAAATCATTGATGAAGATGTTGAAGAGCCCTGGGCCCAGAACAGAGCCCTGGGGTACCCCACTTCACACTTCCCCCCATATAGATGCATTTCCATTGAGGACCACACACTGAGTACGGCCGGTCAGCCAGCTACGAATCCATCTGGTGGTAATGCTGTCTAACCCTCATTTTCCTATCTTATCAAGTAGTAGGTTGTGATCTACTTTATCAAATGCCTTACTGAAGTCCAAGTAAATTATATCCACAGCATTCCTCTGGTCCACTAATTTTGTTACTTGGTCAGAGAATGCAATAAGATTTGTCTGGCATGATCTGTTTTTGACAAACCCATGTTGGCTTTTAGTAATGACTTTGTTTGCCTCTAGGTCAGTGATGGCAAACCTTTTAGGGATCGAGTGCCCAAACTGCAACTCAAAATCCATTTATGAATCGTTGGGTGCCAAGTAGGCATGGCCCATTGGGTGGGCGTGGCTGCGGTGGTAACAGCAGACTGGGTGGGACTAAAAAGTTCAGTCAATTCCAACTTTGCGAGATCTTTTTTTTCCTGTGAAAAGTTGAAATTCATTTATTTATTTATTTATTTATTTATTTTTGTTGTAGTTATGTAGTGTATATCAGAGGTGGTAACCCTTTGAAAGCTGAATGCAATGAAATTTCATTTTAATGTATGCCTATTAGTGTACATTCAAAATGACAATAAAGTTATTATTCTAAAATATGGAGGAATATGTATGTGTATATTAATGAGTGTATTAACATGAAAATGCCTGTGACCCTGGCTACTGCAATCCTTGCCTTCCTAAACATTTTAACTCATCTGTTGTAAAGAAATCATTTCCAATTTATTAGTGACTGAAATAGCAGAACAGATTAAAGCAAGCTTCATGCTTTTATTCACAATGATCCAAAAATTTCTGGAATCCTATGTGAAAATAGCTATTTGTTAGCAAACACTAGTACACCTAAAAAAATAGGTTAGCTTGTAAATGTGCTTTCAATTTATAAATAGTTTTGGGGTTAAAATAGAATTGATTAATAAAGCTAAAAATAACTTATTTTTTAAGCAAGATGAATTGAATATGCAGAAGGATGAAGGATCTGAACAATGAATTTGGAACCTCAGCAAATACATCATGAAATGCAAAATTTGAAAATGAAGATGCAAGTCAATGGAATGAACTTCAAGAACAATTGAACTGTTCAATTGTACTAAAAAAAACCCAAAAAAACAAACCCTGAAGTGCTCAGAGATGACTCTCTGACCTTTCGTGTATTGCATACTAGTCTGATTCTCAAGATCCCCATCCATTATATGCTTGAATGAGCTTCATACTTATTGTTCTTTCATATCATTAAAAGAACTAAAAGGTTGGAAAAATGCATAATGTAAAGAAAGGTCAAGTGGTAATCATGGTATGAAATGCTGAAACATGAGTAAGTATAATAATTCTTTAGATTTTATGCTCCCTGGAGAGATAGGTGTTCGAAATTGTTCACCTACAAAGGTTTATTCTGTGCTAAATATAGCTCAACATGACTAAATTGTGGAATTATACTGACCTTTTGCTCCTCTGCATCAGCAGTGGCCTTTTCCTTGCTCACTTTCTCAGTCTGAAGCCCTATCTTAGTAATCAAAGCTTCAGCATCTTGATTTCTCAGTTGCAGTTCTTTTTCTTGAGAAGCAAGTTTGTATTTTAAATCTTCTACCTAAGGCAGAACAGCAAAGACATTTGTTTGAAAAAAAAATCAGCATAGGCAGTTTTTCAAAATGTGGTTAGCAAACCACATTTTAGGCTTCAGATAACACATCCGGACACATTAGACCAGGGGTGTCAAACTGCCGGCCCACGGGCCAGAGCGTCATGGAGAAACCGCGCCCATCCCATTTTCGGCAATGGGAAAAAGTTCCGATATGTCGTATGACGTCACGTGACATCGCGAGTTTGACATGCCTGCATTAGACCATCCAGATAAGAACTTCAGGAAGCCATGCCTATGAATTCACTATTCAAGGCTCAGACAGTGTCGATAAGACATTGAAATGCTCATTCTTGAAGCAGCAGGCTAAGAACTATTGATTGGTTCTTGAAGGGCTGCATTCAGAGCAAGAATCAAATTTGAACTCTCCTCCTTAGCTGGTTTGAAAGTGGCTGTTATAGGACACCTGTTCTTTTCCTGTTCATGTTACCTATAGAAGTAGTCCTCAACTTACAGTCACAACAGAGCCCAAAATTTATATTGCTAAGTGAGAAATTTGTGCGTTTTGCCACATTTTATGATTTTATTATTTTTCTTATCACATTTGTTAAGTAAATTACTGCAGTTGTTAAGTTAGTAACATGGTTGTTAAGTGAATCTGGCTTCCTCATTGATTTTGCTTGTCAGGAGCTCATAAAAAGTGGCCATATGACCTGGGACCCTGCAACCATCATAAATATGAACCAGTTGGCAGGCATCCAAATGTAAATCACCTGATCATAGGGATGCTGCAACAGTCCTAAGTGTGAAAAATGGTCATATGTCAACTTTTTTCAATGCCATTATAACTTTGAACGGTCACTAAACAAACTGTTGTAAGTTGAGAACTACCTGTACATATATCTAAGCACAGTGGTGGGATTCAGCCAGTTTGCACCAGTTTGCCAGAACCAGTAGTTAATTTTTGTTGCCCAGGCCCAGAATGGATTTCCAGAAGCAGCACCCACACAGAGAACTGGTTGTTCACATATTTCAATCCCACCCACTGTCTAACCAGCATAAATATGTTTTTTCTGCTGTTACAGAAATTAAAAATAAACATTTCTTTTTTATATTTTGTTATATTCCACAGATTCCTGTTTGTACAATTACTAATTTGAAATGATGAATCCAATGAAGAACAAATAGTACACACTGGGTATATATTATTATTATTATTATTATTATTATTATTATTATTATTATTATTATTATTATTATTATTATTATTTATTAAATTTATATACCGCCCTTCTCCCGGAGGACTCAGGGCGGTGAACAGGGCATATAAATAGAAATACAAAAGTTAAAAACGGATTAAATAATTGCCCAATTAAAACAATCACAATATAAAACCCATTAAAACCCTAACGTTCCCCCATCAGGCCAGGCCAGCTTGTTCAAATAAATGGGTCTTTAGCCCGCGCTGGAAGGAGCGAAGATCCGGTGCCATCCGGAGCTCAACCGGCAGTTGGTTCCATAAAGCCGGGGCGCCCACAGAGAAGGCCCTCCCCCAACCCAACCCCACTGTCCCCTACACAAGCAACAGTCTAACACAACTTTATCAGTATCTCTTGGAAAACAGGTTCAACAAATGCTGTTGATATTCTACATTCAGAGGTAGTGAAAGTCTGGAATATTACAAAAGGTTAAATCTGCATTTTTATTAAATTACTAATTACTAAAGTTTCTAATATTTTTATTAATATTTTAATTTTGGAAACAATTTCCCTTATATATTTCTGCATGCAATTTTTATTAACATGTGTATTTTGATTTTATTTTGGTAGTTACTAATATATATATATATCTTACTATATGTGCATTTTTAGTGGTAGAATCTAGATTACATTTAAGTAACTGTGCACATGAACACATTTGCAAATAGGCTAGGGATTGGGTTTTCACATTAAATTATGAGCAGAACAAATTCTTACACATGTTCATTGAAAACTAGTTACTATTAGATAAATTAAAAGAAAGGCTCTTTGCCCGTGAAGATTCTCACTCATCCTGGTCATAATTGTCTCAAAGGTGCTTCTTTTCTTCAAAAGGCAACTGGACTTTTTTTTCCTTGAGGAAGAAGAAAATGTTTTGCTTCCCCCCACCATCCAGTCCCAACTATTCTGTACCTATCCTTCCATTTCCCCCATCCCCACCCTCCGTCACAACTGATAAAGCTTCTTGGATGAGAAGTGAAATATTTCCTTGTTCTTCCTCAAGGAATAAAAAAAGTCCAGTTGCCTTTTGAAGAAAAAAGCATCTTTTAGACAAGAAAGGCTTTTGTTTTTCACATAGCATTAGATCAAATATAAGAAATTTCAGGTTCTCCAAACACTGGCAGTTTGGCGGGTCGAATCCCGAGTGCCGCGTAACAGAGTGAGCGCCTGTTACTCGTCCCAGCTTCTGCCAACCTAGCAGTTCTAAAGCACGTAAAAATGCAAGTAGAAAAATAGGGACCACTACAGTGGGAAGGTAACAGCGTTCCATGCGCCTTTGGCGTCTAGTCATGCCAGCCACATGACCACGGAGATATCCTCGGACAAGCGCTGGCTCTTCGGCTTTGAAACGGAGATGAGCACCGGCCCCTAGAGTCGGAAACGACTAGCACGCATGTGCGGGGGAAACTTTACCTTTAAACACTGATAATGGTTGTATGCTATTACCCTGGTGTTGACTCTTAGTGACCACATACATTTTCTCCAGGATGATCTGCCTGCAACCTGATTTTACCAGATTTTTTATCTGGGCACCTAACTGCTGTTGCAATGGTATCCACCCACCTTGGTGTTGATCATTTTCTTCTTCTGTTTCCTTCTACCTTTCCCAGCATTATACAACTTCCTCTAGAGAGCTGTGCATGCATGATGTACATAGTATATTCAAAGTGAGATAATTTGACTCCGTTATTTGTGCCTTTAATGAGCACTCTGGGTTGATTTGTTCAATGATCCATTAATTTATTTTCTTGGCAATCTACAATATCTTAGGAGGCTTCTTTAGTATCAAAGTTCAAAAATATCAATACAGATTCTTCAAAGTCCAACTTTCCTTCTGATATAAAGTCATAGTGAAAAAATTGCTTGCATGATTCTGATCTTTGTAGATATAGTCACATTACAGCATTTGAATAACTTTTCCAAGATTTCATTGCTATTTTATCAAGTATCATATATGCTAGTCTTCAGCACATTTCTTAACTGCTAGTTCCTTTATTGTTGATAATCAATGGTAAGAGATGGAGGTACACTCAAGTTCAATAACTTCATTGTCAGTTCTAAAAGCGGTTGATATTCTGCAAATATTACTGGAACAAGCCTAATCAGCTTTAACCAGGCTAGTTAACAGGCATGCACAATTATTTGTGAAAGTTATAATCTAAACATGATTTAGACTATCAGTTTAGTAAATAAAGGAGATCATTGCTGATTTTAGAAAGAATTGGCATAGTCATACTCCACTTTGTATCAAGTCTGCAGCTGTGGAGATGGACAGTAGTATGAAATACCTGTGGGTGCAAATAACTAACAATCTGACTTGGTCTCTTCATACATTATCTTTAGTGAAGTGTGCAAACCAGCATTTACATTTCTTGTGTCAGATGAGAACAGCACATCTTTGTGCATGACTGAGAGTGTTTTAACAAATTACATCACTGTTTGGTTTGGTGGTAGTAGTGCCTCAGATAGAAAGTCCACACAGAGAGTGGTAAGGGCAGCTGAGATTATAGGAAGCTCGCTTTCTGTTATTCCCATTATACCGTTTATAAGTGCTATATACTTAGAGCTCAAAGCATTGTTAGAGACCCCACACACCCAATTCATGGTCTATTTCTGTTGCTCCCCTCTGGGAGGGGGTTTCCAAATATTTATAGCAAAACTAGTAGATTCTGTAACAGCTTTGTTCCTTATGCCATCTGTCTTGTAAATTCATAGGATTCTTTTTTCCCTGCCATGTATATGGATACATTCGAACTAGACTGTGTTGTTTCTCTATGTCACATATGTGTGTGTATGTGTGTGTATGCATAATGGTATTTTTTGACAGATGAATGCAATGAAATTTCATTTTAATGTAAATTTAAAGTGACAATAAAGTTTCTATTCTATTCTATTCTATTCTATTCTATTCTATTCTATTCTATTCTATTCTATTCTATTCTATTCTATTCTATTCTATTCTATTCTATTCTATTCTATTCTATTCTATTCTCATCCTTGCACTGATTAAATAGATTCCAAATAACACAGATACAGATGTTGTAGACATTTCTTCATTGGGTTTTTAGGAGCAATTCAAGATGCTGGTTACTGCCTGTAAAACCTTCATAACATAAGATCTAGTTTTTTAAGTGGCTATTTCAAAAATGGCATGCTTTGGTTTCTTGATTATTTGGTTTCTTGATTATTTGGTTTCTTGATTATTCTTATGTCCCTTGTTGGGACATAAGAAACAGGTCTTCTCTATCCTAATTTCTGTCTTCTGGAATGATCCCCCCAATGTCTATGCCTTTGATCACATTTAAATGACACTTAAAACCTGAGTCTTTCTCCAGACTAAGCACTTGATAGATCTTTTTGGTTATTTGTTTGGTAGTATGGTCATTCTGTCTCTGGATATTCATTTGGTACAATCTCTGTTTCGTTAATTATTTATGTTGCATGTTGGCCAGAGCTGGGATGGGAAAGGTGGACTATACATTACATTAAACAAAAAAACATTTTCATTTCTGAAGGAATTTTTTAACATTGGATCTAAAGATAATTCTGGTTTTAAATATTTATGAATAATTATAAAACTATAGCTCCAAATAAACAGCAGAAAAATATTATTTATTATCCATAGACGTACCTGGGAAGCAGTTGTTTTCAGCTTCTGAATGCCATTTATAAGGTGTTCCTTGTGTTGAAAAATTTTCTGAATTTTCTTCTCTAGAAGATTCTTGAAGAGCATTATTTGCTCTAGGAAGCTCTTAGGAGTTGTATAATTGTATCTCTTCTCATTTAATTGAAATTTTGCACTTATCTCATTCACACTAGCATGGGCATATGCCATAAAATAGCAAATGGAGTCGTATAACTGTGGCTGAAAGTAAAAATATAAAATACATTTTAAATTAGAAGTAAAAATATTGAATTGACTAAATACAAAACTAGACACAATAGATACCCCTCTGTGTTCATATCCAGGGCCAAGATATTGTGACAGGTATTATCATTCAGGTCTTGGTTCATAGGCACCATTTTGGAAATCAGGCAAGGTTCTCAATTTTATACTCCCAGATATACATTAGCTCATTAGACTATCATATATAATATATATAATTATTAACCATTCTTCTGAGAACTATGGCACTCAAATGCCATCTTATCTTTGTCTGTCTGTCTGTCTGTCTGTCTGTCTATCTATCTATCTATCTATCTATCTATCTATCTATCTATCTATCTATCTATCTATCTATCCAGCATCTCTATGCCATCTTCCCCCAAATATAAACTCCAAAGAAAATTAGTTGGGGAAAGCCATGAGGGCCATATTGACATTGATAAATAATATGTTTAATCAAAGGTCAACAGATGACATTGGCATCAACCTCAAATGTTTAGTCACAAGATCTCGCAGAAACTTTTTTTTAAAAAAAGAATTTCTCATCAGTTCAGCTGTAAAAGCCGTGCTACAATTGGAATTCCCAAACAATGCATAATTGATGGGAGTTGTAACCCCATTAATTGGAGTGAGGTCAGAGCTAGGGCCAAAATACATGGATTAAACATATGCATCTGCTTTAAAATGCAAATTACAACACTCAATGGGGAGATGTTAATGGGATCTGAGCAAGAATAGAGAGGGAAAAAAATCATTATTTTCTAGATGTTCTTCAAGCATTGACAGGGAAGAAAATGGTTAAGTTTCCACTCTATTTGCTTGCTCTGATTCCATTTAGCAGCATCCCCCCTCCCCATAACTGATGTAATTTGAATAAAATAAATAAATAAAACCCAGTGTTTCCAAATGTAGTTTACATCTGAGAAAGCATGAAAGCCTCTGTAGACCAATAGAACATGCTAATGTCCAGTAGAAGTCAGCAGAAAAAACAAACAAATGCTGCTGCTTAATTCCATCACCAGAACACAGATCCTTTGACTAGTCAATTCGTAAGGGACTGATGGAGTTATTGGTCAGATTGTTATTCTGCCTCATTCATTGCTGATTAATTCAAACAATTATGTAGCTTTATTTTACACATCAAAATAGCCCAGGTAGAAAAACACATATACTAATACAATATAAAACAATACCACTGATTTTTTAATCTAAAACTACATTTTACACAATATACATCTAAATGAAAGAAGGATGGCACAATTCATTTAGAGGTTGTACATTTGTTTAAGAAATATTTGAAAATCTTGAAAATTTGACCTATTTGTTTCCAAAATATTCATTTTGTTATATAGTAACACATTAAAATGCTGCAGTATACATGTAAGCAATTTCCATTTTGTCCTCTATGACTTCTACCGTAGTTAACTTTCTAATTTGTGGAATCACATCTCCCTCATTTTAATGATTATTTATTGCACTCAGTTCAAGATGTATGCAGTTCAATTAATCAAGGGAAACTTAAAAATCAATTAATATGAATTAAATGAGCTACAGCAACTCTTAGGAAAGTCACACATAATTTACCAAAGCATTGTCAATAATGCTTAGAGATCTTTTGGAAAATTATTCATGAGTGATTGTTGATATAGCTAAACGTTTCAAGCCAACATAATTAATATTACAAAGAAGCTCATTTAGACAACTTGTAATTTATCTTTGGAACAAAACTTATTTTTGAACATGGTTTCTTTAATAAGAACTGCCTTTAAACTAGAATAATGGCACTGAAACTGAAATAAGGATTACATGACTTGGATGCAAAGTGACTAAACACTCACTTTCTGAATGGAAATGTTTCATGCACATTAGGAAAAAAAATGACAGCAAGCAAAGTTTGCTAGACCTTAAGTAGTTAAATTACTCCTCCTATCACTTTCTATTTTGCACACAGTCTCTCTCTATAGACATGTATTAACAAGGAGAACTTTCTTCCAGAATTGCTGGCCTCTGCCCAGCCATGATCCTTATGAGAGACATTTACGTAGTAGTTTTGAAAAGCTTTTGGTAACACTTTTATTTGTAAATCAGCCAGGAAAGAGGTGGGTTCCGGTAGAGCTGGAAGTGGCCTGAGACAACTTGTTCCAATGGGGCAAAATAACTATTGTTATCAAGCTTAACAAAATGGCACAGCATGGGGTGCATGCTGAGCTGCTGAGCCCAAGAGCAGCTGGTTGTAATTCACACTGTTTTTCACAAAACTCTAATCGTTCTGAGCAGACCTCTTTGATGATTGGTCTTCCTTGCATTTTCAATTTGTCACTTTCTCTTATGATAAGGTCAGCAGTGACAACACTTCCTGACATTAACAGCTGTGTCTTCTAAAAGGGTCATTGTGGAACTACTAATTGCAGTAATTTCATTAGCATAAATTATTTATTCCACTATTCAGTTATCTCCAAGGTTTTGGTGGTGTTTTGTTCAATATTGCACCTTATTTTTTTCAGGATCAGCTCTATCAAACCAAAAGGCAAATAATATTATGGCTAATTTGACCTTCTTTAGAAGTAAAATCTTGTACTCTCCCTTTTTATTTAATTTAGAAATGTTAAATATCAGTGGATAAATGTATAATCAATAATGCTTGTATTTCTAGTATTCCTTTTTAAATGATCAGTATAATAGGAAATATACATATTTTAAGTGAAACATGTTTTTCAAGCATCTCCATGTAGCATGAACAGATCCAGCAATGATAATAAATATTTAGGAATAATTTTCCATGCATTTTATATTCAAGTATCTAACAAAGTATTTAATAATAAGTAAGATGGTCATGGACACCTGATCAAATC
Source organism: Vipera ursinii (assembly GCF_947247035.1). NCBI lineage: Eukaryota > Metazoa > Chordata > Lepidosauria > Squamata > Viperidae > Vipera > Vipera ursinii. The sequence continues at coordinate 91,629,974 of NC_139517.1, forward strand.
TTGCGCAGCCCCACCATGCATCTTCAGTGTCTCACTCTGCCATATTCTGTAGCAGTTAGAATAGTTTGAGGGACGATTTGTCATTTGTATTAAGCTGAACACAAGCAAAACCATCCTTTAAATTTAATGTAACACAGTTACGAACCTAAGGGTGCAAACAGTCTGCATGGCTTTATCTCTCTTGTATGAAATTTGAATAAAAGATCTTAATAGAGTTATGGATGAACTTTCATATATGTCCTCATGCATGTTAATGGTGCAGTATATGTATTTTTTAAGAAAAAAAATGATCCAACATCAACAGATATGTATGGCATACAATTCTGCACCATTGTTAACAAATTGTTAATAAGGTGAACAAATCATCTAGCTAATAAGAAAGAAAGAAAGAAAGAAAGAAAGAAAGAAAGAAAGAAAGAAAGAAAGAAAGAAAGAAAGAAAGAAAGAAAGTCATTGTGTCCAGTAATATGCATGAAAAATTGCTACTCTGGCAAAAATTTATGGACTGAGACCAGAAGCTTTTCTTTTGGCTTTGAAATTGAAAGACCTTCCATCCATGTATCACTGCTCCATATGTGGGGCTTCTGCAAGCAATGTCCGAAACCGATAGGCCCAAACATTCAGATGAAAAGCCTATGGGCACATTTTTCCTCTTTGATTTGAGGATAAGATACAAAGTTGGCAGCAACTTTTTTGATTTTTATGTACAATTTAATCCACCTAAATATCCCATCATTGTTTGGCTTTTATAGCCTTTCAATACATGCAGTTACTATGGCTTTTAAAATCATGGGGTTGGACCAATTAGAAGTTGAATGAAGGTTCTACTAATGAATGTAATTATAGATCTTGAATCTGTTGTCTCAAGTTTACTGGATAATGTAGCTTATGCACGCTAATGACCATTATATGTGGTCAACTGTCCTTAACAAATGGAAATAAATGGTTTCCCCTAGATATTTAAAATCAGTGTACAATAGATAAATTGTATAAATTAAGAGAGAAAGCCAGATCACATCAATGAGTCCTCAGTTGACAGAAAACTACACAGAGGAGACATTATTTTTTTCCCCTTGCAGTAGTTAAATCCCATATTTCGGGTAGGCTAGTAAAAATCCTCACATGCAATACAATGTTCAGTAAGCCATACTCTCTTGCAGATACTTACTAGAAATGAATTCATTTATTTTTCTAGTTTATTCAATGCAAACTTGCTTCTTCCCTCTCCCACCATTTCACCTACTTGAACCTGTTGCTACTTTCTGTTCAGTTTCTACTTGTAAAATTCAAAACGTGAAAATAATTTGAGATTAAGAACAAGAGGGAAAATGCTGTTGGCTTATATATAGCAGGCAGTGCTGCTTCATCTAGTTCAATGTATGGCTTCTTTCTTACACCATTGAAGAAATTAATGAAGAAATTCTGAAGAACTCATAATCTTCACTTTGGGAATTCAAAAAATAGCAACAGTAACAATGAAAATGGGGTAATGGTAATTTAATAACTAACTAGTAATACTGCTGAATATAATTTTTAACAGATGGTATCCAACTCAAGAAATAATAAAATAGTTATTGTATTTCACAATCTTATTACAATTCTTGAAGATAGAGCTTTAGCAACTTTACATTGTCTCTTCTGGTACTACTTTTGTACAACTTAATCTTAATTCTTCAAAATATTAACCGTGAGAAAAATAACGTAATATGCAGTCGTGTGTGTTTGTGTATCTGAAAAATGTCACATCAGATTATCAAAACCTATGTACCAAGTTAATGCACTCAGGAAAGATTTTGTTGAAAAATTCTGTTTCTAAACTGAGACGATTTACATATTAACTGTTCATATAATACTATTGTTAAATTGTAATTTGACATAATGCATGGATCTCTGCATAATGAGCTGTGTTCTTTCCCCTCCCCCAATTAAAACCACATAGAAAGGAGAAAGCCTAAATAATTAGAACTCTTAAGCCTAACATATTAGGATTGAGGTAACAAGATTTTAACTATATTTATTTATCTCCAAAATATGTTTAGAGCAAGTTACATCACTGCTGACTAAATAAAGCTGAATTCATATATACTATGATACACACACACACACACACATCACAGCACATCATATACACACACATATAGATACACACACTGTATATACAGGCACTGCATGCATGCATACATATATACATACATACACATATATAAGATCTCTGTGCATATCCAGCAGAAGCCATATTCTAAGAAATAATGTATTATTTGGATTAATATATTGATTAAAATTAGTTGTCTGTAAAGTTCCCATTTGTAAAATTAATTGATCCCTCCATCTGTACTTATTAACCATAAGCTCCCCTTCACAGAAAAATTGCTTCCACACAAACATATGTACACATGCATACACATGGACATAGCTTTCCCTCCTCCCGCAAAAAAGCAATACAAGAAAAAGGTCTGAGTATGAAAACATGTATAGTATTACTAATTATTGATATATTCAAAAGCCCTACATGTAGACACTATAGATAAAGTGTGCTAGATTATACCAAAACTATAGCCCATAACATACACAACATATGTTGCCCAAGATCATGTGGCAGAAGCAGCACAAATCCAGGAAGAACTGCTTTAAGCAGTTGTAAACAAGTCTTATATTAGCAATCCCACCTTCTCCAAAGCATCTTTTTCCCCCTCAAAACTGAAGCAAAATTTCATTTGGATAAACCTTTTTTGTGAATTTGTATAATCCATTTTTAGTTATCATTATTATCATTTATAATACTTTGTAGCACATATCCATAATTTCACTATGTGCTATGTGAATAAGGTTTTTTTAATATTCTCTCTTATTTATTATAACCTTTGTATTATAAAGTATTATAAAGGATGGAGGATGGAGAAAATGCCCTATTATTCATATGGTTCATAGTATGCATATATTTATATAGCTCTTACTATTATTGCCTGATTTTTATAAATAGGAAGGCCAATTTTTCACAAATAATAATAAGATTTTCAAAGAGCTGCTTTAGGTTGTCAAATATCAAAGTTGGCATTATCTGCATTCTTATGGTTCTGAAATACCATTTAAAGGTGTTGTGAACAGAAATATTCTGAAGATGGTTCTTTTGCAGATTTATGGATATTGTACTGTTTCTGTGAAATTCAGCTTCTCTGCATTAGCTGCATTCTTGGCCAAAATTTTAGTGTATTATATTTCCTACAACTGAAGATTCTCCTTGGTTAACTGCCACAAGTATAGGGGTATAGTATGACAAAGAATGCAATAGTAAATGCATTTTAAGACTAATGCTGATCTTTGTTTTAGAAATTTAGTTTTAACAGCTCATGCAATGGCTTTATTTTTCATGTCTAACTCAAACAACTTTTAAAAACTAGAGAGCTAAAAAGTGTGTTTTTAGAAATCCTGTTTATATTTCAAATAAATTTGTTCTGTATGTGTGATAATTTTAAATAATATTTTCTATCATTTTACGTAGAACAACTAGTTAATTACATCAATCCTCATTGTTTCCATTTTACGAAACAGATGTTACAATATATAATTCTAATCCCATTTCTGCAAAATTAATTTTATGGACACACACATACACACACCACACACACATACTAACTAATTGACTTTGGATGGGTGTAATTTGAACCAAATAGAGCAGAATAGACCCAGAAGTTCTATCCCTGAATCTTTGAAAAGTTATTTGCATAGTATGCTATAGGAAAATAAAGACAAGTCTCTCTATGGCCAGTAGATGTCATTGGTCACTCTTTTTAATCTTACAGAATCTTTTTTGTTGCTCAGCATTGGCAGAAGTATAGGACTGAAAGAAAAGAAAAAAGAAAAAGATCTAACTACTAAACTGTTTCTAAATTTTTCTGTGCTTTCACTTTTACGTGGAATGAAAAGTATTGAGACCTGTTGGCATTTGTAAAAAGAAGGAATTATATTGATTTTGACTGATATTTAGCAAAGGGAGAAAGAACAGTAGAGACAGATTTTTCATTTTGGGTTTGCTATTGGGTTTGCTGTGAGTTCTATCCATTTATTGTGTTTGTCACTTTTTAAAGTAATACAGAATTTAGCACCATCCCCCTTAGCCAATTCTCTTCTGTTTCACTTCAGAATAGATCTTGCATGGAACCAGTTGTGTCATTCCTCGATCAAGTTAAAACATTAACTATGTTTCTAATCAGATTCTCATTTGGTTTGTTTATCATAAAGAAAGAGAGCATCATTTTGTTATTTTACAATTGTTGGCTTTACAGTAGAAGAATCTCTTCTGTATTAACAACGAATCTTCTATTCTTATATTACTCTGTCATCAGCACTTACAACAAGTCATATTTATTTTTTCTTTAATGTTTAATCCACTTGTTGTTAATTAAAGTACTTTCTTATTCCATTTGGTCCAGGAAGAAATCAGATACTGAATCTAACTAAAAATCTTGCAGAGTAGCAAATAGAATTTAGGAACATTTTTCCAGCTGGATCATAATTACTCTTAAGAAACTATACTGGACATTATCGTAAAAAAGAAGCTTAATTGTAAGTGTTCATTTTAATCATCAAAGTTAAATTCTCACTTCCATATTTTTTAATATTACAGGTTAGCATGAATGCATTTTGATTATTTTCTAATTAATTTTACTACCATATGATAAAAAGTTAAAAGCACTTCTATTACTCTCTCACTTGATGGGAAAAGGGATTGAAAATGTTCTGATATCAAGTGCTTACTTTAAAAAAAATGATAAAAATATTCTTTTAGGTGAATACTGAGCACAAATTTTTACTCTTGTAAAAGTTAGGAGTGGGAAATTCCAATTATGTGACAACGTTTTGTTTCTTCTATATTCATATGCAGAGCCAAACTTACGTAATTTTAGAGAAATGCTTCAACTGAAGCTCATAAACGTTTTAATTTCAGATGATACTGTAAAAGTTCAAAATGTCTATTAGGATCCTTGCACATTTGCTTCCTTTTCATTATTTCCTTTTCTTTTTTTCTTTCACACTTTCAAAGCTATGTTGAAGAAATTGGCTGCATTGTAATACAGAACACTGCAGCTTTAAATGAAGGCAAATATGTGAGGAAACAAGGTTTTTTTTCTTTTCTAGCTTATCCCATTATTAATCTCATAGAGAGCTGTGTTGCTTTTTACATATGATTGACGAGCTTGAAATTCTGTACCTTGATCCCAGGCATCTCCTCAATGAACCTCCTGCTGACGGATTCCAGGGCCTCCTGCGGCCACTCATGAAACCAGTCAATGGCTGTGCAGTTAACTATGGCTGGGAACTTCCGAGCTCTAACTCGCAATGTGGAACCGACAGGAGAGAAACACAAAATGATCTGTAGAGATGAAGAGAAGCAAAAAAGAGAGGGAGAGAAAGAGAGGCTGAAGCATAACATGGTAATCAAAAAGAATAATGCAGTCAACTGTGGTGGCAGTGAGCCATTGCCATGAGACTCACAAACAAGAATTCAATTTACCTAGCAGCTAATGAATTTAAGCAAATGAGGATTTTAACTCCAGAAAATGGTGTTTTATTCACTTGCACTGGGTTTTGTACAAACCATGGATTTGGTGCATTTGTGGGTTGCTCCCTGGTTCAATCCAGTATCAGTTAATAAGGCTCATTTGTGTTAATCAGTGATGCTAAAACTTAATTGTAGCATTCAGTCATTAGAGCAACCCATCTGACATAAATCACTTCTATACTTCTGATTCAGTGATTGTTCCACGTGATTAAAGATATTGATGCAATATGTCCATTCCTGTTTAACTACATTTTTGTTTTTAATGCAGATATTGCCATTCTTCAAAGCTTCCTAGTGATATTAGAAAATTTTGCACAGCAGAATCATTGCATAGCTATTTAAAAATAACAAAACTTAAATTGTATTTATCCACATATTCCAGTCCTGACAATTTTATATTTGAAAGAAAAATACATTTTAAAGGAGGCGATTATCCAATAATGCTTTGGAAAAAAATCTTCCTATGATACTATCTCCTTTTATTTTTCCTTTTCCTTTCTACAAAACCTTACAAATGTTTTTGAATAAATTAACTGATATATCTTCTCCAGTCCATGGCCTGTTGGAAATCTAATTTTGCACAGTAGGACATCTGAGAAGTAACAGCAAGGCAAGTATGTTTCAGAGGTTTTTAAAAAACTGTAAAAAAAATAATGTTTTACATTGGAATTATGAAACATTAGAACATTTAAAAACCAAATAAGGATTTATCCTATGATGGAATACTTAATGAAAACTTTTCAAATTCTTGGTACCGTATTACTATCTTGAGAAAGATTCAAGATCATATTTTGGAAATATTACTGCCAAATTTACAAGATGTTAATACCTATGAGGTTTCCTTATCTCATCTTAAGATGTCCTAAAATTTTGTATGGGATCAATGTCAGCTTACAGATTCTTCCTGTAAGCTCACTTAAACCATAAAAGATTCAGCAACCAACAAACATTTTGATCCTTTTTTAAAATTAATTTTATGTCATCTCCTTTTGGGGATTAGAAACATCCCAATATGCATGGAAACCATTTTGCCATTGCATTAGAGTGATTAGAGAATATTGAATTCTGATTAATTTTCATATCAGATTATTGGTAAAGTTTTCAGCTGAATTTTCGACATAGGAAGTAATGGAGGCAAATGGACAGTGAAAGGGTTATCCTTTCTTTCCTCTCAGCACTTTGATTCATAATCCTTTCTATGGAAATTTTAAAAAAGGAAAATTAAACTCTGTAGGCATCATAGGGTGGAAGACTGTAATTGGCAAGTTGGCTGAGAAATGATAACCCTTTAAGTTCAATACATGCAGTAAACAACAGGTTAGCTTAGCTTACGGTTATCTCTGAATCAGAAATAACAGTAGTAAATTCTTAAGGAATTACTGAAAGAGATGCAAGTAAACATAGGCTCTCCTTGTGATATTGGAAAATTTAATTCTTACTTTGAGTTGCAGTCGTACTCTATCTAAAAAGAAATTCCAACAGTTTTCTCTCGTGTCAGTAAGACCAAGTTCATGTATTTCATGCCTCATTCCTGCAATAATACTATCTGTATCTTCATCACTGAACAGATCTGGAATTTCTCCTTGATTAAAACAGATAAGAAGAGTTGCAAGAAACCGATATAATAAAAAAGTATATATACTGTGGGCACAATTATTAGGCAAGTCGTATTGTGTAGGATTAATTTTCTTATTGAACAGTTACAGTGCTTTCAGTCAATCCAAAATGTTAATAAACCTCAAACCTGAATATTTAAGAAAGTAAAAGTGAGGTTTTGACATTCTTAGGAGAATATCTACATGTGCACAATTATTGGGCAAATATTAGTGTGCAGAATTAGTGTGCAAGTAAATGAAAAACAAAAAATTCCCACCTGATTCATTTATTTGCATCTGTTAAAGTGAGAATAATAAACAACTCAAAATTTACAAATAAACATTTCTGACATTTCAAATAATAATAATAATCATCAGTGACCAATATAGCCACCCTTCTTTTCAATATCAGTCATAAGCCTTCCATTCATGGAGTCTGTCAGTTTCTTGATCTGTTGATGATCAATATTTTATGCAATGGCAATCACAGCCTCCCAGACTCTCTTCAGAGAGGTGTACTGTTTTCCTTCTCCATAAATCTCCTGTTTAAGAAGGGTCCACAAGTTCTCAATAAGGTTTAGGTTAGGTGAGGAAAGGGGACATGTCATTATTCATTCATCTTTAAGTCCTTTAACGGCTAGCCACACAGTGGAGTACTTCAACACACGTGATAGAGCATTATCCTGCATAAAAATCTTGAAAGATGCAGACTTTTTCCTATACCAATGCTTGAAGAAAGTGTCTTCTAAAAAGTGGCAGTCGGTTTGTGAGTTGATTTTAAGTCCATCTTCAACCCGAAAAGGTCCAACTAGCTCATCTTTCATAATACCAGCCCATACTAGTACCCCACCTCCACCTTGCTGGCTTCTGAGCTGAACCGGAGCTCTGTGCCTGTTATTGATCCAGCCATGGGCCCATCCATCTGGTCCGCCAAGAGTCACTTCTCATCTCATCAGTCCATAAATCTTTGAAAATTCTGTCTTCAGATAGTTCTTAGCCCAGTCTTACCATTTCAACTTATGTGTCTTGTTCAGTGGGTGGTTGTGTTGCAGCTTTCATTACCTTGGCCATGTCTCTGAGCACTGAACACCTTGTACTTCTGGGCACTTCAGGTAGGTTGCAGTTCTGGAATATGACAGCACTGGAGGACAATGGGTTCCTGGCAGCTTCATATTTGATTCTTGTCAAATCTTTGGCAGATAATGTGCGTCTTTTTTTCTCAACATGTTTTTGATTTTTCAGAGTCAGATTTTTTGGCCCATTTTGAGGAAAGAAGCTGCCTAATAATTATGCACACCTTGATATAGGGTGTTGATCTCCTTAGGCCATATCCTCCCTGATTACACAAATACAGTTAATACAGATATAGTTATATCCACTAAGCATTCAGGTTGGAGGTTGAAAATATGCATGAAAATGATGTTGCCTAATAATTGTACACACAGTGTACATGTAATTGTTCATATATATCTAATAAGAATTTCTTATTTCTGCTATAATGTTCCTTACAATTATGAGGCCCATTAGTTTTGTTTTAAAATGTTACAATTATATATACAAAATATTTATTGATTCAAAATAAAAGATTAAATATAAATATGTACTTATTGCCAAGAATCATTCACTTAACCATTCCACTATTAATATAAAACATTCACATAAACTGTGCTTTTTTTCACCCCAATAGAGTTGCTATGTTGAATATATCAACCATTTAATATGGTCAAAGTGTACCTGTAGGAATGCTATGGGCTATATAACCTTAATATTGGTTCTCAAGAAATAATATGGCTAGTTTTCAAGAAAACAATGTACAATATTGAACTTACTAGGGTTAATAGATATTTTGTCAAAGGACACCCCACCCACATTGGAAAACATCTCAAAGACAAATAACCTGTTTTTAAAGTTCATTGAAACACCTGATAATTTGTCACTGAGAGAATCTCTCAAGAAATGTGTAGGTATAATCACCTGATGCCAACAAGTCATTAATCAGCACAAGAAAGTGTTCATCTGGAACTTGAGCATCTGTCAGCAAAAACACAGTGGGAATGTTCTTGGCACCTGTCTTGATATACAAACTGGCAAGATCTACCTGTAAGGGAAGGAGGTAATTACTCATGTTAACTTAAAATACAGAAACAAGGAAGAGGGAAGCAGTGGGAAACTGCAAGTAATTTGAATGCTGTTTTTTACATCTCGTAACAACAACAACACCACCACTACTCCTCCTACTACCACTATTACTACTACTTATATTAATAATAATAATAATAATAATAATAATAATAATAATAATAATAATAATAATAATAATAATAATAATAATAATTTGTAGTAATCTTCCTCATCCAGACTCTTAATGTTATTTCTGTGGGGCATCTTGATTCCTTGAGTTTTCACTATTTTTCCTTGTCTGAGAGTAAGTGTGGCACATTTGTCCAAGCCAAACTCCATTGCAATATCTTGGCTATATATACGGACAGTGTTCAGCAGTGATTCTATTTCAGATGATGTTTTTCCATACAGCTTCAGATCATCCAGAACTAAAAGAAATGAATAGGAAGACCAGAAAACTAATGACAATGAATCATGCCCTTCATCCATGCAGTGACATTGACAGATTCTATCTACCAAGGCAAATAGGTGGACGTGGAATGCTGCATGTACATCAGCTGCTGAAGAAGAAAAAATGGCTTTGGAACAATATCTGAAGGACAATGATGAAGATGCACTGGAATTAGTATATCAGGAAGGCTTACTGACTACTGGAGAGACCAAACTGACCTACAAGAAAGACCAAATGAAGAACAGAATAGAGGCATGGGAAGACAAAGCACTACATGGTCAGCACATTAAAAAAAAATAGCTGGGAAAGCAGATAATAACAAGACCTTTCTAAGAGCAGGAAAGTTGAAGAAAGAGACCAAGGGACTAATTCTGGCTGCACAAGACCAAGCCTTAAGAACAAATGCATACAAAGTCAAAATTGAGAAGACAGTAACAGACAGTAAGTGCCACCTATGCAAAGAAGCTGAAGAAACAGTGGACTACCTGGTAAGTTGCTGCAAGAAGATCGCACAGACTGACTACAAGCATCAGCATGACAAAGTAACAACAATGGTGCATTGGAAGAACTGGTGGGATCATAAAATTGAGAAAGTCATAGAAAATGATAAAGTTAAACTGCTCTGGGACTTCAGAATTCAAACAGGTAAGCACCTGCAACATAACACCCCAGATTTAACAATTGTCGATAAGAAAGACAAAAAAGTCTGGATAGAGGATGTGGCAGTGCCTGAAGATAGCAAAATAGATGAGAAAGAACTGGAGAAGATACAAAATACAAAGACCTACAAATAGAAATATAAAGACTGTGGCAAAGGCAAGCAAGGGTAGTACCAATAGTAATAGGCACCTTGGGTGCAATCCCATAACAACTGGAGCACCACTTGAACACCATTGGCATTGACAAATTTGCCATTAGTCAATTGCAAAAGGTGGCCTTACTAGGAACTGTTTCCATCCTGCGACAATATCTATAATACCATCAAACATCCACATCTGGCTATCCCAGGTCTTTGGTAAGGACTCGATAGGTAGACAAAAATGCCAAATCCAGTCTGAACATCTGGTTGACCGTGCAATGATCAATAATAATAATAATAAAAGTTGGAAAACACCTTGGACGTCATATAGTCTAACTCCCTGCTCAGGCAGGAAACCCTATACCAGACATGTCAAACTCACGATATCACGTGACGTTGCTCAACATATTGGGAGAGTTTTGCCATTGCCAGCAATGGAGTGGGTGCGGCTTGACATCCCTGCCCTATACCATTTCAGAGAAATGGCTGTCCAGTCTCTTCTTAAAAACTTCCAGTGTTGGAGCATTCACAACTTCTGGAGAAAGGTTGTTCCACTGATTAATTGTTCTAACTGTCAGGAAATTTCTCCTTAGTTCTAGGTTGCTTCTCTCTTTGGCTAGTTTCCATCCACTGCTTCTTGCCTTGCCTTCAGGTTCTTTGGAGAATAGCTTCTTTGTGACAACCCCTGAGATATTGGAACACTGGTATCATGTCACGCCTTGTCCTTCTGTTCATTAAATTAGACATACCCAATTCCAGCAACTGTTCCTTATATGTTTTAGCCTCCAGTCCCCTAATCATCTTTGTTGCTCTTCTATGTACTCTTTCTAGAGTCTCAACATCTTTTTTACATCGTGGTGACAAAAACTGAATGCAGTATTCCAAGTGTGGCCTTACCAAGGCATTGTAAAGAGGTATTAATACTTCATGTGACCTTGATTCTATCCCTCTGTTAATGCAGCCTAGCACTGTGTTGGCTTTTTTGGCAGCTGCAGCACACTGCTGGTTCATATTTAAGTGATTGTTCACCAGGACCTCAAGATCCCTCTCACGGTTACCACTGTTGAGCAAGGTACCACCTATACTATATCCGGGCATTTGGTTTTTCTTGCTTAAATGTAGAAGCTTACTTTTTTTACCATTGAATTTCATTTTGTTAGATAGTGCCCAATGTTCAAGTCTGTCAAGATCCTCCTGTATCTTAAGCCTATCTTCTGGAGTGTTGGCTATTCCTGCCAGCTTGGTGTCTGCAAATTTGATGATTTCCCCATCTATCCCCTCATCCATATCATTGATGAAGATGTTGAAGAGCACTGGGCTCAGAACAGAACCCTGGGGCACCCCACTACACACTTCCCTTCATGTAGATGCAGTTCCATTGAGGACCACATGCTGGTCAGCCAGCTACGAATCCATCTGGTGGTGATGCTGTCTAATCCTCATTTTTCTATCTTATCTAGTAGTAGGTTGTGGTCTATTTTATCAAATGCCTTACTGAAGTCCAAGTAAATTATATCCTCAATATTCCTGTGGTCCACTAATTTTGTCACCTGGTCAAAGAATGCAATAAGATTTGTCTGGCATGATTTGTTTTTGACAAACCCATGTTGGCTTTTGGTAATGACTTTGTTTATATCCCTTTATGTGACTCACACCTTTCCAGTGTTTTTAAAAAAATCTATCATTGATTTACTTTTAATATAATGGAAACAGAGAACTCGGTTCTGATTACTGAATGAACATGGAACTTCTCATTATAATTCCTTCACTTGTCTCAAAGTGTCTGTTCATTGTGTTAACAACACTAATCATGTTTGCATTGTTTAAGTATATAGTTGAACTATCTTGAAAAAGAAGATGATACCACTGTAATGGCAGAAAGTGAAGAGGAACTAAAGAGCCTCTTGTTGCGAGTGAAGAAGGAGAGTGCAAAAGTTGGGTTGAAACTAAACATTAAGAGAACCAAGATCATGGCATCCAGCCCTCTCATTTCCTTGCAAATAGATGGGGAAGAAATGGAGCTTGTGACAGATTTTATTTTCCTGGGCTCCAAGATCACTGCAGACGGGGACTGCAGCCAAGAAATTAAAAGATGCTTGCTTCTGGGGAGGAAAGCCATGGCAAATGTAGACAGCACACTAAAAAGCAGAGACATCACCCTGCCAACAAAAGGCTATGGCCTTCCCAGTTGCAATGTATGGCTGTGAAAGTTGGACCATAAGAAAGGCTGAGCACCAAAGAATTGAAGTCTTTGAACTATGGTGCTGGAGAAGACTCCTGCGAGTCCCTTGGACTGCAAGGCGATCAAACCAGTCAGTCCTAGAGGAGATCAACCCTGACTGCTCTTTAGAAGGCCAGATCCTGAAGTTGAAACTCAAATACTTTGGCCACCTAATGAGAAGGAAGGACTCACTGGAGAAGAGCCTAATGCTGGGAAGGTTGAGGGCAAGAGAAGAAGGGGACGACAGAGAATGAGGTGGCTGGATGGAGTCACTGAAGCAGTAGGCGTGAGCTTAAATGGACTCCAGAAGATGGTAGAGGACAGGAAGGCCTGGAGGAACGTTGTCCATAGGGTTGCAATGGGTCAGACACGACTTCGCAACTAACAACAACAACAACAACATCTTGAAAAATCACTTAGATTGTGAAAGGGTATCTCTATAGTTCTATGATTAGGTCTTATGTTCTTTTAAAGTTTGTAAAAGGCTACGTTATTTTATAAATAGTTAGTTGATTTCGGGGGTCCTGACTATAAATTTTTCCCAAGAAATCTTCTTAGAATATACTGGTTCCATGAGAAAGATTCATGTGATTATTAAGTTCATACAAGTAGGTAACTTAAGTGTAGATTCAAAATGTTTAATATTCTATAGAATAGATAATTTACAGTGAAATAATTTGTAAACAATTCTTCAGTTAAATGGGAAGGTAAATAAACACATTTATCCTTGCATACTTTTTTAATGGAAGGGCAGTCCAAAAGATTTGGTTCTTTCTCTTTGTTTGGTTCTGGAAGACTAAAAATTTAACACAATCTCCTCCGACTGAAAAAGTTAGGCTCCTCCCACCCAAATAATCTATTTCTATATTTTTCAGTGAACTTAGAAAATGATTTTTCTGTTCAAGTAAATTCAAGTACAATAAAAGCAATAAAAAGCTTTAGAACTGAAAATGAAGATATTAAAGGTTTTTTTTTTCTTAAAAAACCACAAAGTTCTGCCCCTAGGATTAACTAGTAAGGAACAAGCAGGGAGGAAACATGCCACAAACTAACATTTGGCAGAGCAGCTATGAAGGCCTTAGAAAAGATGCTCAGGTACTGTGGTCTTTCTGTACCTACAAAGGTCAAAAATGTGCATGCAATGGCATTTACTGTGACTCTTCATGGAAACAAAAACTGGATTTTTAAGAAGGAACAGTACTCGTGATTTTGAACTTTGGAATTGGAGAAGTCTTCTGTGAATACTGTTTAGTCAAGTAAACAAAGAAATGGATCAAGTCATTGATCATTTGAACAAGTCAATCTAGAGGTCTCACTTGAGACACAAATGCACAGGCTTAAATTATTTTACTTTGAACACATTGTACAAATACTTAGTTCTATGCATGAGGCTCTAACACTGCGAAAGATGGGAAAAAATTTGTGACAAATAGCAAGGTGAATAGATTCACTTTACAATGGCGATGAGTGCACTATTGTTAAGTGAGTGCTTTCACATAAACCTTAAGATCCCGCAAAGACTTCAACTCCCTGTTCAGCTTTCCATGATGCCTGTTCCTTTTCAGGATACATCCTGATCTCATCATAGTTAGAAGGCTCTACACTAACTTGACATACTATACTAGCTTCATAGCGATCAGGTGGATGTCTAATGCGCGTTGAACGCCAAGGAATTACAGGGCTTTGAATTTCTGACTCCTTTCCTTCCTCTGACTCTGATTCATCTTTTATCTCCCCTATCTCCTCTTCATCTTTTACAGGAGATGTATTATCATTGCTAGTTACGTTATCAGAGGAGTCCTCAAACACTAGAGGATCAGTATTAACAGTTTCTTGCTCTAGTCTATCCCAACCAACGTGCTCAAGGAATTTTGCACTCGCACTATTATATACATTAGTTGTGCCTCGTTCCCAGAAACGATAGGATCTATGGTTAGCTTCATAACCTACGAAGTATAATTGCCTAGCCCTATGTTGGCCTTTACTCCTGAGTTGTGCAGGAATGTGGACCCAAGCTGGGGTGCCAAACGTGTGCAGGTAATCAAGGTTTGGTCTTCTACCATGCCATATAGTATATGGTATTTTACCAGTAGAAGTATTAACAACTAAATTCAGAACATGGTTTGCACATTTTGCTGCCTCCCCCCACAGTCTATCTGTTAAGCCAGAATCTTTTAACATGGTTCTAATCATGGCTTGTAACGTTTGCCCACGTCTCTCAACAAAAGCATTATGTTGAGGCCTATATGGGGCTGAACGTTTATGCTCAATGCCAGCTGATTCTAGCATATCAACAAAACGCTTATTTGTAAATTCAGTACCATTATCAGTGATTATGCACTGAACCTTTCTCTTTGTTTTTCTCTCCACAAACTTCAGCCAGTTTGCAAATTGTTGGAAAGTGTCTGCCTTTGACTTAAGCAGATAACAAAAACCATAACGAGAGTAGTGGTCCAATATACTTAAAATCAACATTGACTTGATAGCATATATGCATTTAATCAATCTTCATAAATAAAAGTAATCTAATATATTCATTCAATCAATCAAATAAATAAAAGTAATTCTTAGAGAAAATAGAATCAGGAAATCATGGCTGTAGAGGGCTATATAAAAGAAAACATTGAGTTTTGACACAAAACAAAATATTTGAAAATCTGATGGCAGCCAGAAAAATGTTCAAGTCAAAATTTTGGCTAATGATAATTTGTAGACTAGTTCAAGAATGATTTTCTATCACTAATATTTTAGGAGTGTGTTATGTCATTTTGAGTGTTTTGATTCATCCTTGACAGCTCTGACATTCTTTTATTCATAATGGCTTTAAGACAAACAACACATTAAGTAATTAGTTTCAAGCAACATGCTAGGCCAATATTTAACAAATCACATTTTGACTTGGTGTAATGCATGAATCCAGTGTTTGGTGCCAATCTCTTCATCCTGCTCTATCAGAACAGGAATGTTAGATCTAAAAATTCTCTACATCCTGTTTTCCTAAATCTAATAGCAAATATTCTGGTGAAAAATAGCAGGAAGAAACCATTTATTCATTTTGTGCTCATAATAAGAGAGAGAGAGAGATAAGAAAAAAGAATAAAAAAATGTGATAGCTACTTCCAATCTTGAGGTTTCAAATAACATCATTCTCTAGATCAGAGATCTCCAATGTTTCTGGCCTTATGGACTGGTGGTGGGGGAAGAAGGGGGAATGGTTACATGCAAACGGTGGGAAAACATGCATGTGTGCTCAACTCCATTTGAATGAGGGGCAGGCACATGCACCCACTGCTTGTACAAATGGAACTGCATGCATGCATTCACCCGCCACTTCTGCAACCTGGTTCCGAATGGGTTGTATCCCAGTAGTGGGCCATGGCCTGGGGGTTGGGGACCCCTGCTCTAGATGATTGAACATATACCTTGAGATCCTCTACTGTGTAGTCTTTTCTCAGTGTAATTTGAAATACTTCAAGAGAGCCAAGGTAGGCAGCTAGTCTTGATAAACTTTGTTTTCCGCTGCCACCTACTCCAATCAAAAGTGCATAACCACAAGAGGACTCCAAGATTCTGTTAATACGACATCTGATAATGAAAAAAGAACAGCACATTAGTAGCTGCAGCATAATATTGCAGTTCTCATGTAGGGATATTGCATCTGTCTTGTGCAAAATAGAATCATTTCATTTCAGATATAATAATTTTTCTTGATAAACATCATGAAAGATTTTGACATATGATGATTATTACTCTCTTACTAATATATCCTAGTTTTCCTCTGGGAACTCAAGGAGGCACATAGAGATGTTTCTGCTCATGTTACCCTTACAGTAGTAATCCTGTAAAGGAGACTGACCTGAAAAATAGAGGCTGACTGGGAAATATCCAGTGTACTGTGTAATCACGTTAACAACAACAAACAACCCATATCTGACATAGACATATCAGCAATTTATCATCAATCTGTGGCATCCATAAGGGTGCGTATGTATGTGTCAAAATTAACAAAATGGTTGATGAAAACTGAAAAAAGTTATGCTGCCTTTTAACATGTGCATGCTGGCACAGGTACAAAAGGAATCAATCATCCAGCAACCATCTTGCCAATTTTAACACTTCCCTTGATAGTGAAATGTTTTTGGTCTTACTGGAGAATACATGAACAAGTAGGTGTGGATATGTATCTACTATATGAAAGATAATAAGCAAACATCTCAATAAGTAAGTATTTCTAGCTTCAGATATCATTTTCATAAGGACATTATACTTGAGGCTACAGGGAATACTGAGGGCCAAATTTCTAAAGGCTCTAAAGTGTAAGGCTTAATCCAACCAATTTGATTTTTAAAATGCCTTAAATATAAAAAGGAACCCACTATGGGGCTTGGAAAATCACAACACAGATGTTCAAAGGTTGCCCCAGATCACACTTTTTGTATCCTTGTTATACCAATGAATGGGCAGGATTCAGCAGCTGAAGACTTTTATGCCTTGTTCATGTTTCTCTATATGTAAATAAATAAATCCAAATTAAAACACGCAAAACTAAACATTTACTTACACATGCTGAATAGCATCCTCAAATAAAATCAAGTTCATTGATGCATATATTTCATTGTAGTTTTCTAGCGCCTCAAGGAGTATCTTTCTCAGCATTTCCCAGCCTTTGACAGGCATATAGTTATGGTCTGCCACACCATTTGCAAAATGACAGTAAATAAGAGGTTTTTGTAGAAGAACATGATCTTCCACATCCTGGCAAGTTGGCAACATGGCAACAAAAAGAGAAACTTAATATCTGAAATGCATTGCAATGTACTTTGCCAATCAATCATTTATTATTGAGTAGCCATAAGGCCACATCAAATATCTTTCCATAAATGTTTCAATGTCAAAACTTTTCGCAGTTGCCCCAAACCAAAGGTGTTTATTCTTAACCTCATGTAACCTTGTTTAACAAGATTTATTCAGACAAAAGGAATGAAGTTACAAGAATTTATACAACTGAACTATTTACCATTTAAAAACAATTTATTTCCCAATACATTATGATATAGATTTTCTTGGTTTCTTTCTAATAGCTTTCCTGTGAATTCAGAAGGAAGCAGTTCATTTCACTAATGGCAGAACAATCTGCAGGTGGCTGTTTACAAAAACTCTTCTAATTTCCTCCTTCCATTATATATTCAATATGGACAGTATTTAATATTTATTCGTTATACATACGTAGGGGTGTGGGTTTATACATATGTTGTATATAGTATGTTTAGGTGTGTGTCACGTATGTGTTTCATTTTGAGAGCGGGGGCAACTAACTTTCATTTTTGATGTGTGCCGTTGTGCCCACAGTAAAAAAATGACAATAAAGGTTATCTTATCTTATTAATTCTCAGTCTAAGCATTGATCATGATATATTTATCAAAAACATGGTACATGTTTTTTTATTTTTATTGTCAATGATTGATGTCTGCCTGTTTTTTCTTCATTTTTATTTTTTTTACTTATTTTGGAGGGAAAAAACTTTAGCGATAATTTAATTTTTTTTAAAAAAAAAGATCATGACAGTGCAGAGTGCCAGCTTTAGCATTTCAGCAGCTGGGATCCATGTGCATAACTGACTTAGCATTAAAGGTTTCAAGCCATCATAGCTGTAATTATGTCTATGTTATAAGAATTGATCAGAGTATACACGATCCTAGTATGGAAGGTCAGGGAAGATCTGGCTGCTTTGTTTCACAAGGGAGAGAGGGATAATAATTTAAACTTTCCCTGAACATTTTTTCTCTTCAAAGCCGTTTTCCCCTACTTTTAAAGCCTACTTGCTGAGGTGGAAAACTTAAAACATAAGAAACAAATAATGCACGGTCCTTAAGTTTATGTAAATAACTACACCATCAAATTATTGAGAATACTTTGAAAAAAGCAGATTATTTAAAAATAAATAAAAGAATTAAATTTAAATGGTTAAACTCCTTTTTTTGCTTGTCTGTACTCCAAATTTTCTCTTAGTAATGCCCATCATAAATCCACTATCAGAGCCAGTTAACCCAGCAGGAAATTGAAATGCTAACTATATATAGTTAAACAATATATTTCCTATGCAGAAAAACTGTCTATAAAAAAATCTTTTTTATTACTATAAATATATGCGGAATAAGGGTGAATTAGCTGTAAAATGATGAAAGAATATGGTGTTTTAGGACACAATTTTAAAGGGAACCCTACATCACCAAAGTTAAAAAGACATGCTATTTGGGATCTTCACAAATTATTAAAATTTCTTTTAGTTAGAAAAAGCATATAAACAAAAAAACAACACTGTTGAGCACTCCAGAGATCTCACTGACTGGTTGTCTTTTTCTGAAAAGACCATAATGAACTCTTCTCAAACCAAAACAGTAATCACTATGTCTTTTATAATATTTAATGTAGATGCATTTTAGGAGCTTATGGTTATAAAAGAAAGTAGTATGTTACATTAATGTTTTCTTTGCATTTATTTGTGTTTCATTTCTCTTTCATGGATCTTTGACCATTAAAAGATTTTTCAAATAATTAGTGGTAGATAAATACTAGTTATTTACCTCAAAATATTTATGTGCAGTATCTATCAACTTTTTATGAAACAAATTGCAATCTTTTTCTTCTATTAATTTATCTCCATAAACACGTGAAGACTCATGAAGCCATAAACGAATAAGATCATGTGGATGCTTCAAACACTCCAGTTTAGCAAACCGAATCCCCTTTAAATGAAAAGGGAAGGTATGTTAAAAGTATTATAACACACAATCAGCAAGATATGCAGAACACATAAAGCTGGTAGCAACAGCTTGATTTCTAAACTGAGAACTGCATGTAAACCATACCTTCCAACAATTACATGCCCAGCTTTTTTGAAACTGCTTTTTCTTAATCTTATTTACATTCAAAATATTTTTTTTCTTTGTAACTATGCCATGCTATCAAGATAAGAGTGGGATTTGGCAATTTATGTTTCAGCAACTTTTGGAAATGGATTTTGGGGAAAACTTTATGAATGCAATTTATGCAATTTATGATAAACAGACTGCTAGAGTAATTGTAAACGGAGACTACACAGAAAACTTTGATATTAAAAAGGGCACAAGACAAGGATGTCCTTTATCACCATTGTTATTTATATAATGTTGGAAGTATTGAACAGAAATATTAGACAAGATTCTGAGATCAAAGGACTGGAGATAAAGGGTGAAAAATATAAATTGCAGGCATTCGCAGATGACTTGGTCTTTATACTGGAAGAACTTCTGGAAACGAGCACGAAATTGTTGGCCATAATAGAACAATATGGTGAGGTCATAGGCCTGATAATAAATAGAGAAAAGACTAAAGTTTTGCCAAAGAACTTAACAGAAAAACAGAAAATGCAACTTGCAAGAAAAACAAATCTTCAAATAGTTAAAAAAGTTAAATACTTGGGAATTTATTTAACAGCAAGATGTATATAACAGTGAAAGAGGACAACTATACAAAACTATTAAAACAAATAAAACTGGACTTAGAAAACTGGAAAAATCTCCAACTGTCAATATTGGGGAGAATAGCTACAATTAAAATGAATATCTTACCGAAAATACTTTTTTTATTGAAAAGTTTTAACATACAATTTATCTTTAACAATCCCCCCTCCCCCTCCCTTCTCCCTCCCCCCCTACCTCTCCCCCCTCCCCCCCTCCCCCCCCGACTTCCCAGAGCTAAATACAAGGTATATATAAAAAAAACAATCATAAACAATCATATACTAACAACCATAAACTCTAGAATCCATCACTCTCTAGCTTATATAGGATAAGACAAACCTTAGTAATATTAAATATATATAGAAAAACTAAAATAGAAAAAGAAAAAAAGAAAGAAGACTTATTCAAATGCTACATGAAACTTCTTAACCCTATACTTGTTCTGGATAAACTCAATCCATTTTCTCCATTCCATAATATAACGTTCTTGCGAGTGATCTTTCAAATAAGCCGAAATCTTTGCCATCTCTGCCAGGTCGGAGACCTTTAAAGTCCACTCTTCTATGGTCGGCAGTTCCTCTTTCTTCCAATACTGACCTATCAAAAGTCTTGCTGCCGTAATTAAATTTAACATCAACTTAGTGTCCACAACCGTAGCATCCGTAATTATTCCCAACAAGAAGAGTTGCGGACAAAACTTTATCCTTTGCTTAAAAATCTTCTGCATATTCCACCAAATTTTTATCCAAAAAACCTTGATCTTTTTACAAGTCCACCATACATGAAAATATGTTGCATCTTCATCTCCACATCTCCAGCATTTTGGCTGATAGTTCGGATACATACTTGCAAGCTTTTTAGGATCTAAATGCCATCTATAAAACATTTTATAAAAGTTCTCTCTTAAGTTTTGAGCTTGTGTAAATTTTACGTTCCTCACCCAAATCTTTTCCCACGTGTCCATTGTGATAACTTCCTGGATGTTTTGGGCCCATTTTATCATACAATCCTTAACAAGTTCTGTTTCTGAATCAATCTCTATCAACGCAAGATATATCCGTTTAATATGTGCTGGTCCCTGATTTCTAATTTGCTTTATCAGATTTTCATCAGTCATTGTAAAACCATTTTTCTGGTCTTCTTTCCACCTGGCCCGTAACTGAGTATATTGAAACCAATTTTGAACAATCTTCTCGTCTCGCAAGAGACTATATGGCTTCAGACACCACTCATTTCTTTCCAAGCTTAGGATCTCCTTGTACGTAGTCACATCATGTTTGAAACCAGCATGTATATTTTCTATTGCGTGTTTTGGAATTGCCCACAATGGTATCTTACAATCTAACTTATGTCTGTACTTCTTCCAAACTCTCAGCAATGCCTGTCTTAAAATATGCACTCTAAAGACATTATCTACCTTCTTATCATACAACAAATATGCATGCCAGCCAAACAGCAAGTCGTGGCCCTCAAGATTTAATAATCTCTCTTGTGTCAAATTAATCCAATCACTTATACCTGCTAACGCAGCAGCTTCATAATATAATTTAAGATTAGGCATTTTAAGACCACCTCTTTCACGAGTATCCTGCATAATCTTAAGTTTAACTCGTGGCCTTTTCCCTGCCCAAACAAATTTATTGATACCTCTCTGCCATTCCTCCAAATTAGAATCTTTCTTAAGAACCGGTATCATTTGAAATAAAAATAAAAATTTAGGCAGGACATTCATTTTTACTGCTGCAATTCGCCTAAACAAAGACAATTGCAGTTTTTCCCAACTCTCCATTTCTTTTTGGATTTTTCCCCATAATTTTTCATAGTTATTTTTATATAATTTTGTATTAGAGGGCGACAAAAACACCCCCAAATATTTAACCCTTTTAACAATCTCAAATCCAGTTAACCCTTTTAAAAGGGCCTTTTGCGATGCTGTCATGGTTTTAGCCAAAATTTTAGTTTTCTGTACATTAACTTTAAATCCAGAAACCTTCCCATATTGCATTATTATCTCCATCAGGTCCACAACAGAGCTCTCCGGCTGGGTCACTGTAACAACCAGATCATCTGCGAACGCTCTCAATCTATAATCCTGATCTCTGATCTGTATACCCTTAATTCTTTCCGAATTTCGTATTTTTACTAATAATATCTCCAATGTTAACACAAATAACAAGGGCGATAACGGACACCCTTGCCTTGTGCCCTTCTCAATATTACATACTTCTGTCAGACTATTGTTAACTATTATTCGGGCTGTTTGTTTTTGATATAATGCCCTGATTGGTTGCAGAAATTTATCCCCAAAATTCATTTTGTCTAAAACTTTCATCAAAAATTGCCAATTCAATTGATCAAAAGCTTTTTCAGCATCTAAAAAAATTAGCGCCGCAGAGATCTGGTTGTTCCTTTCCAAAAATTCCAACACATCTACTATATGCCTCACGTTATTTTTCATTTGACTACCACTAATAAACCCAGTTTGATCCCCATGAATCACCCGTTGCAGAACCCTCATCAATCTATTAGCCAACACCTTAGCAAATATCTTATAGTCTGTATTTAATAGTGATATCGGTCTATAGTTTTTTACTTGAGTAGCATCTTGGTCTTCCTTCGGAATCAAAGAGATAAAGGCAGTTCTCCAAGATGGAGGCACCTTTCCCCCTCGCTGGATTGTCTGGAACAGTTCCTTTAACGGTTTAACCATCTCTAATTGTAAATTTTTGTAGTAGGCCGCCGTCAAACCATCTGTACCTGGCGCTTTGTCTACCTTCAATTCCTTAATTACTGTAAGTATTTCTTCTTCTGTAATCAATTGATTAATCTCCTCTTTTTGTACTTGTGTAAGCACCGGGATGCTAGCATTCTCCAAATATTCATCAATGTCTTTTTCATTAATCTTCTCCTTAGCATATAATTTAGAATAAAAATCCACAAAGGCTTTCTTAATAAAATCCTGTTGAAACACCATTTTTCCCTTATGTTCAATTTTGTCTATGTTAGAAGCCCTTTGCTTTTTCCTTAGTCTATAAGCTAGCCATCTACCTGGCTTATTAGCATTGCAAAAAGTATTATGCCTGGCAAACCTCAAATTGGTTGCCACTTGATCAGCCATTAATTTATCAAATTGTCCTCTCAATAGCTTAATAGCCTCCTTAGTCTTCACATCCAATGGATTCAAAATCAAAGCATTCTCTTTTTCCTTAATTTCATTCTCCAATTCTTTCCTTCTAGCTTCCAAAGTACGTCTATATTTATTGTTCATATATATCAACACTCCTCTCATATAGGCCTTGCTAGCATCCCAGACCATATCCATAGAAGTATCCTTATTCATATTAATTTCAAAAAAATCCTTCATTCGCTGTTTACACTCTTCCACATTTTCCTTGTTTCTAAACAAATTCTCATTTACGCGCCACGAGCGCCTATCTCTGTTATCCTTATTAATCTCTAACCATACTGGGCTATGGTCAGAAATAGCTCTTGCACAAATCTTTACCTTCTTAGTCCTAGAAAAAAAGTCATTAGTCAGCAAAATAAAGTCAATCCTAGAAAAAGATTGATGTCTATCAGAAAAAAAGGTGTAATCCTTTTCATGCGGGTGTGTGTCACGCCAAATATCTCGCAATTCCAAATCATCCTTCATTTCAAAAAAAGACTTAGGCAATCTGGCATGACACGGAATATGCTTAAAAAAACCAGCCTTATCCATCTGTACGTCCAATACGCCATTCCAATCCCCCATAAAAATAAACGATTTGTAATCCAACTGAGTAAGCTTTGTGTGAAGTAAGCTAAAAAAGTCAGCCTGTTGTTGTTGTTGATTAGGAGCATACAGTCCAACTAAAAGCGTTTTTTTGCCTTCTAGCAACAAGTCTATCATTACGTATCTTCCAAGCTTGTCTGCTTCAAAGTCCGCTGTTATAGCACTTTTAATATAAACAACCACTCCATTTTTCTTATTCATTGCAGAGGCAACAAATTGCATACCCAGTCTTGAGTTCAGTAAAAACTTTTGGTCCATAGCCCTAATATGCGTTTCTTGCAAGCATATAACATCAGTCTTAAATTGTTTTAAATATAAAAAAACTTTCTTTCTCTTCTGAGGCGAATTAATCCATTAACATTCCAAGTCAAAAATTTAGTCGCCATTCTTATCGCCCCGAAGCTTTTGGAGCACCTCATCAATAGCCCTGCCTCCTTTGGGCCGTGCTCCTCCCACTGCCTCGCTGTAAGTGCGCTTTGAAAGTTCCATAAACTTCTGCTGGTCTTGTTCTTTTATTTGTTTTGCTCTTTTTAAAGCAGCACGCGTCACCCTCTGCTCTCCAGCATCAGCCAACGAAGTTATAGTTTGATCCCCTCCTGCACCATTCTCCTCTGTCTGTCCATCTTCAGCCTCTTGAGGTTTTCCTTCTCCAGATCCCTTTGCAGCTTCCAGAAGTGATAGTGGGGTTGCTTTTAAAACATTATTGTAGAATTCACGCGCCTGTACCACAGTAACCAGATGGTATCTTTTACCTTCATGCATTACCACCAGCCCAACTGGAATCTCCCATCTGAACCTTATGTCACGTTGTTTAAGTTCCTGCACCAGAAATGCAAAATCCTTTCTTCTCCTTAAAATCTTTGGAGGAATTTCCTTTAAAACCAAAACTTCTTGGTCAGCAACCACTACTTTAGTATCATAGGCAGCTTGAATAACATCATCTCTAATTTCTCTCTTTGTAAAGTAAACCACCACATCTCTAGGTAGCTTCCTCTGTCTGGCAATCCATGAATTTACACGAAAAACTTTGTCCATACATCCCTTTATTTCAGATGCTGGCTGACCCAATACTGCTTCCAGGGCTTCAGAAATCATCTGCTTTAAATCTTCTTTAACATTTTCTTTTAAGCCCCTAATTCTGATAGCATACTGCATCTGGTGAAACTGAACAAGGCTTAACTCTCTGTCCGCTTTGTCTTCATTCTCCAATACCTTAACTTCTAGTACAGCATTTTTTTGAGTCAAATCTTCCACTTTTTCTTCCAAACCTTGTACACATTCAGCCACACTTTCCACTGTAGACAAAATGTCTACCCTCATCGCACTAAATTTCTCTTCCATCCTCTCTTCTATTCTCTCCTCCATTTTTGCCAGTTTATCACTCAATGTTACTAAAATTACCTGGGCATGCTTTTCAAGGGCATCTTCTAAATCTTTCGATGTCAATGCAGCAGGAGGAAGCAAAGCTTGCAACGATGTCTGTTGCACCGGAGAAGTTCCAGCACTCCGAAGAGTTTTTGAAGGAGGTTTAGCCGCCATCTTTTACTTTCACTTGTGACGCACTTTCACTTTAAGTTTAAAAAGTCCATTAAGCTCGAGAGTAAAATATAATAATCCTCTTCACCTTTTCCTCTTGTACCGCTCTGCCTGCTCCTTTTATTCCATAGTCTTTCCTTCAGGCAGGGGTGGTCGCAAACGCCTGGCTCTGCTCCAAGAAATCCGGAGCAGAGACGCTGACCAGCTGGGAGCGACCCAGGCTACGGGGGAGTTCGATCCTTCAGCCGCCCAAGCTTTAAGCTCAGGCGGCCCCGGAGAACTCGACCCCTACCTGGGGCCTCACCCCCTCCTCTTCTCCCGAGGAGGGGGCTTCAAATTCACCCGAACAGCTGATCGGCGCTGTTTCGGGTGAAAATTACTCAGCTGAGCCGCGGGCAGCCCGGGAAGGCTGTCTCCGGCGCCGCGCCGCCACCAGAAGTCCAATACTTTTTTTTATTTCTAACCATTCCGGTAAAATTAGAAAAAGCCTTTTTTGATGAACTGAATACTATAATATTGAAATTTGTTTGGCAAGGGAAGAAAGCACGAATTAAAGTGAAATTGCTAGAGGACGTTAGAGAAAGGGGACGACTTGGACTTCCAGACTGGACGTTATATTACTAAGCAGCTATTTTAACGTGGATTAAAGAATGGATAACACTTAGAGACAAAAGATTACTATACCTAGAGGGCCATGACCTGCAGATTGGCTGGTATGCCTTTCTGTGGTATGGAAAGAATAAAGCGCATAGATACTTTCAGAACCATGCTATAAGAAATGCACTTCTTGAGAATGGGAAAAAATAAAAGAAAAAAATTATACTAAGATACCTGAATGGCTTTCAACAATGGAAGCCTTTGCTTACCCAAACTTAATTAACTATGATAAACTTGTAACATATAAAGACATACTGGACAATGAAGGAAGATTGAAATCCAGACAAGGCTTACAACAACAAGGTATTGACCTATCATGGTGGCCATATTTACAAATTCATTCAAGATATGAAAAAGACATGAAAGCACCAGGGCTCTATAAGGAACAGACAGAACTTGACCATACATTGCTAAAAACAGATGAAAAGCTGATTAAAAAACTCTATAGATTACTGCTTAACTTAAAGATGGAGGAGGAACAAGTTAAAGTAACAATTATAATATGGGCAAAAAATGTTGGACATACTATAGAGCTTGAAGAATGGGAAAAGCTATGGGATAGAAATATTAGATTAACCAAAGCGGTATCATATAAAGAAAATTTGTATAAAATGTTTTATAGATGGCACATGACACCAGTGAGACTAGCTAAAATGTTTAAAAATACTTCAAATGTTTGTTGGAAATGTAATCAAAGACCAGGTACTTATTGCCATATCTGGTGGTCATGTCCTAAAGCAAAAAGGTTTTGGCTTAAGATACACTTACGGTTAGAGAAGATGATTAAAAAACAAATAGAATTTAAACCAGAATTGTTTCTCTTAGGAATGATAGGCCCTAACTATGTCAAGGAGAGCGGTTACTTAATGTTACATGTATTGACAGCAGCGAGAATTATGTATGCCCAATATTGGAAAAATGAAAAGCTATCGACTGAAGCTGTATTAATTAAGAAAATATTGGATTGTGCAGAAATGGATAGACTAACTTTAGAGATTAAAAGATAAGAGTGGGAACCAATACATACGTTCTTAGGACACTCTTAAATGAATGAAGGCCCAAGTTAAATTCTGACACTATTATAACCCATTATTTCTCCTTGTCTTCAAATCGAATCATATTTGTTTTAAATGCAATAAAATTGATTTCTTCAATCAATCAAAATAGAACTGGAAGGGACCTTGGAGGTCCAACTCCCATTTCAAGCAGGAGACCCTATACCATTTAAGACACAATCATTCTCTTCTTAAAAACTTCCAATGATGAAGCACCCACAACTTTTGATGGCAAGCTGTTCCTCTGGTTAATTGTCCTCACTGTTAGGAAGTTTCTCCTTAATTCCAGGTTGCTTCTCTCCTTGATTAGTTTCCACCCATTGTTTCTTGTCCGGCCCTCTGGTGCTTTGGAAAATAAATTGCCCCCCTCCTCTTTGTGGCTCCTCTTTGAGCCAGCAGTGTGCTGCAGCTGCCAAAAAAGCCAACACAGTGCTAGGCTGCATTAACAGAGGGATAGAATCAAGATCACGTGAAGTACTAATACCACTTTACAATACCTTGGTAAGGCCACACCTGGAATACTGCATCCAGTTTTGGTCACCACGATGTAAAAAAGATGTCGAGACTCTAGAAAGGGTACAGAGAAGAGCAACAAAGATGATCGGGGGACTGGAGGCTAAAACATATAGGAAACGGTTGCTGGAATTGGGTATGTGTAGTTTAATGAAGAGAAGGGTGAGGGGTGACATGATAGCAGTGTTCCAATATCTCAGGGGCTGCCACAAAGAAGAGGGAGTCAAGCTGTTCTCCAAAGCACCTGAAAGCAGGACAAGAAGCAATGGATGGAAAGTAGTCAAGGAGAGAAGCAACCTAGAACTAAGGAGAAACTTCCTGACAGTTAGAACAACTAACCAGTGGAACAACCTGCCTCCAGAAGTGGTGAATGCTCCAACACTGGAAGTTTTTAAGAAGAGACTGGCCAGCCATTTGTCTGAAAGGGTATAGGGTTTCCTGCCTGAGCAGGGGGTTGGACTAGATGACCTCCAAGGTCCCTTCCAACTTCTTCTTCTTCTTCTTCTTCTTCTTCTTCTTCTTCTTCTTCTTCTTCTTCTTCTTCTTCTTCTTCTTCTTCTTCTTCTTCTTCTTATTCTTATTATTATTATTATTATTATTATTATTATTATTATTATTATTATTATTATTATTATTATTATTAAATACTGGAATACCATCATGTCCCCCCCTAGTCCTTCTTTTCTCTAGACTAGCCAAACCCAAATCCTGCAACTGTTCTTCATGTGTTTTAGTCTCCAGGCTTTAAATCATCTTAGTTGTTCTTCTTTGCACTTTTTCCAAAGTGTAATGTGGTGAGCAAAAGTGGATGAAGTATGCCAGGTGTGGCCTTACTAACATTTATAAATTCTTATTATATTAAATAAATTCAATTTTTGCATGAAAATAAGAGTATTGTTCCTTACAGACCTGGAAGATATTAGAGAGATCTCGAAGGTTGAAAATGTAATGGAATTTAATAGCTGTGGGGAGAAAGTTCTGAACCATTGTCTGGTGAAGCCATATTGCAGCTTGAATCAGGGAAGGTCCATGATTTAATAGAGATGGGTTAAAATTATATAGCTGAAAATGGAAATCAAGAATCTTGCCATAGATGGTGCTCAGAGCATCAGCAGAGGGAAAATTCATAGCAAACACAGCAAAATGCCTCTAAAATAAAAAGAAGATATTAAGTTTTAGTGTTTGTGATATTGTTATATGAATAGCTACTTAAGAACACATTTGTGAACAAATGACAATAGTTAATAATGTACATTTCATGCAATTTTACTTTTAAATCTACAAAAGAACTATTTCTAAGTGAACAATTTCATATGATGCTCTTTGTTGTTGTTAGCTGTGAAGTCGTGTCTGACCCATTGCGACCCTATGGACAATGTTCCTCCAGGCCTTCCTGTCCTCTACCGTCTTCTGGAGTCCATTTAAGCTCACGCCTACTGCTTCAGTGACTCCATCCGGCCACCTCAATCTCTGTCGTCCCCTTCTTCTATTGCCCTCAATCTTTCCCAGCATTAGGCTCTTCTCCAGTGAGTCCATCCTTCTCATTAGGTGGCCAAAGTAATGATGTTCTTATAAACAGTTAAAAAAAGAGAAAGAAATCAAAGTATTGCTGCCCAAGTATGTAAATTCTTATATGACCTCAAATGTCCTCTGTCCTAGTGCAAGGCTTGGATGTCCAATTCAAGGAGACTGTGTTGTTCTAGTCCATTATCTAAGGACATAAGGTGATCAATACAATACTATTTTCCAGAACTTTGCACTATAAAAATACATCCCTATTTATACAAATGCATACGTAATGCCCACAACTGCTTAATAGCAACTAGGTCTATTATAGCTGTATTGGATGGTGTTATTTGAAGAAGAGAAATAAATCTATGAAAACATGATGGACCAGAGAATTGAGCTCTTTTCATGTTCCAAATATGTAATCTGCACTCCAGAAAGAAGTGGTGCTTTAATTGCATGGTTTTAGCTGTCATCTTGACTTTTCTAACCCTCCCTCTAGTGGGTATCCCTGACTGCAATACTGAATCTCATGTTTTAAAGTGGTAAAAAATAGAATAACCACCCTATTTGTTTAAGCTCTCTATTCAGATAACTAGGACGGAGGACATTTGAGGTCATATAAGAATTTACATATTATCTGATGCCTTTGAATTGTGGTGCTGTAGAAGACTCTTGAGAACCCCTTGGACTGCAATGAGATCAAATCAGTCAATCCTAAAGGAAGTCAATCCTGACTGTTCTTTGGAAGGCCAGAGACTGAAGCTGAAGCTCAACTATTTTGGCCACCAGATGAGAGGAAAGGGGTCATTAGGAAAGCCTCTGATGTTTGGAAAGATTGATGGCAAAAAGAGAAGGAAATGGCATGGATAAGATGGTTAGCTATGGTCCATGAGGTCACAAAGAGTCAGACAAAAGTTGGTGACTCAACAGCAAATATACTTCAAACAAGAGACATTCATAATCTTACTTGAAGTCGCGGGTTGATGGTAAAACTGCCAACAGTGGGATTCATGCAGGCAACATACTGACAATGATTAATTTCTTTCACAGTTAATGTCTGTCTATCATACCTAAGGAGACAAAAAGTGTTTTTAATATTAATAATTGATTTAAAAATGACTAGGAATATATCCTCCCAAATGATAAACATATTGGTCTCACACAATAGATATGGCCATTAGCTTCCATTAGTAATTAATCAAACTTAAATCTCTAAAAAACAAATACTGCCATATTTAAAATTGCCTAGAAATTTGGCAAAGCTTAAATGAAATGTGTTACTTCAAACATGCACTAGTATTTTCATCATAAAGAACGCATATTTGAGCTCAGAGTATTAATGATTTCATAAGAAGACCTGGCAATGGCTAAGAGCAGGAAAATTGAAGAAAGGACAAGAAGTCTAATTCTGGCTGAGACCAAGCCTTAAAAACAAATGCATACAAAACCAGAATTGAGAAGACAGCAACAGACAGCAAATGTTGCCTTTGCAAAGAAGCCGAAGACACAGTGGACCATCTAGTTAACTATTGCAAGAAGAGTACGCAAACTGACTACAAACAATGTCATAACAAAGTAACAAAAATGGTGCATTGAAAAATATGGAAGAAATACTTGCCTGCATACAAGAACTGGTGGGACCACCCAGTACACAAAATAATAAAAAAAATGAAAAAGCTAAAGTGCTCTGGGACTTAAGAATTCAAATAGACAAGCAACTACCATATAACACCCCACACTTAAATCTGGGTAGTGAATATTGCAGCAGAGTAGAAGAAAAAAACTGGAGAAGATAATAAAATGCAAATATTTGCAAATAGAAATAAAACAGCTCTAGCTAAAGAAAACAAAGGTAGTACCAATAGTAACAGGTGTTGTGTGCAAACCCAAAATAACTGGAGCAACATCTACTTGAACACCATCAATACTGAAAATATCTACCTCATTCAATTACAAAAGTTGCAAAAGGCAACTTTACTTGGAAAGCTTACATCTTACGAGGATACCTTTAACACCATGAAACATCTGGCTATTCCAGGTCCTTAAGAAGGAGTGGTATGTTGATAAAAATACCAAATCCAGTTTAAACATCTGGCTGACTGTGCAACCAACTGTAATAATAAAGGCTTACCAATGTCTGTAATCTATGTGCTGCCGAATTAGTGTGTGAGGCTGAACTGTCCCATAAGCATCCACTTCTGGCATGTTCAGATCATCAATAAAATAAATCAATTTTTTGTTTCCCACAGGGCCATAGTTACGACCAGCTTTTTTCTCCAAGGATTTTTCAAGAATTCCTAAAACGTATATGGTGCATAATTATTTAATAATATAAAATTGACCTATAATTAAAATGCAATTATTTACATTTATATCCTGCTTTTCTATTGAAAACTATAGACAATAGCTTTCCAACAAGGGCATTCAGGACACATAACCAAAAAAGTGCTCAAGCTACAAAATAAGCAAATAACTTAATACCAAAATAGAAGAGGACATTGTGCTGTCTTCATCTTTTCCAGAGTGGAAATGTTTTCTTCTTATTTTATAACACTGTAAGATGATGACTTAAAGAGAATTTGCACTGAACATAAACTGTACTACTAATTGATGGGAAGCTGTTCTCGTTTCTGACTTATGTACAATAGTAGTTGTTAACGTACTTAAAAGTCCATTTCCATTTAAAAGACACTTTATTAGCAGCAAAAGTTACTAGTTATTTGAATCTCACTGTGAAGAAATAATGACTGACTTTATTTATTACCAGTAACAAATTATTTTAAAGCATAATCATAATTTGCAATATAATTGTAATATAAAGTGAATTATAAGTTGTTTATTTGGATTATTGGACTGTTGGAACAGAAATGTCATGAAGTATTTTCCTTAAGAACAGGTAAACCTTAACATATTTAATATCTTTATTCATAATTTGTTTTATCTCTCTTTGTCCCTCACTTGACTGACATATGTATCACATATCACATACACAACATGTATCAAATAATAATTCACAGAACATATATTTTACTTCAGTTATCAAAAAAAAACTTTCATGGGCTTTATTCAGAGTTTCACTATCCTGATACTAAAATCAGGTACATGTGTTTATATATACATAGTATGTGCTCAATTTAATATAATAATCTTATTAAAACAGCAGGCATATCAAATGAATTCAGTGACCTTACTGCCAGATTTTAAAATATTAAGTCTTGAATTATAGTTCTCCAAACTATTAATTGATTTCCAGTTTTGTTCTCCTGAAACTTTTTTTAGCTGTGCTTCATGTGTAATCTAATCAATAATAAAATATTTCAGAAATATACAAGAGTATGAGTATGAGGTGTACAATATTTTTAATTAACAAAGTGCATTAATTCTCTTCCTGGGAATTTTAAAACTTTTGCTATCATCTAAATTAGGATACTTGAAAAATAAAGATATTTTTTTTAAAAAAAAATATGTTTCCTATTCATTTTTGCAAGTATGACCAATCTGAACAAAGTAAGTATGGTTACAATCCAGCACCAATATTTTGTGTGAGAGAAGGATCACTTCCATGTCTATTTTGAAAGCAGCTCCCTACAGCCAGTCCTCTTACTGATAGCAGGTAAAAGTAAAGGTTCCCCTGCACATGTGTGCTAGTCGTTTCCAACTCTAGGGGCCAGTGCTCATCTCTGTTTCAAAGCCAAAGAGCCAGCGCTTGTCCGAGGATGTCTCCATGGTCATGTGGCCGGCATGACTAGACGCCAAAGGCGCACGGAACGCTGTTACCTTCCCACCGCAGTGGTCCCTATTTTTCTACTTGCATTTTTATGTGCTTTCGAACTGCTAGGTTGGCAGAAGCTGGGACGAGTAACGGGCGCTCACTCTGTTACGCGGCACTCGGGATTCGACCTGCCAAACTGCTGACCCGCTGAGCCACCGCATCCCTACTGATAGCAACTATGACCTATATAATAAGCAGTTGACATATCATTATATCCTTGAGTTCTGCATAGAACTACAATAAACTATAAGTGTTTAGATGTTGCAAATAGGACAAAAGATAACCAGTAGAAGAGTGGAAGCCCTGAGATGATTGCCATTTTTCAGGCAAAATTTAAAGCCCTGATATTAAGCTTCAAATTATTTAGAATGTCTAAAGATGTCTCCATTGTCTTTCTCATCTAGAGGGCTTCTCACCACTGGCTTCATAACTGTGGAATGTAGTTTCTCAGCTTTTTGCCACCATTCTTCCTTCCTTAGAAGAGCAGCCAAAATATAACCCCTAACTTTGATTTGCTTTTATATATGATTTTTTTAACAAATATTTTTTCATTATTGCTCATTAGTTGCCTTGAATCTTCACCCAGAGTGGAAAGGTACAGTCAACAAACAGTAATTCTGCAAGAGTAGGAAGAGTAGAAAGAGATGGGGTGAAAGATACAGTATAACACCTTTGGCTGCTGAATAATTTTTACATGCAGGAAAAAATTAAAAAGGGAAGATAAAACAGAAATGGTAAAAAGGAAGAGGCACTCAGATCAAAAGAGTAGGAAGCAAATGCAAGATCAGTCATAAAGGGCTTAGATGACTATACAGTAAGGGTCAAAGTGAGAGCCTGAACAATAACAATAGAGGAGGCTTACTTTGTAATGTTGCTGAAGTGGTGTAATAGTTGAATGGAACCTTTGAGACCAGAAAATCTTTTGAAAGGCTAGCAAGGCATTTCCCAATAAGCAATGTTTTCCCTACTCCAGCATTTCCAACCAGCATCACTGGTTTGCTTTTTTCCAATAGCAGTTCCACAAAATATTTAAGACATGTGGTCTCAGATGTGTGAACAAGCTCTGCCTAAAACACACACACAAATACACAAACCAGTGTAGGTAGTCAGCATACTGAAATCTATTTAAAAATTTTAAATGCCATTTACTAGAGAGTGCAGAGTCCATAATTATGTATGTTTGAACAATGTAAAAGTTTCAACATTTTTGTTTGTTTGTAAAGATCTGAACATTAGAACAAAAATTATGGAATTTAAATATTATGTTCCTTTCTTCTAAGCATCAGTATAGTGTCTCTTGCTGAACTGTATACAAAAGTGTACAGTTTTGAACCATTCCAAAACTGGCATTTTTTTTTTACTTCCATGGCTATTATAAGGAAATATTTATAAAGTTTCCAAAAGAGCATAATAATAAAAATTCATTAGAACACCAACCTTTCATCAGATTAACTTATATTGAAATTGATTTTGACAAAATATAATAAGATTGTGCACTGAAAGAATTGTACAATAAAAGCTGATGATAATTCACATTGGCTACATTTTTATGTAACCAAAAACAATAATTTATTATTTCAGAAATGTATTAGCTTTGGCCTTATGTGTTTTTTCTGTCCTACTTTCACTCCCATAAAGAAATTAAGAAACTTTGCTTTGGTTTTCTGAAATGTAGTTCCACGAGTTTCTTTCACTATATCCTTTTTAAAGAAATGAAACTATTTAAATGTTCTCACCATATCAATTTAATTGGTTTCCATTAATTTCTTCCCGTTACTACATGCAAAACATATAAAAGGAACACTTATGTGTACTGTATACAGATTTTAAAAGAGCCATGCTTTTAGGGGGGGGGAGTGAAGATACCAAAGGTAAAACCTCAAAGTCCCTACATTCATCTCTTATTTCTATTGACAAGAAAACAAATTAAAATACCTGCAAGGGTGTTTCTGGATCCATGACAAAACTGCTAATTTTATCACTCCAAGGGAAAAATTTCTTAGTTTGGGGGTCAAGATAATAGTCAAATATTGTACCATGAGAAGGAAACTTCACAGATTTCATCTCTTTAAGCCACCATTGGCTGAATTCAGCTTGGTAACTGTAAAGCTATAAAATATTGATATTGTTATCTAACTGTACATATTATACTGTACAACTATTTAACTATTAAGTGTACATTGGGAGCACATATTAATATTATGAAATAATTTAAATTGCATTTTATTGAACAATTTCATTGCTTCAGAATAGGAAAACATTTCTACTGGGGAACATTTCTTTAGATGATTTTATCCTTAAAATCTAAACCAGTTACCAAACAATCTAAGCCTGTTTCGTGGGCTTTCTTAAATTCCCTTTTCACATTACTTTACTAATCATGAACATTTGTCAAGAGAGTAAGAAAAAAATCATTGAATATAGCTGTCCTAATAATTTTTGAAAATTATTTTGATTTATGTGATGCACAGCATACCTATTTGATTATTTCTGGGGGTTTTCATTTTCAGTAAAAAAAAAAGGCAAGTTCCTGAGAGATGGTACAGGCACTCCTCAGCTTACAATAGTTCATTTAGTGATCATTCAGAGTTACAATGGCACTAAAAAAATGACTTATGGCCATTTTTCACACTTACAACCCTCGTAGTATCTCCATGGTCGTGTGATCAAAATTCAGGTGCTTGGCAATTGACTCATATTTATGACAGTTGCAATGTCCCAGAGTCATGTGATCACCTTTTGCAAACTTCTTATAGGCAAAGTCAATGAGAAAGTCAGATTTATTTACAGCTATTTAACCAATTTAAGAACTGGAGTGGTTCACTTATCAACTGGGGGGAAAAAAGTCATAACATGCAAAACTCACATAACAACTGTTTTGCTTAGCAACAGAAATTTTGAGCTCAGTTATGGTCATAAGTCAAGGACTACTGTGTCACATCTCACAACTTTCTACATAGCCACCTATGTTAGATCTATGCAATACTTCATATCCAAAGGAAACAAGGTGTTTTAGACTATATATACAGTAGACCTGCAAATGTGTTAGCTTGTATTTCCTTCAAACAGCTGTAGAAATTATATTCACCCTTTTTCCTTCAAAGCTAACATGCTGTATAATGATCTAATCTGTGTTATTTCTTATATCTGATATATCTCTGGTGTCAGTTTATCTTCATTCTAATCTACAAACATCTTGTGCCACTTAAGGCCCTCTGTTGTGTAATTTATTTCTCTTCAACTTCCAGCCAAGATATATAAAGAATATAAAAGCCCATTCAATTCTTTTTTAGCATTTCTTTCAGGCTCATTATCTACTCTGAAATTGGTAATATTATCTCTGACATAGAGACTGCCTCTAACATGAATAAGACATTTAATTCCTTAATTCAATTCATCTTCTGTTGACTGTATTTTTATTGCACAGATGAAAGATCATGTAGAATAGTTTGTTTGACTAAACAGCCCCCTGCACCAATTTGGAATTTAAATTAGTTATTTAATTAGAACTTATTTAAATAAGTTTATTTTGATGTACCTGGTCTTGAAATAGAGCCCCACCAAATGCCCACACACAGGCAAAGGCAAAATATATTTCATATAGGTCTCTAGGTCCATCAGTGGACATATTTTC
The DNA here is from genome assembly GCF_947247035.1 of Vipera ursinii. Lineage (NCBI taxonomy): Eukaryota > Metazoa > Chordata > Lepidosauria > Squamata > Viperidae > Vipera > Vipera ursinii. The sequence goes on from NC_139517.1 coordinate 91,666,672, forward strand.
AGGGATCAATAAACAGTCAAGGAGAGTACAAAGAGTCTACAAAAAACAAACAGAAAAGTGCAAAACATTGAGTGGGTTATCTAGATGGAAACATATGTCTTATATAGATTGAGCCACTCAGAACTGTTATAGAGGATAAGGTGAGCACAAGTAAATGGCCTATAAAAATATACCATAACAAAGTAATTATTGAGCTTAATTACATGGAATATTCAAACTAATTTCATGCAAAACTTATTAATCTTTTTCTTTTCTTCTTAGCATGAAGGAATGAAAAGCAAAGAGAGAGTAAGAATAACAGCATAATGATCCTGACATTATACTTTGGTGTGTAACCTGTGGCCTTGAACCCTTGTAGGATTGTATCACTGAATTCAATAGTAATTTGCCAGTTTTCTGCAGTAGTTCTTTTTCCATAACACAAATCAGCGTGTTGCAATTTAAGTAAGATAATTCTGAGTCTAAAATTCAAAACCCCAAGATACTGAGAGTCACTGTGTAAGCTGGGCGGCTACATAAATTTGTTCAATAAATAAATAAACATTTGATATCCAGAATTATAGTTCCCCACTTTCTAATGATTCACTCTTTCATAATGATAATGAGGCTCTCAGAGACCTTTTTACAAAAATGAAGTCTGTTTAAAAAAAAAGTCCTGCTTTATGTCCAGAGAACATTAAGCATCCCCAAAACAGAAAAAAAAGAATCTTTACACCTGATTTCACCAACAGGAAACAGGTTGCATGATTGAATACAGAAGCTGTTTTGAAATAGTCATGTAAAGCATGATCTCTGGCAGTTGGTTCCATAACTGTATAATTATACCATTCATCTTGATTGTAATATTATGTGTACCATAATAAGAGGTTTTTCCCCATATAGTCTGAAATAAATATACATGGTTGCTACTATAAATTATAGATAACATGATTTATATCATTCTGTCTTTCAGAGAACTTCCAGAGCATTAAACAAAAGGACAATAAAATATTGCTTTAATAAACAAACAAAAAAGAATACCTAACCAAATAAAATCAACCATCCTAAAAGATTAGAAAGTTAGTAAATAAATTACATTTCAGAGAAGCCTTCTGAAATACACTCCTTTTGTCTTTCAAACTGCCTAGTGAACAGACACATTTTGTAAAAAGAAGATAGCAAGGAGATCAAATATACTACCCTTGACAGAATGATAATTGGTAGCGCTGCCACTGAGCAAACTACCACACTATAAACTGTACTATAAACTCCATCTCACAGCTCATAAGTGGAAATGACTAGAAGAAGCAACTGAAACTTGCCTTTAATACCATCTATATATCTCAGGACACATTAGAATAAAAGAGAAATCCTACATTACCCCTTTTCCTAGTGCTTTCCTGGGCTTGAGAATTATTTATTCATGATTCAAGGTGCTGGTGATGACCTATAAAGCCCTAAATGGCTTGGGTCTGGGATATTTGAGGGAACACCTCCTGCCAGCATCAAACTCCCTTCGTCCAGTGCGCTCACACAGGGAGGGTCTTCTCAGGGTGCTGCCGGTAAAAGATTGCCGGTGGATAACACCCAGGGGGAAGGCCTTCTCTGTGGGTGCGCCTGCCCTCTGGAACCAGCTGTCCGTGGAGCTTAGGACCGCCCCTGACCTACGCTCATTCCGCCGGGACCTGAAGACCTGGCTCTTTGAGCTCTCTGGCCCAGGCTGAGAATTTTTAACTGAGGTTTTTAGTTAAGGGATAATTTAATCTTTTTAATTGTTTTTTTAACTTTTGTATTTTGTACTGTTTGATTTTAAATACCCTGTAAACCGCCCTGAGTCCTTCGGGAAAGGGCGGTATATAAATTTAATAAAATAAAATTAAAATTAAATTAAATATCCCCACCTTATCTGGATTCAATTTTAGTTTTCTAGCCCTCATTCCATTCATTATTTCCTAAAGAGAGCTATTGATGATTTACAGGATGTCCTCAGTTTCAAGACACCATAGCTTAAATTTCTGGATTACAGTTCCAAGGACTTTATGTAAATATTGATCATCAGAAGAGAAAGTCCAGAACCTGGTAGAACCGTACAACAAGGGTACTGATATGACTATTGCCAAAGAGAAATATCTTGTAGTTATTTTGGAGAGGTAGCAATGAAGTAGGAATATAATCATTATAACCAGAAGGCATCTGAACTCTTCAAGTGGACACTTTTTTTTAGAATGAAAAAAAATATTTATTGATTTTTTGATTCTATTGATTCTAAACTTTTATAATTTTCAATCAAAAGATACTTTATACATGAATATAATATGGTTGTATTTTACAGCACATTTTCCATAGCCATTAGGATAGGATAGTTCTCAATAAAAAATACTTCCCTATTTATATATGTTATTATTTGACTATGCATCACTTCATTAACTAAATCTGACACCGTGAAAACCATACCTGCACAATGCTATTCTCAGAGATGGGAATTATAGTTTTAAAGTTTTTTCTGAGTTGGTCCAAACATGGAGGAACATATTTATCAAAGAGAATAGTCAAATTTGCTTTTTCAGATTGATCTCTCCTTGATTCTATCCAACTTGCAACATATCTGGAAAAGAAAAATCCAGTGATTTCTCCCAAGATCTGTATGTCACAATAGAGAGGCTAGCAACAATTTTTCACACTAGGAAGGCAGAAGGGCACTTGTTCAATGCTAATACTGTCCATACCGAATGAATATTACCTGGTTCTTAAAGTACTAGCGGTAATCCCTATCAGAATACTTTAAGGCTTAGCACTAAGTATTCATAGGTGTCTTTTGGGTGTTGTTCAGTGCCTTTCTGACTTAATTTTTAAAACAATGATTTTAATTGAAAAAAGTTAACGGAAAGTTGGCATCCTGCAAAACAGTGCCATAAAGGAATATTTTCATGTAGGCCTTATTAGTTATTCCTAAGGAAACTAAAACAATGGCGGCAAAGGGTACTTTGTTCATTTGCCCAGAAACAAGGCAAAGTTCATCTGAGAAAATTAGAGAAAATAGTTGCAAATTCCTTCACATTCAGCAGAGGAACAATTTTGTTAACATATATAAGCCTTTCTATGGCTGCAATTTTATTAAGTATCTCTGATGTGGTCTCAAAATTTCACATGTTTCCAGTCTGCCATTGAGTATTTCAGCAATCAGACAATATTGAATAAATTTCTGATTTTCAATAATACTGGAGCATGTTTTAAAGAGAATTGTAGGCAACACAATACATTGTAGCTGAATTAAATGAATGCATATAATTTAATTAGTTGAAATATTAATGGCCTGCTTTTCAAATAAAAAGCTTTAAGGTAACTAACAACAGTAGAAACTTATGTCAATAATTTTATAATAATTAAAGTATATTTTATACATTTTACTATATAATAATAACAATTATAATATATAATTACAATAATGTTGATCAGAGAAACAGAAATAAGCCATAAAAAAGAAAATTCCTAGAGCAATTTGGATGACGGTTGACTTGGTTTGTAATCTGGTGACATTGCATATTTCATATTAAAATGAAAAGCTCTAATGCAAGAATAAGTTAATAAACATTACGTACGGATTCCAACCAAGTTCCTGTGGGTTTACATACAGAATTCCTGCTCTTGACACTGTAGCAGGGGTGGCTGTTTTCAAATGGTGTATCTCAAATAGCAGTCGCATTGATGGAGTCAGAGGGACCCGTTCGTTGCTGGCAAGTGTCAGCATCTACAAATGAGCAGAAGAGTGTAATGTTATTCTCACAAGAGATCCCACTGCATTCATTTTTATAGTAATTTAAAATTCTATTTCTGCTTTTATTTTATAAGGCTCACTTCATGTCTAAGGGTTAATTAATAAATTCAATACATCCTGAGTTCAGAAAAAGACCCAATCAACTACAAAGAATGCTATCAAATTCTAAAGGAAGAATACAGCAGAAGTTCATATTTAAAGTTATGATTAAATATTTGAAAAAACAGAATTAGTTGTACATGGTTTGTAATCTCTCTATTTAAAAGATTGTCAATCTGCACATAGAAAAGAATTCTAATTTACATAAAAGATATTGTCTCTACACATATAGATGTACACCAGCAATAGACAATCTAGTATTCTTCAGATGTTCTTCAGATCATTACAATCTCTTGTTTTTGGTTGTACTGGTTAAAACCAGTAGGAGCTAAAGTACTATATCTCTGGTGTATTTCTGATCACAGATTCTTGATTTGTGCTAAAGGATTGATTTTCAAGAGAACTTCTAGAGGAAAAAAATGATAGATTGAAGGTGGCTCTACAAAAAGCAGAACCAGTGCAAAGAATGAGGTACCAATGAGTAGACCACCTCTTTGAACTTTTCCAGACAAAGAGAGATTACCCAAAGGTGCTCTAGACAGTTGTTGCTCTTGAGGAAACTTAATACAAGGATCAATTTCTAAGTCATAGAAAATCTTGAATTCCTACCAATTCAACAAATTACAAGAGGATTTGGACATATATACATCTCCATTCCCTTTTCTTTTCTGAAAAGTACCAGTACTAGGATAAAATTTAATTGCAGAAATTAATGTTAACAAGCTTAGTTAACAAGCTCAGTTTCTAGCAACAAGATCATAAAACTCAGGCTTGTTTTATCTCAGTTTAGTCATCAATGCAGAATAAGAAAGCATAATTTTCTAGTTTATTAACCAAAATGGAGTTTTAAAAAATGCAATTACTCACATTTTAGTGAAATAAGAAGAAACCATTACCCAAAATATTTCTAACTGGCTTTTCTGGTACATCACAGAAAAGAACCAGAATGTTTCATTGAATCTCAGTCACATATAAAAACCATTTCATGGGGGAGGAAAACAAAGAAAATGAATGTTAAAAAAAATTAAAACGTATTTTCTTATGCTTACCTTATTATCATCCATGACAGTATTGAGTGATTCAATCCACATAGGATCTATGTCCCCATCTAAGACAATCCATTTTGGCCAATTATGGCTCATATTTGCTTGCTCTCTCAAAAGAGAGGAAAAGAGTCCTGAGAAATGCATGTAAATAGATTTTGATAATATTTAAGTGAAAAAAAGCAAAAGTTTCTTTCTCAGATGCAAAAGAATCTGAAAATACACACAACTGTTTACATGCATGCACATGAGTTTTACTAAAGGTTTCTTTCAAATGCATACTTCATTTGGGGCAAGATCAAAAATTGCAATCCTGTATGTCTAGGTTAAGTGATTCTACAGTGGGTGAAATAAAATTATATTGCCTGTCTAGTTGTGTACCACAATATAATGAGATTATATTAGCATATGGATACATCCATATAAAACTCTGACATCTAGGAAAGAACATATGGGGAATATGCAGAAGGTATCAGATAAGAAATCTCATGATCTATGTACAGAGGAAAAACATTTCAGATAATTTCCTATATGAAGTATTCAGTAATATGTAATATTGAGATGACCATCTGAAAGAGGATTTTATCTAAAGCAGCATTTATGGCATTATTCATAAATAGAATATAGTAACTGTTTTCTCTAGGCTGATTTATCAGGGTTCTAGTTTGTTTTAAATAATACTTTGCTTGATTTTTATTTCTACTTATTGACTATTGAACACAGATAAAAATTAAAAACTGGCAAATAAAAAAATAGCATGTCATGAAGTCTTTTAACATGCTACTTATGTATACAAAGGTACTGTGTTTTTTCTTTACAGAGAATAAAATAAGCATAGTCTCTATTGAACTGTGATAGGAAATGGAAATTTTAAAAATCCATATTCTGATATTTATCTTGCATGGTTTAACCATGTATGTACTTATAGAACAGAGCAATTTGGGGGTGATTTTTTACCCAACATATCATACAGCTAACAATTAAGAGTAGCTGGGATCCAGTGCAACTACAGAACATCAAATTGGGGGAGCTGGTATAAAAGTCATAATAATAATTATTCACTTGCCATCTTTCCATTCTCTTGTAGCATGTTGTATGAATCCAAAGAGCTCATCAGTAGTCACAGCCTTGGGATTCAAATCATTCCAAACAGGCTTGTGCTTCATGTTCATATAAGTCTTATTAAGGGTTTTCAGAATCTGTTAAATAAAAAAAGAAAGAAAAGAAAGAAAAAGAAAACTGAACCTTAAATTTTGAGGAAAAGTGTTTTTTTTAAAGTAAATATGAATATTTCTATAAAGTCTTGATCTTTGGACTGTATTTCAGAGGCTGGTTTTTAAGGACGTTAAGCATGGGAAAGGATCATCTAAAACTTTTCCCCACAAATCTAGAATTACAGAATTTTTAATTCTATACCTTCTAGTTTTTCTCATGATTGTTTTTCATTCACATCTGCCAACATTATTTCTGTTCACATTTCAACAGTGGTTCAATAATTTGCAAGTTTAGAAATTACAATGGGGCAAAAACGAGTGTGCATATTAGTTTCACTTTGAGAATAAGCAAGAATAATAGAGAAATGATAAACATAAAGAGAAATTGTTCTTCAGAAAAAATCAAAGAGAACCCATAAATTAGAATTCAGTAAGCTTTCACTTCCTCTAAAAAGTAACCCTGAATTGTTAATAATTTTATCTGTGATCTGCCCTTACTTTTTCATTAATGAATTCATTCATTGGCCACTCATTGACCATGCAATTGTGGATAGCTAACATCATCATCATCATCATCATCATCAAAACTATGCTTCAAGTTGCTGGTAATGACCTATAAAGCCCTAAATGGCTTGGGTCCGGGATATTTGAGGGAACACCTGCTGCCAGCATCAAGCTCCCTTCGTCCAGTGCGCTCGCAGAGAGAGGGTCTTCTCAGGGTGCCGCCGGCAGATAACACCCAGGGGGAGGGCCTTTTCTGTGGGTGCGCCTGCCCTCTGGAACCAGCTGCCCATGGAGCTCAGGACTACCCCTGACCTACGTTCATTCTGCCGAGACCTGAAGACTTGGCTCTTTGAGCTCTCTGACCCAGGCTGAGAATTTTAACTGGGGTTTTATTTTCAGGGATAATTTAATCTTTTATTTGTCTTTTAACTTTGTATTTTGTATTGGCATGATTTTAAAATGCCCTGTAAACCGCCCTGAGTCCTTCGGGAAAGGGCGATATATAAATCTAATAAAATCTAAAATCTAAATACTCAGAACATCTTACATTTTAAGGAGATACCTGGTTGATACCTAGGATGCTGGCAGTAACCCATGTCAACCATTAGTGCCAGTCAATTTGAATGTTCAGTTGACTGAGGTTCATGTTTAATAATAATAATGTTGGAAGGGACCTTGGAGTTCTTCTAGTCCAACCCCTGCTCAGGCAGGAAACCCTATACCATTTCAGGCAAATGGCTGGCCAGTCTCTTCTTAAAAACGTCCAGTGTTGGAGCATTCACTACTTCTGGAGGAAGGTTGTTCCACTGATTAATTGTTCTAATTGTCAGGAAATTTCTCAGTTCTAGGTTGCTTCTCTCTTTGATTAGTTTCCATCCATTGCTTCTTGTCCTGCCTTTTGCTGCTTTGGAGAATAGTTTGACTCGCTCTTTTTTGTCGCAACTCCTGAGATATTAGAACACTACTATCATGTCACTCCTAGTCCTTCTCTTCATTAAACTAGACATACCCAATTCCAGCAGCCGTTCTTTATACGTTTAAGCCTCCAGTCCCCTAATCATCTTTATTGCTCTTCTCTGTACTCTTTCCAGAGTCTCAACATCTTTTTTACATTGTGGTGACCAAAACTGGATGCAGTATTCCAAGTGTGGCCTTACCAAGGCATTGTAAAGTAGCATTAACACTTCACGTGATCTTGATTCTATCCCTCTCTTAATGCAGCCTTGCACTGTGTTGACCTTTTTGGCAGCTGCAGCACACTGCTGACTCGTATTTAAGTGATTGTCCACTAGGATTCCGAGATCCCTCTCACAGTTACTACTACTGAGCAAGGTAACACCTATACTATACCTGTGCATTTTCTTGCCTAAATGTAAAACCTTACTTTTTTCACCATTGAATTTCATTTTGTAAGATAGTGCCCAATGTTCAAGTCTGTCAAGATCCTTCTGTATCTTAAGCCTATCTTCTGAAGTGCTGGCTATTCCTTCCAGTTTGGTGTTGTCTGCAAATTTGATGAGTTCCCCATCTATCCCCTCATCCAAATCATTGATGAAGATGTTGAAGAGCACTGGGTCTAGAACAGAGCCCTGGGGCACCCCACCACACACTTCCCTCCATGTAGATGCAGTTACATTGAGGACTACACATTGAGTACAGTTGATCAGCCAGCTATGAATCCATCTGGTGGTGATGCTGTCTAACCCTCATTTTTCTATCTTATCAAGTAGTAGATTGTGTTCTAATTTATCAAATGCTTACTGAAGTCCAAATAAATCTAAAAATCTAGAAATCAATATGGCAATTAAAATGGCAATTAAAATATGCTAATATTTTAGTATTTATAATTAATAAAGTCCATGCTCAAATAATTATATAAACTATGTAAAACTGGCTTATTTAATATTCTGATCCAATGCCTGGGGCAAGAGCTAGAGTTTCAGTGCCTTATAAAAGATAGTTCATAAGGTGCTCTTGCATCAAAAATATTAGAAGGCTTTTTTCCCCCAAAACAAACTGTTTTTTGGTTATTCCCTAGATAGTCTTAATTCTCAAAGGAAAAAAGAATCACTTCCTTATCATGATTAGCTTGATCATAACAATATTTAACTACTGGAATTTCACATTAATGCAAAAATATTGATGGCCTTAATGATGTAAAAGCAAGTAATATTTTGCCACTTTGCCTGGAAAATAATATTTTCAATGAAATAATAGTTGAAATTAGGAAGGATACACTTGTACCTTGCTTTTTCCTGTTCCTGCATTTCCCATTACAAAGACAGAATGACGCACTGCCAGCAATTCCTCAAGCTGAACAACCTGCCAATAGTAACAATAACAATATAGTAATAATAATAATCACCCAGTGAGACACTACCTTGATGTGGTTGTGGGGTTTGTGTGCTCTGAGGACATACTGAACCATATTGGACAGGTTTCATCAGAGGAGTCAGACAAACAGTGTCTATCCCATAAAAAATATAGTGAGACATAAATTTTGGAAAGCCAGACAGCCTCAGATGTTGCCCCGGTTAACAAGGTCCGTGCTAGATGTTGGAGTTCCTGGAAATCTGGTGAAAAATGCGCTGCAAGACTAAGGACTGTTGGCTGAGCAACCAGGGCCAGCAACTGCAGAATTGTTTAACACTGATAGCTAAGTACCAGCAGTACTAAATTATTTAAGAAAAAAAACCAGAATAGTGGCAGGAATTGCATTCCTATGACAAATTAGTGCATGTGAGACATTTTATGATAATATGCTTATATTCCAATTAACACTGAATTACTATCAGACAGTACTGCAACTGAAAGGCTAACATTTTAAGGACACTATGAGAACACAGTAAGGTCAATAAGGATAACTTTATACCCAGCACAACCTGTCTGCAATTATTTTGATTTAATTTTTTTACAAAGTGTAATTAAAAGCAATGGATTTTTTTTTACTTTCAGAATGAAAGTCTCCTCAGGCTGTAAGTGAAGCTCCAGCGTAGATTGTTTAACCATCTGTTCAAATTGCAAGTCTCTCTTCCTTGGAACATCCAGAGCTGGAAAGAGGTCACTAATTAAACCCATGAAAATGGGGATATCATCTGTCACTATCTTAGGCAAATTGAAGTCCCTCAAGGCTCGCATAAGTATCTGGAAAGGCAGTAAACCACACATTATTGTACTTAGAAAGTTTCTGATCAATTTCATGGTCAAAATATACTTTGGGGGGGGAAAGCCCAATTAAAATCCAGTTAAAGGGAAATTGTGATGCAATGTGCAGTGGGGAAAAAACTATGGGTATGCATGTGTGAGAATCTCAGCAGTTATACAGCAGTTATACATTCCAGAGAGGGGTGAAAGACAAGACACTCCACAATCCTGAACAGTATGGGGGAGGGAGGAAAACACACAGGGTAGCCACACCCTAGAGGTGCATCATTAGGTAGAAAGTTATAACTTTAGTGGAGTGAGATTCTGTCTGGTAGATGTAACAAATACAGAATTGGACTAGACTGGATTTCACTGTGTTGTCCTTTGGGCTTAGGTGCCACAGATATGTTATTATCAAAAACAAACTAGAAGAACTGTAGCTTTTCTAATCTGGTGTTGTTGTCTGCATGTGCAGGGGAGAGAATTCCCCTTAGAATAGCCATGGTAAAATACCTGTGTGGGAATTTTCAAAGCTTCAGGGCTAACATGCTTGGATCTTGGGAAGCAGATTTATGAAGTATATCTTTGGATTATGTTGCATACCTGGTCTTCAGGTCTAGTCTTATCTCCTCGCTTCAGAGAGCCAGCAACTACCAAGACAGATTTAATAGCCCGAAGACCCCAATCATAATGATCCTATGATGAGATATATTCAAGAAAGTTCAAAAATTCATTTTCCAAATCTACTAACTTATCCACATTATCTTTTTAAAATCTAGAAACTAAGTTGTATTAGTCCTTTTTGATATTATACATTTCTGTACCAGTGGTCTATCAGGATGAAATTTTAAAATGAAATATTTAGTAAGTCAGATCTAAATTAATTCAGATTAATCAATAAAGTAATCAGGTATAATAAAATACTTTAAAATAGTTGTAGTGGTTAATGAAGATGCTCTGATAGCATCTGATTCATAAGATAATACTTCCCTACTCTATTAAGTTTTATTTTGAATAAAATAAACCTCAGGGACCACCTGCTGCCGGCGTCAACTTCCCTCCGCCCTGTGCGCTCCCACAGAGAGGGCCTCCTCAGGGTGCCTCCGGTCAGAGAATGTCGGCTGGTGGCCCCCAGGGGGAGGGCCTTCTCTGTGGGCGCTCCGGCTTTATGGAACCAGCTGGCACCGGACCTTCGCTCCTTCCGACGCGGTCTGAAGACCCATTTATTTGAACAAGCTGGCCTGGCCTGATGGGGGATGTTAGGGTTTTTAATGGGGTTTTTATATTGTTATTGTTTTTATCTGGGCGATTATTTAATCCTTTTTAATTTTTGTATCCTCTATTTATATGTGCCCTGTTCACCACCCTGAGTCCCTCGGGAGAAGGGCGGTATACAAATTTAATAAAATAAATAAAATAAAATAAATAAATAAAATTATTAGTAAGCTAATTATTTTCCATTCCAAAACACACAATGTACGCACACCATATTTCTACACATAGAAAAGAGTGAAGGAGACAAATAGAACAAAAAAGGTGTATGTATAATAAAAAAAATGGCATGAAGGAAGATTAAGTAATTTTGGACTACATTCTACTTATGTTACCATAGATTCACCTTCTTTTCTAAATTAACATTTTATTTGTTGGTTATAAAAATGAGAACATTTTTTTTTGCAAACTATTCTTTATTTTTGTAAGTACAGAGTAGCCATGAAAGCAGTTTGGTGTAATGGTTAAGACATCAGCCTAGAAATTCGGAGATAGTGAATTTTAGTCCTGCCTTAGACTTAGAGCCAGCAGTATGACCTTGGGCTTGTCATACCCTCTTGGCCTTAGGAAGAAGGCCATGGCAAACCACTTTTGAAATTTTTTTTCAACAAAACTGCAAGGGCTTGTCCAAGAATCAGAAATGAAAATAGAAGGAAAAAAGGGAGGGAATGGGGGGAGGAGCCATACTGTTTCACACCCAAAGCTAATTTAATACAATATCCCATTTGGACAACCAAATATAGAAGTTTAGAATGGGATATGAATGCTGTAGGAAATTCATTCCATCAATCAATCAGAATAGAGCTGGAAGGGATCTTGGAGGTCTAGATGCTATATAGAATAGAACAGAACAGAACAGAACAGAACAGAACAGAATAGAATTGGAAGGGACCTTGGAGGTCTTCTAGTCCAGCCCCCTGCTCAAGCAAGAGAACCTATACCATCTCAGAAAAGTGACTGTCCAGTCTCTTTTTAAAAACCTCCAGTGACAGGGCGCCCATGATTTTTGAAGGCAAGCTGTTCCACTGGTTAATTGTCCTCACTGTTAGGAACTTTCTCCTTAATTCCAGGTTGCTTCTCTCTGATCAGTTTCCAACCATTGTTTCTTGTCCTGCCTTCTGGTACTTTGGAGAATAATTTGATCCTCTCTTCTTTGTGACAGCCTCTCAAATACTGGAAAACTGCTATCACGTCACCCCTATTTCTTCTTTTCTTTAGACTAGCCCAGGGGTTGGCAACTTTGGCTCTTTTATGACTCGTGGACTTCAACTCCCAGAATTCCTGAGCCAGTATAGCTGGCTCAAGAATTCTGGGAGTTGAAGTACATGAGTCATAAAAGAGCCAAGGTTGCCTACCCCTAAACTAGCCAAACCCAAGTCCTGCAGCCATTCTTTATATCTTTTAGTCTCCAGGCCTTGGATCATCTTAGTTAGTCTTCCCTGAATTTGTTCCAAGGTCTCAACATCTTTTTTGTAATATGGTGACCAAAATTGGTTGCAATATTCCAGGTGTGGTCTCACTAGGGTTTTATAAAGCGGTACTAATACTTCATGTGAGCTTGATTCTATTCTCTGTTTATGCAACCCAGGATTGTATTAGCTTTTTTGGCTGCTGCTGCACATTGCTGGCTCATAGTCAAGTGATCGTCCACTGGGACTCAAAGATCCCTCTCACAGTTACTGTTTTTGAGCCAGGTTTGAGTGTCATCATTATATTTTGTGGTGGGGAAGTTCAGAAGATACCAAATAGAATTGTGAAGAAAATTTTTCCCTTTATACTAAATTGGCTACAGTTAACATTAGTTAACCTTGTGTTCTAGTATTATATATGAAAGTAAGAGAAAAATCTATCGCTAGTCACTTTCTTCACGCTATGCCATTGAAAACTATATTAACATTTAAGTAACAAATCCAAATAGCTTTAACCAGAATTATTTTGATAAGACTCTCTTGATTTGTTGATACAATGAATTGGATATATAAAGATAAGAAATTCTTTGCTTTCTTAAATATTAATTAGCTTTGTTGAAGCACAAGGTCAAAGAGATCTCATTTACCTGCTTAGAGAGAAGCTCTCTACAAAGAGTATATAGGGTAACAAACTTTCTGGCTAACAATCGTGCATCAATAAACCCTTCAGCAACCAGCATTATTTCACAGATTAGTTCAATGTCAGGGACCACCATTGCACAAGGCCTAAAAACAAAACAAAAATAAAACAAAAAACACACTGAATCAAAAGGAGACTATAATATGAATATAATGAGAATTAAAAAAAACTAACTGCTCCATCTGCCTGTCCTACTAGATCCAGTAGAATAGGCATGATATGGATTCCATCATCTAGGGAGCTACAGTGGGGCCTTTCTCCCAGACATGAGATCAGCCTCATCACTCCTAAACTTTTGAATATCTGTCAAGACCTGATTATGTAGCAGAACTGGGAATAGCCCTTTGTCTATTATTATATTTTTTAATTAGTTCCACTTTTATAGTTTTTATATTTTAAACAATTATTATATACAGTTTTAGGTAATAGTTGTTGTATATTTGTTCTTTTGTTGTGCTGTTGTCTGCTGCCCAGAGTCATCTTCTCTGAGATGAGCAGCATATAAATTAGATAGATAGATAGATAGATAGATAGATAGATAGATAGATAGATAGATAGATAGATAGACAGATAGATAACTTCAAGGTGGTGATTTTTATAAATGTAGTTGCTGAGCTGAAGACAACAAATAATTATATACTAACTTTCAATATATGGGCAATGGCTGCTTGCTGATTATTAGCATAGCCTATCGCAATCTCAAACAAAGTTGAAAATGTTAGTTTTCTCAAGTTAGTTTTAATAATTGTTTATACATGATCACTTTTGTTACAGAAAATATAAGATGACACAATGGATAATCTGCAAGGTGATCTTTTTTTCTGAAATACAGGTAAAAAAATAAGATGTTGCATTACCTTGTTTAACCATCTAAGTGACTTCTTTGCTTTACAAAAAGCTAAACGTTTGCTAAAGGGAATGATTCCTTTCTCATATTGCTTAGTGGAAAAGGTACTGATATCATGTGTTGTTCTGCATTTGTACTTTTATATATTTAATGTGTTTATGTAGTCAAAAACTGCTCTTCATTAAAGTACGTGATAGAGGTTTTTTAAAATAGAAAGGAACACGGGAATATGGCTTAGTGGTTCAATAAAAATAAGTGAAGCTATTTTAAAGTTATATTTTAACTTTGCTATGATTTTATTTCCAATAGTACAATTCTCTTTTGCATTTAGCAAAAAAAGTAAATAAAAACAACATTTCATCTCCCATATCTTTCTCCCTGGTATCAAACCTACAACTTTGAAGAACTCTTTCATTAAATCAATATATTAAAAAGCTCTAGTTTTAAACTATTGGAAATTAAAGAACTGATATTAGAGAGCATAAATGGCTTGTCCTTCATGCTTACCTGAATAGAGTTTTAAGATTTTCAGGTAATTCTGTTCGGCCAGCATAGCCTGGATTCATTGTAATAAATATTCCCACTGATGCTTTCAATGTAATGTTTTCTCCAAGGAATATGAATCTGTATTATTAAAGAAATAAATCAGCAAACTTCGTTACAAGTGAAGGAATTGTCTCTGGTTTCAGTTTCCTTGCAAATTGCACTCAAAACACAAGGAAAGTCTATAGCTGGGATATGAAAATATACACAACTACTTCTAATACACCTCAAGCTGTACAATTATCTAATTTTCAGTAGAAACCTCTTTGGGGATCTTTTAAATATGTTATAAAAAGTCTAGTTATTTTCAATTCAAGTAGATAATTAGTTAATCTCTTCCTAATATGTTTAATCCCTTAAAGTATTTAAGGAAACAGCTACTACTCACTGTTTTTTGTTATTTCTAATGGCATCATGGATAGTTTTTACTTGTACTGCCACCACTGAAAGAACGTCTACTGAAATTCGGTTGAATTCATCAAAACATCCCCAAGCACCTGTTTGAATCAAACCTTTATAGATGTTTCCTATGGACTATTTGAGAAATAAAATAAATAATAGTTTCCTATAAACAACAAGCACCAACTTTGCATTATTATACTCAGTCATGAATTCATTAGAGTTTGTTGGCCTACTAAGCTCAAGATGTCACATAGCTGCTAGATATAGGGATTAATATATTTGCAAATATAACTTTGCTTAATAAATAATAAATACTGGTATCAAAAAGTGTCACTGAGTTCAGTGAAATAAGCTACAATACAAAGTTTGCAAATGGGGCGAAAGAAGACACTCTAAACATGGTTTGGTCCCATCCCATTGATAGTATTTTATATTCTTAAAAATATATAATTGAATTATTTTGAGGAATACTAAGCAATGTCTCATTTCTTCCATTTTAAAAATACATTACATATAAGCATAAAAAGAGAAAATGCCAAACAAAATCTAGTTAAATACCACAGAAAGAGTAATGGAAGCTTGGAACCAACTTCCAGCTGAGTTAGTGGCTCAGTCATCAGTAACTGAGTTGAAACATGCTTGAGATAAATACAAGTCCATCATCCAACAAAAATTCTAAAAAATATTTTTTTAAAAAAAAACCTCAAAGGGCAGATTAAATGGACCACTAAGTCATTTTTCTGCCTCAGTTTCTATTTCATTATCCATCCAATAATGAAAAGATTCCTTTGAAATAATGTCTGCCTACTTTGATACTATATGATTCAGTCTCCTTTAACAGTGGATCATCCAGATCTAAAAAAGAGAAAATCATTCCTATCATCCTTCTTTGAAGATAATGGTTGAAAATAACCAAAGCACCTTGTAATCCATCTGCTCAGAACAGTTGAAAACATAGACCATCATTCCAAGTGCATGTCCAAGATCCTTTGTGGTTTCTGTTTTCCCTGTCCCAGCAGGACCTGCAGGAGCCCCACTCATTGTTAGGTGTAGAGATTGGGTAAGAGTAATGTAACACCTTTAACAATAAAAGCACAATGACAATAACATAAACTTTTTTTAATGATTGTCAGTGCAAAATCACAAGCTACCAAGAGCAATATGAACTTAAAGAGTTTATGTTACTTTTTTTTTGAAAGAAACATTTTTCCCATAAATAAATTTTATAATGTTATTATTTTTGCTTAAAGACTGCAAACCAATGCACAGTATGGCAAATAAATGACTCAGAGGAATATGAGCCTACAGTAAAATGGGGATTGGCGATAGCATATTGGGAAGAAAAAAGTTATGTTTTGGAAATTTGTTTCATCCTTCCGCATTATTATGGCTATGCAGATTTTGTATCAGACAATCCACCTAGTAGCATTTATAGATTTACACATATGTAAATGCAGTGTTTTTTGTAAAAAAAAAAAAGGTGCCGGAACTCACATACATCATATAACCCACCTTGCCTACCCTACAAGGTTACATCCAAAAAAGGTGCCAGAACTCCGTTCTGGGCATTCTATGACAAAAAAGCCCTGTGTAAATGTATGTACAGGCTTATTTCCAGATGCATGTATAGATGCTTAAATTATGCGTTTATTGAACACATTTAAGTTACCATGTGCAAAATTGCAACATACATATTTCTTTATGGATTAAAATGTAGGTGTCATGGTTCCGACAGATGTTACTCTTCAAAGAACTTTGAGGCATTGTTTACCTTAAATAATCTTTATTCAAATAACATGGCATCAGCACATACATGGGTGAAGCCAAAAATCTGAATTTTCCTCCCCTACACATAATATCAAAGCACAATTCCCTCCTCTAACAGTCATAAATCACATTCTCCAATTAGTTTAAAATGCCAACCTTCCCTCCAGTTCTGTGACCGCCATTCCTTATCATCTCTTATTTCAAACAGCCTTGAAAAAACCACTCTACTACAAGGTTGTTATGTCTAAGTAATTCCTATACACATTCTTCCTTCTCCCCCCTCCCCCAGCATCATCTAATTCTAACTCTAAAAGTAACACACAAGTACAAGGGGAAAATGGCTGCATTTTCATATATTGTCAAAGCAAGAACAACCAATGTTAGCAGCATTGACATGCACCCCCCCCCTTACAAAAAGGATAGATCTTGTAATGTAAACAAAAGCATATGTTAGGGACTATCACTCAGTTTGTTGGGTGTTGCTCATAAAACCGTCTGATGAGTCTGTCGGCTTTCACATTACTAGATTTCATCCAAGTGGCTTCGTACAATGGGTATCCCTTCTATTGTACTAGGTACTGCAATTTCCCTTAAAAGTTCTAGGGTCAAGAATACGTTTCACTTCATAGTGAGTCTGTCCCACCACTATGAGGGGCCTGGGTGTCTTCTTAGGGGGAGGTCTTAAAGTGGAGCCCCGAAAAGGTTTCAACAAGCTGCAATGGAAGACAGGGTAAATTCTCCCTAAAAGCCTAGGGAGTTTCAATTCTACTGTGCCTGGATTGATGATCCTTACAATGGGGAAAGGCCCCAAGAATTTCGGTCCTAATTTCTTTCTTCTTTTTTTTTCAAATTACAACCTATATATTTTGAAAGCATCATGATACCTGGGTAGTCATCAACTGAGTAACAGAGTTTTCAATACATAGTTCGGGTTACATTATCATAGCATCCTTCTCTATTTCCCTCAATATTCAATACAACGTATTTAAACTAACAAATTTCTAGGAATAGCACAGTCAATTAAATAAGATTTTGTCAATCCAATTTCGATAAGATATATCTATATCCTGTTATTAAATTTTATCTAATTTTGGTGTTAATTGTAGTATCCAAGTTTAACCTTTAACATCTCAAATAGTATTCACAACCCAAAGTTCCCTTATCTTATTACACCAAAAATTGTATCATCTAACATTCATCCAATATTTAAAGAGCTAACTTCTACCTAATAAACATTGTTTATTTCATATCCTAATGCATCACAAGTTTCCAATTGGAGAGTCTATATTTATCAATACATAACCAAAATTTTAACATCAAACATAGGATCCATAAGTCAAATTTTCATTATATCAATATATAAATTTATAGTATTTGAAATAAGCTTAGTAAATACTTAAACACATTTTAATTCTATCTCATGAATATTTTCTATTTCAGATCCTACCTAATAAGTCACTAATTGCTAACAAAATGACCTACAATAATTATCTAGGAATTCATATTTTAAATCTAACTCTAGGTTTCTTTTTTTTGCCAGTTGGGTTTCCAGATCCAGGGCTTTAAATTGCCAAGTACGTCTTCATTTGCTCACATGTATATTATTTGCACCAGAGGAGGCCATCCAAGCATCAGCAATATACAAAGGTTGAACCATTTAAAGTCATTATATTGTTGCCATGTTAATTCCACTTTATTTATTTGCTCTGACATCTCTGTCAGCAGTTAAGTCTGGATTCTTCTCCCATCTGGGTTGATCTGTTTTGAGTAGAAAATCTTATCCAGTTTTATAGTTAGTAATTGACTGTCCAAGCTTTCCACAGGTTGTCTTTGTTGGTTTTCGTCTTCCTCTATATTGGCATCTCTATCTTGCATGTAGTGTACTTCTGAAATTGCAAGCTCCTTAGAAAGGGTCAGAAGTTGAGTATTACGTTTTTCCCTAGTTTGTTGTTGGTCTTTAAGATTGTCTGTCATAGTAGTGGTCCCTTGTACTTTAAAAATTGTAGGTTCTTTGAATAAAGTCAGGTTTGGGATATTAGTTTTTTCAGTACTTTGTTGTTGTTGCTTATATTCCTCTGTCTCAATAGTAATATCTTCCAATTTTGTTATATTCTGAAGTGTATATTCTTTAGTTGCAGTCTGCGTTTCAATTTGTGACTTAAGGTTGGCATGTAAATTATTAAATCTGGAGGTAGACATATCAGTGACTCTGTAGATTGTTTCAAGTATAAGGTTATAGTCAAGCGATGTTTCTGGCTGATCCTTCTCCATTTTGTAATAATTATAAATAGTCCTTGGTGGAGGCTATTTTTCAAACAAAAATCAGTAAGTGTCCACCTCCACAAGTCTAAGCCAAATTCATCTCCAGCTGTTTCAGGTTTTTCTCTTAATGCTAAGGTCAGTCCAAAATGTAAACAAGCTTGTTTGCCAATAGTATTCACTAGATATCCCCAGAGTACTTCAAATCCTTTTCAGATGATGTCTTTTTATTTATTTCTTTTTTTGTCCCCTTTTTTAGATTAATAGGTAGAATAGTCCATTTCTGTAAATATAGGAACTTTGGGCCAAAGGTAGAAAGGCAGTAAGTTCAATTAATCAGTATAATTTAGTACAAGGCTTTTTCTTTTCTCTCCCAATGTAGACAAAGGCCGCTATTAAGGAGGGTGGGGAAAAAAATCCTTTCCCTCTCTCCTCGCAAGGGGAAGCAAATTCGGAAAGCTTTTGACAGGGAAAGTAGACGATTAGGAAAAGAAGAAGGCAATTCTCACCCAGTTTTCAAGTGCTTTCAAGTGCTTTGTTGTGCTTTTGGCTTTGGCAGGAAACGGCTAAATGATGGTCCATGGGAGTGGCCGATCCTTTCTTCTTCGGTTCGGAGAGTAGCTCCAAGTCAACAGGAGGGCCGCCGCACTTCTACTGCTGACTGGAGAAACCTCTCCTCTGCTCATTACCCCTCCAGGGCAACTTTCAACCCCTTTACAGGGCCCCCCCAATGAAGAAATCCAGGTGACATGAGAAGCAATTCCCTTGTGCATCTGGCTGCACCAAAACCAGAATCAGAAGTCCGGTCCTAATTTCTTACTGGGTAATTTGAGGCATAAGTATTTAGTTGACAGATAAACCTTTTCCCAAATTGGAATGTTCTTTGGGGATCCCTCTTTTTATCAGCCTGCTTTTTATAGGCCCTGGAAGTCTTTTTAAAAGGAGTTTTCATGTTTCTCCAAACTTCTTCCCAACCCCTCACTCATTGATCAAGTGTCTGGAAAGCGGAGGGCACCTAAAGGTATGCAGGTATTGGGCTGAACTTTTTTCCTGTGGCTACTGTGAAAGGCATGTAGCCGGTGCTGCTGTGAACAGAATTATTGTAGGCCACCTCTGCAAAAGGGAGGAGGTCATTCCATTTAGTTTGTTGGTAGGAAACATAGCATCTGAGATATTGCTCCACCATTTTGTTAGCGGATTCTGTGGCCCCATTGGTAGCCGGATGAAAAGCAGATGATAAGCCTTGAGATGATCCAATTAATGTAACAAAACTCCTCCAAGGTTTTGCTGTGAACTGCACCCCTCTGTCTGAAATTATTCACTTAGTGGGCCATGCAGCTGGTAGATATGTTTCAGGAACAATTTAGTCAGTTGTTGGACAGATGGGAGTCCTTTGTAGGTGATGAAATGAGCTTGCATCGAAAACAGGTCTATCACAGTCCAGATGCCAGTATTTCCTCTACTTTCAAGTAGGTCTACTATAAAGTCCATAGCTATTTCTTCTCATTGTTGAGAAGGGTCTGCGATTCAAGGTGCTAGTAATTACCTTTAAAGCCCTACATGGCTTAGGCCTGGGGTATTTGCGAGAGCACCTGCTGCCATTGTCAACCTCCCATTGCCCGGTTCACTCCCACAGAGTCGGCCTCCTCAGAGTTCCATCGGTTAAGCAATGCTGGCTGGCGACTCCCAGGGGGAGAGCCTTCTCTGTGTGACTAAAGTCCCTCCCATCAGGGAGCCATCGGCTTGCTCAAATCTCATGGGTTTGGAGAGCAGTTTTGCTCGTATGCCCAATTTCATGGCAAATGGCAAGCTAATGACGCATCGGGAATCAACTAGCACTTTTAAATCTACCTGGGCCCCTGACTTAGGGATTATGAGTTTGGCAGGTAGTGAGAAAGGTGGGAGATGTTGGCTCACCATTGGATCGTTCTCTCCTTCGTCTTTGCTGTCAAAAGAGGGTACAGCAGTGGTGGATTCAGCCTGAGTCCTGTTCTCCTGTGTTCTCCTGTGTGGGGAATGTGACTTGGGCAATAGGTTCCCGTGTGATCTGGTTGGATTTCTCTCTTATTGGCTGCTGGGCAGGTTTCTTTCTCACTGCTGGTCCTGGTCCTGATCTATTCTGCTGTTGGGGGTAGGGGACTGGGCAATTCGCTGCTTGATGTCCCTGCTGTTCACATTGGAAGCACTTGATTAGTGGGGCTGCAGGTGGCCTGGATCTTTCAGCCGCTGCAGCAGTTGGACATTTTCAGGGTGGTGGTTGCTCTGGCCTCGGCTCAGCTTCAGGTGGGGGAGGTTTCTTATAGCAGGTGAGCTGAATGTCTAGCCTTACTGCTGTTTGGTACCATTCTTGCAGCTGATCAGGTACTGCTTGATAGATGCAGGCTTGAGGTGATCGTCTAGCCCTTCTTTGAAGTGATGGATTAGGGACTATTCAGGCCACCTCTCTATATGACCAGCTATCTTGTGAAACTCTCTTACATACTCCAGAGCAGGCCTGCCAGCTTGTTTGATCTTATGGATTTGTTCTTCTGCTTTGAGGGCAATAGAAGGGTACTCAAATCTTTCTCTCAGTCCTAGGAGGAAGAGGTGGGGGTCTTCCAATTTGGGGGCTTGCTCATTGTATAAATTATTCAGCCATTCAGATGCCTCTGCCTCTAAGCTGGACGCAATCACATTGACCATAGCCACTGGGTCTGGGCCCAGTGGTTCAAATGACAGCATACCGTATTTTCCAGCATATAAGATGACTTTTTAAGCCATAAAAATCACCTCAAAAGTTGGGGGGTCGTCTTATACGCCGGGTCGTCTTATACGCCGGGAAAAAAAAACCTTCGGATCTTTTCTCTTTTCTGCTGGGCAGCGGGATCGCTGGGTGAATGGAGGTAGGCATGGCGACCCGTGGTAAAGCGGCTGACGGCGAACGGCGAATGGGTGATGGAGGCAAACTCTCGTCAGCTTCTGGGGTGGCTACTGCAGCTGCTGCCGTTGCTCTCTCAAGGACTGGCCGTGCTGGCGCCTCCAATGCTAGCTGACAGGTCCCTGATGAGAGGAGCGGGACTAGCCCGCGCCCGTCGTCTCGAGCAGCCGCTGCCGGGGGTGACTTCGTTGTCCTTTCCCAGTGACAGGAAGTTTTCTTGAGTCCCTTGCCGCCACCACGCCTGCCACCTCTTCGCAGAAACACGACTCCTGCTCGGCTGGAGCCCTGGGCTGAATGGAGGCAGGTGATGGCGACCCGTGGTCTCGTCAGCTTCTGGGGCGGCTACTGCAGCTGCTGCCATTGCTCTCTCAAGGACTGGCCATGCTAGCACCTCCAATGCTTGGCTGTCAGGTCCCTGACGAGAGGACGGGCAGGCGGTCCCCAGAGGCGCCCTGCTCGAGCGTAGGGAGAGCCTTTGCTCCCGCCAAGGCACCTCCTGACCCGTGCTGACCAGAAGAATTGCTTGCTCGGTCACAGAGTGCAGAACTGAGAGCAGCAGCGCAGCAGGCGAGAGAGCTCAAAGAAAATAAGGTGAGGCGCCCCTTTGGCGGGAAAGGAGCAAAGCTGGGCCAATCACGGAGCAGGGAAACGGAGGGAAACAGAGAGCAGGGAGGAAAGGGAGCTTGATTTAAAAGGCGAGGCAGGTGTGACGTGGGCGTGGAGATGTTCCGTTAGAAATACCATAACGGAGGAGGCTCCGGGCACTTTCCTGGATCGGAACGTGCGAACTGAGGGTGCCACTACAGTCCTCGTGTTTCCCAGGGTTGCCCGTCATGCCAGACATTCCCTATAGCCCGATTTTTTAGCTCCCCACATTCCTTAATTCGAGCGAATTTTGTCGGTGCTCCGTGGAGAAACAATATGCAAATGCCGTTTATTTAACCGCGCAAAATTCGGGGAAACCTTGGTATTTGGGAACGAAAAGGCTTAAGACTTTTCATTTCTGTTTTATGCATGGGCTGGGTGGGTCACGAAGTTTACCTCTTTTATTTTAGCAATATCGTGGCACTTATAAAAAAGGGTACTAAAAGAGTTGTTAATATGCAGATTGTGTGCCAGGAAGTGAAATATTGAGTTATTTCTTTTGCTTCTGTGTACTGTAAATATGCATAGAATCTGCATCTCCTCCTACTGGGGTGAATTCTCAATGAAGCACATTAGAGCTACCGGTACTTTATAAAACTGGGATTCTTTACCTTTGCTATAAGGCAGGGTTCCTCAAAGTCTTCAGCTTATTGACTCCCAAACACTCCTGTGACACATTGCATACTACCGCTCAGATCTCTTGGAGACAGGGAGGGCTGGGCAGGCAGGGAGGGAGAGCTGACCCACCCAATCCAAGCAGATTTTGTATGCAGGAAATACATTGCTTGTTGTGATTGGCTGGTTGTTTTATACTGGGAATGGTGATTCTGAGGGAAGGTAGTCTTGTCTGGTGAGCAGATACACGTGGTGGTGAATACAGTACAGCACAGCACCAGTATCTGTACTTGTTCATACAACTGGCTAACAGTCAAGGCCCCATCATGGCTCCACCAGTAAGAAGAAAGAAATATGAAACCAGTTTCAAACTTAAAGTTGTAAAGTTTGCCACAGAACATAATAACTGTGCTGCTGCAAGACAATATGGAGTAACAGAAAAGATGGTTCGGGACTGGAAAGCAAATGAAAAAACCTTAAAGAGTATGCCAAGGGGTAAGTGTGCATTAAGAAGAGGCACTCCACATTGGCCAGAACTTGAAAAACATGTAATAGACATGGTGAATGAGCATCGCCAAAGCGGTTATATAGTGACAAGAAATAAAATATGTTTGTTTGCACTTCAGTGGGCCAAATCTAACCCAGATCACAGCAAAAGATTTAAGGCCACTGTATCCTGGTGTACTAGATTCTTGGAAAGGCATAATCTGGTACTGAGGCAAAAGACAAAAATTTCACAAAAATTACCTGCAGATCTTCATGCCAAAGTAATTAGTTTCCATCGATACGTAATACAACAGCGCAAAAAACATGGCTATGCGTTAAGTAGTATCGGAAATATGGATGAAACCCCAATGAGTTTTGATATGGTTGGAAATAAAACTGTCCATCCAAAAGGTGAAAAAACAATTTTAATTAAAACAACAGGACATGAGAAGTCCAATTTTACAGTGGTACTAGCATGCACAGCTGATGGTGCCAGACTGAAACCAATGATTATTTTTAAAAGAAAAAAAATGCCAAAACTCAAGTTCCCTGTTGGTTGTTTTGTACATGTGAATGAAAAAGGCTGGATGGATGAAGAAGGGGTAAAGCTATGGCTTGATAATGTATGGAGCAGGTGACCAGGTGGACTTATTCAAAAACATAGTCTACTGGTGTGGGATATGTTCAGGGCTCATTTAACTCCCAGCACCAAGCAAAGGCTGGCAAGAATGAACACAGATGCGGCAGTTATTCCTGCAGGATTGACATCGTTGGTACAGCCACTGGATGTGTGCCTAAATAAGCCATTTAAAGATCGCATTCGAGAACAGTGGAATGAGTGGATGGTTAGCGGCGAAAAGACATTCACAAAAGGAGGAAACATGCGTGCTCCACAGTTGGATGTTTTGTGCAAGTTTGTCATAAAAGCCTGGAATGATATTGATGCAGAAACAGTAATCAAGTCTTTCAAGAAGTGTGGCATATCAAATTCATTAGATGGTATGGAGGACGACTACTTGTGGCAAGATGAAGAGGAAGCCGAAGCTGAGACCACACCATCTGATACGGAATTAGATCCATACGATGACTGCCTTACAAGTGTATCACAAGATGTCATTGATGTACTTATGATATCAGATGATGGAACAGGAGGATTTTGAAGGCTTTTAAAGGGAAAAATCCTGCAAAATAGCTTGGAGTTACGATGGGCGTTGCTGACTCGCCAGGGACTTGCCCGGTACTTGCTCTCTCTATATTGTTTGTTATCTTCCTCCTATCATCATCAGTTCCAGTTTGGTTGACAGCTTAGAAAACAAACAGCATGGCAGCTCCCATGCGTTTATTGTCTTTATCCTTCCTTTCAGCTTTAGAGTGAATTAGGAAAAGTTTAATCCACTTGCACTGTTTTATGTTTACATGTTTGATGACAAACAGCCTTATGTTTATAAGTGACAGTTTTCCTACTAAGCACCTGCATGTTATAAGTATTTGATAAAATTACCATATTAAAATCAAATCTGATGTTTTTTAATTTTTATTTGGTGTGTGTTGGAAGAGGGGTAGTCTTATACGGTGAGTATAGCCCAAACCCTATAATTTAACAGGAAAAGTAGGGGGTTGTCTTATACGCCGGATCGTCTTACACGCCGGAAAATACGGTATTTGGTTGAGAAAAAAAATCAGCTTCTCTGGGTCCCCATCAAAGGTTGCTTTGAAATGTGGAGCAATCACTGGCTGCTGAGGCCCTCACTGTGGCTGTTGCACCCCAAGTTGCTGCCACCCCCACCCTGACTGCTGCTGCATACCCAGGGGTTGTACGTTTGGAGGCTGTGGCCATCTCCCCTGCTCTGGTTGCAGTACCGGCAGTTGTAGCCTCCTGAGTTGCCCGGGGTCTCCCAAAGACAGCTGCCTGGGTGGGGGCTGCTGTTGACCTCCCTGCTGCTGGTCAGCGTGGAGTTGTGGCGCCCTTTGCTGCTGTAGTCTCCTCAATGGTTGTTGGATGGGTGGGGGTTGCTGCTGGATCTCCCTCATTTGCAGGCCCCTCAGCGGTTGGTGTACATTCGGATGTAGTGACCAACCTCCTTGCTGCAGTCGTCCTCCCACCAGTTACTGATTTCCTGGCTTCTGCACCATCCCAAGCTGTTGTAAGGCCTCTATTAGCTGCTGCAAGCTCAGGGATTGCTGGCTTTCCACCTGCGGGGGCTGCTATATTCCCCATTGCCGCAGGGAGGCCAGACTGGGTGATCAATATGCACACCGGTCTGGGGATTGGCTGTCCTGGAGACTGGAGCTGTCTCTCTCTGTGGGACTGGAGCCCCTGGGAGGGGACTTCAGGGGCTGGAAGGCTTCTTTCGGCAGGAGTTGATTTCTACTTCTCATCTCTAGCTCTTCAAATTTTTCCACTGACTGACTATGAGCAGTAGACAGGTATTTCCACTCACCCAAGTCCTCAGTGGCAGACAACCTGGTAGCTCTCCACCGGCCTGCTTTTGAAGCCTTTGAGGGTAGCAAGGCAGTCTCGAGATGTCTGGAGTTTCCACTGGGCTGGGCCCAATCTGACAATCAGCTCAGCTCTCCGAGCTGCTTAGGTTTTGCCTCCTTCTGGGAGTCCTGCAAAAGCTCTTCCTCCCCCAGCTTGCTTGCTGTTGCTTCCCCCCCTGGGGTAGCAGCTGTTGCTGGGTTGCTGGCTTCAAACAATTTCTTTTTCCATGATGAAATCTCCCAAATCTTTGTCAGCTTCCCTAAAATCTAGGAACAGTGACTGGGGCTCAGTACCCCTAGAAAGTTTGGAAAGTTTGTAGATTTTGGCTTAATGTCATGGTTCCAACAGATGTTACTCTTCAAAGAACATTGTTTACCTTAAAGAATCTTTATTCAAATAATATGGCATCGGCACGTACATGGTTGAAGCCAAAATCTGAATTCTCCTCCCCTACACACATAATATCAAAGCACAATTCCCTCCTCTAATTAACAGTCATAAATCACATTCTCCAATTAGTTTGAAATGCTGACCTTCCCTCCAATTCTCTGACCCGCCATTCCTTGTCATCTCTTATTTCAAACAACCTTGAAAAAACCACTACAAGGTTGTTATGTCTAACTAATTCCCATACACATTCTCTCCCCCCCCCCCAGCATCATCTAATTCTAACTCTAAAAGTAACACACAAGTACAAGGGGGAAATGGCTGCATTTTCATATATTGTCAAAGCAAGAACATCTGATGTTAGCAGTGGTGACAGTAGGAATCTAGCTTGCATTAATACTTACATGTTTCTTTAGCTCAGCAGTTATGGCATACAAAAAATAAAATACTATTAAATCTGACATTCCCTTTCTTGGGTATGCAGTTTGCTCATTTCTTCTATTCCAAACTTTTATTTCAATTAATTTCTTGAAAATAAACCTAATAGAACTGTGCAAAGGTTTGCAGGTGGTGAGGTGGCTGTGTATGCAATTTTGTGCAGTCTGGAAAAACCCTGGCAAGTTTTCCAAAAATCTTTCTGCTTTAATTTTCCAAACAGAGATGCTTCATTCATCCTAGAGCTATAAGCTCCTTAAAAAGCCAACCCAAGCCTTCCCATATATACTAACGAGATTAGATAGGGACATTTTGTAACCTAATGCAATTATACTAACTTGTAAGTGTACGTAAAATAATAAATAATAATATTTTTTCACTGGAGATTTTGTGCATAATAGTAAATTCTGTAAGATAAGTCAGGGAGGGGCCACTATTAGACAAATATTACCTGTCAGTCAAAGGTGTAATAACTAGCCGAGGGGTATTTCCTAAATACTCATAATAATACTGAAACTGAGCATCACAAATGTTGGCAAAGCAGTGTTTCAGGGTCCAATCCCATCTATGGCGTAGTTGCGACAGCCAAGAGAAAGCTTGGGAACTAGCAACCTATAAAAATACCATATTGTAAAACTGTTACTTATGGAGATGCTATTATAGAATAAAGAATCCAGTTGATGCCAAAACGCCTATGCAATCTTCACCAGCCTTACTCACAGTCATTCATATATAACTCCAGTGTCTGCAATTATAAAAGTTTAGATTCATTCCCAAGCACTCTTACACCATAGCAAATAAAATGCAATATAATCTTGCCTTTTTAATGGAGGCTTTAGTTGCTACAGATATTATAATTTCTGCCAAGGTAATTTTCTCTTCCATTCTCACATTTACAAGAAACAAACTGCAGGTATTTAACATGAGTCAATGTTGTATCTGCCTTTCATCATCATTCATATCATTCTATTCCTCAGATCAGATTTTATTGACACACTTTGGATTCCATCAAACAATTATATCTTTGTTATCTCATTTGTTTCTTGTCTAGCATTTGCAACATCATACACTGCCTGGATTGTCTTTAAAATGTCAATGATATCAATGGAAACTAAGAAACTAAGGTTACAGAAACTTGTGTCTTTAACACCCTCTAAGGAACGTCAATGCAATCCTTTGGAAGTCTTATAAGAAGAAGTGTTAAATATAACAATATATATAGACAACGTTCCTTATTTTATTTCCACTAATAATCCACTGCAGAAGGTATAGAGGAAGATGAAGGTATAAAACATAATGAATTGGTTTTTTGCTGATATTTTTCTAGTCTCAGTTTGTAAAATTTATTTTTGTGGGGTTTTTTTAGCTCTCACTCGCTTGATCTAAAGCACTTATTTTCAATCCACATTCCCACATTCAGATAGATATGACAGAGGAACAGAGAAAGTGAATTTTTAGGAAATACTAATCCATGAAGCAAATGGGGGTCTCAGCTAGAGCCCAGAGGTAACCGGAATCTCTCATTTAAATTAAATGGATGCTAAATATTCTTCCTCCAGGCAGACTGCAGCAGATATAGAACAGCACGTCAGCCAAAGTATTTAAGTCTAAGGCAGGGGTAGGCAACTTTGGCTCTTTTATGACTCGTGGACTTCAACTCCCAGAATTCCTGAGCCAGCTGGCTCAGGAATTCTGGGAGTTGAAGTCCACAAGTCATAAAAGAGCCAAGGTTGCCTACCCCTAAGGAAATAGGTTTATACTAGATTCAGGATAGATTCAGAATTGTGGTCAAAATCTTAAACAATGACTAGTGGGTTTACCTTCTGAGATAGAAGCTTTGCCACCACATCCCTTGCATGCACATCTACTGTACAAATAGTCATGATCTTCTGTCTGTCACTGGGTGTCAGATCACCCAACAGTAGAGCAATAAGAGCATTTAGCTGAGCAATCTGAGAAAGACACACATAAATAATTTCATATTTTATTTTATATACCAAATCATTGACATTCATCTGTTATATAATTTGTTTATTGATTGATTGATCAGTTTATTTATTACATTGGTTTATATAGCCATCTATCTCACCAAATGAGTCAATTTATTCTAATGTTTAAGGCATCAGGCTAGAAAGCAAGAGACCATGAGTTCAAGTCCCACCTTAGCCATTAAAGCCAGTTGGGTGATCTTGGGCCAGTCATTCTCAGTCCAACTCACCTCACAGGGTTGTTGTTATGGTGAAAATAGGAAGTTTGCTGCCTTGAATTATTTGCAAAAATAATAAAAGGCAGAATATAAATAAGTAAAAATGAAATTGCTTTACAGTTTTGCTGCATGGCAAACAGCTTTTCCCCCCATTTTACATATAATTTGTAAACTCTATTTAGATATGGTCTGGTAGGTCATAAATAAGGGTAACAGCAATACCTGTTTCTTATGATAATCCTTCAAAGCAGTTTCAAACCCTTCTTCAAGTCTGCTGAATGCTATTCCCACATCTGTAGTCCACCAGATTTGAGAACCAGTAAGTGCTACTTGTGCAGGATAATCAAAGATCCACTGTTCTCTGGGTTTTTCTTCATAAACAGTGATAGCTTCTGTGATGTGATAACGCACTGATTCGTGCATCGTATCTTCCAGACGTTTTAACCAGGTTTCTACCTTTTCAGGTAACAATTAGGCACATTGGATTCAATTCACAGAAAATTAGTTGCACTTATAATTAACTTGTCAGCTTTATTTCAGTGAAGTCCTACTTCAATGAACTTATATAAGATTCAATTCAGTGGGTTATCTTAGAAACAACACCAACAAATGAATTATCACTATTGAATAGTTTCTTGCTCATGCAATATATTCCATATCCCAGCTTGTCTTTTCACTTCACTACACCTACCTCTGAAGCAAAAGAGCAGACATTGCTTATGGTGTTGTGATCATGAACGTGGGATTGCATCAATTGGACTTTTGTGTCCAATTATCATAGTTCTGATGGATGTAGTTTTTATTCATGAGTGTCTGGGTTTTTTTTCTTTTTAATTCAGAAAGAATGTGAGACATTTTATTATTATTATTATTATTATTATTATTATTATTATTATTATTATTATTTATTATTATTATTATTATTATTATTATTATTATTATTATTATTATTATTATTATTATTATTATTATTTATTGGATTTTTATACCGCCCTTCTCCCGAAGGACTCAGGGCGGTGAGCTTGTTAATAATATCTTGAAGCACACTGATGGTAAGGAGATAAATTGGGGAGGGAACTGCAAAGGGAACACCCTGGTAAGATTGAACAAATTTAGCTAGTATTGAGATTCTTTGATACAGGATGACGCAACAGCTTCTTGAACCAATTTATATATTGGGTCCTCTAGCACAGGGCTTTTCAACCGGTGGTACGTGTGCCACCTGTGGTACTTTGCCACATGGCAGGTGGTACATGACTGTCCCAGAGAAATGTAGTGGGGGAGGGAAATGAGCCAAAGTGACCCAAGCCTGATGGAGAGGCAGCTGCAGCTACAGGACTGTCTGGGTTTGGCAGAAGCCTCAGGAGCCAGCACAACTCCATCTGATTGCCTCCAGCTGATTGGCACTTCCAGAAGCAGCACAAGGTGAACTGAAGAAAAAGGGGGAGAGGAGAGGAGAGGCTATAAAAGGAGGTGGTTTGGGCAGGAAAGGGGGGAAAAAACAACAACAGGGAAGGTTTTAATCCCTTTAAACAAATGTAATTAGTTTTACCCCCTTATCTTGAGTATGTCTATGGCTTTTAGAAAGTTTTCTTTGAAGGTAAACAGGCTTAATTTAAAGCTAAAGCTTTTTGCAATTGCTGGAGCCTTTTAGTCTCAGACTGCAACATCATGACACACCTGAGGCAGCTTAAAGAAAGAAAAAAACCTGGAGTTTATGTCTTTCTTTATTTTGTGAACCTTTCTTGCTTTGCACTTGATTCCTGTGTCTTTAAGGGTACAGGGAAGGGATTGGGGTTGGGTGCATTCTTACTACACTGTAGAAAGAGCTCAAAAGGGAGAGAGGAAGAAGGGCCAACCAGCTAGCTCAGGGGTGTACAAACTTAGCAACTTTAAACCTGTGGACTCAACTCCCAGAATTCCTCAACCAGCCATGATGGCTGAGGAATTCTGGGAGTTGAAGTCCACAAGTCTTAAAAGTGCCAAGTTTGAAGACCCCTGAGCTAGTTGGTAGTGGTGCATATTAATAAACATGGATAAGTTCATCATACATTTGTCAGTGCAAATGGAAAGTGATTCAGCAAAGGAACAGCCAACAAACAAATTAAAACTGGTTCTATTTTCCTTTTTTCTACAGTTTGTAATATTTTATTAGATTATAGAATAAAATACAAAAATACAAAAGCAAACAGTAGGACACAGTGGGGAGGAAAAAGAGGGGAAGTGTGGGGGAGAAGGGAAAAAGAACAGACTTCCTCTGTTGCAGTAGAAGGAAGCATTAACATTCAACCTCAACTTTTTACTTCTCCATAATATAAACTAGCCATTTCTATAACAAAAAATGAATCTAATAAGTAAAACCCAAAATCCCCCCCTTTTTTTAGTCATCAAGTTTTTGACACCTTGCTAAGCACTGGTGGTACTCAAATATTGTCATGTCCTAAAAGTTGTACAATCTGTGAAAAGGTTGAAAAGTCCTGCTCTAGCATGTGAGAAGACAGCTGAAATTCAAGGTCAAAAGCGTTTGCCATCCTATAGTTTGTTGACTCCAGCACAGAGATCTTCTAAGGAACTGTGTGTTTTGTCCACTTGTACATTGGGTGATAATATAGAAAGAAATAGTTTTAGAAGTATAATCATCTAACTCAGAATATAGGGTGGGTGTGGGGCTTATGAGGCTATATTAATCAACAAAACCTGAAAATGGATAGTTTTGACAGAAATAATTGGAATGGCAGAGTGGTGATCTTTGCATCAGAAGTTATGCTGTGCTGGAATTTAAATCTAAGATTTACCTTAAAAGATACCCAGAGCAAAGGATAAGTTCTTAGAGTTAGAAAAAGTTGTAACTGTGCCCCAGGAATGGCAATGGAAACCATTAAGAAGAAAGGAAACAACTCCCAGGTGAGGCAGAATAAATAGTTCAAGGATGAAGGTGTAATTCTTTGGTGGTCTGAAAGATGACAAATTCAGTCCAACTAACTATTGTATTATTATCTTACTACTGTATGTATAATTAGCAAATTATAAGATAAATATTTTTTGCAATTTTGTTGACTGGATTATCCAAGAAAGAATCTTCACAATGGAGCAAGCCCATTTTAAATAAGATTTTTCTATTGCTGATCAATATATTACTTTATACATCATCTCTGTATAGTATACTAATATTCTGTCATGAGAAACTGTGGCATCAAAGAGCAGTTTTTTCTGTCAATCACTGGCTCTTGTAATCAATTATGACATTGCATGAAGGGATTACAGTTCAAGTCCAATATTCAAATAGTTCAGAACTGATCGACCCTATTCCGATTTCTAAGACCATTCAATAATTTAATATTTACATCAACAATATTGTTGAAGCACTTATGAAAACCCTTTACAACCAAATTTCATTCTGACAATAGAATAATTGCCTCTTTCATGTATTAGCATCTGCTGATGGTGGTTGGGATGTACACTGTCACCTCAGTGTGACAATGGTAACTCTGACACCTGAGAAACAATGGTAAACTCTTGCCAAGAGTTTTTGTGCATCAGCTCAGACTTTGAAATTGAAATAGTAATGCACGTGCTTCTGAAATGTTCAGTCACTCTTTTGTTTTGCAGAGTTAATCTCCCTCTAATTACAAACTATTCAGATTATTCTATATGATGATTGTGTGCCACCTACTAAATGATCAGGATTGGGAAGTCTCATGAATTGTAGCCAACCTTTGTACCAACTCTATGACAATTTTTAGATTCTGGACCTGTTTCCCTAGGTGTATCTTCACTATACAGAAATGAGTTGGCAATTTTTTAGTGGATGCAGCATAATATATTTTTTTAACTTCTGTGTTAAATTATATGTTTCAATAAACTAAACAGTGATAGTAAAAACAAACTGAAGGGCTTGTTTGTATGAATGAGATACTCAGCAAACACTTTTGTAAATTCTAGAATGTAGAGCTACATAGGAACACAGCCCATGTGTATAAATCACAGAGCGGTAAAGCACATGACATTTAAAAGAACAAATGAATAAGCAAACAACCATGCAAAAAAAGTATTCAGTCAAGACAAGTTGCCATAGAATATTTAAGGTAAAAAGTAATTTAAAGTAAAAAGCATGAAAAAAGTAATAAAATTGTTTTATCACTGCATTCGTTGAAAGAGCATTTGTCAAGTTTCCAATGTATGGGCTTTTCAAGTGACTCTGAGGCATTGTTTACCTTAAAAGTCCTTTATTAGCCTAATACACCGGCAAATGCTTGCTCGAAGGAAGCTGGAATCTGAAATCTTCACCCTTGCACAATATATTAAAACACAATTCTCCACCTTTCTAATTTTGTCATTAATCATATTCTCCAATTAATTTAAAGAATCAGTTTCCCTTCCGTTAGAAAATTCACCAAGGTCTTATCTTCTTTAGTTAGAGATGGCCTTAAAGGTACAATCCTACTCGTCCCCCCTCCCAACCTTAAACTCAATCTCTTAAAGCAATACACAAGTTTAACATATGAAATGGCTACTTCTTCATCTCTTGTCAAGCAATAACATTTGATGTTAGCAGCATTGACAGCATAGAGAATAATAATACTAAGAATCTTTTGCATGACCTAACCCAGGGGTCGGCAACCTAAAAAAGAAAAAGAGCCACTGGGAACCGGTTCCATCACAAATTAAAAAAAGAGGGAGCCGCATGCGTGTGTCCATGCACGCGCATGCGCAAAAAGGTTTTTTTTGCGCATGCGCGGATGCACACGGCTGCCATTTTTTAAAAAATGAGATGGAACCGGTTCCCGGTTGCCCGACGGCGACGGCCCGTCTGCAAAGCTGCCGCTTTCGGCAGCTTTGCAGACGGGCCGTGGCAGCTTCCTCAAAGAGCGGCGCCCCTGCCCATTCCGAGAGGTGCGCGCGCACCTCTCCGAACGACCGGAGGTGCGCGCGTACCTCCGCGCGAATGGGCAGCGGTGCCGCTCTTTGAGGAAGCTGCCACGGCCCGTCTGCGAAGCTGCCGCTTTCGGCAGCTTCGCAGACGGGCCATGGCAGCTTCCTCAAAAAGAGCGGCGCCCCTGCCCATTCCGAGAGGTGCGCGCGCACCTCTCCGAACGACCGGAGTTGCGCGCGCACCTCCCCAAACCTTTGGGGAGGTGCGCGCGTACCTCCGTGCGAAGGGGCAGCGGCGCCGCTCTTTGAGGAAGCTGCCGAAAGCAGTTTGGGGAGGTGCGCGCGCAACTCCGGTCGTTCGGAGAGGTGCGCGCGCACCTCTTGCAATGGGCAGGGGCGCCGCTCTTTGAGGAAGCTTCCGCGGCCCGTCTGCTAAGCTGCCGCTTTCGGCAGCTTCACAGATGGGCCGCGGCAGCTTCCTGAAAGAGCGGCACCGCTGCCCATTCGCGCGGAGGTACGCGTGCACCTCTCCAAAGGTTTGGGGAGGTGCGCGCGCACCTCCGCCCATTCGGGGAGGTGCGCGTGCACCTCTCCAAACGGGCGGTGCCACTCTCCATTTGGAGAGGTGCGCGCGCACCACTGCCCGTTGGAAGAGGTGCGCGCGCACCGGGCGGCTGGGAGCCGCAAGAGACGGCTCAAAGAGCCGCATGCGGCTCCGGAGCCGCAGGTTGCCGACCAAAAGTATGTTCAAGATTTCTTTTTGGAAGGAAGAACCTACATAATTTTATGATCGTAATTTAATATGCTTGAGATTTGTTATGTCTTCCAACACACTGTGCTACATTAACTTGATCCAAAACAACATTATCCCTACAGAAGCATAATCAACATTTTCTTATTGCCTTTGGAATTTAAGCCTTGATTATTATAATGGTATTAGTTGCTCTTGAAGTCTTTCAAATATATATATTTATTTTGACAGTTCATAGTATGAAATTTAATTTCAGAACAAAAGGCAGCCTAAATTGCCTTATCCACTGCCCAAAGTGTTTAAACATAGCTTGTCTCCCAATTCTCTCATCATTAAATGTGTTCAATAACATGAACGTCCATTGATCATTTCCAAAATGAAGGACTACAATGAAACAAGAGGTGAATAAGAAAATTTTGAAATTTATATAGATGACTCAAAGTAGAAATTTGTAATACTATCCAGATGAGTCTAGGAGACAATTTTAAAAAGAAGTTTTAAAAACACACATGAATAGGAAGCTACCTGGGATTTTATTATGAATTGTCATTGTAAACTAATATAATTATTTTGCTGAGCATATTAACGTCAAAATGTAATTATCTTAACACATTTATTTTAAGGACCATTTTATTTGAATAGTTAGGTAAAACAGAAATGCATCGTCCCTTAAGAATGCATATTTCATTTTTTTAAAAAAGAAAATAGAATCTGAAATATTTTTATTTTTGTTTATATTTGCATAATTGCAGACCAGGAGACTTATCATTAATATGTGTGCATGTGTGTTTATGTGTATTTTATATGTAGTCAACATGGCGACTGTTAAGTGCTGCTTATTATTTTCTAACTTTAGAACACAAAGAAAAATATCACACTTCAGTGCATCACATACCTGACCATTACATTCAAGTTGTCCACTGAATGGGACATATTCCTTTTCTTTGCTGTACATCCCTAGTACAATATTGCTGTGTTGATTTCCATTGTCTTGAAATTTAAGATCAGCAGTATTGTCAAAAAGTTTAATAAGATGGCAAGTCACCTGCATTTACAAAACAGTATACAATTAAAAAAACCTCCAGGTTTACTCATTCCTTTATTTCTTTTTGTTGTATGGTATTTCTTTGCAGTTAATGCTTTAGATATAATGGCAAGAAAATTTACCTGTTTAGGTTGTGCTCCTTTTGAAAGAATGTCTAGCAGGTCAGCAGATGAAATAAAATAGAATCGTGGAAAAGCTAAACGTTTAGTCTCTAAGTATTCAGCAAGAGCCTTTTCACAAAAGGAGAGTCTGAAAATTGAGGAGGAAAACATTTCTGTTTAAGAATGTATGTTTTTTTCAACAACAATTTTAATAGCTCATTATGGGATGTCAATAGTGCAAGACTTTCTTCAGTATTATTAAACCCTGCAAATTTATGATTAAAAATCAATACTATTTTAAATAAGACTTTAAACAATTATCAAATCATGATATATAATTACTGCTAAATATTATATATTTAATTGTATTATATGAAAACAACTGACTCAACAATACCTATTCTGCAAATCTTGAAGTTTTTCATACAAATTAGGCTTGGTTGCTGCTTCCAATACATTTCTGGTATTTGCTGAATCATTCATTAATCCCTAAGTTCAGGAGCAAAAAAAAATTCTTTTAATTTGTGAAAAAAGATTTATTTGATTCCTTATTTTTGAGGAAAACAAAATATTTCCCTTATCTCCAGAATGTTAAGTGTAATATTTGTACTAGTATAAATTATTCTCAAATCTGCATGAAAAAACCCTGATCCGGTGGTACTGGTTTTAAAAACAACTGTTGCTGGAAACAACTTACTCACACATTATGTAGTTTTCTACATTTCAAAGGAATAGCACAGTGACATAAATCAAGTCAAATAACTATGACAATTTCATATATTAAATACTGATTTCAGACATATTTAACTTTTTTTCCTATCTTCCTAAAGAAAATAACATTAATAATTTATTGAAAATGATGTTTTATCTTTTCTAGGAAACCATGTATTTATTTTAAAGAGCTATACTTTGGGTAGCAAGGAATAAAATTCCATATCCCTCAAAAATGGTAGCAAGGTACAGGTAGTCCTCAACTTACAACAGTTCATTTAGTGACTATTTGAAGTTAAACGGCACTGAAAAAAATGGAATGACCATTTGTATGACATACAACTTTTGCAACATCCCCATGGTCATGTGATCAAAATTCAGACCTTTGGCAACTGACTCATATTTATGATGGTTGCAATGGCCCAGGGTCAAGTGATCCTCTTTTGTAATCTTCTGACAAGCAAAGTCAATGGGGAAGCCAGATACACTGAACAACCATGTTATTCATTTAACAACCTCAATGATTCACTTAACAACTGTGGTAAGAAAGATCATAAAATGGAGTAAAATTCACTTAAAAATTGTCTTGTTTAGCAACAGAAATTTTGGGCCCAGTTGTGGTTGTCGGTTGAGGACTACCCGCATTTATACTAACACACATTTCTATTTTCATCAATGTCCAGATAATACAGGATTACATGTAGTAAGAGAGGTACAGAAATATTTTTTTAAAAAAATGCTCTACAAGGACACTTTCGTTATGTGCTTTTTCATTTCTCCCAAAAGATGCCTGAAATTCTAGAGAAATATTTTATACTTGTACTATCTTGCTAATTAGTTTTTTCCTGTATAGGTAGTCCTCAAATTATGACAGTTGAGCCCAAAATTTCTGTTCCTAAGTGAAAGAGTTACCCCATTTTATGACCTTTCTTGCTATAGTTGTTAAGTGAATTACTGCAGCTGTTGAGGTAGTAACATGGTTGTTAAGTGAATCTGGCTTTCCCATTGACTTTGCTTGTCAAAAGGTTGCAAAAGGTTATCATATGATCCCAGGACACTACAACCGTCATAAATATTAATCAGTTGCCAAATATCCAAATTTTGATCACATGACCATGTGGATGCGATGCTGCAATAGTTATAAGTGTGAAAAACAACCATAAATCACTTTTTTCTGTGCCATTGTAGCTAAATGAACTGTTGTAAGTCGAGGACTATCTGCATAATAAAAACATTTTTGAGTCAATTTCAACCTGTACATATCCATATTAATTTTATGGAAATAGTTTCTATTGCCTTCTTCTAGGACATTTTTCTCAATCTTCCACTCTAGCTTTATGTTTTGGGATATCCTATCATAATTTGATTCTGCTTGCCTTCTTTCGAATACCAGCTAAGGTCATGTTTTCCTGCAGGAAATATACTTTTTTTCCTTTTTTCTGCAGGTAATAGTAATATATAGTACTGCTCAGATAGTTTCTTTTCTTACCGCTTCCTTATTTTTTTTAAAAAAGCTGAAAATTCAATAATACCACTTTGCAATAGTATGCCCTTTTCTACATTTCAAATTGCAAGGAATGGATTTATTAAGATTTGAATGGAATCCATAAACTTATTGATTACATCTTTATCTCTTTGACAATGTCAGAATGCATTGAAACTTCATGGCAATGCAGTGAACCAGCAATGCTGAGATACTCTTACTTAAGGCCAAGAAAAATCACCCAAACCTGCATTTTACAATAATTCAGAAGAAGTAAGGCTTCAAATGCTATATTCATTAAAGATCTATTGATCTGAAGTTTTACTTGTGCATGAAATATGCCTTAACCATTTCGAAGAACAACAAATACATTTTAAATTTTACTTACTACTGCTATACTATTCAGTTTGAAGAAAATAATAAAAAGTTCACAAAATATTTTTATATATGTCATTTGGGCATCATTTTATTTTCTATTTGTTTGGATTGATGTCCTTGGGACAGATTAATATGGTTAATTACTTAAAACAGTATACATTATTTTCTATATACATAAGTATATAAATACTTTCATGGGAATTTTGGTACAATCTGCATATGAAAATGAAACAGAAGTTTTGATTATGATTTACTTAGGTGGCTTATTTCTCATTAACCTTAAAATCCACATCAATGCAATCAAATCTCTTTGAATCTTCAGGAAGCTGTTCTCTGATGTCATCTGAACCAATAAAAATACTTTCGAGATGAGACCATGTACGCTGAACTTCCATCCATATATAAATGACAGAGTCTGCCACATTGAGCCTTTTTTGCCAAGTTAACACTTGTTCAATGAAATATTCGACATATTTACTTTGCAGAACTGTTTGCAATTGAACCTTGAGAAAAAGAGAACAAAATGAAATTAAAAGGATATAGAAAATTACTCAAAGAGACAGAAGAATCATAGCTGCAAAAGTTTTACAAAAATCTCCTGCAAGCTATTATTACAGTAAATCACAGCAAAAGACATTTTCAAACCTAGCAAATGGACAGCATATTATTAAATGATTCCATATTATCTAAGGGAAAAGGAAAGACACCAAGGACCTGTAATTTCGCAAACTCCTACACAGACAGGAATTTTTGTTAAACCATATACAGTCAAGAACACATATAATTTTACAGACTAACATCTGGGACAGCTAAGATTCACTGTAAATAAAATTGTGAAAACAGAGATGTGAGTTAATCCATTTTTTTTAAAAAGCACATTAGTAATTCAACAACAAGCACATTTACTCATTAGTAAATCAGATCTTACTTGATTATTATCTAAAGTCTCAAAAAGCTGTTCGTCTATTTTCAGCAAGAAAATACTGGTCCTGAAATGTTCTTCATAAGAAAACTCCATAGCAGCCCACGTTTGACTAATTTCTATCAGAATCTAGTTAACATAATGAAAAACTGATTAGAAACATTTTGACCAAAGCAATGTTTAAATCAATATTTATACAATTCACCTGAGATGTATCACCATAATTTATAAAATTTATACACTATTGCTATCGTAGATTTTGTGTACTATTCAAGTGATTCACATTTGATAAAATTTACAAAATATTTCAAAAGAAAACAATGATTTGCACTCAAAGCAACCATTTTACATTGGGAATGGGATGTTATGAACTTGACGTGAATGTTTAAAATTCAAAATAATTCAAATTCAAAATATTTTATAGAGATCAATTTATAAACAACTATCAAATGGCCCAAAATTTAGGAAAAATAAATGTGAGAGGGTTTTCTTATAGGCCACCTTTGTTTCACGCTGTCTTCTGTTCCACTCCTCCTGAATTTTGATTTTAATAGGAATACTTCTAAAATTAAATCTGGATTGTGTAAACATACAATTTGCATCCATGTTCAGTTAATTTTACTCAATTTCATCTTTTGTGCCTCTTATATTATTATTATGTGAGTATGCATTAATAAAATTGCAAAAAGTAGCATTAATCTGGTCATACATTTGATCACATCAGAGTTCATTTTAGCAATACAGCAATACACTTAATAGATATCACCATTCGGAAGGAAATTTTAGTAGAATAATACCTAAAATCTAAAATTTCACCAAGTCCATTTAACAATGTACTTGACTGCTCATTAGTAAAATTGTACAACTGAAAATGCAGAGGAAACATAAATAGAAATGGAAATAAAATCACAATGAACAATATTGCCTATCAAAGTCAGAAAAAGAGCTTAAACTCGCTAGATAAAATTCTAATGCTTCATTTCTATTTAAAAATAAGAATTGATGAATTCTAAAATCCAAGAAGATATTCAGAATAAAATTTTGGAAAGAATCTGAAAAGAAATAGGATTAACCTTCTCAATTCCAAGTTCTTTTACTGCTTTGTCAACAATGTTCCGGACATCATCTTCCACGTTATGCAGATTCAGTGCCAGCAGATTTGCTAATGTTGTATCTTCAGTTATGGAAAATTGAACCTGAAAAAGCAACAAAATACTGTATATTCATGTATAAAGAAAGAAAGAAACAGGACCACAAATATTCCTACAATAATGCTGGAAAATTATTTTCATCCTGTCGAAGCAAAAGAGATCAAAAGTCTAAAATACATATATCACCAATGAAGGAGAATATTTATAGCTCAAGGATGAAATGACATCCTTGGTATCCTCAGAGCTTGGTTGTTTTAATTACCCAAACTAGGCAACATCATCATTGCACTGATGAGCACTGAAAACTTTACCTAGTTTGGGTAATGAAGCAATGGTAAGAAAATAACTAGCTTAGAGAACACTGAAGACACCTCATAAATGTATTAGCACTGAAAAAGCAAAACAAACCGAAAAAAGATAGTAATATCATTACAATAAATCAGTCAGCAACATAACATGCTGCTCTTCCATTGTTTCTGTACAATTTGCAAAGGAACAACTAGTAACAGCATTCCAGGTTGAATTACAAATATTCTTTCCTTTTATTTATTTTTTTAATTTTAGCCATACATTACCCAACTCCAAAGAATTCTGGAATCTTTACAAGAAAACAAGACAACTATAAAACAATAATGCCAGCATAAAAGAAGATATTCTGGAAAGCAAAAAACTGGGCAACAACACAATATATATCCACTGTCTGGAAAAGTTTACATATACCCTATACAAAGAGCAAGGCCTTCTGAAACATAAGTAGGGTGGAAACCACTCAGATCAGGGGTAGACAATTAATTCTCCCAAGGAATCACATGAGAAACTGGAATGTTGTGGAAGACTGAACCAATAGGACCATAAAGGTACATACGCATGCACACATGCACATATGTAAATTGAAAAAAAAGTAGACATCTTTAAAATAAAATGCAGTTGTATTGTGTGTATGGTGTCCACTTATTTACATTTGAATTCTAATTTCCTTTTGACCTCACACGGGCTAGACAGGGGCATCCAGGGGCCATAAAATGTCCAGGTCTAATACAGATCCGGGGAGGAAACTCAACCTAGAGGGTACCTGCTATGAGAGGAAAGGTTCAAAATTATTAACATAAATTATAACATTAAGGGAAATATTTTTTGAAAAAAAATCAAGAGTTTCAAGAAATAAAAAATGATTTTTTTAATTTATTTGTATGAAAGACATGATCAAACATTTAGAAATGCATTTACATTGAAATTAGAAAAATTCCTTACGCCTATTGCCTCCATGAGCTGATACCAGTGCCGATCTCGAATTGCTGGATTCTGCAACTCTATTACAACTCTCAGTGATGTCAAAAGATTCTTAATAGTTAATTCCAGGCTTGTATATATATTCCAAGAATGAACCTCTTTATCCAATGACCATATCTCCTAAGAGAAAGCATCATAAAATACTTTGTGTCATTTAGCACCCGCTAATCTAATTATTTTGTAGTCTCAATGATAATTGGACTAAAATTTCCATCAATATTGGGAGTAAAATTTCCACCACTAAGTGAAGTTGTTGGAAAGTGTGACATTCATGTGGCCTTGCCTCTTAGTGATGGAATTTCTGTCAATCCCCAGTTATATACTTAAGTGAATCAGCATAGGTTGTTACGTGAGGACCTCATATGACCACGGACTTTGCTTGGGAAGTAGGTCACAAATCCTAATCACATGACCACAAGGTACAGTAACTGTCAGAAATTCAGGCCAGTTGCCCAGCACCCAGATCACATGACCATAGAGGCATTACAACAGCCAGAATGTGGGGAATTGGCTATAAATATCACTCATTCAGTTGACTTGAAAGTTCAAATTATTGCTGAATGAATGAATGAGAACCAGTGATCACCTGTAAGCAAATTTTGCAAATGATTGGCATCATAGTGCCTGCATTTAAAAAGTACTAACCAAGCTTCCCCATTTTTCAAAATAAAATCCTGCAAATGCCTCATGAAGAATGCTAAACGTTTGCACAGATTTAGTAATCTTGCATGAAAATTTGGCTAGAGTAGAGAAAAAAACACCAAAATTTGTTCATAAGAGAAACCACATATGAGAACAGTAGGTAAAGCAGCAGAATAAATGGAGGAAGGGTGATAGTTGTAGCACTTGCTTTTGCAAATCTTCTGAGTTCAGTCTCCATCTGTTCCATACTAATCTCTCTCCAATGCCTTTTGGTCCAGTCGTCAATGCTGCTCTGAAACAAGAGAAACACTGAAATGTCAGTGACATTTGACAAAGATTAAAATACTTTTATAGCCATGCATTTGGCTCTGATGCAGCGGCTTGAAGAATAGCAGTGTTAAATGGTCTTATTTGCTTCCATAGTGGCAAATTGCTAATATAGTTTCCTTGATCTCTTTGCTCTCCTCCAAAGCTAAGTAGTATCAATACTGAGTATTCTGCAACCAACATGCCAGGCCTTGAACAAGCTTAGTATTCAATGTAAGGGTGAAAAAAGAAGATCTCTCCTCTCAGGTATTGATAACTGAGTCAAAGAACAAGAAAAGGACTACAAGGATATTATAAAAATGGACTACTTCACTGACTTGTATTGGAACAATGTTTTTAAACTTGCTTATCCATGAAGTTAGGAATGAATATTGACAAGGCTAATTATTTGGAGCAGTAAAAAGGGAAAGGAAGGAGGAAAAAGAGAAAGAGGAGAAGAAGTGTGGTGGTGGTTTTTTATTGATCAGGTCTAAATTGGAAGTGAGTAGCTCTGGACTTCCGGTTTGCCGCACAGCCCCCATGGACTGCTGGGAGACTTGCTCTCTCTCCCCCGTCCAGTTTTGCATCACTGGGGTACCCTGAAAAGAGCCGAAAGTCACCCCAAACAAGCGAACAGCAAGGAGGGGCATTCACTGGATCGCAGGAGAGCTGCAACTCTCCCACTAGACCTGGCGATCCCTCCAAACCGGCGGATGAAAGGACTGGCCATTATGGCTCATCCCGAGGCTGTGAACAGCCGAAGTCACATTTTCCACCAGGCAACTTTTAAAGCAGCGTGGAAGAGACTGGTTAAGATCTACCTCATTTACACCCTAATTATTTTCTGTACCTCCTTAAGCTGCTAAGCATTTTTCCCCCTGTGATGAGGGAAGGGGGGTTTTATTTTATTTTTTGTATATATTTTATTGGTTTTTGTTAACAGAACATAAATCATTCAGTAATTTGTAAACAGTATGTTATGTGGGCAACATTTATAAGACAATCTTTAACAAGTGATTTCTATAATCTCTATTCCATATGTTAATTTCAGTTGATTTCCCCTTTCCCCAAAGTATTCTTCTTTGCAACATTTGAGTAAAACAATTCTCACTATTTTGATAAACAACAATTAAGTATAAAGTTTTTCCAATATTCCTATTTATCATTTTAGTAGTCTTATCGCAAATCCTGTTACCATGCTTATTTCAGTTTATTTCTCCCCCAAATTCTAAATATTCT
This sequence comes from Vipera ursinii, assembly GCF_947247035.1. Lineage (NCBI taxonomy): Eukaryota > Metazoa > Chordata > Lepidosauria > Squamata > Viperidae > Vipera > Vipera ursinii. The sequence continues at coordinate 91,710,693 of NC_139517.1, forward strand.
TACTAGTGACAGTTTCTTCAACAATTAATTACATTTACATTGGTGGATTTAATTCTATTTTTTCCATATAAGCCCTCTCACACTTTTATATTTCTTAAGCAATAGATAAAAAGTAGAAAGATAAGAGAAAAGAAGAGAGACATGAAAAAGAGGAAAAAAAGAAGAGGGGAAAAAATAAAAAAATAAAAAAACATGCTACTTAAAATATGTATCCCTCCTAATTTAATATATATTTATTCCCTCAATTTCTTGTTCTTTTTTACCATAGCTGAGAATATATTTAATATATTTAAACTTTAAGCATTCCATTCAATAAATCTAATCTTCTAATCCTTTAACTCTAATTCAGAACACATTTTATGCTTTTCTTGTCACATTTAAATAACTAAAATGTTTGATTTGTTTAAATCATCTCAACTTTATTTTACAGAAAGGAAAAATAAGAAAAAAAACCATATTGTATTAGTTTGAAAAATTCATCCCTCTAAGATTAGTATATTCCAAAGTTTTTCCATTTCTTTAGCCATATTCAAACAAATGTTTCTTTTTTAAGAATTTTCTCTGATAAGTCCCATCATCTATTTTTTTGGTTTCCATTTTAATCTTTTTTTCTCTGGCCATTGCCTTTCTTAATCAGTGTATTTTGCTGCATCATTCGTTTCTCTATAAAGTATTTTTTCTCATTCTTTTTCTTATCTTCAAAGTTGCTTAGACACATTAAAATATCTCCCACTTGAATTAAATCATGATTTTTTATTTTATATGGTTCCATCTTTAAGTCTCTATTCTCAGAATTATGTTCAGTCATCTCTACTGTATTTTCCTGGGAAATTTCTTGGAGTGAAATTAAGTTGGAGATAAGTTGATTCATACTCTCAAAGTTGTTCTGTATTTCTTTGTAGTTTAAAATCATTTTCCTTTGAAATGGTTGCCGCTTATCATATGTTTCCTTTTGTGAAGTATTCATTGTTTCAGATTTGTTAGTCTCACTTTATTTACACAGCTGTACTTATTAAGAACTTTGAAGGTCAGAGACAAAAATCCTGACCCACCAGTAGGTGTCAGCGTTTGCTCATTTTTCAGATCTTTCTAGTCTTTTTTCTCTCTCTAAAGGGTAAGTTTCACCACATCCGGTAACCAAAAGGAGGGAGTAGAAACCCCCTCCTCTTTTTTTTCCGGAGATCTCTTATTTTTGGGACTTTCTTCTTCAGGAAAATAGGTAGGATAGAGAAAATTAATATTCTTACCCAAATTCAAGCATAATGTTTAAAATCCACTTAATATAAAGCTTGTGACTTCCGTTGTTTTCAGCTATGGCTAGACTGGAATTAGCTAGCCATTTCTTCTGTTGGTTTCTAGAAAGCTTCTCCTGGACCGTTTGGGGAGACCACCATCTCTCTTAAGTCCCTGGGATTTTCTTCCTTCATTCCACCTCTTCGGGGTAGGTTCTGGCCCCTTTAGGGTCCCCAACAGAAAGAAATTTCAGCCGAAGGGTTCGGCATTCTGAATCTTCTGACTGCTCTGCTGGAAACAGGAACAGGAAGTCCAAAAGGGGGATTTTAACCCTCCCTCCAGAAAGAGTGGCGACCAACTACCCAGAGGTGTTTAAATTGTTGAAAAAGTAACTGAATCTCAATTGGAACTTTGTTTCTCAAAGCTTGTGGACTGAAAGACTTTTTATTTTTTTATTTTTCATTATCTACTTCTGTTGAAAATCTGGGTTTTTCCTTATAAAAAAAAGAAAAACTGAAAAGATTAAAATAACTTTGGGACTCAAAGAGAAATTTTAAAAGATATATAACCTTGAAAATTTCGAAACAACAGCTGTGAAAGGTTCTGTGTTCCTTACCCAGGGGAAAAAAAAGTTTTTCTTTCTTTTGGATTTTCTACTTGTCTTATTTATTTATTTTTTTTATTGAAAAGTTTTAAAAAATACAATTTTCCTTTAAGAAACCCCCCTTCCCCCTCCCTCCTCCCCTCCCTACCTCCCCCCTATCTCCCCCCCTCCCCCTCTCCCTCCTCCCTCCCCTGCCTCCCCCCCTCTACTTCCCCTCCTCCCCCCCCGACTTCCCAGAGCAAAATACAAGGTATATATCTAAAAAGCAATCATAAACAATCATATACTAACAATTATAAACTCTAAAATCCATCACTCTCTAGCTTATATAAAGTAAACCAATCCTTAACAATACTAAATATATATAAAAAACTAAAATAAAAGAAAACTAGCATCATTCCCATCTATGTTCTTCCACATTTCCCTATTACCTAAACATATTCTCATTTACACATCACAAACACCTATCCCTATTAACCTCTCTAGCCAAAATAGACTATAATAGATAGTTCTTACACAAATTAACCCGCATTAACCCACAAAACTTTCTTCCTCTTCCTCTGTAATAAATTGTCCATTAATTCCAAATTAAAGATTCTGTTACCATACATATCATCCCAAAACTTTTAAAAACACAACTACCACTTGTCTATAAGTATATTGTGGAAGTTCCATAGATTTCTGCTGGTCTTATTTTTTTGTCTTTTTTGAGCGTTTTAAGGCAGCACGCGTCACCCTCTGTTCTCTAATATCATCCAAAAGAGTTGCAGCTTGAACTCCTCCTGTACCCTTCTCGTCTATCAGTCCATCTTCATCCTCTTGATGTTCTCCTTTTCCAGATCCCTCTGCAGCTTCCAGAAGTGTTGATGGGGTTACATTTAAAACATTGTTGTAAAAGTCATGCGCTTGCTTCACATTACCCAAACAGTACCTTTTGCCATCATACATGAAGCTCAGCCCAGCTGGGATCTCCCATCTAAACCTTATATCCCTTTGCTTGAGCTCTTGCACAAGAAAAATAAAATCCTTCCTTCTCTTTAAAATCTTTGGAGGAATTTCTTTTAGAACCAAAACTTCTTGACCAGCAATCACAACTTTGGTATCATAGGCAGCTTGTATAACTTCATCTCTAACTTCCCTTTTTACAAAATAAACCACCACATCTCTAGGCAACTTTCTCTGTTTAGCAATCCACGAATTCACACGAAACACTTTGTCCATACCTTGTTTTATTTCAGATGCTGGATGATTCAATACCCCCTCAAAAGCCTCAGAAACCAGCTGCTTTAAATCTTCCTTAATATTCTCTTTTAGGCCTCTAATTCTCACAGCAAACTGCATCTGGTAAAATTGGGCCAGACTCTGTTCACTATCCATTTTGTCTTTTAAATCTTCAATTTCCAAAACTTTTGCTTCTAATATAGCATTCTTTTGAGTCAAGTCTTGCACTTGGTCATCCAGCACCTCCACACATTTAGCAACTTTATGCACTGAGGACAAAATGTCTGCCTTCATCTCTCTAAGTTTCTGTTCCATCCTTTCTTCCATTCTCTGCTCCAATTTCTCCAATTTCTCCTCCATCTGTGCAAATTTAGCACCCATTGACTCCAGAATTAACTGGGTATGTCTTTCAAGATCCTTCGAAGTCAATACATCAGGAGAATGCAACGCCTGCAGTAATGATTGTTGTTGCACCGGAGAATTTCCAGCACTCCGAAAAGTTCTAGGGGGAGGTTTAGCCGCCATCTTTTACTTACAATTGTGACGCACTTTCACTTTAAGTTTTAAGCAAAGTCCATCAAGCTTGAGAGTAAAATAAAATAATCTTCTTCATCTCTTCATCTTTCCCTCTTGTACTGCTCTGCCTGCTCTTTTCCTTTCATAGTCTCTCCTTCAAGCAGGGATGGTCGCAGACGCCTGGCTCTGCTCCATAAAGTCCGGAGCAGAGACGCTAGCCAGCTGGGAGCAGCCCAGGCTACGGGGGAGTTCAATCCTTCAGCCGCCCAAGCTCCAAGCTCAGGCGGCCCCGGAGAACTCAACCCCCACCTGGGGGCTCACCCCCTCCTCTTCTCCCGAGGAGGGGGCTTCAAATTCGCCCGAACAGCTGATCGGCGCTGTTTCGGGCGAAAAATCACACAGCTGAGCTGCGGGCAGCCCGGGAAGGCTGTCTCCGGCGCCACGGAGCCACCGGAAGCCTCTTTTGGATTTTCTAAGTGCAAAGCTTCAGTCTAGAATACCAATATGGAAGAAGACCAGGAACAAAATTTCCTTATGGATGAAGATCAACAAATTCTTTCTATGTTGAAAACAATAATTCAAACTCTTATCACAGCCAATAAAAAACTAAGAGGCTATGAGAAGGAACAAGAAGACAGCCCAAATATGAAAGCCCAAACTTTGACCACAACTAAAGAATCATCAATACAAAATAGAATAGAAAAAATGAAACATTTAAATACTATGACAGAAGAATCTACTATTCAACAAATGTTGACATTTGAAAATCCAGAAAAGACACCAACAACTTGGAAAAAGGAAAAGGTTTCCTATACAACTCAGAAGAAATTAGAGGATCTAGAAAAAGAAAAGTTGGATAAGAAGATAAATAATTCAGAACCACATCAATATGGAAGAATAAAGAGATGACCCACTATCTCTACAACTCCTCTCAAAAAAATGGTGACTGGATGGTTTTGCCAACATCAATTAATATATATGACATTACAAGGAGATTGGTTTGATGACCCAAAAACAAGGACATGGAAGATGATTTGGCAAAGGAAAAAAGCCACAATAAGACTGAAGAAGAATGGAGTTTTGACCATCTTATTGAAATCTAAAACAAAATATACTTAAATAGATAAGATGTGCATGTTGAACACAAGACATTGTTATGAACTGAGATAAAGAAAAGTTTTTGGTCATTAAAATTTTGCAGTATAAATACTAATAGCTAATTTGAATATTGATTTGTACATTAAGGTCATGTAAAGGTGAATAATGTAGATAAGCTAAAAACTTATTGTTGAAAGTAATAAACAGGTCTATATGAAACATTAAAAATAAAAATTATTAGTTTAAGCAAGAGATAGCAGATACAAAGAGTAAGAGAGGAAGCATTAAATACTGAAATAAAAAGAAATTTTGATTACTACTTAAAAAACCTGAAAACTACCAAAAAGGAAGGATATCATATTGTATTCTTAAATTGATGACATAGAGGGTGAGAAGTTAAGTAGACAAGATGTGTATTTTGAATATTAGATTTTGTGAGGAATGGTGATAGATGAATTGGGAGTATATTAAAAATTTTGGGAATGATAAATATCACGTTAAATCTAAATGTTAGTGGAAATTAAAACTGAAAAATCTATTAGGTCATTGATTGTCTAATAGAATGTATGTTAAAACAACTAGAATATGTGTAGACTAAAAACTATTGACATATGTAAGAAAGTTATTTTCCATGTGATTGATAGGGTAAAAATTGTTTTTAAATTTACAAATAGACAGTATGTATGAAGGGAGAAAGAGAGGAAATGTTTATGGTAGCAATTTGAAATCTGTGTTAATGATATCTGTACGTAATTGAATTACTACTACTCAGCCACCACCGCTTTTCAAATATGTGAATGTAATATTAGAAGATTAATAAAATTTGTAAAAAAAAGGAAGTGAGTAGTTCCAAAGTGATTTGGAGGTATTTTCTTTATTTCAGTGAAAAGGCTGACTGAGTTGCTAGATATTCCTTTTTGTAAATACCTGATCCAAAAATCTATGATATAGTTACATTTTGAAAAAAATCTAATCATACACTAGACAATATTATCGAATTATGAAAAAAGGCAAAAAGGCAATCAAATAATCAGGGGGAGAGCTCATAATGTGAGGCTTTTGAACTCAGAATAAAGACAAGTAAAAAGAAAATATGATGGAAGTATTATACATGGTAAAGAAAAATAAGCAAAATAGAGGGAAGATTTTTTTTCTTCTCACAGAATTAATATCATCTACTAAAACCAGAATATGGAAAAGTTTAGGACTAATAAAACTTTTAATGCAATTCTGAAAACTATAGAGGTTGATGTTGGCTACCCATTTAGATAATTTACAGAGAAAAGGACTACCAAAGCCTATTAATCATGAGGACCACATGCTACTCTCAGGGTCATGGAGCACAAATATTTAAATATCAGCTTCTAGGAAGCTACAGTGGAAGAGGATTATCATATTCTGCTTACTTAATGCATCTGATTGGAATGACACAGAATGTTGAACTAGATGCATCTTTGACCTAGTTTGCAAAACAGTCCTTCCAAATTCACAGTACAACAACAAGAACAACAGTTTATACCAGTCCCACACTGTGAATTGGACTGAAGATTAAATCTTAAACAATAATAATTATTATTTCTTTCTAAATAAGTGAACTTTGCTAATAATTTTCTTTTTCACTAATTTTTAATTTCATTTTTCAACTCTTTTTATAATATAGGAATTACATTCATTTTTTTTTACTTTGAAATTAAATTATTTTTTAAAGAATATTTTTCAGTCTAAGATTAGGTTGTTTTTTTAAAAAAAGCCTAAATTCTGATTCTAAAATGACAGTTTGATATTTATTCTTCATTATTAATATTGGCCTTTAAAATGTTAAAGTATTTCAAAGCATTATATTAATAACATAATAATAGTTAGTTTACACTGTTTTGGAGAATTAAATAATATTCTTAAAGTATTCTTACTGTGACAGAAATATTAATATCCCACATTCCCTTTAGCAACTTTATTTCTTTGCGACATTGTTTTATTTGTTTGTATTCTGGAATAGTCACTTCAAAAAGGTTGGCGGATTCCTGTAGGTGCAACATTTCTTCTTCCATTCTTTCTAGTTCCTGATTTGCCTACAAAAGAGAAATGATTATTTGAAAATTTCATTTATTAATGAACAAAAAAATAATAAAGCATCGGGTCCTGACGGTCTTCCGATAGAAATTTACAAGGAACAACAAAATATTCTAGTACAACCTTTAGTGGAGGTGTTCAATGCGGTATTAGAAGATGCAAGAACGCCTAAATCATGGTCTGAGGCAAATATAGCCCTCATCCTGAAAGATAATACTGATTATACATTAATTCAAAATTACAGACCTATATCATTACTCAATTCGGACTATAAGATATTCACAACAATCATAGCTGAACAACTTAAAAGATTCCTGAATGACTTCATACATGTAGACCAGAATGGTTTCCTTGCTAAGAGGCAAGCTAAACATAATATTAGAGTAATACTGGATATGTTAAAATATTATGAACTACACAGCGGACAACAGATGGCATTACTATTTCTAGATGCCCAGAAGGCCTTTGATATGTAAAATGGTCATTTTTATATCAACAACTTAATTATATGGCTATGGGTGAAAAATGTATAAATACAATTAGGACAATCTATACCAACCAGGAAGCAAAAGTAATTATTAATGGGGAAACATCTAGGAAATTTCAAATACAAAAGGGAACATGGCAAGGTTGCCCCTTATCTCTACTGCTGTTCATATTGACACTAGAAGTCCTAATGAGAATAATTAGAAATGAACCACAGATAAAAGGATTAGATATTAAAAAGGAAACTTTCAAACTTCAAGCATTTAGTTTTAGTTTAGTTTTTTATTAAATTTTTATACCGCCCTTCTCCCTAGGGACTCAGGGCGGTGAACAGGGCAGATAATAAAAGTACAAAACTACAAAAGTTAAAATAGAATTAAATTAATGCCCAAGATAAAACAGTAAAATATACAAATATTTAAAAACCCAAATTAACTCCCCATCAGGCCAGGCCAGCTTGTTCAAACAGATGGGTCTTTAACCCGCGCCGGAAGGAGCGGAGATCCGGTGCCATCCGGAGCTCCACCGGCAGTTCATTCCATAAGGCCGGGGCGCCCACAGAGAAGGCCCTCCCCCTGGGGGCCACCAGCCGACATTCTCTGACTGGAGGCACCCTGAGGAGGCCCTCTCTGTGGGAACGCACAGGGCGGAGGGGGGTTGACACCGGCAGCAGGACGATCTGGTCTTTATCATGGAGGACCCACATCATTCGGGACCAAAATTACTGGAAGAATTAATTAAATATGGTGAAGTCGCTGGATTGAGAATAAATAGACATAAGACTAAAGTGATTGTTAAAAATATGACTAACAAACAGAAAGAAAAATTGGCTGGAATTATGGAATAGTAAAAATAGTAGTAAAAAAATAGTAAAAAAATAGTAAAAAAATAGTAAATAGTAAAATAGTAAAAAAATAGTAAATAAATAGTAAAAAAAAATACTTAGGAATCAATATCACGGCTAGATGCACTTCACTTATAGAAGATAACTACGATAAAACAGTGAAACAAATAAAAGGAGATTTGGAAAGATGGGGAAACTTGAACCTTTCATTATTGGGGAGAATTGCGGTGATTAAGATGAATGTCTTGCCTAAAATCTTGTTCTTGTTCCAAAATATCCCAATACAACTTGACTCAAAACTTTTCCGAAACCTGAACAAACTGTCATTAAATTTTATTTGGCAAGGGAAAAAACCAAGAATTAAAATGAAATATTTGCAGGATACAAAGGAAAATGGGGGATTTGGATTGCCAGTCTGGGAATTATATTAACATTATATTATATTATATTACCATTATATATTATATTTATATAATATATATTTATATTTATATATTTATATAATATATAATTATATTAAATTGGATTAGAGAATGGATAATTCTGAAAAATATAAGATTACTGACTTTAGAAGGTCATGATTTACAATTTGGTTGGCATGCTTTTTTATGGACTGAGAAACAAGGATTATTTTCACATTTTCAAAAACATCGGATTAGGCAAGCATTATTTAACATTTTGAACAAAATCAGAAATCATAACTATACTAAAGTACCAGTCTGGCTATCCACCCATGAAGCGATTGTCTATCCAAATCTATTCAACTTGGGTAACATAATTTCATATAAGGACATCATGAATGATGAGGGGGAATTGAAGTCTAGAAATGAATTAGAATTACAAGGAATAAAACTAGATTGGTGGGCCTATTTACAGATTTAATCAAGATTCGGGAAAGATAAAAAAGAATGGGGGATAAACACCCAGGAAACGGCCTTGGATAAAATATTATTGGGGCCAGATAATAAACAGATAAAGAAATTATATAATTTGCTCTTGGGATATAAATTGTTTGAGGAACAAGTGAAGGACCCTATGTTGACTTGGGCTAAAAATTTGGGTTATGGCATTGACCTTGACACATGGCAAACGCTCTGGGACAGAAATAAAAGAATAACACTGGCTTCATCTTACAAAGAAAACTTATTTAAAATGTTCTACCGATGGCATCTTCCTCCAGCACGTTTAGCCAAAATGTATAAGACAGTATCTCCTAAATGTTGGAAATGTTCTCAAGAATTAGGTACATATTTTCATACGTGGTGGTCCTGCAGCAATACACAAAGATATTGGCAAATGATTTGGACCTGGCTAAAAGAAATACTAAGACAAGAAGTTGAGTTTAGTCCAGAATTTTTCCTATTGGGCATAATAAAAGAGAAATACCCCAAAGAAGAGTTGTATCTGATGATTCATATTATTATGGCAGCAAGAATGTCATTTGCCCAGAATTGGAAAAGGAGTGAAATTCCAGTAGAAAACGAGGTAATAAGAAAATCTGGGAATGCGCAGAAATGGACAAATTAACTTTGGAAATTAAGAATAAAGATCAATCAGGCTACTATAAAATTTGGAATAAGTTTTATTTCTGGCGGGAACAAAAGGAAGGTCTCTATTAGAATTTATAGATTGGTTGATTGCTCTAAGTATTGTATTATTATATATAACTGATATGTATTTTAAGTGTATCTTATGTGTATATATACATATATGAATATTGTAGACAAGGTATGTCAGTCCGTTTGCACCGTGTCCAATGTTTTAAATACTAAATTCAATAAAAATTAAAAAAAGAAAAAGAAAATTTCATTTGTACTTCAAAGTAGTATATAGATATTCTGCAGCCTACAGGTATTACTTTTAAATAATCCATATTTCATTTTATTTTAGTTCTGAAAGACAAAAGAGATTCATTTATAGGCAAACTCTTCAGCTGCATGAATCAAAATTCACAGAAACACCAAATTTCCTTCATTTAAATGTCTACTTCTTAGAATTAAATAGATGTAGCCATATATCAATGCACATACACATCCTAGAATTTGTGCATATAATGTAGTTAAAGATATACATTTAAATCCATGTTAAAATCACTATTTTTATTTTTCATTAGGTTGTTCATTTAACTGTGAATAAAAATAGAATGGACAAATTATTATTATTTTATAGAAGACTGCCTGCGCATCTTTTGCTTACTGATGCCATCCAGGTATGTTGCAACACAACTTTAAGACTTCTGGTAGGTGTATTTCAAGTGCATTAGATTAAGGGAGGCTGCTTTGATTTATGATAAAAAATTGAAGATCCAATTGAAGTTAGGCAGAAAATTATGTTCAATTTAACAAATTTTCAGTGAACACCTGAAAAACCATACAGAAATCACAAAGGTATTCAGAAAAGGATTGTTTTTTAAAAAAGAAAATGCAGACATATTGTCCTCTTTTTAGAGTACCTTCAGGGAAACAATCACATGCATTTTAAGCTGCCCAGTTTACATAATATAGCACTTATCAAGCTCAACAGAAAAAAAAAATTAATGCTCTGTACAAATGGCACAATATGTAAATAGAAATCTCCATTTTGTAATGAGAGATTAACAGCATCACATGCACCTTTAATATTTCTCCATTACCTTATCAAGAAGTGCATATGGGTTTTGGGCATCAAAACGAAAGGGAGCATCTGCTCTAAATCTTTCTCTGAATCCTATCTGCTTTCCCTGTTGAAAGAAAGTAGACAATAAATTTATGTCAACAACCTCATCCTCATAAAAGTATGTCTGTGGGTATTGCTTTAAAAATAATTTCAGCTTACATCAAAAGCAGTACATTTTTTTCTGAGAACAGTGACCTCAGAAGTCAAAAAAGGAGCCACTTCGTGCTTTACGGACACAGCAAGTTTTTTGGTGGCGTTCCATTTTTCAGGCAATTCCTAAAAGATCAAAGAACAAACCACATAAAGACCAGCTTAGCTAGATTCCCTTTTCACATTCTGCCAACTGCATGGGGAGTGCTCATAGGCTGTTTCCACAAGCTGGGATACTTTGCCATAAATATCAAAATGACAGGTACATAAAGCATATAAAATGCCTGGCTCAAACATTACAGCTTGTGGCCTGCATATTTTTCTTTTAAAGCTCCCAGATGATGCCACTGAATTTGAATGGAAATACATCAATAAGCAGAAATAAAAACTGATAGGGTTTTCAGGAGAAGAAAATGGAAAATTTTGAAAAGCTAATAAGGGTGCTATTTTAAAATAAAAACAAATTCTTTAGTAATGACAAAAAAATCCCTTCATCTATTGATATGTGATATTTCTACATGACCATCTTGGCCATCAAATAATATTAAAAGAACAATTCATAAGATCTTTTTTCTGTTTATTCTGCATCTACCTCCACAATATTTTGGAAGATTGAATGTTAGGTTCAAAGAAACACAAAGCTTCGGTTTGGAATCAAGAGTAGAAATTTCAGGATACCTCTACTTGATTGTAAATATGATCTGGCATCTTCTGCCCATAGTTTTCCAAGAGTACAATGGTATCCTTTAGAGGTTCAAAAAGGTCATCAGTAGCTGATTGCCTATCCCTGACAGCCAAGAGATGAAGCATAATGTCTATGAGTCCATTATAATCTATTTCTGATAACTGTTTTTGGAGTCCAAGATTTGTCATTTTGATGAACTCTTCTAGGTCAGCTAGGCTATAAGAAGAAAAGAAAGAGACAAATTTGCTGTAGTCATTTTTTTCACATGTGAATGTCCTTTCAGCTATTTTTGTTGATTGCATGTAAACAAAAGGGTGTTACCTTTGAATCAGTTTTGTCTCAAAGAATCAAGACTGCCTGGATAAATCCTTATACTTTCCTTGACAGCATATTTGTATGTAATTTGACATTACCATTTTTTCCTAGGCTGGAGAGAAAGGGGCTAATCCAAACGTACCCAGTTGGCTTTGAACCTTCAAGAGTAAGTTGCATTGGCACAGAATACTTTGGTTATTATCTTGGGCTATACCCTATTAAACCACAAGGATCAGGGTGGAGGAATGGATTTAGAAGTTGTAGAATATATGTATATATGTATGTGCAACCTTTGAACCTAATTTCTCACTGGTATACTTCCTACTATATAAGCTCATCTTCTATACTTAAAATGGGTTGTGTTGGAGAAGAAATATATGGGACTCAGAAAATTTAAGTCATTCTGAATAGTTAGCCAAATTACTTCCCTTTTATTAATTTTTATTTCATATTTTCTCCTACTATATTAATATTATCATACAACGACAAGTTCTGGAGGGATTTAGAAACAGGTAATCTTCATTTGCTGACCACAATTGGAACTGGCAGCTTAGTTGTTAAGTGAAGCGGTCACTAAGGGGCTAAGCTTATAATCATAGTTCAGCTTTTGTTTGCTTTACAGACCTACAAAGTTTGTAAATGTGAGGATAGTTCTTTAAATTACTTTTTCTTCATGTGAACAGTTATTAAAGAAGTTCTATATAAGGCTTTGCACAATGCTGTTAAGCAGCCTAAGCTTAAAAAATTCACAAGGATGAGGATAGAATTGGGGTTTGCATTTCTATTTTCCCTTGAATTTAACATGTTAATTTTTCACTTGCACATCCCCACTTGCCCCATACACAGCCTGTAAAATAGAATAATTTTATCAAAACATATTTTACCTATCAGTGACAAATTTCACAAGGTATTCTTTGAACATCCAGCTCCATTTCTTAATAACATTTAGCAAACTATGTCTGAAAGGTTTCAAGTCCACTTTAAGCCAGCCTTCAAAAATTCTGAAATCTTCAAATTTGCTCATCTGAATGTAAAGATTCTCATATATGTCAATCTACAATACATAAATATTAGAAATAAGCAAGAGCTTAATTTCATACTGGAGAGGAAGGAGTAAAGATTCCAAATATCAGTTGAGACAGAAATATTCTCTTCTTGCCTGTTCTTTAAATTGTTCAGCAGTTGGATGTTGATCAGATGTGCCAATATCTGTAGTTATCTCTGTTTCTTCAGAAGTCAATACACGACCATAGAAGAGAAATTGTTTCATAAATTCTGATCTGTCATCTACCCAGAGATATGCATAACAGTCGAGAGAGTTTTTGAAATTCATGGCTTCAGTAATAACATCTGCCACTCTATTCATAATCTTTTCCCTGGTATTGGATAGCTCAGAAATATCATCCATATCATTCTTAACAAAAAAAAGGAAAGAAACATTACAACCCACACTTAATATGATTAGTCCTTTCTTGAACTACATGTGTAATGCATACAATCTTGGACTTTATTTTTATTTTAATAAAATATATTACCTGGTAATGCTGTATTTCAAGGTGTGATGCCACTCTTTTCACCTTAGCAGATGTTTTGAAAATATTGCTTAAAAGTTCATCTATTAAATCATAAAAGCTGTCACCAGCTTCTTTGTCCAGTGAAGGCTTGAATTCAATTTCCACAGCACCTAAGATCATCTGAACTTGAAATAATGGTGCTGGCTTTAAAGCTTTCTCTGTGTTTTCCAAGAAGAAGTTTAAATTATACATTATGGCATTAAAAAAGCCATCAGCAATGATGTCATCAACAAACTCCAGGTAAATCTTCCAAGAATATGAATCTGGATCTGCTTTAAAGAGCTTTAGATTTTCCTAAAAATACACACCCAAAAATAGGTAGTTTAAGTCTACCATTGTCACAATTTCTATTGAAAAAAATAATTAATTCTCAATCAGTTACAAGTAAATCCCATTGATAATTGTTTATGTATTAAATGACATGAAAAGGTGAAGCAACTTTTTTCACTCTGAATTGATAGTTATATTTGAGTAGATCTACGCATTGGCAGAGATGTATGTGTAAATGGCTTGCAGAAATCAAATAAATTATTCTTTTCTCGTGAAAATTTGTACTAGATATTACCTCTACAAGTTTATGCATCTTGTAACCATCTTCTTGGAACGACATGAATTTTTTAGCAACCTTGTTTTCTTTGTCATCTAGATTTAACAAAGCTTCTTTTCTATTATCTTTTCTAGAAAAGAAAGGCTGCTCCATCCAAGACTTCATAATTTGTTGGATAGTCTTAATATTGTCCTTTGACTTTTGAAGTCTCTGTTCCAGGTCATGAACTTTGGCTTTTATGAACTCAATATATTCCCAGCAATTTTCTTTCTGCCAGGTGAGCTTTTCTTCTGCTTCTTTTAGCTGATTATCAGCAGCTATCAGCTCTTTTTCAATCAGAGGATATTCTACCTCCAAAACAGTCTGTTTAATTTTGTTGTACCATTGGACTACAAGTTCAAGATTTCCTGTGTACTGTTTATACAGAAAGAGAAAACACACAAATTTTAAATGTCTCCCATAAAAGCTATACCAATTTCTGTCTAATAATAGGTTTTTGAACGAGGTATCACTCACACTATTGAATTACTTCATTTTTCCAGTTTTTCCTCCCATTGCTGAAGACTAAGTATGTTTCTAACCCTTTAACAATTTCATCTATAATTATATATATATATATATATATATATATATATATATATATATATATATATATATATATATAATTAAAATTAGTATCATTATATGCATAACAATAATTATTTCAAACAATTGCCTATCAGATAAAATTATTTATCGTCATTAACAAAAACAGAAGACAAAATGAAACACATATTGATGGCAAGAGGAGAACAGAGATAAGGGAAACAGTACGGATTTTAATATTTGCATATCCCTTGTTTAGTAATAATATATTATGGAAAATTACACATTCATGACAGACCTAGATTCAGTTTGGGAACTGAAACAATCCCTGTTTTCGCCCAGAATTCAGATGAGGTCAGAGGGACATTTTATCAATATAGCATTAGTTGTTTTTCCCATGCCAAAAGAAATGAAAAAGTTTCACATATTCCAATTGACCAGAATTGCTTCAACAGTCAGTTTTTCTCTCTCATCTTTCCTTTGTGGAGTAAGGCATGATGTAGTTGGAACAGATCCAATCCTTTTTGTGGTGTTTCAGAAATGCTGCAGGATTAGCTTATGACCAGTATTATAGGGATAAACTTCGCAGATTGGACATTGATATGGACATGGCTTGACCAAGCCAGTCTTGGACTGAAGTAGATCCCTGTGTCAGATGTTCTCCATCCCTGGCTATGCCATAATAGTGAAGGAAAGTCTTCAGTTCAAAGTAATCCATTTGAATACCACATTAACCATTATGTAGACCAATTTCTTTATTCTTAAGATTCTATGTAAATTTAAGATTCCAGAATTTCCTAATCAGCATTTTCAGCCTATTCTGGGAGATTAAGTCCCCTAATTTGGAAGACACCAAGACTGAGAAAGGCTAATATAAACATTTCCACTTCATTTGTTTTAGTAAGAAAGAAAGGAAAAGAACTTAAGAAATGTAGGTTAAAGTTCATACCTTAGCAAATGTTTCCTTTTTCTTGTATAACTCTAATGCTGAAATTGGAATATTGGGCTGATCCATAAGCAAGAGATATTTCACATCTCTTAAAACAGCTATCAGCTGAAACAAAATATAGTTCATGTTAGATCTAGATGTTATTTATTGTTAGGTATTAATTCAGTCTATATTTCCGGAGAAAGTTTTTTAAAAAAATTTGGAAGGGTGTTTTAAACAATGGAATTCACTATCATCAAATCATTGTCATTATGGCTATTGGATGGTTTTGGAGGACTGGTTAAATAAATGGAGGTTACTATTAGTTGATGATTATTTGCCACTCCAGATTGGAATTATGATATCTTGGATTCTAAAAAAACAAGATAATATTGTTCATCTCTTGGCAGCAGGTTTCCCTAGACCACAGGTCTGCAACCCGCGGCTCCGGAGCCACATGCGGCTCTTTCAGCCGTCTCCTGCGGCTCCCAGTCCTCTGCCATGTGCAGTCCAAAAAAAAAAAGTGGGACTAAAAAGTTCAACCAATCAATTCAAATATGCAGGGTAGGTGCATATATTGCCTTGGCTCCACTCTTCAGTCAAACCCTGTTCTGCACATGCGCGCATGTACGCACATGCGCACACATTTTTTGCGGCTCCCAGTTTTTGCTTTTGTGAGGGAACTGGTTCCGAGTGGCTCTTTCACTGTTTCAGGTTGCTGACCCCTGCCCTAGACTATCTAGTTGTCCACTGAAGACAAGCAGAATGAATCCATTCTCTTGAATGATGATCAGGAAACATGTCAGCTAGAGGTCATGTTCCCATTTACCAACAAATAGCTCTGTGGCAAATTAGCTGGATGCCTCAAAAGCTCATGTGAATGCTACAGTAGAAAGGAGCTTACAATCAGGGTATAAATATTTTCTAGTGCTCCCAGCACTGATATTCTGATGTGCACTATTCTATTTGACTGGAGAGGCTCCACAGAAGGAATTTTAATAACAAAAACTAAGGATAAATGTGATAGAGATCACTTAGCAAGCTTTATAGTATTGCCACATTTGAAAATAGTTTAATGTGTTTACATCCTGCTTCTTTTTCGAAAGGCCAACAAGCTTTGATGAGAGTCCTGTAATTCTTTTGAATCAAATAGAATTTACTTTCTTTTGTTTATTATTGCAAAGGCTAATTTATCTAGAAAATAAAATGTCAATACTATTAAATGCATTTAGTGCTCTTTCTGAATACATTCTCAGGATATAAATATTTTTTTCTTCCTGTAACAGTTCAATAAATAATTTTAGCAAACAGATTTCCTTTTTTTTTAACATTAAACATGCATATATATTTTTTTTAAAAAAAAACACAGATTGCAATTCTATAACACTACTCCCATGGAATTCAATAGACTTTACTATTTATTTACAGTATTATTCATCAGGTTACCATATCTAGAAAATTGAAATGTTCATACCATAGCATATCATACTATACCTTAGGATCAAAATTCACACTAAGGAGACCATCTTTATCATTTTGCTTAATCAAAGGTTGATCTAAATTAAACAGACAAATATCATCCACCTGAGATTTCCATTTAAAATAGATCTGATCTTCATATTGGTCAAGTAATCTCAATATTTCTATATATTTCTGATAAATTAGAGTAGCTTCAAAATTTTCCAGGATTCTAAAAAGAAAACATAATATCACACTAGTAAAATCTATGCTGTTTAGTGCAAATATGAATGTAAATATAACCCCATGAATAGTTTGCAATAAGTATTTAGCTATGCCACTCAAGTCTGGCTCAAGATATTTGAAAACATCTTGAAAAAGTAAGAATTGTACCATCTTCTCACCTTTTTTCCTATCTGAATTTCAATTGAGTCTTACTTCAACACAATGTCCTCTATCACAGTGTTTCTCAACCTTGGCAACTTTATGGTGTGTGAACTCCCAGAATTCCCCAACCAGCCTGAATAATTCCTATTGCTGAAGAGATTTACTTACTGATGGGGAACAAATGAGAAGCTTGACCAAAATGACAATATGCGGGATTTAATTTCTCGAGACCATTTAAGGTTTCCTGAAGTAGATGACATGTTTTTGTTTATGACTTCATTCCCTTCTTCCTTCTGAAATTATTAAAGGACAGGTGGATAATTCCTAAAAAAGATACCTTGTGAGAAATGTGAATGGACTAAATTGCTCTTACACTGCAACATACCTGTTTAATGTGTTCATCATACAAGTATTTACAATTTCTCAACTCTTCATCAAACATCTGTAGCAAGATATTATAATTTGTGCTAAACATTTCTGTAATAATTGGTTTCTCCAGAAAAGATCCAAGAATGGTTATAAGCTGTATAAATAAAGAACATGATTATGTCAACCTTCCTTTTTCCCAGCTTGGAGAATGGTACCAAAATACCATACAAGGAAGTTGGAACACAAGAGGATATTGTTCGCATTCCACATATGTCTCTGCCTAAGGAACTTTGTTTAATTAAACTAGGAACGGTGTCCCCATCTTTGAGTCAGTCTTGGCTCCTGGGAACCATTGGGACTAGTCCTTGCTATTTTCATGGCAAGATTTTGAAAGTGATTTTCTATTGTCTGCTTTCTAAAGCTAGCTGAGAGTGACTAACCCAGGGCTTTGGGCTTAAGGTGGGACTAGAACTGTTCCCTGTGCTTTGAGTTTTAACTGCTAGATATCCAATGTAAAATTATTACATTTTTCACCTAAATTTCATTTCTATCTAAAACGTTAGTAACTTAAAAGAACAAAAATTATTCTTCAAAATTGATATTTTTAATTATTTTTTTCTATTTTTTTACGCAGCAGCAGTAACTCTCTGGAAATTTATTTATATATTTATCATATCTCACAGAATGTGACTCCACATAGCATACAATAAAAGCACATCATAAAAACAATGAGATAAAATACCAAGATTTTCTTTCATGTGCTTTATGTCAATAGAAGTAATACATTCTGACTGCTTCATAGCACTTTTAAAGTGTATAGCTAATATTAATGAAGTTATTTACAAATATTTTCTCATAAAAATAGGCTTACTAAGTTAAACATAGAAACTGCTGGCTTTAAAATATTCTCACGTACAAAATCAATAGCAGAAAAGGTTACTTTTAGTGGCTGTCAAGATGATGAAATTATGCAAGATGTCAAACATCAGACTGGAACTGTTAAATTTAATTCTCTCTAAACTCACAAGCTTGGAATGTATTATTATGTATAGGCTTTAAAATACAGTACTGAATGACAATACATGCCTAAGATATTTTGAGGGACTAAAGAGTATTCAGGTAGTCCTCATGAACACATTTAAGCCCAACATATCTGTTGCTAAGATAGTTGTTAAATGAGTTTTACACAATTTTATGGCCTTTCTTGTCACAATTGTTAAATGAATCATAGCAGTTTATTTATTTATTATTTATTAATTTAATTTATATACCGCCCTTCTCCCAGGGGACTCAGGGCGGTGAACAGGGCAATACATAAAAACTAGATACAAAAATTAAAATTATTAAAACATGATTAAACAATGCCCATAAATTAATACAAATTTAAAATTAAAGTCATTTATAAAAATCCCACCCCGTCCCATCAGGCCAGGCCAGCTTGTTTAAAGAGATGGGTTTTAAGATCGCGCCGGAAGGAGCGGAGATCGGGCGCCATCCGGAGCTCAACCGGAAGATGGTTCCATAAATCCGGTGCACCCACAGAGAACGCTCTCCCCCTGGGGGCCACCAGTCGGCATTCTTTGACCGGTGGCACCCTGAGGAGGCCCTCTCTGTGGGAGCGTACTGGGCGGAGGGAAGTTGACACCGGCTGCAGGTGCTCCCCAAGGTATTCTGGACCCATGCCATGAAGGGCTTTGTAGGTCATTACCAACACCTTGAACCTCACCCGGAAGACAACTGGTAACCAATGCAGCTCGCGGAGCAAAGGTGTGACATGGGAGTATCGGGAAACTCCCAGTACAACTCTCGCGGCTGCATTCTGTACCAGTTGGAGCCTCCGAGTGGTCTTCAAGGGTAGCCCCATGTAGAGAGCGTTGCAGTAATCAAGACGAGAGGTCACGAGCGCATGAGTGACCGTACGTAAGGCATCCCGGTCTAGATAGGGCCGCAACTGGCGCACCAGGCGAACCTGGGCGAAGGCCCCCGTAGTCACAGCTACAATATGGTCTTCTAAGGAGAGTTGTGAATCTAGGAGGACTCCCAAGTTGCGAGCCCTATCTACAGGAGGTAATGACTCACCCCCCATAATGAGGGGTGGGATATCCTGAATATCCCGAGATGCCGGTACGCACAGCCACTCAGTCTTGTCAGGGTTGAGTCGAAGCCTGTTCCTCCCCATCCAGACCCGGACTGCCTCCAGGCACCGGGACATCACGTCGAGGGCATCACTGGGGTGGTTTGGGGTCGAAATGAAAAGTTGGGTATCATCAGCATACTGATGATACCCAACTCCAAAACCACGAATGATCTCACCCAGCGGTTTCATGTAGATGTTGAACAGGAGAGGCGAGAGGACCGACCCCTGAGGAACTCCACAAGCGAGAGGCCTCGCGGTCGACCTCTGCCCCCCTGCCAACACCGACTGCGAGCGTCCCAGGAGATAGGAGGAGAACCACTGAAGAACGGTGCCTCCCACTCCCAATCCCCTGAGACGCCGCAGCAGGATACCATGGTCGATGGTATTGAAAGCCGCTGAGAGGTCTAATAGGACTAGAACAGAGGAATATCCCCTGTCCCGAGACCTCCAGAGATCATTCACCAGCGTGACCAATGCTGTCTCCGTGCTGTACCCGGGCCTGAAGCCCGATTGGTACGGGTCTAGATAATCCGCTTCATCCAGGACCAGAGGGAGCTGATGCGCCACCACACTCTCAACAACCTTTGCAAGAAAGCGAAGGTTGGAGACCGGACGAAAGTTATTCAAAACAGCCGGGTCCAAGGCAGGCTTCTTGAGGAGAGGTCTTACCACCGCCTCTTTCAAGACGGCGGGAAAACTACCCTCACTCAGAGAGGCAGATATAACCACCTGGAACCAGCCTCGTGTCCCCTCCCGGGCTGCATAAACCAGCCAGGAAGGGCACGGGTCCAATAAACATGTGGTGGAGCTCAGCCTCCCCATGATCCTGTCCACTTCCTCTGGAGTTACAGGATCGAATTCCTCCCAGGTGACATTGACAAGACCGCTCGTGTCCTGATCGTCCGATACTGCCCAGTCGGAGTCCAAACCGGTCCGAATCCGAGCGATTTTGTCCAACAAATGTTGACTAAATTCCTCGGCACGCCCCTGCAAGGGTTCCTCACTCACCTCCTGATTAAGGAGGGAGTGGGTCACCCTAAACAGGGCGGCCGGGCGATTATCTGCGGACGTGATGAGGGCAGCGAAGTAGTTAGACCTCGCTACCCTCATCGCTGCGAGATAAGACCTAATATGGGTTCTTAGTTGCAATCGGTCGGATTCAGATCGGCTGGACCTCCAAACGCTCTCTAGGCCCCGTCTCCGACGCTTCATCTCCCGGAGCTCCGTGGAGAACCATGGAGCCCATTGGGATCTGCGCCGGGTCAGGGGCCGCAAGGGTACAACTCGGTCAAGTGCCTCCATGGCCGTCCTTTCCCAGGCTTCCACTAAGGCATCTGCCGAGCTGTGAGCTGAGGAGGCAGGTGGGGACCCCAGTGCTGCCTGGAACCTCTCAGGGTCCATTAAGCGCCTGGGGCGGAACCATCTAGTTGGCTCAACAACCCCACGGTGGGGAGTGGCAAAACGGAAGACCAGCCGCAGGAGATGATGATCGGTCCATGACCGGTCCAGTTGTTAAGTTAGTAACAAGGTTATTAAATGGATCTGGCTTCCTCATTGACTTTGCTTGTCTGAAGGTTGCAAAAAGGGGTCACGGTGATCCTAGGACACTGGAACCGTCATAAACATGAATCAGTTGGCAAGTGTTCAACCATGGGGATGCTGCAATGATCATAAGTGCAAAAAACAATCATAAGTCACTTTTGTCTGTGCTATTGTAACTTCAAACAGTCACTAAACATATGGTTGTAAGTTGATGACTACATGTATTCAAATAATTTGTTCTGGAGGAAGAGGACCCTGAGCTGTCAGCCCAGCAATACACATTTACAGCAGCTCCACTCAGTTTTATTATTTTATTATACAATTAGTTTTTTACTACTTTTACTGGACTTATTTTTACTTAACTAACTTTGTTTCGATGAGACAATAGTGAAGATAAATACACAGATAACAGATTTAGTTATTGGGAAAAGAAAGAAACGCCCAGGACATTTCCCTCCTTTGAACTCTCCAAAACAGCCAAGAATTGAGGAGCTCTTCGCAGGAAAGAGAACTGTAAGTAAAACAAAATCTCCCACCATCTCTAACAAATTTGAAGCACTAGAGGGGGACCTCCAAACAGAGCTGGCAAAATAACAATTATTAGATCTTTCCTTATTTCTTAAAGGTAAAGGTAAAGGTTCCCCTGCACATGCGTGCTAGTCGTTTACAACTCTAGAGGCCGGTGCTCATCTCCGTTTCAAAGCCGAAGAGCCAGCCCTTGTCCGACGACGTCTCCGTGGTCATGTGGCTGGCATGACTAGACGCCAAAGGCGCATGGAACACTGTTACCCTCCCACCGTAGTGGTCCCTATTTTTCTACTTGCATTTTTACGTGCTTTCGAACTGCTAGGTTGGCAGAAGCTGGGACGAGTAACAGGTGCTCACTCTGTTATGTGGCACTCAGGATTCGACCCGCCAAACTGCCGACCTTCTGATCGACAAGCTCAGCGTCCTAACCCACTGAGCCACCAAAAATGATAACTAATCACCACTACAGATAACCAATCTGGGTACCTGTTCCAGGAGAGTTGAAATGAAGCCCAAAAATAATAAGAAAGATCAGAACATAGAGAGGCTATCATGCAAAAATTCAAAAATTCAAAATAATGCCTCCTCACGGCACTCACTTTTATCTTAATATTTGAGCAGCTTTCAGCCATAAAACATAAACTGGGGACACTGAAAAGAGATATAGCTGTTTAGCCTCTGTAACAGACACAGTCAAATCTCCCACTCTGCGCAAGTGTGCTAATAAGAAGCAAGGAGCAAAAGTAATAGTTAAAGAATTTGTGAAAAATCCTCAGCTCTCTAAGAATAATTCACTGATAAAGCAAAGAGGGGAACTTACAAATGTTTAAGATTCCTTGGAAGCCAGCAAAGTATCCTCCACCAAATTAAATCGTTTATTGCAAACACAACAGATCGCTCTCAGAATTTGCATGAACAGACTTAATGTTGGATGTTGGAATAGCAGGAGAGCAATCCTAACTTCCTTAGGTCAGCTTCTTCACTGCCAAAGTGGGCAGATTGATCTGTGTGCTGTTGAATGGCTCCCAGATGCCCCGGATTGGAAGCAGATACTTCTTTCTTTTAAGCAGTCTACCATCCCTTTGATGCTATTCAAGATGAAAGCATATCTAGTTTTCTTTCAATTTCTTCCTACCATAGTCTTTTGTGATGAAAAGATTAAACCTGTAAAAGCTAATGTGCTAGCTCCTAAGGTCGCTGCTTCTTCATTCCCAACCTTGAGAGAGCAAGAATGTGGGAGTCAGGCAGCCATACTTGATGAAGATATTCTCAGCACAGAGGTTGGTCTTATTAATGCTTTAGGCTCCTTACCACAAAGTGAACAAGTCAACATATTGTGTAAACTAGAAAATCTGAAGAAAACCTTGTTGGTCACAATTGCCACAGCTGAGCCGCTTATAAATCTTGTATCTCCAAACATTGAGCCTCTTATTTTCCCCTCAGCAAATAATGGATTACCTAAAAATGGTCCTATAAAAAATAGAAATCTGAATCGTCTTGGGCCAGTAGAGGATCCTGCAGTCAAGGAGGAGGAGATTACTTTCATTGAGATATTCCATGGGGACTCCAGCAACAAATCAGGGATGGTCAGGGGATCCTTGACAACCTCAATGACACAGAACCAGATGCAGCATGATTTAATATCTCTTTGCCCAACACCTCTGCAGAAGTCCCTCACAGGGCAATCATTGTTAAATGGTGCCAATGTCCTTCACTCTGAAGAAGACCCCCCCCCCGAAGAGCTGATGCAGGATGTATATTAGGCAAGTCATCCCTTGGAGGAGGCCACAATGGCTGCTGCTCTCAGCCCAATATAATAATCTCACAGCTTCTTCTTGTCAAAACCATATCACCTGATGGGCCTCAAATGACTATTTTCTTTCCCTTCTAACTTGAAATATTGCTGGCTGGTCAGTCTCATCAAAATACCAACTTTTTTGACTACATACATCACAATTTGATGTTCTTTTCCTACAGGAACCCTGGGTTTCTTCAGAGGTGGAGTTAGATGGCTACTGGGTTAGCTCTATCCCAGCTACCCCGAGCAAGGCGGATGGGAGAACTAAAGATGGTGTAGTGGCCCTAGTTAGCACAGCTCTGTGTCCCACTGCCTTCTTTATAGCCCTGGGTTGTTACTACCTTACACTCATCCAAATAAGTGGAGATTTTGCTTTTAAATATTCATGCTCCCCTCTTAATAACAATCTACTTAATAGTATTTGGGAGCACATAGAAAATTTTATCTCTAGTTGTTTAAACAAATATTGCACAGATGCAATAATTATAAGCAGGGATTTAAATGCTAGTATGGGTACAAATGATCATACACTCTTTAACCAATTTAAAATCCATTATGAGGAGAATGAATTAGAGGAACCATTATATTCCAGTGCTGCTGCAATGACAATAAGGAAAAAACACCTAAAGAACTAAAGATCCTAAACTTTGCTTAGTTATTTTACAATAATTTTTAGGGAAAGTATTCATTTTAATGTTTAAATTTTGTGCTGGTTTGTGACTATAATAAACATTAATATTTTTTAAAAAATTGAAATACATCCATAGGGTATCTATCTTAAGCTATGTCCATAACAAACCTCATCACAATTCATTAGTCTAAATGTTTGATCTGAGAATTCCTAAGAATTTCTGAGGATTCCTAAGGATACCCCAAGATCCTCTCAGGGGTATCTGAAATAAAATTATTTGCCAGCTAATCTCAAAAAATGACACATTAAAATCCCATCAATTGTAAGAAGTAGTAATGGAAGTGAATGTGTCATTTTTAATTTTTAATATAATAAACAGTAAAAAAAATACAATTAATACATTCTGGCACCCTAAAGGGGCCAGTGTAGTTAACTATATTGTAATTTCCTGGAATTCTGTACATCATATAGCCTACATCTATATTGGAACTCACCCTGATGGTAACCTAGGGGAAAGCAAAGTCATTACCAAAAGCCAATGTGGGTATGTCAAAAATAGATCATGCCAGACAAATCTTATTGCATTCTTTGACCAGGTGACAAAATTAGTGGACCAGAGGAATGCTGTGGGTATAATTTACTTGGACTTCAGCAAGGCATTTGATAAAGTAGATCACAACCTACTACTTGATAAGATAGAAAAATGTAGGTTAGACACATCACCACCAGATGGATTCATAGCTGCCTGACTAGTCTAGCACAATACCAACAAAGAAGAAAAATAACAGCTCTCAAAAGAAATCAGCATGGCTACATAAAGAACTCTCCGATAAATTAAAAAATAAAAAGGACAAGTATAAAAAGTGGAAAGAGGGACACATAACTAAGGCAGAATACAAGCAAATAGCCCAAGCCTGCAAAGATGAAGTGAGGAAAGCTAAGGCTCAAAATGAACTAAGGCTTGTGATCAAAGTCAAAAATAACAAAAAAAGCTTTCTTCAACATGTAAAAAACAAGAAAAAAGTTAATGAAATGATTGGTCTATTAGTGGGGGAAAGTGGCAAGAAGGTGACAAGCAACAGGGAAAAAGCAGAACTATTTAACTTGGTTTTTTGCATCTGTCTTTACACAAATGGAAAAAACAGTCCAACTTATCAAAAACAGTACCATAAAAAACAGATTAGAAATACAAATTAAGATAGGCAAGAAAATGATAAGTGAGCACCTGTCCAGCCTAGATGAGTTCAAATCACGGTTACAAATGGTTCAGAACGTATTATCTGTATTCTTACTAGCATGTGCATGTGTAAAATAATAATCTAATCTAATCTAATCTAATCTAATACAAATCTGACAGTCAAAACTATAACATTCACTTATTATGCTTTATGTAACTACCTTAAATGCTGACTCCAAACCTGAACAATCAAGAAATCCCACACAAAAAATTGCTCCAAGACGCCTTTCAAATTCCAAATTTTTGTGTTTAAAATCAGCGTAGTCTTCTTCAAATTCCTGTAGAAGGCAAAATCAATTTTTTTAATGAATTCCATTGAATTGAATCAACAAAGGATGGAAGAAAATAACTATTAAATCAGAAAATTAGTGCTATGTGCTAAGGATTCTGTTTCTAGCATACAAGAATAAAGAAGAATTGGCAAACAAAGGGAGAATAAAGTTGTTTGTAATGCTCACTCAGGAGACAATGACAACAGTATCCCAGACTCCAAAAAGCCAGGCTTGCCGAAGGCCTTAAAATATTTGTGCTACCCTGATCGTTTCACACAGAGGAAAAAACTGTGCTTGGCAGTCAGGTACTTAACCATAGCGATAGTATTTTGGAACACCAAGTCTTGAGTTTCTCTTAAAAGAAACAGAAGGATTGCCAAATTCAATAGGCCAGGCTTGTCTTATATTGAATAAAACGAAGTACAGCAACATCTGAAAATGGGCTCCCTAACACCAACTCTACAAGTAAAAATAACTTAGCAGTATTCTTGATATACTGTATACCTGAATTACATCTGAGCAGTTCTTTTTGGAGAAATAACCTTAACTAGTCAACCAATGATAAACTTTGCTTATTATCTTTCTGTATCAAGTTATTTTTTCCAGCAAGTTTTATCAAGCTTTATTTTTTAATCTTCTAATTTTAAGATATAGCAACCATTCTTATGTTCAGTTGTATTAGCTTTTAAATCAAACAAGTAAGTATAGGAGTAATTGTGCTATATTATATCAAATTAATAAATTCTACTAAACATGGCTCACTTAAATTTTTTGCCCCATCAACTGGATGCATTAAGGTTTACAACCCAGTGCAGCTTGACTGTGACTGAACCCCCTATCTCTGGATTCAAGGTGTGATGTTTGGTACTAGCAGGTACTTTTTACCTAGTGGAGAGGAAATTTGGGTAATACTGGTCATAACCTCAAGATTGTGATAGGCAGAATACTATATGTAAGTTTATGTATAATAGGAACTGGGGTTGTGGTATATGGATTATGAAATACGCCCTCATGGATAATGCCTCTGTTATTAATAGAAATTGCCACTGCTATTAAAAGATCAAGTAATCTTCCATTGTCTGAAAAATACTGGACTACAATAAAAGCATTAAATAGAGAAAGGCTGTTCTTCACAGGAAGCAGAAATACTGATAGTTAAGGAATTCAAGCTCAGCTTGGTAGGAATTTCCAAGTTCAAACTTTTTACACTTTTTTTTACGTATGGATCTGTTTTTAAATATAATTAACTTTATTTTTACAATATACTTCACAACTTGCCTTTCTTAATTTTTTAAAAAATGGCACAAACAATATGTTATATGAAAGATTACCATATTGTTGTAGTCTAAGGGGTCATATGTTTTCTCTTTAAAAGTGTTACAAGACTCGATAAATTCTTCGTTCAATTTGCATATTTGAGCATTTAAACATTTTCCTTTGATTCCACCAAATTCCAGTTTCTCCAACTTTTCAAACTCAAGCATAGTAACAAAAATATTCTGAAAAGATAAAAATAATCATTTGCAATGCGTCTGTCTCATGAACGTCTCTCCTGATACAGAAGTAGGCAATATTTTTGACCCCTATTGATTGGATGCTCCTAAACGTGGCATACAATGTCCTTTAGAAGACAACTAGCAAATTGCTGTTTTCTGATCTCTGAACTTGTTTATCACAGCTTATCTTTTTGTATAGGGGAGAGGGAAATTACAGAATAGATCAGTAAAAAGGAGCATTCTTTTGAACAAAACCAGAGAATGAGCAAAAGAACAAATTTTCTCCAGTCCCAGTTTTACAATCTTATATCCTGACAAAGCAATATTCAAACTTGAAAATATGCACAGGTGTCCTAAAACTATGTAGAGTCAAATGGCAGAGTGCCAGATTATTTTATTGGGAACAGATTTACGTGGAGCCAAGCACCCAATAGTTATGTTCTGAAACAATGCCTTTGACACCTGCCTAAATTGCTTTTAGACTTTGTTTTAAACCTTTTTGAATGGGACTATTATCACACTTTTTGAATTGGCTTTTGACTAGGATCATGGGATTATACCTGTGAGACCTCCCAGCATAGAATAGGACCATCTTGGCATCTGTGACTAGATACTTTCTGTGCAGGGCTGGACAGAATATAATTGCCTTTACTTTGGCTTTAAGAAATTGTTCTATAATGCTGGCTTTTTTGGGATCAGGTCTGTCACTGACATGACTTCTCCTACAAAACAGGATACAACATGCAAGGTGTATGTGTGTGTGATGTACTTTCTATCATTTTGTCATGATAAGATATGTGCCTTAATATGTAGATAATATGGGAAATGAAACTAGGCAGAGGACAGTCCTTCCTTTACCCTGTAAGCCATCAGGCTTATATGAACTTTATGTGTGTGTGTGTGTGTGTGTGAGAGAGAGAGAGAGAGAGAGGGGGGGGAATAGAACACATCATGAATCAATTATTTGCACCCTAGTTCTTATTTTTCCCTACATTGGTGCATATCTATTAACTCTGGATCATATAGTCAAAGCTATTTATTTAAGTATCAATTTATTTTTTATTTTTATATTCATTCATTCATTCATTCATTCATTTTATTTTATTTGGATCCAGCCTTTATTTTTACAAATAACTCAAGGTGGTAAAGATATCATAAAAATCACATTTAACTAAAGAAAGCTGCACCCTATGTAATACTAGATGGACTTTTTTTTTTAAAAAAAAGCCCTGACTCTAGTATTAAAAAACATATGCATATGATTTAGTTATGCACATAAATACAGATAATTAACTATAAATTTGTGAGTTGTAATTGTAAATAATTTTTCTTCTCTTTCTTTGTTCCTTCTTTGCTGTTGTGTAAAAGTAAGTAAGTTATCATTACAGAAATTCTACATAATTTTTCAAGAAATATAACTCCAACTGTAATTCTAGTGGATAGAATGGTAAATAATACCTCTATTTTCTCCAGGCGATTTAAAAACATATCAAATCTGGAAAATACCATCTCTGGTTGAAAATCCCAACATCTAACTTCTTGACTGCTAGTGAAATAAGTTGCCACTTGTGCTTTTTCATTAAAAAAGGCATCCTTAAAACTTCTTAAAGTATTAAGAGCACTTTGTACTTGTTCCAAAGTTTCTTTTGCTTCCCTTTTCATAATATCTTCTGGTGAAAGATACAGTGTAGCCTGAGGTGAATAATAATGAGATCAGACATTTTAAAATATAAAGTATAAATGGCTAATACAACAATGCACTATTATTCATGTACTTCTTAAAATGCCTGGTTATACAGGAAGGTTCTAAATTCTTTCTAAAATGGCTAAAAATGGTGTTTAGACATCTATCATGAAAAAAGTGATGAAAATAGATTTCAGTTTCATCTTGCCAGTCTTCCACGCTTGCCATCCTTATGTTTCTCATCATTGGAGCAAGTTCCTAAATTACAGGGTTTGTGCCATAATGCAAATTTCTTCACTTCCCCACCCTTACAGGGATCTGTGAAGTGGAGACTAGATACAACTCTTAAACAAGTAGATTTCACATATTGGCAATAATAGAGAAAAGCCTTTTCTGAGTGCTGTATGGATGGATGCCTAAAAGCAAGGATACATTTAAGAAAACCTCCTTCCCTGACTTTAATCCTTGAGCAATTTCATATAAAAATTGGATGCATCGCATTCAATTTATTCTGGTATTTAAAATATTACTACCTGATGAATGAACAGGTTGCAGAATTCCTGCAGTAGAGATATGATTCGTATTGGCATGTTGTAAAATTTGGAATGACTCCAGATCAGGCAGATGGTGTGAAACAGAGGAGGAATCAGAATACGTATCCCTGGAAATTCAGTCTCTTCAAAATACTGAATATGTCTTTCTAGAGGTTTAAGATATAATTCAATATCTTGGGTTTCAATAAGTGCTGTAGAATAAAGAAAGGATTAAAACTATTTTGTAGTATATGTACCTAATACGCAGTGTACTTAGGAATACTCACTTTTAAAAGAAAATGATAACCTTCTAAGGATAATAATCAACTTGGTTATAGATGCTACTCAGAGACTACTAGGTTCTCTGTTCCACCTGCCTCCACTAACATAAGGAGACTGGGAACTAAAATTATCTGCCTGCAAATCTGCATCCTACTAAACTGGCATCATAAAGACCATCCTATGGAACAACCACAGAACAAATACAGTATTCTGCCTTCTGATATAAGCAAGTTTGATAGTTGGCCAACTGCTCAGCAAACATTTTATGACAATGTATTCAGAATTCTGTATGCACTTTTCCTCATGAAAGGTTAACTTGCAGCTACAAAC
This sequence comes from Vipera ursinii, assembly GCF_947247035.1. NCBI lineage: Eukaryota > Metazoa > Chordata > Lepidosauria > Squamata > Viperidae > Vipera > Vipera ursinii. Next base: position 91,740,888 of record NC_139517.1, read on the forward strand.
TAGTGAGCATCTTTTTTCAAATTGCAAAAAAAAAGACAGTGATATAATGTTGTGCCCAGTAAGACCAAAATGAAAATGAATCATCTGCTTAGTTCTTTCGGAGCACAGCACCTTATAAAAATAACATGTATTTTAATGATTTTCCATTGACATTTCATTTAATCAATATGTAAAAATGAGAAAAACATTTTAAAATCATTTTGTTAGAAATGGATTGTCTGCAAGTAACAGCTTCAAAATAATGTTTACACTGTATGTTAATATATATATATATATATATATATATATATATATATATATATATATATATATATATATATATACGGTATATATATATATATATATATATATATATATATATATATATATATATATATATACGGTATATATATATATATATACGGTATATATATATATATATATATATATATATATATATATATATATGTTTAAGTATTTGTCAAGGCTTTTTATTAGCAATTTGAATAATTTGCATATATATATATATATATATATATATATATCCCCTTCATGGATTACTGCCTTGTCGTGGCGAAGGGGCTTGCGTAATTCAATGAAGCTATGAGCTATGCCGTGCAGGGCCACCCAAGATGGACAGGTCATAGCAGAGAGTTCTGACAAAACGTGATCCACTGGAGAAGGAAATGGCAACCCACTCCAGTATCTTTGCCATGAAAACCCTATGGACAGTACCCAAAGGCAAAACGATATGACGCTGGAAGATGAGCCCCTCAGGTCAGAAGGCGTCCAATATGCTACTGGGGAAGAGCAGAGGGCTAGTACTAGTAGCGCCAGAAAGAATGAAGCGACTGGGCCAAAGCCGAAAGGACGCGCAGCTGTGGATATGTATGGTGGTGAAAGGAAAGTCCGATGCTATAAAGATTTTTTCTCCATAGGAACCTGGATTGTAAGATCCATGAATCAAGGCAAGCTGGACGTGGTCAAACAAGAGATGACAAGACTGAACATCGACATCTTAGGTATCAGCGAACTAAAATGGACAGGAATGGGTGAATTTAATTCAGATGACCATCAGGTATACTACTGCGGGCAAGAATCCCTCAGAAGAAATGGAGTAGCCTTCATAGTCAATAAAAGAGTAGGAAAAGCAATACTGGGATACAACCCTCAAAATGACAGAATGATCTCAGTTCGAATCCAAGGCAAACCATTCAATATCACAGTAGTCCAAGTCTATGCCCCAACCACCGGTGCTGAAGAGGATGAAATTGACCGGTTCTATGAAGCCCTACAGCACCTTATAGAACTAACACCAAAAAATGATGTCCTTATCATCATGGGGGATTGGAATGCTAAAGTAGGAAGCCAAAAGATAACCGGAATAACAGGCAAGTTTGGCCTTGGAGTACAATATGAAGCAGGGCACAGGCTGATAGAATTTTGTCAAGAGAATACGATGGTCATAGCAAACACTCTTTTCCAACAACCCAAGAGACGGCTCTACACATGGACATCACCAGACGGTCAACACAGAAATCAGATTGACTATATGCTCTGCAGCCAAAGATGGAGAAGCTCTATACAGTCAGTAAAAACAAGACCAGGAGCTGACTGTGGCTCAGACCATGAGCTTCTTGTTGCAAAGTTTAGGCTTAAACTGAAGAAAGTAGGGAAAAGCACCAGGCTAGTCAGGTATGAATTAAATCATATCCCCGTTGAATATACAGTAGAGGTGACAAATAGATTTAAGGAATTAGATCTGATAGACAGGGTGCCTGAAGAACTATGGACAGAGGTTCGCAACATTGTACAAGAGGTAGCAACCAAAACCATCCCAAAGAAAAAGAAATGCAAGAAAGCAAAATGGCTGTCTGAGGAAGCTTTGCAAATAGCTGAGGAAAGGAGGGAAGCAAAAGGCAAGGGAGAAAAAGAAAGATACGCCCAATTGAATGCAGAATTCCACAGAATAGCTAGAAGAGATAAGAATGCCTTCTTAAATGAACAGTGCAAATAAATAGAAGAAAACAATAGAATAGGGAGGACCAGAGATCTTTTCAAGAAAATTGGAGAGATGAAGGGAACGTTCAATGCAAAAATGGGCATGATAAAGGACCAAAATGGCAGAGACCTAACAGAGGCAGAAGAGATTAAGAAGAGATGGCAAAATTACACAGAAGAACTATACAAGAATGAGCTTAACGTCCCTGATAATCACAATGAGGTGGTCACTGACCTCGAGCCAGACATCCTAGAATGTGAAGTGAAGTGGGCCTTAGAAAAGCTGAGCAACAAAGCTAGTGGAGGTGACAGTATTCCAGCTGAGCTATTCAAAATCTTAAAAGACGATGCAGTAAAAGTGCTACACTCAATTTGCCAGCAAATTTGGAAAACTCAACAGTGGCCACAGGATTGGAAAAGATCAGTTTACATTCCAATTCCAAAGAAAGGCAGTGCCAAAGAATGTTCAAACTATTGCACCATTGCACTCATTTCTCATGCTAGTAAAGTTATGCTTAAAATCCTACAAGCTAGACTCCAGCAGTATGTGGATCGAGAACTACCAGAAGTACAGGCAGGATTTCGAAGAGGCAGAGGAACTAGAGATCAAATAGCCAACATACGCTGGATCATGGAGAAAGCTAGAGAGTTCCAGAAAAACATCTACTTCTGCTTCATTGACTATGCTAAAGCCTTTGATTGTGTGGATCATAACAAACTGTGGCAAGTTCTTAAAGAGATGGGAGTACCAGAACATCTTATTTGTCTCTTGAGAAACCTATATGCGGGCCAAGAAGCAACAGTGAGAACTGGACACGGAACCACTGATTGGTTCCAAATTGGGAAAGGTGTCCGGCAAGGCTGTATACTGTCACCTTGCCTATTTAACTTATATGCAGAGCACATCATGAGAAAGGCAGGGCTAGAGGAGTCAAAAGTTGGAATTAAGATTGCTGGAAGAAATATCAACAACCTAAGATATGCAGATGATACCACTCTAATGGCAGAAAGTGAAGAGGAACTGAAGAGTCTCTTGTTGCGAGTGAAGAAGGAGAGTGCAAAAGTTGGGTTGAAACTAAACATTAAGAAAACCAAGATCATGGCATCCGGCCCTCTCAATTCCTGGAAAATAGATGGGGAAGAAATGGAGGTAGTGACAGATTTTATTTTCCTGGGCTCCAAGATCACTGCAGATGGGGACTGTAGTCAAGAAATTAAAAGACGCTTGCTCCTCGGGAGGAAAGCCATGGCAAATCTAGACAGCACACTAAAAAGCAGAGACATCACCCTGTCAACAAAAGTGCGTATAGTCAAGGCTATGGTCTTCCCAGTTGCAATGTATGGCAGTGAAAGTTGGACCATAAGAAAGGCGGAGCGCCAAAGAATTGAGGCCTTTGAACTCTGGTGCTGGAGAAGACTCCTGCGAGTCCCTTGGACTGCAAGGCGATCAAACCGGTCAGTCCTAGAGGAGATCAACCCTGACTGCTCTTTAGAAGGCCAGATCCTGAAGCTAAAACTCAAATACTTTGGCCACCTAATGAGGAGGAAGGACTCACTGGAGAAGAGCCTAATGCTGGGAAAGATTGCGGGCAATAGAAGAAGGGGACGACAGAGAATGAGGTGGCTGGATGGAGTCACTGAAGCAGTAGGCGTGAGCTTAAATGGACTCCAGAAGATGGTAGAGGACAGGAAAGCCTGGAGGAACATTGTCCATAGGGTCGCGATGGGTCGGACACGACTTCGCAACTAACAACAACAACAAATATACATACATACATATATATATATATATATATATATATATATATATATATATATATATATATATATATATCAGAAGGGTATGGCTGACTGATGAGAACAAATGAGTTTGAAATGGCCATATCAGTCTCCCTTTAATTCTTTGTTAGCAATCCAAAAAAATTACACAAATAATGAGTTGTCACAGTTGTGACTACAGCTTGTGGATAGCCTTAGGTTAGGCTGATTGAGGCAATAAGGTTTGGCCCATATTTGGGCCTGGCGATAGATAGATAGATAGATAGATAGATAGATAGATAGATAGATAGATAGATAGATAGATAGATAGATAGATAGATAGATAGATAGATGGATTAGAGATAGAGATAGAGATAGAGATAGAGATATATATCAAAATGTAACATGGTACATTTTACATAAGACTGACTTAATGAGAATATCTCCCAAAGCAATAGTTTAATGCAAAATTATTGTGACATAGCAAAAAAATTATGGATTTGATATATTGTGTCCATTTATATAAAAATATAAATTTATTTCAAAGAAGCCTTACCATTTTCTACATCCTTATAAGTATCCTGAAAAGTTGGATAATAACTACTCTTCTTCATTTTTAAGATTCCAATCAATTTTTTGATAATAGGGCTCTTAAGCTGAAATTTAAAAAGATCTTTAATAAATATATTTATATTTGCCACATGACAGCGTGAATTTAAAAAAAGATCAAGTTTCATAAACGGCCCTATACAAATATGAAAATAAAATCCCAGTCATTCTAGCATGCTGAAGTCTTCAATTATTCTCAAGCAGAAATAATTGAAAAGATAAATGGCTACAAATGGCCAAGCTACATGTTCAGGAATGTCTGCTAAGATTTCTAGCCAATTCCAGAATACAACTGGGAATAAAAGTTAAGTGATAATGTGCCAACAAGTTGTTTTCAATTCCTAGCAACCTCATAGAGAGATCATCTCCATGATGATCTATCCCTAATCTGTTATTTCAAATCTATCATCACCAGTATAGAAAACTGTAGTGGTCATCCATTTATTCAACATGATAAGAAAATGGGATTTATTGTACTTTAATAAAAGTTAAGAGCCGCGATGGCTCAGTGGTTAGAATGCAGTATTGCAGGCTAACTCACTGCTCACTGCCACTTTGATTCTGAGCAGCTCAAGGTTGACTCAGCCTTCCATCCTTCCAAGGTCAGTAAAATGATGAGCAGATTGTTGGAGGCAATAGGCTGACATTTGTAAACCACTCAGAGAGGGTTATAAAGCACTATGAAGTAATATATTAGCTATGGCTATTGCTATTGCTATGTTTTTTAATGTATAGAAAAGAATATTTGCAAATGCTGGTGTTAGTGGAACCACTTTTGAAACTACTAGGAAATCTCATTCTTTTCCTAAACTATAGAATGAGTGAATAGATCTTATTTTTGTGACCTACTAAAAACATGTTCAAAACTGTGGTGCTGTGGAAGACTACCCGAATTTTGTGCTACAGAACTCCTGGTACCAAGAATGTAATATTTTTAATCATAATTATAGTGTTGAATCACCCTGACTGAAGCAGTTTATATATATATATAATTTATTTATAAATACATTGTGAAGCTATCTACAAATCTAAGCAAGCTGCAATAAAAACAAAAAATTAATTTGTAGAATGCTCTCAGTCATTATAGACTAATTTGTACCTGGTGCTTCATATTTTTGTTAGAAATTAACATATTCACTTTTTCTTCTAATACATATTATTGAAAAAACAGCTATAAACTATCATTGGAGTAGCAGCTACCTACCTGATCATATATACACAAGAGGTTGTCTTTTCTTTCTTTCCAAAACTTAAGCTCACTCTGAGGATCTGGGTAAATCTGGTTAAAAGGTGGTTGAGCTATATTCCATTCCAAAATGTCTTGTATCTGATGTGACCACTTGATAACCATTGATTCTATTTCATGAAGTACTGACCTTATGTGGGAATTCTGTCTAAAAAGTAGGGAGAATAAAGAATGAATTTCCATGCTTAGAGATGCTTAAAATGACACTGAAATTAACTGCACTATATTCTGGCTGTGCTTATTTGGTTCTGATGGTACTGCTTAACATGACTTGACAAATTACATGTTTAATGGACAAATTAAGCAATTTCCAATGTTTCATTTTAAAAAAAATTCACTAAATAAAGAGAATTTTTGCTTGCAGTGATAAATAAAGTATACGTTCAGAGATGATATTAGCATTAGAAGGGCATTTTGAAAGTCAAGCTTATAGTCAAGTTCTTCTGTCAATTGGATTTGTGATGTGGATATAAAAACTCTACAGTCAGGACATTCTTTTACAATACAAATGCTTCCCTTTGTTTATTTTTTATTTTATTTATTTTTTTATTTTAATTCCATTTATATCCCGCCCTTCTCCGAAGACTCAGGGCGGCTTACAAGCTTAGCAGTAGCCTTCATTCTATGTATATGCCTGCTTATTAGGGCTTTCACACACACCCCAAGCGGCATTATTACAAAGTCAGCTTAATTGCCCCCAACAATCTGGGTCCTCATTTTACCTACCTCGGAAGGATGGAAGGCTGAGTCAACCTTGAGCCTGGTGGGACTCGAACCTGCACTAATTGCAGGCAGCTGGTGTTACTTAAGGAGGCATTAGCCCACTGCTCCACCAAGGCTCTTATACTTAATAAAACCCTATTGCCTTTATTCTTATAAGAGTATATCAAGAAATGTGTTGGTTTTGATCAAAGAATAATGCAGCCAGGAATTCTGCCACAATGGTTAAGCAAAAGGCAAGGGCAACTGCACATTCCTACTCATGTATCCAGAAACTGACACTGAGAAGCAAATCACCTCGGATACTAAAAGACCACTCAGCTAATGGAGAAGGAGATTTATGTACTGAATACCTTCAGGCTGCCAGATGTTGCCTGAATATCCCCATGGAAGTAGTGGTTGACTCTTCTCCAAGGTATCATGTAAATATCCTTTTGTCTGATTTAACACTGACTGGCAACTTAGCCCTATATAGGTAGATATGTAGGGAGAGAAAGACAGAGAGAGACAGAGAACTATGTATGTTTAGCCTATCAAAGAGAAAGATTAGTGGGGACATGATAAATGTCTTCTAGTACTTGAAGGGCTGTCACAAAGAAGAGAAGATTGACTTATTCTCTAAGGCAGTAGAGTGCAGAAGAAATAATGGGTGGAAGCTCATTAAAGAGAGATCCAATCTAGAAGGAAGGAGAATTTTTCTGATAGTCAAAACAATTAGTCAGTGGAATAGCATGTCTCCCAGAGTAGTGGATACACTGAGGCTTTCAAAAGTAGACTGAACTATTTGACTGGGATTCAATTAAGGCTCCTACCTCGAACATGGGATTAGACTAGAAGACCTCCAAGGTCCCTTCCAGCCCCATGATTCTGTGTTCTTAGATGAATTATTTCTACTTTTTTGCAGTGCTATATTAATTCTTCTTTGAGTGAGGGTAATTTCCCCACCGTCTTGAAGGAGGCGGTGGTGAGACTCCTCCTCAAGAAGCCAGCCTTGGACCCAGCTGTGTTGAACAACTTTCGTCCAGTCTCCAACCTTCGCTTTCTTGTGAAGGTTGTTGAGAGTGTGGTGGCGCATCAGCTCCCTCTGGTCCTGGATGAAGCGGATTATCTGGATCCGTACCAATCAGGTTTCAGGCCCGGGTACAGCACGGAGACGGCATTGGTCGCTCTGGTGAATGATCTCTGGAGGGCTCGGGATAGGGGATGTTCCTCTGTCCTAGTCCTATTAGACCTCTCAGCGGCTTTCGATACCATCGACCATGGTATCCTGCTGCGGCGTCTCAGGGGATTGGGATTGGGAGGCACGGTTCTTCGGTGGTTCTCCTCCTATCTCCTGGGACGTTCGCAGTCGGTGTTGGCAGGGGGGCAGAGATCGGCCCCTAGGTCTCTTGTTTGTGGAGTTCCTCAGGGGTCGGTTCTCTCGCCTCTCCTGTTCAACATCTACATGAAACCGCTGGGTGAGATCATTCATGGTTTTGGAGTTGGGTATCATCAATATGCTGATGATACCCAACTTTTTATTTAGACCCCAAACCACCCCAGTGATGCCCTCGCTGTGATGTCCCGTTGCCTGGAGGCGGTTCGGGTCTGGATGGGGAGGAACAGACTTCAACTCAACCCTGACAAGACTGAGTGGCTGTACATTCCGGCATCCCAGGACATTCAAAATGTTCCATCTCTCTTTATGGGGGGTGAGTCTTTACCCCCCGTGGATAGGGCGCGCAACTTGGGAGTCCTCCTAGATTCGCGGCTTACCTTAGAAGATCATATAGTAGCCGTGACTAGGGGGGCTTTCGCTCAGGTTCGCCTGGTGCGTCAGTTGCAGCCCTATCTAGACCGGGATGCCCTGTGTACGGTCACTCATGCGCTCGTGACCTCTCGTCTTGACTATTGCAATGCTCTCTACATGGGGCTTCCCTTGAAGACCACTCGGAGGCTCCAACTGGTACAGAATGCGGCCGCGAGAGTTGTCTTGGGAGTTTCCCGGTACTCCCATGTTACACCTTTGCTCCGCGAGCTGCATTGGTTACCAGTTGTCTTCCGGGTGAGGTTCAAGGTCTTAGTGATGGTTTTTAAGTCCTTACATGGCATGGGTCCAGAATACCTCGGGGACCACCTGCTGCCGGCGTCAACTCCCCTCCGCCCTGTGCGTTCCCACAGAGAGGGCCTCCTCAGGGTGCCTCCGGTCAGAGAATGCCGGCTGGTGGCCCCCAGGGGGAGGGCCTTCTCTGTGGGCGCCCCGGCTCTGTTGAATCAACTGCCGGTTGAGCTCCGGATGGCACCAGATCTCCGCTCCTTCCGGCGTGGGTTAAAGACCCACTTATTCGAACAAGCTGGCCTGGCCTGATGGGGAGTTAATTTAGGGTTTTAAATATTTGTATATTTTATTGTTTTATTTTGGGCATTAATTTAATTCTATTTTAACTTTTGTATTTTTGTATTTTTATTATATGCCCTGTTCACCGCCCTGAGTCCTTCGGGAGAAGGGCGGTATAAAAATTTAATAAAACTAGAAACTAGAAACTAATATAAAAGGTAAAGGTTGCCCCGCACATGCGTGCTAGTCGTTTCCAACTCTATGGGCCGGTGCTCATCTCCGTTTCAAAGCCGAAGAGCCAGCGTTTGTCCGACGACGTCTCCGTGGTCATCTGGCCGGCATGACTAGACACCAAAGGTGCATGGAACGCTGTTACCTTCCCACCGTAGTGGTCCCTATTTTTCTACTTGCATTTTTACGTGCTTTCGAACTGCTAGGTTGGCAGAAGCTGGGACGAGTAACAGGCGCTCACTCTGTTACATGGCACTCAGGATTCGACCTGCCAAACTGCCAACCATCTGATCGACAAGCTCAGCGTCCTAACCCACTGAGTCACCACGTCCCTTGCTATATTAATAGAATCTTGCAAATCTGAACGCACAAGTTTCCTGCTTACACTTTTAACTGCTTGATCCATTAGGCCAGATCCTTCCCAAGTCACTCTTTCTATTAACCCATGGGGGGGGGCTCTTGTCTCTTTTGTCTGATTGTTTCCTAGATACTAGTAGCATCTTTTCCCCTTATTCCCAAAGTCATCCACAAATTCCATTATGTATGTGTGTGTGTGTGTGTGTGTGTGTGTGTACACTCCTTACTTATTTTCAGTGCACATATCCTGAAAATCAGTCTTTGTTGCAATTGTTGGAAGAGGAAGAAGAATTTTCCCAGACACAATTCCATTCATAACATAGGTCTTATTTTTCATTATTTCTATATGCCGCTCCATATCCTGGGAAATAACATGTGGCCAAGATCCATTATTTTTCTTACTGGAAAGAACAGGAACTGCAACCTGGTAGCAGAAGGAACAAGATGTCAGTGGTATAAAGAATAAAACTTACATTCTTTTTGAAGTCCTATTTGCTTTTTGTTGCTGTTATATTTCACATAAACTAATTTTTTCCCCAAAAACACTCTCAAACTGGTGTTAACTTTTAAAATGAAACATTATGGAAAACAAGAAAGTCTGGTTGCCTTGTGAAAAAGCATTTTTGGGATAACTATGACCTGGATGATTGAGAATCTCCATAGACATCTTACTAAGATTATTTTCTAATTCCCTTTTCATTCTGTAAATGCATGCTGTGAGGATTATCCCTAGAGTAACATGAGAGGGGATTCCCAGGAGAAAATAAGAGAAACATTTTCTGGTCCTTGTTCACTTCAGGAAAGAATCTCTTGAACTGAATTTCAGACTGTACATTTAGAATTCAAACTGGAGCAACCGAAGATTCAAATTAATTATATGAACAATCATAAAACTTTATTTACTATATAGCGAAGTCTAAATTTTAAATGAAACTTGAATGAGTTTATGAAGCAATAGATTCTAAATGAGCATCTTTCCAGTTAATTTAACAACTTCCTTATTATTGGTTTTGGTGTCTGATTCTGATAACCTCCATTGTAAAAAAAACAAGAGATAAATTATATGAGTGCTGAATATATTCTAAGAACTATAAATATTAAGCCCAATACTAGTGCAAACTGAATTTTGTTTTTAGTGGTAAATACTTTATATTTTACTGATTATGAAATAAAAATCTGTCTCCTATTCATTCTGCAAGACTTTCAAAATGTTTTTCTAAAAAAATTATTTGATCTCCAATACAGGATTGTTCTTCAATGTTAATGAATCAAAGCTGTTAAATATTTGATCAAGCACTTTTGACATTGTGAAATGTTTGATCTCTATGTCATATACCAATCAAATAGTTCCAGTAAGACCATGATCTGTAGCTATAACATTCCAAAGTTTGTTTGTTGCAATACATCTTCCATAGTGATAAATGCAAACTTACGTCAGCTTCTGTGGAACAAATTGTACTCTAAATAAACATGCAATTTAGAAATAATGTAAGACCAAAGGAGCACTCAACAGTAAGATCAGAAATCTCAAGCACTATGAAATGGGTGCCATTCTACCTATGTGCTTGCAGACTTTACTCTTCATATTATTAACTTGATGTCTCATGTGATTTTATTTTTAACAAATATTATGTCAATTAAGAAAAAAATAAATAAAAAGGTAGACTAGTACACAACACACTGCCCAACTAAAGGATATTTTGAAATATGTAATTCTTAAGACAATAAAATAAGGGGGGAAATGAAGAAAATGCTTCTTTTTTTGGAAATTTCCTGGCTCTGATTAGTATGCAATATTAATGTTATATTAGGTAGCTGGGTAGGTAAACTTTTATTGTGGTCTTTGTCCAACATGTATACATACATGCACACCTACATACAAAATACAAAAACAATGTACATTAAAGATAGCAATTAAAGACCATAATTTCTGGAATGCTTTCGATTCTGTCAATAGAAGCTTCAAAAAAGCTTTTATTAATTATGTGAGTATGTATTTTATCCTTAGGTCTGATGGCAATCAATACTTTCAAAGCATATTGTCTAGTCACAACACTGTACTATCATCTTATACTTCTTTCATTTACTGCTTATATTTCCTATTGACCTGTGAACCTATAGGACAAAAGCATTTATTTCCTGCAGAAGCTCAAAGCCATGTATATAGCATTCTTCCATTTTTCCTCCAACATCCTTGTAAGGTAGGCAGGACTATCTTATCAGGTAGACTATGATTAGCACTAAGCATTTTCCATGTCTAAGCACTGATTTACTCCACATTACTTTTTTCAGCATTCATATGCTGCACTGTATATGATAAAAAAACACTCAAGCAGTAAAAGATATTCTGACATTCTGGCAGTCTGACAATGGGCTTTAAAGATTAAACTAGCATAAAAATAAATTTGCCCATTAGTAGACCTGCTCTGTAGGCCGTATTTTCAAACCAATGTAACATTTCAAATGGGAAGTTCTTCTATTTGACAAAGGAACAAATGCTCTTCATAGTATCAGCATAGGAAAACTGATCATTCTCTAATTGAGGAAGTGATACCTCCAAATAAGTTTCAAAACATGAATCTTATTAGCAGCTTCTTATTTCATCATTTGGAACAGATTGCATTTGAGATTTCAAATATTCTCTATAACACTGTATGAAAAATATTACGAGATTATTCTTGCTTTTCACCCTCCCATCTCTCAGCTGTCTACATAATTCAAAATATTAAAAACCTCTCCCACATAATTCCCTTCAATATAAATTCTGTCTTTATAATGTTGATAAACAAAAGCTTTCATAGACTTTATTTTTAAAAAATGAAAATATTCAGGAGATAGAAATCTAGCAGTCTCCAAAAAGAAAACGCTTTTTGGCAACTTTTCTACTAAAACAGATGTCAGGATAACATATTGCAAAACAATTGTGTTCTTTTTTAAGTTCCTTTAAACTAACTTTTACCAAAAGTTATTTGTCTAGCATTGAATATATAGAATTTAAGAACCAAGAGTTTAAAAATATAGAAGTCCTTTGAAATAATGTTAAAGTAAGGAATCTAGATTTCAGCCCTTGCTAAAAATTCTGAAATTCACTACTTGGTGTTGAACCAATCACAAACTCCCAACCATCTATTTCACAGAATAAAATGAAGGGGGATCTTTATGTGTACTGTCTTGAGCTTCCAAAGAAAACATGATCTGTAAATGTTGAATGTAAACAAAACAAAACAAATGAACAAACAAAGAGTACCTTCTCTAAGAAAACTATTACATGCTCCAAGGGTATCCCAGACAGTTCTGACAATCTGAGGTCTTCCTTGTAGTTTTCTGTTCCAATGCAATTTGCAGACTTCATAACCCATACAAGTTTATGTTTTATAACACTTGGTATCTAAATCAGAAAGAGGCATATTACTAATAATAATGAAAATAAACTCATGATTTATCCCACTGTAACATAATATAGCTCTGGCCAACATCCTGCAACTGTTTAGAATTAACTGTAAAGGATTCGTGCTATATGAGAGATTGTAGGATTTTATATTTACATAAGTTGGGGGTGGGAAACTTTTTGCAGACAACGGCCGATTTATGGTCCAGGTGCTACAGATCTCATTCATTGAGATCAAGGTGTGTAATGAAATGTCTGAATGACCTTGAAGAATGAGGGGAAGAGATGCTGCCTAGGAAACAATCAGATTAAGAGAGGAAAAACACAAAGTGGCTTAACGGTCAGAGAAAGAAACTCTGGTACTTTCAGACTTGAAAGATTGATATCAGCTCTTTCAGGTAAACCAGTTAGGAAATCACACTAGATGAATTAATTCCACTTTACTGTAGAATTAGCAGAATTATTTAACAGAATATTGGAGATACAAACTCCCCAATGCAGCTCATGCAACAGTGGTATTATATGCACCATCCTAGTGGTCTCCAGAGCTATCCATGCCACCACATTTGCACCAGCTGAGTTTTTAAGGTAGCCTCATGCAGAATACTTTGCTTTTTCAGAAGGAGTCTGGGAGAATCCACAGATTGTACACCTGGTCTGTCTGGGGTAGTGCAAGCCATCCAGAACTAAAGGTGATAAACAACAGGATTCCTACATCCACAGTTGCTCCATCTTACCAGCGTTTAGGTAAAGCCCTGTGGCACCCCACAAGGAAGTGGCCATGCAATACTGTGCAATACTTTGTCATCCAAAAGGATACCATGGTCAATTGCCCCAAAACCTGCCAAGCAGTCAAGGAAAGCAAGGATGGATTCATTATCCCTATCCTGCTCTTGCCAAAGATCATCCATAAGCATGACCAACACTCTACAGTATTTGTCTCATAATCAGGCTTGAAATCTGACTGAAAGGGGTTCAAATAATCTATTTCATTCAGGACACTCTGGAGCTGCAATATAAGCTCTTTTTCTACCACCAATTGGGAAAATGGATGGAAATGTTCTGTTCTAAGGAAGAGAAATATTTAATATGCTAGATTTATAAAATAAATAATCAAGGAATTTTAAACTTTAAAGTTGAACTAAGCAAGGGTAACTAAATTGGTTGTGGGGCAGCTACAAATTCTCTTGGCTTTGTTTTAACATGGGATTTATCATAACATAAATAACATGTGACTATAAACTGTCTGTCTGCAATATAGTTGCAAGAAACTAGCAATGCCTTCTAATCTCCTTGGAGAGCAAATTGGGTTATTTCTCATTTTAATTATTTACATAATTTTACTTTGTATACTAACACTGGACAGTAATAACTTTCTAATGAACCACAACTTCTAGTGTAAACAGTGCTTACAGATTGTGTGGAAGAGATAGCAGAATAAAACTTTTTGGGATTGATTTTTTGAGTAAACAACTTAAAACACAAACTGGATTTTTACTGCACACTGATTGTATTTAATCATTCATGTAGCAAAAAATCAAAGTTATTCCATTTCTTTGAATTTCTGCTTGCCATACAACTCTGATTTTATATATAATCAGTGTAATCTAAGGCCAATTCAAACCTAAACAAATTGTTTAAAATCTTACCCTGAATTATGGGTTAGGTCAAAGGCATAGCAAGCAGTATCTCCCCCCACCCATTTTTTTTTTTGGATGTGAGCTTTTTGCACATCTGTGGGAAAATTTGAGAAAGTTGACAGGACAAAGGCTTGATTGTATTATAATCAGATAGGAGAAGTTGGGATTGTTTTTACGATCTAAAAAATTATAACAAAATAACAAAAGAAAATACTGTTCATGATTGATTTGCAGTACAATTCAAGATGTTAAAGTTAAATACATCAAGCAAGCAATAAATAATCTTTTTAGAGGAATTCTCACCAAAGAATCTGTACTTATTATCTATTGATATTGTGAAAGAAAGACTACAAGTGGACAAGTCCACAGTGATAGCAATGTCCATAGTTGTTCCATCAGTCATATTTTGTGTTTCATATGGAGAAGTAATTGCCATCCTAACTGTGGGAAAGTTACATTCCATTATTCAGTAGATAGTCCCCGAAAGTGGATTTATACATTGGCATGATCATTAAGAAGAAAAGAATCAGTACGCATCTGTTGGTATTTTGTACAGAATGCACATCTTTCTACAACATGCGGGAGAAATGTTGCAGGAAAAAATGAACACTGAATGTGCTTGCAAGTTCCCAGAGATAGAAAAAGGTTTTGATGTCTCCTCCAAACATGCCAGGTCATACAGAACACGAGTCTGCATTTGCTTATTTATTAAGTTCCCCATTCCCTCCGTACTTTTGAATCTATGAGACAGGATGCCCAAAGAGCCCCCAAACAGAAAACGAGGAAACTAGTTTAAAACAGTAACTATGTACGAAACCATAATTCCTTCCTTTTACCTTTGTCTCCATAGCCAGTCCTCCGGCCACAGAGAGGTAGAAGGCCAAAAAAGCAGGGCGATTACTCTCTAAAAAGTCCGCCACGAGCTTTTGGTTCTGTTCCTCTTCCAGAAACTTGCACCATTTGTCTTCTTTGAGCCTTAACAAATGTGCCAGGCAGCGGCCCAAGAATTGCACCCGCTCGTCCTCAGCGAAACTTTTTTCCTGCACTGTCTCGTCTTCCTCGTCCTCCATAGCCACTCGGAGTAATGCAAGCGGGAGAGTCGAGTGAAACCCTTTGCAACAATGCTTGTCGCCGGGGCACTTCTGCGCCTCGTATGCTATCCTTGGGATCACTTCCCGACGATTTGATGGCTAAACTACGCCTTCGTTTTCTCTCCTGTCTGAGCCCGGACAGCTCACTTGCCTCTGTTGCGCCCGCCCACGCGAGTCTTCTTTCCCCAAGACCAGCGCAGGAGCGTCGCTCAGCTCCCCTTCATTACCGCGGCGACAGCAGCGTCCCGTTGCCCTGGGGACCAACTAAGTCACACTCAAGCCACACTCAGTTGCGGCTGAAGGGAAACAAATCACAGCTTTAGCCAATTAGGGCCACTCTTTTTTGAGGAAGGAACCACCAGCTGCAAAAAAGCGGGGGGAGGGTGCAGCTAAGGTTTTGATGGAGAGTGGCGAAATGCACGATGCAGTCCTATGCTGGAAGACTCTAATGCCAGCTCCCTTTGACTTCAATGGGCTTTACTCTTGAGTCAATGGAGGCCAGTCTTTCTGCCTCTCACACTCAGAACTGGTCACTATAACATATCGCAGCCTCCTGCCAATACTATCTCAGCCTCTGAAAAAATAGACATGAAAGTACAGTGTTGCTTTGCTTAGTTTGGTTTTGATACTTACGGTTTTAATATTTTTAGTGTACATAGATATTGTTTTGATTGTGAGCAGCTACAAAAGTTTGGAAGAAAAAGAAAACAACAGAGTTAGCACACTTTCCTCATGGATGAAGTTAATGATGAATGATAATGCATCTTGTTTGCCCTCTGAGTTCTTTACTTTCTAAGAGTACTTTGTAAGATTTGAATCCTGGGCGTGAAGTGAAAAAATAATTAACCAATAATTTAAAATCAGGTTGTGAGGTTTGGGAGGGAAGGAGAGAGCTATCTATCAATGTCTATAAGCATCTGGCCATTAATGTGGAATGCTCGTCAAAGTAAAACATTCTGAATCAGTATTAAAAAATGAATACAGTAGATGCTATTAAGAATTCCACAAACAGACTGAAACTGAATTAAGAATTTATTCCCCACGAAAACTGATAGTTTTATGTCACTTCCACTGATAGTGGATACCATGAATTCTATGGTTGTCATCAGCTGACCCAACTAAGTGCCATGTGTCTTCACATCACTTTGGCAATTCAAGCCAATTTATTATATAAATTAACTAGCTTGGGTTCCCCCTTCAGAGTTATTTTGTAAGAGCAGCTACAAAGAACTTCCACTGGAATTGCCTGGTGGAACAGCTTCCTATGGGCTACCCTATTCTATCCGAGATAGCTCTGTCTCCAGAAGCCAAGAGAGTTGCCCTGGTGCCTTGCCTTTCTCCTCTCCTCTCCTCTCCTCTCCTCTCCTCTCCTCTCCTCTCCTCTCCTCTCCTCTCCTCTCCTCTCCTCTCATCCCCTCCCCTCCCGTGTGTGTGTGTGTGTGTGTGTGTGTGTGTGTCTGTGTCTGTCTGTCTGTCTCTGTGTGTGTGTTAGATGTTTGCAACAAAATGCATTGTAAAAACTGCAGCAAGGAGAAAAATATATTGTATTAATATGTAGAGAAACATTTGCAAGTAAGGTAATCAGAGAAAAACATTTAAGATTAAAAGAAGTAGAAAAAAGTTCTCACTGATAGTGATAAATATTTTTTAAAAATGTTAATGGAAATGGTTGAAAAGAACTGAAAGAAGAGGTCCAATGGGGTGAATGGAATTAAAAACAAAAGCAACATAATGATTTGAGATAAAACTGAAGTGAAGACATGCTGAAATATTTTAAAGTTTTGTATGAGAAGGAAGTGATCTGTTGCAGAATTTGGTGGTGTTTAAAAATGTGTGGACCCTTTTGAATTTTTAATATTTCTGCATAAATACAGTATAATTTAAAATGTTATTTGTTTTCACCTATTTATAGTGGTACCTCAGTATTCATTGTTAATTGGTTCTCGGAGGTAATGAGAACCAAAAATGATGAATACTAAATAAATTTTTCCCATAAGGAATAATATAGCGAGTCACAAAGCAGCAAACACTGACAAGTCCTAGACTACCAAACAATGAATACCAGGAAAAAAGTTTCACGTCAAAATGCATTGCGTACCAAATTCGATGAGTTCAAAGCAGTTGACTACCAAAGTACCACTGTATTTCTAAAACTAACTCAATTAAACAAATGATTCAAAAGTATTTGTTCATTTATTTTTTGAAGAAAGTGATCCAAAGCTATGTGTTGCAAAAGTGAACTTTGGCTTTCAGTAATTAGTATAAACCACTTGGGCAGCAGTAACTGCAACTAAATGTTTCTGATAACTCTTGATCCTCCTGCACATCAGTTTGGAGTGATTTTAGCCCCATTCCTCCTTACAGACAGGGCTTTTTTTCTCATAGAACGCTCCGAACGGAGTTCCGGCACCTTTTTTGGATGGAACCTTGTAGGATAGGCAAGGCGGGTTGTATGACATGTGTGAGTTCCGGCACCTTTTTCTTTTACAAAAAAAGCACTGCTTACAGAACAGTTTCAACTAAGGATGTTAATGGACTTCCTCACATGAACTGCACACTTCAGATCTTTCCACAACATTACCATACAATTAAGGTTAGAACTTTGTTTTCACCATTTCTAATCTTTAATCATATGACAGCAGAGATGTTGTGATGGTTGGAACTTTGAGAACCAGTTTTTAAGTATCCTTTTTCAGTGGCATTGTAACTTTAAATGTTTGCTGTACAAATGGTTAGTAAGAGAGGACTATCTGTAAATGTTAGTATTCAAGGGGAAAAACGATGAAATCATAATGTTATGATAATCCTGAAAAATTGTGCAGCTACAGTAAAGAGCTTTTCTCTATTGGAAAATTCTAAAATATGTATACAGTATACTTATAATGTATTTGTGTAATTTAGCCTGTTAATGCTAGAGAATGTTGCTATTGCTCATCAATACAAAAAGAAATAAAAACTACAATACACTTTTAATTTGTTAAAGGTGCCTGAGATGGTATTTGGCAGAATTATGATTGAAAAGATGCAAAAGTGGTTATAAATAAAACGTGGGCAGGGCAGCATGGTTTTGTCATGGGCAGGAAGTAAGCAGATCCTGTTTTTGCTCTTCAGCAAGTCTTTGATAAATATATGAATGTGAGAAAAATTATTTTACATTTGTTGATTTAGAGAAAACATATTATATAGGCTTGAATTATGAATTACTTTGTATGATCATGGGCTTGAAAGTTGGCTGCTGAATATAATATGAATCTTACATGATGGAAATAAAGTATGGGTATGAATAAATGGAATACGGATAGTCCTCAACTTACAACAGTTCATTTAGTGTCTGTCGAAGTTGCAACAGCACTAAAAAAGTAACATGACCATTTTCACACTTATGACCATTGAAGAATTCCCATGGTCACATGGTCAAAATTCAGACATTTGGCAACTGATGGTTGCAGTGTTCCAGGGTCATGTGATCACCTTTTGCGATCTTCTGACAAGCAAAGTCAATGGGGAAACCAGATTCACTTAATATTGTATTACTAACTTAACTGGAATGATTCACTTAAATGTGGCAAAAAAAGGTTGTAAAATGGGGCAAAACTCACTTAGCTGTCTTACTTAGCAACAAAATTTGGGGCTCAGTTGCATAAGATTGCAATATCTGCTTCATTGTTCATATATTTATGGATACATGTATAAAGAATACATGATATCAGTTATATTGTTTGAAGACATTAATGGTAAAGACCTACTTTTGCGTGCCTCAATGCAAACATGACTTCTTATGGAACTGTTAGCTACAACGTGAACCCAAGAAAAGGCACATTATATATTTGCATAAATAGCTGCACATTCCTAATGCAGTGAACAAGTGCAGTTATACACAAATGATGGAAAAGAAATATAAATAAATGCTGTAGAATTTGATCGGATGTTTGCTGAAGATGGTGATATTAAAATGTTTAAATGGTGGTAGAAAAATAATGGGTAATATATAGTCCAAAAATGGCTTATTAGACCATGCTTCTGTCCACTTTGTTAAATGGTAATTGGAAGTGATTAGTCAACAAAACATAAAAATAAGATGAAGAGGGAACGAGGCACTTAAATGACTCGTTTGTGAATGAATGTGGCTTGAATATCAAATTGAATGATAATGAGGTAGTTGCAGAGAGACTAAGTATCACAAATTTAATATATAAAGGAGGATCAATGGGTCAAGTGGAAGGGAAGTCTAAAGAAGTGATACTTACATGATGCTAACAAGAGCCTCAGAAAGAAGTTGAAAGAACTTTAAAGAAATGGATGGTGTTGGCATAAACTAGATTTTATTATAGTTTCATTTCTCTTGCCTCTTGCCTTATATTCTTTCTTTCTCTTGCTATTTCTTACTCTTTTCCTGCATTTTGTATAATATTTCTTATCATGAAAGAAGATAGTATGATGGGTTTTCTATATAGATTAACTTGAAATATTTGTATACTTTGTTGTAAACAATGTGTAGTTTATGCATTTCTACTAATAAGAAATTTTATTCATGAATGTCAACAAAGTGTTATTTACCAAGCATTCCTTTCTTTTACTCTCTGCTCATTCTTTGTATCTATTCCAAAGACTTAGGAGGAGTCTTAAAATAGATGTGAATGCATGCTATGAGACAGAAAGCCAAGGTCTTGTTCCATGAACAATGATCCTACTCATGCAAGATTGGTTACATTGTAGATTTATGCTCAACAGTTTTCACAAAAAAGCCTTTTCGTGATTGAACCTTTGATTCAAAAAATGGAAAGTTGTTTTGAACAGTACCTAATTTTCCAACTGTTGTCATTAAGAAATATCTGACTGGCAAGTTCATTACAGTAAATGGATCTAGGAAGCCTTCTCAGTATTTTCCCACTAAGTAGATTGTCAGTGATAGATTGTTTCTGAAGAATTCTCAAACACAAATTGTAACATGAAGCAGAAATGGAGCTCTGGTTCAAATAAATTAAAATAACATTTATTTTCTTAAATGTTCATAGCATTTGGATTCTACATTTGTGTTCCTATTTTTCTGTTCCTAGGTTGTTAATTTATTGGACAGGCAATGCTAGACAATTTTAACTATTTATGCTCCCTGACGGTGGAGCGACTACCTATTTTCACAAATATTATGTTTAAGAAATGTCATTTTATTAGAAGTTGAGAATGTCTACAGAGATTCTATCATCCAGATCACAGTTGTCCCAAAGATCCTTTTCCAAAAAGCAACTAGAATTTCCTGTTTTTCCCCCAAAAAACATTTTGCTTCTCATCCATGAAGCCTCTTCAGTTCTTACTGATGGGAAATGGATTTATATTCTTTGCGGTCATCTGGTCATTAGCACTCTGAGGGTGATTGTTAGCTGAGAGTAGTTGAGGTAACCTGGGGATTTATGTGTATCCTTAAAATTACCTGAATCAGAGTGCAAACAGGTTTGGAACATTCTCTGTACTGTTGAAAGGACTGTTATAAACAGGAAGTGGTGTCACATCCCTCCGCTTCTGTTGAAAGAGGGCTGTTTTAATTTTAACATAGATGGCCTCTTTGACCCCTTTCAAATCTGTGGTCCTGTGTCAAGAATGTGAACATTGCAGTTTAAAAGAGTGACCTTTGTCTTTCAGATGCAGAATCCTGTCCTAATAGGTTTGTTCTCTTGTGTTGTGCCATGCATTTGTGAAGTTATGTTCTTTGTAATAATGGGTATTTAGAGTGTCCACTCAAGGGATATAGAAACCAGAAACTGGGGCTGCAAGAACAAAAGACAAAGCCCAGATATTGAAGTCCTACCCTAGGGAGAGAATTGCCTGACATTGCACAACAGCCCTTTTCCGTGCAAGATTACCAATCCTATGAAGGCTGATTCAGGCTCAGTGGTCTTGAAAAGAACCCCATATTTTGCTGTAATCTCTCGAGTCTGTCATAACAGGTTAAAAACAAAAACAAACAGCAGGAATGCTGCTAAAAAAAGCCACAGTCTATGAAGAACTGACAAAAATAGATTTATCTTCTGTGATCTATTATAGTACACAGATTCAAGAAACAGATATGGAAAAAGACAGGCTGTCATTATTTCAAAATTCATTAATTTTGTATATATCTGTATTTTATAAACAGAGTCCAGATGTTGGTATCTATGATGAAGGTTTTAATGTATCTGTGGTTTTGACAGATGGACTTTTCTTACATGTAGAAAGTACATTTTCTTAAGATTTCGTTATCTGTGATTGGTTGGCTAGCATGGAGTCAGCCTTCTGTGAATAGACAGCCATTTACATACATTTTCACTCATATTGTCTGTCGCATTTCAAAATATATTAACGAATTCCGTTTAAGTAATACACACACATACACATGCTAGTTCCTGCAATTTTCTTGTCAAGAGCTTTCAAGTGGTTTTCAACTGCCTTCTTCTTAAGAGTCAAGAGAAAGTGATTGGCCAAAGGTCACCCAGTTTCCCTTGTGCCTAAAGCAGGACTAAAACTCATGGTCTCCTGGTTTCTAGTTAGGTGCATTAATCCCTTGCAGGACAAATGCAAACACTGCAACATATTTTCTATTGGTTCTACTTTGCCACTGTTACATTGCTTTATGCTTTATAGTTTTGTGTATGTGTATCTAGGAATAAATATACCATTGTCTGATGACACTGTCTACTGTTTTTGGTGTTCCAGGTACAATGTATCCCTTTACCTATTTCCATGTTGATGCTTTTCATTTTATTACATATGACCCCCAAAGTTGCGTCAAAATGATGGATTTGGCTTAATGTGTAAAATATAAACACTGAAAATAATAAAAGTTTTAAAGTAAAATACATGTAAATCCAAAAGAATTTAATAAGTTACTTGCAGTGTTATTGCAGGCAACATTTACACAGTTTTAGTTCCAAATTCACAAAAACACACAAAATTTATACAAATCAGCAGAGTAAAAATTAATGCCTTAAAGACTTTGTTGGCAGAATTAATTTGTAGATTCTAGAATGGGGTTTCCTTCTATTTTTCTTCTTTTCTTACAAAAGATTTACAAGTGAAATATTACTACAAAATTTTTATAAGAGGAGGTTGTTTTTGCAAAACATTTACAATTTGACCATCAACTATTTCTGTTTCAAGATAATTTAGATTTAACACCTTATGCTGCACATCAATTTTTGTGGGATGACAATTGTGACATGCATTAACAAAAATCACAAGGTTTCAGAAATGGAGACTTAAATACAAATTTTGCTGCAATAAACACTTATAAAATTGAAAAACAAGATTCAAACATCATGCTTACCTAACAAAAACTTTTTCTTCTAATTTACGTATTTTTATTACTTTTCTCATGAAACAATGTGATAATGACGTAACACCGATTTATAATGTAATCAGAAAATACGTACACAACCCTATCCCAATAAAGCATATTAAAAAGAAAAAAAACTATTCCAACAATGGAATTCTATCATGATAAATATACTTTGCACTTGTAAACACAATAAAGCAAAATTTCATAATGGTGACCAAGGGATGTACAGTGAAATGTCATTAAACAAGCTACTACTGCACATCTGTGCCCTATCACATACAACAGTTACATCTCACTGAGTCAAATAAAGGACATTGAAATTTACGATTCTTCTAAGAGTGAAAAGTGGATTCAGAACAATATGCAGAACAGACTATCAAAATGTTTTTAATTCCAGGAGTAATAAGTGCACCTGCTAAAACAAATTTATCTATATTAGATTTTGTGACACCAAACAAATTTTGATATACTTGCCACAGATTACAATAATTTTCAGTTTGTATCTGCATACTTAGGTATGCAAAAGGAATATTTAACAATTGTGCAGAGTACTCAATTTTTAATTTATAAAGTTTTTTTTAAAATCTATTAACATGATTCTATTAGGAAATGTCATTTGCTTAATTATTTTAGCACTGATTGTAAAGCATGTTAAATATTCATTTGATGTTGAAATTCATCTACAGCAGACATTAATTAGTATTATCTAATGGCCATCTATATTAAATATATTATCAATTTGATGTTTTAAAGCCAGATATATCAGTTGAGAATACTTTAAATAAGATATACAAAATGATAGGAAAAAAATCCCAACTAATATTTAAAGTGTGTTCAATCGTTACAAAAAATGTAGGAAATTTAAAATTTATCACCACAGTGTAAAATTGTTTCAGTATATATGTGAGCTCAAAGTATGAAAGACTTTCAGCTTTGTATGTTACTACACAGGGCATTCCTAAAGTGTATATAGTATAAACAACTATCAGTAGATCTTTGTCTTTAAAAACACATGCAATGTCACAAAACTGGAACTTGTATATGTTTATAAAAGTTGTTTGTTTGAAGTTTCAAGCAGCTCCCAACACAAAGTATATTGGTAAAGGAAAAGTTTTAATTGCCTGCATTGTATTTTTAAATTATATCACTCAAATATTTTATTGTAAAAATGTAAAAAGTATTCTTGAGAAATTTTCATCAGAGTAGATTGCAAAACATAATTTTATGTCAAAATTGTTTAAAAACCCAAAGTACTTTTAGGATATTATTTTTTTCTGCATTCAGATTGTCACAATGCAGCAAGATAGTTGCACAGGAAAAAAAATTCACAATGCAATTAAGATACATGGAGATTCCTGTCCATAAACCAATATGCTCATCTAGATGCTAACAACTGATATATAGACAAAATGTGTATTCCTTCCCAAGGAACCAAACTAGATGAACAGCAATCAGTAAAAAGAACTGGATCTGTAACAATTTTCATTTGGTTTTACCATTTTTCAGTGAACTGTTATTAAAGAAACCCACATTAGAGACACATCGCCTTTATACATGTTCAGAATATATACTGCTCAAAAAATAAAGGGAACACAAGATAAGACATCCTACTATTAAATACAGTACATTGTGTTGTTTAAGTGTTCCCTTTATTTTTTTGAGCAGTATATTTTGTTTCTGAAAAAATGAAAATAATTATTTTTTCACTATTCACTGGTTTGTTTAGTTTCTGTGATATAGAAAGGGAAACATGTAAAAATTTGCTAGACTCCCAAAAACTTTTGCAAAATACTCTGTGCATCCAAACTGTTAAATCAATAGAAGAGAATACATATAACTCAGCATTGGAACTGTGGAGTCCTTGGTACTCTCTTGGTTGTTTGCTTAAGCAGTCATTTCTCTACCAGACTAGGTAACATCTCAGTGGTGGGAGTAAGCGAATTTTTCAGCAACTTGCCTTGTTAACATAGATGGGGACATTTTTTTCTTGGTAGTTCTTTGACTACACTGTTGTTTACTGCTTGATTGTCTAGTATTAATTCCTGCTTTCCTGGGTATTGATTGTTGGAGAAGAGATGTTCTGATTTTTTTGTTTCCTTTTTAGGTTTCTTTTATTCTTTTTTGAATAAGTAAATGTTTTTTTATCTTTATGCATCTAAACATCCTACCTGTTTATCTTATGCACCTACTTTACTTCCAGGAATTCCCTAGCATTTTTTTATTTGGTTTGGTCTAGGATGGTGAGAGTTTCCCATTGAGACCATGGTTAAGTCTCTCCATGTATTATGAAATGAAGCAATTTTCATCTTGTCTTCTAACTAACATTAATTGCATTCTGCTAGTCTTCTATCTTACACAATGGTTGTTATAGACCTTAATTGGGAATACCAACTCAGACAATCAAGCAGTATACAAAAGGCTAATCAAGGGACTACCGATGAGAAAACCACAACTCCTTCTACCATTGAGGATGTTACCTAGTATATTAGCAAATAACTAAGCACCGAGGGCACCACAATCCATTAAGTGGCACAAGATTTTTTTCAAAGGGAAAAAAAGGTTGAAACCTTCTTACTTGCTGGAAACTCCTGAGCAAACCCAAAATTAGCTCTTTGGATCCCAGCCAATATTTTTCATAAGGAGTAAAGGTAGCAGATCATTACTTCAGAGTTATACTTTTGGTTGCTCATTTTTTCTTTGGTTAGTCTGGTTAATTCTAAATTATTCAGTACATTTATCATAATGTTTGCTATTGAAAAATGTTATAAATGGTGCATAAATGCTACATTCTTATAACATTCTACTTTCCATTATCAACAAGTGTTGAATAAAATTTAAATATTTAAATTACTGGTTTCAAAACAGAATTAAGCACTTTTTAAGAATAGATCCTGTGTCATGAAATGGGATGAATTAAGATGCAAGATTTTTAACACATATTATCAAATTTAATTTTTACATAGAAATTAATTAGTTTTATGTCAATATATTTCTAAAATTCAGTATTTACTACAGAATAAACTGGCTCTGTAGATCTCTCATCTCTCCTAGAAAGAGAATAATCTGTGTTTACTGATTGTCATTATATACACTACTATAATGTAGTGGCCAAAATTATCTGAGATGTACCTCAGATCCATTTCACATGCTGCCATCTGATTTTTAACAAATGAATAAAGATGGCCCAATTTAATATATATGTCTCACAAAGAAAAAACGTTTTCATCTTCACTAGAGTATTTCACATTTTTATGTCTTTTGGACAAAGTAAATTCCCATGAAAATACTATATATATTTTTTAAGGAAAACTCTAATCAGCAGCAATTTTGTTGCATATTCTTAGTTTGTTGTTACAACAAACATTTACATCTGATAAATCCAATCAAAAATTATTTATGTGATACAGAGCTACAGAAATCAGTGCTGTGTGAGAATAATATTTTCCTAATCTGTTTTATCCGTAATTTATTTTTGTGAATTCATTGTTTTTTAATGTTGTCTTATTGTAGAAAGTACACTTTCTATGCTAATTTTCCAGCTTGGAATACTTATAGTAATCAAGACTGAATACATGATATTCTGCTCTGTAATACACTTTCACCAGCTCACTTCTGTATCTTGAAAAGTATGTAAACTTAAGTGCAGTTCTAGGCATCTATGTAATATTATTTCAGAATTCCTCCATGTTTGCTGAAACATTTGGGGTTGCTGGATTTGAATCTTGAGAAATGGCTGCTACTGCAACAATCCTTGGAGATCCAAGAACCTCAGTAACTGAAGGGTCCAATTCACCTGAGGTAACAATAGCAAGGGCTGTTCCTCCACCCTTCTTGTTCTGATGTGTTTTGACATGCTTGGAGAGGTGATCACTTCGCATAAATCTTTTAGAACACTCTGGACATTCAAATCTTTTCTCCCCTGTCAAGAAATGTTCAAATTAACATCATGGGCAATCATCTATGCATAATGTAGTACAGTGCTATGACTATTTTTTCCGTAAGTATACCTTCAATGTAACAATCTGATGGGAGAAAGAGGTATCTGTTGAAACCAAGTGCTGCTTAAAGAGCCAATTACGGTAGTTTTTTTGATGAGGAAAGGAAAATGCTGGAGAAAACAGAAAACATGTGGGCTGCCAGGACATGACTGCTGGCAATGATGGGGATATTAAATTGAAGGTTTACTCTATTAAGACATATATTCAAATGATTCTCAATGGAAAATATTTGTATTGATATTTAAAGTGAAGTTAAATACATAGAAGAATTTAAGTAATTGAAATACTTGTATATTTGTATATGCATACATTTAACAGAAGAGCTTGCTAGACCTTTTTGGGTCCTTTCTTCCTTTTCTTTACAGTTATGACCAATTCAAAACATCCTAAGTAGCTCTATATTTATGCATTTCTAAAGTGTTTGTCATATACAACAATGAACACAAGTAAGCATAAATTAAGAACATCCTCTATATCAACACCAAAACATAAAATGTCTTCTACGTGCACTTAACTGAAATGAAAGGCACTGAATGTTTCTTTTTTAGAGTGAAAGCATTATAAAATATAGGCCACACAACTAATACAACAAAAAGATTATTCCTGATTGTTGTACAGTTTATATCTTTAGGAAATACAGAGATCTTATAGTATAATCACGAACGTTTCTAACAACAATTAAAATAGTTGAGTAGATGTTTAAGAAGACAATTCAAGCGGATCCTGGCTCCAGCTCATTTAAACCCTTCTAGGTTAATATTTCAAATCTGAATCAAGCCTATTAATAATCAGTAGCCAGTGCAATGTACAACTGTATGTTAGTATAATGAGGGGAAAAATATTTGATCCCCTGCTGATTTTGTACGTGTACTAACGAAGAAATGATCAGTCTATAATTTTAATGGTAGATTTATTTTAACAGTGAGAGACAGAATAACAATAAAAAATCCAGAAAAACATATTTCAAAAAAGTTATACATTAATTTGCATTTAATGAGTGAAAAAGTATTTGATCTCCTTTCAATCAGCAAGACTTCTGCTCCCAGGTATCTTTTATACAGATAATGAACTGAGATTAGGAGTACTCTCTTAAAGGGAGTGCTCCTAATCTCAGTTTGTTACCTGCATAAAAGACACCTGCCCATAGAAGCAATCAATCAGATTCCAAACTCTCCACCATGACCAAGACCAAGAAGCTGCCCAAGGATGTCTGGGACAAGATTATAGACCTCACCAGGCTGGAATGGGCTATAAGACTATCGCCAAGCAGCTTGGTGAGAAGGTGATAACAACTGGTGTGATTATTCACAAATGGAAGACAGAAAATAACTGT
Organism: Vipera ursinii; assembly: GCF_947247035.1. Lineage (NCBI taxonomy): Eukaryota > Metazoa > Chordata > Lepidosauria > Squamata > Viperidae > Vipera > Vipera ursinii. Next base: position 91,768,865 of record NC_139517.1, read on the forward strand.
CAATCTCCCTTGGTCTGGTCTTGGTCTATACAACATATCCCCTCATGGAGTTTCAATGATCATGAGAACGGTGAGGAATCAGCCCAGAACTACACGGGAGGATCTTGTGAATGATCTCAAGGCAGCTGGGACCATAATTGCCAAGAAAACAATTGGTAACACACTATGCTGTGAAGGACTGAAATCCTGCAGCGCCCATAAGGTCCCGCTGCTCAAGAAAGCATGTTACAGGCCCGTCTGAAGTTTGCCAATGAACATCTGAATTATTCAGAGGAGATCTGGGTGATAGTGTTGTGGTCAGATGAAACCAAAATCGAGCTCTTTGGCATCAACTAAACTCACCGTGTTTGGAGGAGGAATGCTGCCTATGACCCCAAGAACACCATCCCCACCGTCAAACATGGAGGTGGAAACATTATGTTTTTGGAGTGTTTTTCTGCTAAGGGGATAGGACCACTTCACTGCATCAAAGGGATAATGGATGGGGCCATGTATTATCAAATCTTGGGTGAGAACCTCCTTCCTTCAGCCAAGGCATTAAAAATGGGTTGTTGATTGGTATTCCAGCATGACAATGACCCAAAGCACACGGCCAAGTCAACAAAGGAATGGCTCAAGAAGAAGCACATTAAGGTCCTGGAGTGGCCTAGTCTCCACACCTTAATCCCATAGAAAATCTGTGGAGGGAGCTGAAGGTTCGAGCTGCCAAATGTCAGCCTCAAAACCTTAAATGATTTGGAGAGGATCTGCAAATAGGAGTGGGACAAAATCCCTCCTGAGATGTGTGCAAACCTTGTGGCCAACTACAAGAAAGGTCTGACCTTTATGATTGCCAACAAGGGTTTTGCCACCAAGTACTAAGTCATGGTTTGCGAACGGATCAAATACTTCATTAAAATGCAAATCAATTTATAACTGTTTTGAAATGTGTTTTTTCTGTATTTTTTTGCTGTTATTCTGTCTCCCACTATTAAAATAAACCTACCATTAAAATTATAGACTGATCATTTCTTTGTCAGTTGGCAAAGGTGCAAAATCAACAGGGGATCAACTATTTTTTCCCCTCACTGTAGCTATATGTGCTGCATAGTAATCTTTTTGATGCACTGTTCACTAACAATAGCATCTATGCAGTGCACAAGCATATCACTCAATGAGTAATTATAGTTACACAGAAATGAGATTATTAATAGCAAGTACTTAGACTTATATACTGCTCCAAAGCGCTTTATAGTACTCTCCAAGCGGTTTACAAATTTCAGTATATTGCTCCCACAATCTGGGTTCTCATTTTACTGACCTTTGAAGGATGGAAGGCTGAGTCAACCTTGAGCCGGTCAGGATCAAATTCCAGGCTGTGGGCAGAATTAGCCTGCAATACTGTATTCTAACAAATGTATCATCACAGCTCCTAACATTGTTAAAAGTCATAAAATATACTGTTTGCCCTCAGAGCAACTTGGGCCTCCAGTAAAGTGTTTATTCTATGAGCATCAATTCCATTCCTGTATGTCTAGAAAATTCAATATCCAGAACAGGAAATTATCTATATCCTTTATCTAGAACAGCCAGGCACAGAAATTCTCTGTTACCAGCATCTATTTATGCTAATTAGATTTTACTGAGCTTGTCACTATGTCCTGATTCAGATAAGTCTTACAAACTAACCAGTATTTCAGGAGGATTCTGATGATGTATTCTTCAAATTGCCTAAGAAATAATCTGAGAAGCATCAGAAATAAGATGGTGATTTTCAGTGCAATACAACTACCAGAAGCCAAAAATTTTTACTCTGTGACCAACAATCAAATGGGAGGGAAAACATTTTTTTTCCTCACTCACAAGGATGATCAGTCAATAGCACTAAAAGCAATTATAATTATTGTTAAAAGTTACCAAGAAAGATAAGATAACCTTTATTGTCATTTTTTACTGTGGGCACAACGGCACACATCAAAAATGAAATTTAGTTGCCCATTCTCAAACTGGAACACATACATGACACACACCTAACCATACTATATAAACATATGTATAGACCCACACCCCTACATATACAGCAATTATAATCAAGCAATTATAACATTCTATTCCTTAGGACAGGATACTCATCATAGCCAATTCAATCTCAAAATAAGATCTTGAGTCTAACTGAAGTGTGTTCTAAAATACTGGTTTTCTACAAGATTATTTCAGCTAGTCCACCATCATTTTTTGAGCATCTTCTCAAAAAGAAATGCATGATTCAATGTGACCTTTTAAATAGTTAAGATATGTATTCTTTCAGTTAGCTTCCAATTTACATCTTGTAAAGGTAAAGGTTCCCCTGCACATGCGTGGTAGTCGTTTCCAACTCTAGGGCCTGGTGCTCATCTCCATTTCAAAGCCGAAGAGCCAGCGCTTGTCCGAGGACGTCTCCGTGGTCATGTGGCCGGCATGACTAGACACCAAAGGCGCACAGAACGCTGTTACCTTCCCACCGTAGTGGTCCCTATTTTTCTACTTGCATTTTTTTTACGTGCTTTCGAACTGCTAGGTTGGCAGAAGCTGGGACGAGTAACAGGCGCTCACTCTGTTACGCGGCACTCGGGATTCGACCCGCCAAACTGCCGACCTTCTGATCGACAAGCTCAGCGTCCTAACCCACTGAGTCACCGCGTCCCTGTACATCTTGTACATGTAGTCAAAGAGTACTCTTCAAACAATTTCAAATGAGCTTTCATTTCCAATAATCTAAAAAAATTAAGCTCAATAATGACTCTGAAAATATTAATCAGTACGTTCTGACTGAAGGAAACATATTCAAATGTTATATAAGTTTAAATGCCAGAACATTAAAATGTAAACAAATTTTATTTTTTAAATATTTATGTAAACTGTTCGGTTACCTGTATGGGTTCGTCTATGTCTCTGCAATTCATCACTTCTCGTAAATCTTTTCCCACAGAAGATCCAATTGCACACAAATGGCCGTTCCCCTGTATGCCAGCGAAGATGTGCCCGGAGATGAGATGTTTTCCCATATACTTTACCACAGCCTTCAATATGGCAGATATGTTGCTTCTTTTTTCCTGGTTCATTGCTGCTTCTATCAAATACAAATCCCTATTAGTTAAAGTAAGAAACCATTTCAAATAAGGGCTAAGTTGGTAAAAAATAATGTCATTAAAGATGTAACAGAAATATGTAAGCTGAATAAAAGCTTTGATGCTAAGAAATTTGATATTTAATAGTAACTATGGCAAATACCTTCCATCCCCTTCTCTACAATTAGGACATGAACAAGCAACTCTTCTTAATCTTTTGCCAGGCTGCACTTCTTGATCAGATGCTTGCTGAGCTTGTTGCAGCTGCACTTGAGTTATTTGATCAGGACTAACAGCACCCATTGCTGCATTAGCTATACCTCCAACTGCTACAGTTACAGGAGCTATTGTTGCTTGCTGTACTTTCACTCCTCCATCTTGTCCTTGTTGTTGACCTAGAAAGTAAGAAAAAATCTTAAATTTCTTAATTAATATGGCGAGATCATAACATATTCTTGTATCTTGTTTACTATGTAAAAATCAGTTCTACAGGTATATAAAAGCAAGCCTTATAAATACTTCTTGTATGCATATTTCAAAGGGAGGAAAGGTATTCCAATTTTATTAAACCCAACATTTTAAAATTAACACACAAACATAATCTCTGCTAACTATAAATATGAAGTAACTATGCAATGACAGAATTACTGAATTCCTCATCTGAGATGATACATTGCTATTATGGCTGCAGTAATTTCTACACTGCATAATAAAACCATTGCAAAAATATCTGTGGAGATTCTCAACCATCCTAATCATAGTTGTCTCAAAGGTCCTTTTTCCAAAAGGCAACTGGACTGTTTTTTTCCTTAGGAAGAAGAAAGTATCATTTCATGTATCATTCCCTCCCCACCATACCAAATGATGACGCTTCTTGAATGAGAAGCTAAAAGATTCTAAAAATCAATGCTCAGTTTTAAAGAAATGCATAAAACAGCTCAAAGGAGTTGTAGAAGCAATACAATATTAAGAGACAATAGGAAGAATAGCACTTTAAACAGCAAAAGTGATATATGAAAATGAAGAAAAAGTTACATTATTCATCTCTTTCTTTAAAGTATATTTACAAGAAAAATGTGCATCAAGGAGCAAGTGATCAGAACACACTGATTTAACTATGCCAGTAACCAGGGTAAAGGAAGGGACTAGAGTGCTCCACTTGGCCAAAGATTTCACAATCATATCATAGATGGAACACTAAGAAGTACATATACATATGTACATATGAGGATATGAGGAGAAAAGATTTGCTTTATAGGAAGAAAAGATATGGAGGTGAGGTGATAAGAATGGATAGTGATTAGATGAAAAAATAAAAGCAAACCTAGTTTATCTATTCCATTTTTTTAAAGTTTTTCCCAAGTTACTACCAATCTTCCAGGATATGTGGGTGTTCCAACAGTTATGTTTGATTACCATTTTTATTTTCAGTTTTTTGATGATCCCATCCTAATTTATAAATATTTATTTAGGAGAGGGACCTTATCTTCATATTAGAAAATAAAATATGATAAGGATTTCTGGATAAGGATTTTGGGGACAATATTATACACAAGCTTAGTCACATAAAAGAACTATTTAAATAAATAACTAAAAAATCATATTGGAATGAATTGGTGAAATAATTAGTAGGACAGTTTTCAAGAGTCTATAATTATTCCAAGGATGAAAGGAAATAAACATAAATATAATGTCCCACATATTGGATTATAGATAATGGATTTATAAGCAAATCCAATTCTTAATGATGAGCAGAATCTAAACAGGTTTTGGATCTTACTGCCTTTTTTTCTTAGCCAGTGAATCATCTTGTTTCCTTTAGTTTTTTTTTTAAATGAGTACTGGTACCTGACAAGGGAGAAAGATACACCCAATTGAATGCAGAATTCCAGAGAATAGCTAGAAGACATAAGAATGTCCTCTTAAATGAACAGTGCAAAGAAATAGAAGAAAACAATAGAATGGGGAGGACCAGAGATCTCTTCAAGAAAATTGGAGAGATGAAGGGAACGTTTCATGCAAATATGGGCATGATAAAGGACCAAAAATGGCAGGGACCTAACAGAGGCAGAAAAAATTAAGAAGAGGTGGTAAAATTACAGAGAAGAACTATACAAGAACGGGTTTAGCGTCCCTGATAACCACGATGGGGTGGTCACTGACCTTGAGCCAGACATCCTAGAATGTGAAGTGAAATGGGCCTTAGGAAAGCTGAACAACAACAACACAAATGGAGGTGACAGTATTCCAGCTGAGCTATTCAAAATCTTAAAAGACGATGCAGTAAAAGTGCTACACTCAATTTGCCAGCAAATCTGAAAAACTCAACAGCAGCCACAGGATTGGAAAAGGTCAGTTTACATTCCAATTCCAAAGAAAGGCAATGCCAAAGAATGTTCAAACTATTGCACCATTGCACTCATTTTACACGCTAGTAAAGTTATGCTTAAAATCCCACAACTAGACTCCAGCAGTATGTGAATTGATAACTTCCAGAAGTACAGGCAGGATTTCAAAGAGGCCGAGGAACTAGAGATCAAACTGCCAACATATGCTGGATCATGGAGAAAGCTAGGGAGTTCCAGAAAAACATCTGCTTCATTGATTATGCTAAAGCATTTGATTGTGTGGATCACAACAAACTGTGGCAAGTTCTTAAAGAGATGAGAGTACCAGACCATCTTATTTCTCTCTTGAGAAACCTATATGCAGGTCAAGAAGCAACAGTAAAAACTGGACATGGAATCAAAGATTGGTTCAAAATTGGGAAAGGAGTCCGGCAAGGCTGTACACTGTCACCCTGCCTATTTAAGTATATGCAGATCACATCATGAGAAAGACAGGGCTAGATGAATCAAAAGTTGGAATTAAGATTGCCAGGAGAAATATCAATAACCTAAGATATGCAGATGATACCACTCTAATGGCAGAAAGTAAAGAGGAACTAAAGAGCCTCTTGATGCGGGTGAAGAAGGAGAGTGCAAATGTTGGGTTGAAACTCAACATTAAGAAAACTAAGATCATGGCATCCGGCCCTCTCAATTCCTGGCAAATAGATAGGGAAGAAATGGAGGTAATGACAGATTTTATTTTCCTGGGCTCCAAGATCACTGCAGACAGGGACTGTAGCCAAGAAATTAAGACGCTTGCTCCTGGAAAGGACAGCTACGGCAAATCTAAACAGCATACTAAAAAGCAGAGACGTCACTCTGCCAACAAAAGTGCGTATAGTCAAGGCTGTGGTTTTCCCAGTTGCAATGTATGGCTGTGAAAGCTGGACCATAAGAAAGGCTGAGCGCCAAAGAATTGAAGCCTTTGAACTATGGTGTTGGAGAAGACTCCTGCAAGTCCCCTGGACTTCAAGGCAATTAAACCGGTCAGTCCTAGAGATCAACCGTGACTGCTCTTTAGAAGGCCAGATCCTTAAGTTGAAACTCAAATACTATGGCCACCTAATGAGAAGGAAGGACTCACTGGAGGAGACCCTAATGCTGGGAAAGACTGAGGGCAAGAGAAGGAAGAGAATGAGGTGGCTGGATAAAGTCACTGAAGCAGTTGGAGTGAGCTTAAATGGATTCCAGAAGATGGTAGAGGACAGGAAGGCCTGGAGGAACGTTGTCCATGAAGTTGCGAGGGGTCAGACACGACTTCGCAACTAACAACACCTGGTACCGTGTTTCCCCGAAAGTAAGACCTCCCCCGAAAATAAGCCCTAGCTTGATTTTGGGGGCACACCTAAAAATCAAGCTAGGGCAAGAGTGAAGGGGGTAGAGCTGCCCCACATGCACCCGTTTACCCACTCACTGTTGCAGCCAGGCCTCCCATGAATCGATACTTGGCTCGCCTCGCTTGCCCACGTCTTCTGCAGTGCCCCCCACCCTGTATTTCACCATCAGAGGCCTTCTGGAAAGGCCTCTGCAACCGAGAACCAAGCTACAGATTCAATCCGTGGCTTGGTTCTCTGCTGCAGAGGCCTTTCTGGAAGGCCTCTGATGGTGAAATGCAGACCAGTGTGTGCCATGTGCGTCAATCCGGAGCTCCATTTTGAGCTGCAGAAGCATTTTCTTTGGCCGCAGAAGAAGTGGTCCAGCTGGGTGGCGTTGTTGTGAGATGAGGCCATGAAAAAGACCCACACCCCCAAAATAAGACATTGGCTATTGATAGAACTTTCCAGGAACACTAGGAAAAGTGAATGACTGTCCATGAACAAAAGCTTGCCCCTTATAGGTATTATAAAATTGTTCTCGTACAACCATAGAATTTGTATGCGTGCGGGTGTCTGGGTGAAGTCAAATGCACATATTATAGATAGATCTCAACTTATGACTACAACTGAGCTCAAAAATAATGCTTCTGAGAAATTTGTTAATTTTGCCCCATTTTATGACTTTTCTTGCCACATTTGTTAAGTGAATCATTGCAGTTATTTAATAACACGATTGTTAAATGAACCTGGTTTCCCCATTGACTTTGCTTGTCAGAAGGTTGCAAAAGGTGATCACATGGCTCCGGGACACTGCAACCATCATAAATGTGAGTCAGTTGTCAAGCATCCAAATATAAATCATTTGACCATGTGGATGCTCCAATGGTCATAAATGTGGTCGTAAGTCACCTTTTTCAGTTCTGTTGGAACTTCAAACAATCACCCATGTGAACTGTTGTAAGTCGAGGACTACCTATATAATGAAACAAAGTTATAATTCAAGATCTGAGCCAAAATCAATCCAGGTCGAGTACCAGGGAAATGCATAGATCTGTTTTCCTCAGTGATTTATATCTATATTTGTAAAATAAATCTTCCAATATTTCTGCAGTCCAACAAAATCTTGAAGAATTAGAGTGCCGAGAGGACAAGCTTACTTAAAAACCAGTTACCCCCCACCCTTCCTGATGACAGCAATCAAGTAAGCCACTTGATGGGCTCCATCCCACTCTGGAGCCTGCAGACCCATTGGTGAAACTAGGTTTTTAGGACCTTGCAAAAGTGTTTTGGTGTGGGGGCCAATCTTATCTCCATGGGGATAATGTTCCATGGGGTCGGAGACACCATGGAGAAGTATGGACATTTCCATTCTATATCCAGGCCTGAACCCTAAATGGAAATGATCTAGACAATTCATTTCATCCAGGAATTTCTGGAACTGCCACACAACTACCTTCTCAACCACCTTCCCTGGAGAGAGAAGTTTGGAAACAGGTCAAATTATCTAATATGGTGGAGTCTAGTGATTGCTTTTTAAGAAAAGGGCAGACCCCAGTCTCCTTAAAATGGCGGGGCACCAACTTTTCCCACAGGGAAGCATTAATTATCTCTAGAATCTATCCCCATGTTGCTCCTGGAAGCTTTTGCAAGCCAAGAGGGGCATAGACCTAAAACGTAGGTGCTTGTGCTCATATTCTTTAGAACTTGTTTGCTTCCTCAGGAGCAACAGAGTCAAACTATTCTCAGATAGCTGTACAAAACCCTGCCCTGGGTACCTGCACCAGACCAGCAATCATACTGGCATCTAACTGGAGTGAATCTGAGCAATTTTGTCTTCCAGAAAAATCAGCAAATTCTCATCATTTCCCCTCAGGTACTTTTGTATCCTCTTTCCCTAGGAGATGATTCACCTTAAAGAGGGCTGTTGGCCAATTACATGCAGATGCAATTAGTGTGAAGAAGTACTTTGCTGCCCAAATCTCCACGACATAACCTTTAATAGCAGCTTTTATCAATATTTGATTGAGTTTATCCCTTGTCTTTTGCCAGCAATGCTCTAGACATCTCTTCATCCATTTCATCCCTCTCAATATCTTTGTATATCATGAAGGGTGAAGAAATCTACAGGTTAGGAGGTTGCATGGGAGCTAGCCTATTCCGACCCTCAGTCACCTTCCTATTCCAAGTGATGACAAGGAGCTTGGGAGGAATATGCAGCAGATCTGCAGTTATAACCCTCAGTTCCTTCTGAAATCCATTTGGGTTTATTAGTTGCCAGGGGCACATCAACTTAAAAGGTCCTGCCTCTCTGCAAGGGTGTAGACCTAGAGAAACTCATTGCCACCAGATTGTGACCAGACCATGACATGCACCTAAAAGTACTCCACAGTTGGCTGATCTTTAAGCATAAGCATGTATTAGGGCTTTGGGGTGGGCAAAATAACCAATTTTTATTTTCTTGATTTAATGGAACAGAAGCCATCAATATATTAATAACAGTATAGACATAATAAAAATAAATGTTTTGTACATTTAAGTTGATTTGTATATGTTAGTTCTGTAATTCAAATCTACTTACACTGATTCATGTAAAGTACCTATTTCTTTTTCAACTTTACTGTCCAGAGAACAGACATATGTAATACAGCTGGCTATCCTACTGGCTGCACTTATAATGTATTTATCTTAATAGACAATCAACATAAAAAATATTTTTAATCTTCATTACTAAAACTTGAATACAGATTGCAGTTGCAACCTACTGCAATTGTTTCTGCTATTATCACATTATATCCATTTTATCTTTATCATTTTTTATTCTTTCAGATTATCAACATCTTTTTTGGCACAGCATATAGTATCCTTGCTCAATTTTCTACAGAAACTCTCCCTTTCAACATCTAATTCTCCATTGTTATTGTTAATTGATATTTCTAACCTTTATTTCACATGAAGTCAATGATCTATCAGCTATTTCCCTAATCTGTCATAAAATTATTTGCCCTCTTAAGCAACTATTCTTCTTTTGTTATTCCTTATGCCAAGTCTATTTTTATAAAATATAAGTAATGCTTACTATTAATATGTGTTCATAAATAGTCTAGATATAGGAATAACAATTCATTTGGCAAAACATT